>NC_079147.1:280939727-281579265 GCF_945859685.1 Eupeodes corollae
ATACATTTTTAATAGCTTTACCAAACCAGTCATAATAATAATGTCTCAGCTAAAATGATGCACTCACATGTAACGGTAAAATGTATACTGTATTGACTTTGTATATATATGACGAGTATAATTAAATTTAAGTAGCAGCTCATTTTCAATTTCATTCGTGTTTCAATCGCATAATTAAATATTTCGAATTTGTGTCTTCGAAATGGGACGCCATACGAGTATTGAAACCCACGAACTAATAATTAAACATTTTAAAGATCTTAAAAGCCAACGAAAAATCGCAGAAATGATACAAATTAGTTCTTCGACAGTGCAACATATGTCCGTGAAAATCGAGTGGTCAGTAAGGCAAGAGGAGCTCCAAATAAAATATTTTTCGATAGTGATTGCCGATGGATTGTAAGAAAAATAAAGGAAGATTCTAGCCCAAGAAGCAGAAAACTATTTATATAAACATTGCGGCGCTGAGACAATAACGCTGGATCTTAAGAGTTGCCGATTTTAATGGAGGAGTGCCCGAAAAAAGCCCTTCATCAGTAGTCAAAACAAAATAGAAATAATAAAATTTGCTCCGTAATATTTACTGATGAAAACAAATTTAATCTTCACGGATCGGGTGGTAAGTGGTATGTTTGGAGGCAACCAAATACGGAGCTCCAGTCGAAGAATTTGCGTGGACAGTAAACACGGTGGAGGGCATGTTATGGTGTGGGGCTGTATGTCTTCTGATGGCGTAGGAAACCTGTTTTTTTTAAAGGTAATATGGACAAAAACATGTATCCATATATTTTGCAACAAAACTTGTTGCAAAGTGCTATATCAATATAACGATCCTAAACACAAGTCTGGAATTGTGCAAAGTTGGTTAATCTGGAACTGCCCTCATGTCATGCAACCACCTGCTCAGTCCCCAGACCTAAATGCCATCGAAAATTTATGGTCAAAGCTGGAGCGCGAAATTCAAAAACATGCGATTTAATCCAAGGAAGATTTATAAAAGGTACTTTTGGTAGAATGGGGCACCACATCCTCGGAATACACCTTTGGAGATATTTTTAAATAAACAAATGCAAGGTTAGGTTAGGTTCAAAGGCTGTTCAAAGCTTCATTACTTTTTTAATTCAGAGTACGGTACCTGAGTTTTCAGAGCACGATAAATGAGTTCATAATAATAAGACCGAGCAACAAAGCTAATACAACTTCTCAAAAGAATTAAAATGACAAAAGTAAAAGCTTTTAAATATTTCACTATTTTATTTTATTAAATTAAAACAAACATACATACATATTTTACCTTTTGAATTGAGAAAACCTATTACCATGTTCTCTAATTTTGTTCTGTATCAATGATCAATGTATTAATGATACAGAATGATTAATTTTGAATTTAATTTAAGTTTTCGTAAAAATATTCTTTTTAGATTTGTATTGGTTTTTATTTTGATAGCGTTAATTACAATTTTTTATAAAGTTTACAAAAAAAAAAAACATGGTTTTACTGCCGTCCGCCTAGTTGACAAATCATAAAAAAGAAAACATAGCTCAATAATATAATTAAAAACTTTCATTTATAATTCTACTTCTAAAGAGAAGAGCTAGCCCGCAGAATTGATATAATTTTTTAACTTCCATATTGTTAAGCAAAAGTATAACTTGATTTTGCGTCAGTTTTAAGTTCCATTCCAAATTCTCTTGTCAAATTTATCCAACCAGCACACTAACTTGTTTAAGTTTGTATATTACTTGAAGCGCTACTATCTACGGAAGTTATTATTGCTCATCTTCATAACTCTCAAGATGTAATCGACTTGCATATTTAGGTTTCGTATGAACATAGGTGATGATTCCAATATAAAAACATAGTTGGGTGTATTTGATGGCAGTCTAAAACTTCGCTTAATATCGGAGAAGTTTCTAAAATGTTTCGTATTGCTTCGTTCCCCAAGTTTGTGCCGCGTATAACATGACAGACTCATATACCGCTTCAAATATTTTGATCTTGCTGCTATGTGCTATACTTTTGTTAGAAAAACAAATTTTCCAAGTTGCACTAATTGCACCTTTAGTCTTAACTATAGTTTCTCTCTTAGATGAAT
The DNA here is from genome assembly GCF_945859685.1 of Eupeodes corollae. Lineage (NCBI taxonomy): Eukaryota > Metazoa > Arthropoda > Insecta > Diptera > Syrphidae > Eupeodes > Eupeodes corollae. The sequence goes on from NC_079147.1 coordinate 280,941,824, forward strand.
TTCCATGCTCAAATTTGTCGTTAAGTGGACTCCAAGGTATTTGAATTCCGTGACAATTTTATTGACCTCTTCATTACAGAACCATTTTTCTTTCGCTGAACTGCGACCTCCTCCTCGTTTAAAAATCAAAATTTTGTACTTATTAAGATTCACCATCAAACTCCAAAGCTGACAATATTGATACAAGTGGTTTATCATTAACTTCAATGATTCAGGTGATTCCGCTAAAAGAACAATGTCGTCCACAAACAGCAATGCTTTTATTATTTGTCCGGCTAAATGTATGCCATCTGGTAAGAGGTCTATGAGATCTTCAATGAACAAGACGAACAGACTCGGACTCGGACTCAATGTAAAGACTTGTCTGACTCAATCTCGACAACTCCTGCTTGAAACTCCTTTAAGAGCTTGTTGTCTTCTATCCATTCTAATAAAACGTTTTTTCAAAACCAGCGTGAATATTTTATATGTACCATTTAGAAACCATATTCCTCTATAATTAGACACATCGGCCACATCGACACATTAGAATCGGGACTATGATGGACTCCTTAAATTCTAGTGTATTTATACGGAGCTTTAATTTTCTTTATTTTTTGGACCAGATTTGCTTAATCTTAAATATTAAAATGAAAAATGCCAAGTTCTGACTTTTAGATACCCAAATTAATTTCAACACGAAATCTAAACGTTCAGTAAATGTTCAAAATAGACCTTGTTGTGAACATGTTTAATATGCTCTGAAGACTCAGAGCTTTGAGGTCTAAACTGAACTAAAAAAAAATATCTATTTAATATTCAACACAAAAGGACATGTAAACAAATGTGCGACTACAAATAGAAATATTTGTAACGCTTTTCCAACAAATACGAAATAAGAGTTCTTTTTTAACTTTGCAACAGAACGTGGTCAAAATTTTTTGTTTAGTTCTTTTGAATTTGAATGACAAATGTATCATATTATTTCTGAACACAACTTCTAAAATTAATACAATATTGTAGCAATATTTGTAAATTTATAAAAATAAAAGTGATGATTGTTCACGGCTTTCCGCGTCAAAATTCTATTATAATTTTATCTAATTTTTGTTCACTAAATATTTTAATTTAATATCCTGAATATTTTTTCAAAAACTACAAATTTACATTAAAAAATCGACCTTTAAAAGTGTTTTTAAATTTCAAGAGGTATTCACGGTTTGGTTCAAATGGTCTTATATATCGTTGCAAAAATGTTAAAGTTTAACATTTTCTTGGACTAAAACAACAAAACATACAGGGCCTTACCAATAATAAATCGCTAAACACACGTTTAGGTATCGTTGAGTTAAATTTTAACAGCGAGTTAATTTTCGTGTATACTAATAACCAAAATAAACACGTCTTTTACTAATTAGAATTCTATTACAATATCTACTACATTCTCTGTCAACAAGACAGCATTGAATTGACATAAGAAAAATTTGCGAACATAAACAAAAACATTTGATTAAAATTAAGTTTGAAATGGATTCGGACGATACAATAATGGAAGATTTAAATATCTTGGAAGATGTGGCCGAAGCAAGGAGGCAAAAAGTTTATAAAAACAAAATTGAACCATTCTCGAAATATGACGATACGGAGTTTTATCGGCACTACAGGTAAATATTTTTGTTTTCCAGCATAAACTTAAAAAAATAAAACAAATAAATTCAAGATTTGATAAGACAACTGCCAGATTCATTATTGATCTTTTGCGGGAAGACATCGCCTCGGCTACCAATAGAGGTGGTGCAATTTCAAGTGAGTTGATTGTATTGACAGGGCTGAGATATCTTGCCGCAGGATCTTACCAGAAGGATGTTGGCAAGTTAAAATTATGAAATACATATTCAATGTTTCAAAAAGTTGTTCTTCTTCAGGTGATTGCCATAATATTTCTCAATAATCTGTTAGTAATTGTGTTAAGAAATTTGTTAGAGCCTTGGCCTCTAAAGCAAGGGACTACATCAAATTCCCCAGTGAGCCCTCGGAAATTCGGTCAGTGAAAAGAAAGTTTTTTGATGTTGCTGGCTTTCCACAATGTATGGGTGCTATTGATTGCACTCATATCAAAATTAAGAATCCTGGTCAAGAATTTGGAGCACGACACAGATGTAGAAAAAATTTGTATTCAATCAATGTTCAGGTAAGTTTGGATCAGTTTACCCAAGGCTCCACAAGAGTAAAATCCAATCCAACTTCTCTTTATTAGAACATAACAATTATATGTATATTCAAAAAAGTATTATTCGACTTACTTTTTCATAAAATATTGCCAAGAACAATCAGCAGACAACAATCACAACAAATCTCAACTCTTGTGACCAAAAAGTATTTGTTGCGTATGCTGTCAAAATGACAGTGCAAACCATGGAGTTAAATTTAACTGTCCATTTATAGTTGAGTTTCCCAACAATAAAATTTAACTGAGCGTTAGCCTTTAACCTAACTATTAAAATGTTTATTGGTATGTCAAAATATTTAAAACCCAGTTAAATATTTAAGTGAGCTTTAATTTTGATTATTGGTAAGGCCCACAGACTACTCTTTTGCACTTACCCTAGAACTATTGCAACAGAAAAATACAAGGGTGTACAATTTCTCTGGTGTAGTTGACAGTGTGGCAGTTGTCAACTCAAAATTCTAAAATTCGTACATTCAATTTTCAAACAAATTTTTAATTCATAACTTTGCTTTCATAAACCCATTAAAAAAATGGAAAATAAAGATTTGGATTGTGCAAAAAAGCATCGTCGTCCATGGGAAAAGTCTGCGAAAAAATGGACTGAAAAAGAAATTTGTCTAGTATTGGATTACATACAAGAACCTGGAAATTTCGAGGTAAAATAAAATTCGTTCCAAATTAGTATTTTTGCTTAACAAAAATATTCTATTTCAGAAGCCTACAGCTCAAATATTTTATAGAAAACTTTTAGAAGAGCAGCTACTAGATGACTCTTGGGATTTGATCCGTTGGAAAGTGAGAAGTTTGAACACTTCATTTACCAAGGCTAAACGGAGTGGTCAAAAATAACTGGTGCTGGTCTCTTGGAAGCAAAAAACGGACTTGGAACTGTTCAAGGTAAGACAACAATTTAGATTAAGATACAATTTTGTGTATGTATGTATGTTTCTAAGAATTCAGTTTCCTTATCTTTTTATAGCGAAAATTCTTAAAATATGTCCATTCTATGATAGATTGAAAGAAAGTTTTGGTGACAAGACTGAAGGTCGTAGTTCATTTGCTTACAGAAATCATAATATAGGAGGAAGAGGAACTCCGCTATGAGGTTATTGAACTTAACGTTCAACAAAGTTCAAATGATATTAATATCCTCCAAGTCCATATAGGCTTTCTACAGAACCACAACCACCAACCAACTTCGGTATACACCAACGGCACAACAAAACTATACGTCTGATACAGGGCGATTGAGTGAACCTGAAATTGACTCGAAAAACATCGGAAACTTTCACATTTTTTTTGGCATCTTTTTGGAAATAAATAAAACAAATTTAAATCAAAAATATTTGTTGTTAGTCATATTTTTGTTTGAAATGTGATTTTCCAAACTGATTTTGACATATTAACTTCTATAGACTAGAAAAGGTGTGTTCACGATTTGCAAAAAAAATAAAATTTTGCAATTTTGCTCTTTTTGGTTGCACCAGATCGTGAGTTAACCAATGTATTTTCTTTCGTCTTTTTTAAACGTTTGTTCAAACAAATATGTTTTATTACAATAGTCTTGTAGTTTAAAATGTATAATTAGCTTTATAATTCACTCAGAACTTACAATTTTCTTCCGGGTGCTTCTTTTAGACATTAAGTTTTCAATCAGGCAGTTCTTCTTTCCGAGTTGGTATTTTGACAGCTGTCACTTGCTTTATGCGGACATTCGAAACCTTATTGCTGAAATCACCCCAAAATCGCTAAAAAAGTAGTCGAAAATTGGGGCTTTCACGAAATCATTTGCAAAACACTATTATTTGCCTTATCTTTATAATAAAGTTTAAAATCATATTTATTCTTGGAAACCACACGTCTAAAAAAACACCTTTAGTAAAATCGCGAATTACTTTATGATTTATATCCTTACATTAATTTGAATTTTGAGCTAGAACATTAACAATATAAAATTTGGCACTTATTACAAGTGTCTACCTAATAAACATTTTAATTAATCAACTAACAATTTTGCCCACACTAAAAGGAAAGGTATTAGTTTCGCACAATTTTCTTAGTTTCGCAAAATTTTTATCAAATTTATCAAAACAAAACGATGAAAAAGTTCGAGGAGTATAATTGAGTGAGCTTATTTCTATACAATTGCTGTACGAAATGTTTGTGCGAATCTTAGATAGCGACTTGAACTTTTAAAATTCTCACCGAAATTACCTTAAATTAAAAATTAAAAATAGTACTAATATCGGATATACATGCATTTACAACTCCGAACTACTAATAAGTTGTTTTCACATACACATTTTACAAAGTAAACATTTTAAAGTATTAAATTAAACTTAATAGCCCGTTAGCTAGCAGCGTGTGCTTTATATTTTTTTCACACCTCTTTATTCATATCAAGTCAACCAAATTAATTTAATAAATTTAATAGACTACAAACAACATGACGTGTAGGTATTTTAAAGGGGGATGTTCATGTTTCTGTAACAATAATAATAATCTTAATCTCTTGCACGCTTACCAATTAGTCATAGCTAAAATCAACTTGATCAATCTCAAAGAAAAACATGTAGAAAATAGGTAGGTGTTGCTATAGAAATAGGTCAACCCTTTAAAACAGCACTTGTTCGATTAAAGCCTTTTTTGCTCGACTCAAAAAGAACTATGTATATGTCTACTTAAGTGACAAGTATAAACAAGGTAATTATGGAACTTACAACATATTAGATTCCATCATCAAACTTTTATTGACAATCCACTCTGTGAAAAACTGACACCCAAAATTCTTCCATTCCCAAAACAACTGTTAGTACATAATAAATTGAATTCAAAGTCCTTATTCTATTATTTTACATCTATACACCTTCCCAAGGGTTGTTTTATGAGGTATTGTTCATTTGATCAAGCTGGATGGGAATACTTTTCAATTCAATTTTATCTACCACTTATTCACCCCTCAATGTTTGACAACTACCCAACTACCGATGACAGTATAGTAGGGCGATGACAATTTGCCACTGATTTTCCCGTTTACACATCATTTCAATTGTTTAGCAAAAAAAGTAATCTTAGGTACATATTATAACATCTACTTTAGAATTGAAAATCTACCGTGAAAAATCTGGAAATTGTTTTTCATTGACAATATAATATCCTCTCACTTCTTGGTGTAAGTAATTTGATTCCAGGTGGAAAATAAGGGGGCTTAAGAAGACTACTTGTCGTAGAAAAGATTTGAGATTTGCTGAATCGATGTTAAAGATGAGGTTTTTTTGATAAAAATATGTTTGTACTTTTTATGCCAAAGTAGTGGTGTGGTAGTTTCATTTAATTAAATAAAATTATACGTGAGGTGAAAATTTATCCATTCTTTAAAAATAGAAATTACTTAAATTTTGAATACATTTCTTTATATTTCTTGCTATACCCTGATTGGAATGTTTTAATATTTCTGAAAAACACTTTAAAAATTACTATATATACTATTTTTAACTTACTTTAGGTTCAGACAACAAAAATGACTATGAACGTTAATTTTGACCAAGGCAACTATTAAGTTATTCAAGTGTCACACTTTTTAAAATCAGGACCTTACTTTCACTAACCTCTACCTTCAGTTCATCATACAAACAAAATATTGCCTACAAAACATCCTCAGGCAAGCTGAAAGTCCGTCATGATTTTTATTTTGTAGTTCAAGGAAATATTACTTATTTTATTTTACACTTTTACACAAAATATTATATGGAATTTTTCATAAAATAAATAAATTATGGAGTAATAAAGTTCAGCTTTCAGTTCAACTGTCATTTTGACATAAGTAGACTTTACTGTTCACTTGATAGTTAGAAATATTTGTCTTGACTTTTTACTTTCAAGTCCCTTACTGTCTAGTGTTTTCCAATTAGATGCTTAAACCTGTCATCTTTTGACATGACACGTAACAACTATGTATTTAGTAAAATAGAATAGATTAACTACAAGAACATTTGAACATTTTTGCAGTTTTTTCAAGAAAATTTTCCTGGCCGTGTTATATTTTGAAGCGATGATCATAATAATTGGCGAAATTTTGGTATTTAACTAGATTTTTAATTTTCTTGTATGGTGCACTTAACAATTATTATTAATCGATTAAATAACTTAAGGATGGTCTTATGGATAAAGTTATTGAAGACATAGCCGTAGATGTGCACCATTTTTCAGATTACTTCTTCATAATGAACGGTATACTTTCTTCTTTAGAATAAAATAAACATTCACTGCATTCTTTTAAAAAATTAAGTTTTTAAATATCAAAATAAAATCTCTTCTTAATATACTGAAAATTCAAAGAAGCTTTGCACAAAATAGGGAATACATTTTTTTATTTTTAAACGTTTAAGGCCCCCCAGAGTCATTTCAACGGTTCTGATTATTTTGTCATAAGCAACACGTTTTATAAATTATAGGTGCCTTCAAAATAAACCCAAAATTTGAGAGGACTTCGTATTCTCCATTTTAAACAATTCGTAGAAGAAGTCACCAATCTTTTAAAGAATATTGAAATGTTATTTCCTATATTTTGAAAGAAGCCTGTTGTAGCTATCATTGAAATCGATCCGGAAATTTTTTTAAATTGATATTTGGCTGTGTTAATTCTTGATTAGATATGAAAATTATATACTGATCGATAGAATATTACACAAAAAATGTATTTTGAGAAAAAAGGTAAATTACATTTTTAGTTATTTTTCGTTTAAAATGTATTTTTCTATTTTTCGGACGGAAATTCATTTTCCTGACAAGCTGATTCTTTTATTTCCAAAAGTGAAACGAATCGTTCCAATGATTTGTTTTCCAATTTCACACAGTTTTAATAACAGATTAATGGCAATAAACATTTTAAGTGGATTTCGATCAGGAAATTTTTGTTCAATGACAATAAAAAAGAAAATTGGGTTTCAGATCCCTCATTTTCATCTTTTTTAAGAACCACGAAAAACAATGGTATGTTCCGGGCTAATTTTAAAACAGGAATTGTTAACATTGTTGTTAAATTGTTATTGTATTATGTATTATTTTGACATTTTTCGATGTTTTAAGATCTCTAGAATCTAAATTTAAGATTTTTAGAGAAATGGGAATCTTTTTTCGTCATCCGTATCTCAAGAAATAGTAAAAGTATCGACTTCAGATAAGTTTTGTTATACAGATAATAACACCGAAAGATGCAAAAGGACTCTAGCTTAAATTTAGTAGTTGTTTTTTTTTACTAAAGCGACTTAAAAATAAAGTGAAAATTTTTTCTAACACAAAATATCCTACGAACCAATAACGATCCCTGCATGTGCCATCTTAAGTTTTTTTTCACGGGTACTGACTCTTGCAAGGCATTGACAAACTCTCTAGGAGCTATCCTTGTGATGAAAAATGCTTTCTCAAACTAATTTTTTGATTCATTTTCAACTCAAGTATCTTTTCAAATTACCTTTAAACTAATTTCATCTTATAAAAAATGTTGTTTTCAAAATTCAGTAAATTTTTATAAAAATTCAAACACTATACATAATTTGTAAAACTTGTTGCTCGATTCTCAATACCTCTTGAATAAATGAAGATATTGACTACAAAATTTGGTATCACTGAAAACTTGTCGATTCAGTTGTCAAAAAAAACTTCCAGTCGTGTTTTTAATATCATTTTGTTTTAAACTATACTAAAGAATAATCGAAATTCAAACTTTTAATCAAAACTAAAATGATTTTGTCGCGCCTTTTTATTCTCAAAACAGTAAAATTTATTAAAAATTTCGTATAAATACGTATAAGTATAACAAAAAATCAATCATTTTTGCACTAAAAGAATTATTTCAGTATCTGAAAAATATGTTTCAGGAGTTAACTTGAGTTTAACCCTGAAACTCTTATGATCCCTCACTGAAAAACTGGGCCTAACTTTTATTTTCCAAAGAGTGTACATTGTTATTGGACAGATTTTGCCTAAATTTCATAAAAATGTTCTCGAATTCGAATTAGAAAATGTTGCATATTTTCCTTTTTTTCGAAAGGTATGTATGAAAATTCATGAATGATACTATTCCTCAGAAATATAAAAACCTACAAAGAACTATGAACAAAAGAGCAGTTCAGTAGCGATTATGTCATAAATATATTTTCCTTTCAATTGCAAAAAAACATTCATCGAATCCAAAAAAAGAAACAAATAAAAGATTTGTCACTTCATTATGCGATTTATAGACGACAAAATTTGTTTAAATCCTTCGAGCTGAGCTGATGATCCCTCTTTCACTTTATCAGAGGATTATTATGTACATAGGACGTATGCATATACATTTACGAAGGCTATGAAGATAGACGAATAATAGAACATTGTGTAATTGTGTGTAAACCCTGTTTACCCTCTTCAGGGCTTGAGAGGACAATGAGTCAAAAAGGACACCTTTTTGTGATCACACCTCATCATTGAGTTTGTTTTTCTTTGTTAGTGCATCATAATGATTTCGAGATGAAGAGTGTGTTTCATTGGTAATGTTGAACTACACGACAGTGAAGGTGATGATGGAAGGATATGTCACAATGACAGAACAAAGTAATATTATGCATGTACTTTCCCTTTTTCACGTTTGTTCTTTTGTTTTTTTTTTGTTGCGTGAAAATTTTGACAGAATTTTAGAGTTGAACATTATTGTTTCTGTTTTACTACAGAACAAATTGAGAGTAAGGTTGATGTTTGGAATTTTTTGATATATAAGAATGAAAGATTCTGAGTTTGTTGCAGAAATGTTGGTTTTTGTGTCTGTTGTCTGTGAACTACATGAAAATGTGTTTTTCGTTAAATATATTTGATGGAAAGTAATGGGCTTTTTAAAAATAAAACGACCAGTTTCATCACTAAAGACAATACTTTTTCATACATTTCAAGGAGACAATCAGTGAAGATACGACGTTTCTGATGGCAACAGAGCGGATAAAGGTCTTCTAAGACTTTATTCAAAATATTGTAAAATAGTTTTTATTACAATTACAAAAATTGACGAGGAATTGACAAATATGGATTTTCGTCAACACTACGACTGCCAGCAGCTATATTTTCTTAAAAAAGATTCGATTCTTCACATCACTAACATGTGCAAAATGCTTAAGTTCATTACGACGAGTCACTCAAAAGTTCTTCAATTTTGTGAACTGTCACTGCAACTTTTTGACCATTTTTATACTGAATTTAAGCAAATTTCTTGTGTTATTGGGGCATTTACTAAGCTAGTGGCTACGAAGTCAGGGCATACTGATTGGCTAAATGCAACTACAAAATGAGTTGAAATTTTATCTCTGTGTCAAAATTTCTTAGTTAGTGGATCCTAGTTTTGAAGTTTCTCAGCTTCTTTGTAAGGACACACATATTCAAAATGGATTTAATCGTTAAGTATTTTAATGAAGGGTGGCCATTTTTGTTGATGACACCTGTCAAATTTTTTGTTTATCATTCAGTTGTTTATCCCAAATCATCATGGCAAGTTACACGATTGAAAGCACGTTCAAATGATAAAACTTTATTATCAAAATGAGTGTTCGTTGACGCAAACGTTGCACGCATTGCGACCATTTTACGGTAGAAGTGGTTGCCCTTCACAGTCGACTCTTCAAAGTTTGGTGGCCAAACTTGAGACGACCGGTTCAGTAAAAAATCAGCCAATACCCGTACGTTCAAGGAACGCATGATCGATTGAGAACATCGCCGCTGTCCGTGAAAGTGTTTAGCAGAACCCTAGGCAGTCTATTCCTCGCTGTGCACAAGAAGAATTTTGCATCGGGACTTGGGCCTACACTCGTACAAGATCCAACTGACCCAGCAGCTCAAAGGTCATGACCCTAGATAACGCTGTGCGCTGTTTGTTCGCTGACTGGGCTTCGAATAATTTGGAAGAGGACCCCAATTTTGACAAAAAAATCATATTTAGTGACGAAGCACATTTTTGGATGAATAGCTGTGTTAGCAAATAAAATTTTCGTATATGGGACGACATCAACCAGGTTTACCAGGAGTGATAACACATCCTCAAAAAGTTACCGTTGATTTTGAGCATACGCGGGCGGTGGCGTAATTGGTGCTCAGTTTTTTGAAAACGTCCTTAGTGATGCGGTCACCTTCAAAAGCGAGCACTTAATAATGATGATAACAAATTTCTTATGACCCAAATTGAACCATATGGACATAGACGACATGTGGTTCCAGCAGGACGGTATAGCTATCATTGAATTCGATCCGGTAACATTTTTGAATTGATATTTGACTATGTTTCGCTTCTATTAGGAATAAAAATTGTATACTGGTCGATCGGAAATCACACACAAAATTTGGTTTAAGCAAAAAAAGTGTAATTGCGAATTTGTTTTTCTCTAAAAATGTGTTTTTCTATTTCCCGGACGGAAATTCATTTTCCTGAACAGCTTATACTTTTATGTTCAAAAGTGAAAAGAATCGTTCCACTGATTTTTATTCCAATTTCAAACAATTCCGATGACATTTCTGTCAGTAAAAGTATTTCGGTGGATTTCAATCAATACATTTTTTTCAATGACAGAAACTTTTAATGATAGCTATAAACAGCCTGTCAAGAATATTTCAATGTTTGTTTTCAATGATGAAAACCAATGATAGCTACAGCTGGCGCCTGTGAATGCGCACATAGAATCGTGTATCGTTTCATTTTCAGTTATAGGACTGTTTGCACTTGACAAATGTCAGAATATGTCAGCTCCAAAAGTAACAGCTCCAAACATGTTTAGTTGCCGAAAGTGTAAAGAACTCTTAAAATATTCCCCATTTAATCAAGCTTTTACCATATTTGATTTTAAAAACGGATATAATTGAAAATTTATAAGGTTAATATAATTTTTGGTGAAATATTTAATAATAAGTTAAGAACATACATATGTATTTTAAAATTGCTCAGCGCTGCTGCGGCAAAAATTGTCATGAATCGTGTGTATCTTCCGAGAAGGTATTTGAACAATTGGTTTTTTTTAAAATTGGAGATAAAAAATGTATAAAACTTTTTAGATCATTCCCGTATTGACCCCTTAACTGGATTATGTGATTGAAATGCCAAAACTCGAGATCATTCACCAAACTTATATTGCAAACCATTTATCAAATAAAACGTTTTCATACAATACAGAAGAAAGCAGTATTGGAGTAAAAGGTTTTTAAAGAAAAACATACAACCATGAACGAAGTATGGATCCCAAAACGTTCTTAAGGTGTTACAATAAAATACTGAAGTATCTATCTGTCCCTACTTCCGATCTTACCAAAATGTTCATTTATTTCAAATTCTTTTCTAATTTTTATACTATGGGAACGAAAAAATCACATTCTAATAATCAAAGAAAATACAAACAAAATCAACCAAAATCTGATTGAAAACTCGCGATAAGATGAAATATTTTGTATTTTGGCACATTTTATTCCAATGAATTGCACTAAACAAACACAAATTGTCAATTGCAAACAAATGACCAACGCCCTCAAAAACGAAAGCAACGATTTTATCTTCGAGGTTTTTCACAATTTTATTTGGAAATCTTCATTCCTCAATCTTGATCCACAGAAACCTTCATTCGGTAGCAGAAAAGTGCTCTACTTTTACACTTTATTATCCTTTTTCCAGACAAATCGACTCAGACAAGGAGACAGAGACAGGATAGAGAGATATAGACTTAAACAGGAATGTCCATCGTGGATTTTATAAATTTGCTCTAAATACTCAGGATAATCCTTAAATCCTTGAAAGTATCTTATCTTAGAATCTCAAGGGAAAAAGTCTTTCTTAATCATCTTCAGGTATTTTAAACTCGAAAAGAAATGTTGTAGGCCTATGTACCTAACCTACCTTCCTTCCAAAAGGAAAGAGGTTAATTAGCTTAGGAACGTAATTGAATACTAACAGTTTGTGGTTGTTGTTGGTTATACGTATGTGGACATATGTCAAATGTTTTATCTAATTGGATGAAATCAAAGAGAAAACATATGGGAGGCAAGTATACCTATGATGTGAGATGAGTGTTAAAAGGGGTGGAAAAATCAAACCTCCCTTCATACAGAACTCACTTCATAGCACAGCCACAGCCATAGCATCGCATCATCATAATCAACGGAACGCACTGGATGTAAAATGACCCGCAACTCACTGATTTATTAGTCAGGGATTTGATGGGTGTCCTTTTACATGTTTCGTGATGTCGTGTCGTTGTTGTTAGGATGTAAAATGTGCTTCTAAAGGGACTATGTTCAATGTACAATGTACATCTAGTATAGTTGGGCGTCTGGAAATACTTTTACTTTTGTTCTTAGGTTTTGTAGTGAAGTAATAATAATAATTAGTTTGCGGCTGGTTTTTTACTACTAGACCACTAATTTAGATTTATTAAGATTAATTAAGGGGTTTGTACTTCATAACGTGTATACAATATGCCTGGTCTATACCTTGAGGCTTCATCTTTGAAAGAAAGGGGTGGTGGTGCATGCGCGTGTTCCCAATTGCTTTGCCAAGTGGTGTCGATGAATAATTGTATTATTTTTTGTTTCCTTCCACGGAAAATTTATGGTTTCACGTTTATAAAATTATTGTTTTTTTAAGGTAATTTTTGAACTCATGTTCGTTTTTTTGTTTGTTATTTGTGTTTTTTTTTTAAGTTAAGACTTTTTGTTAGCGAAATGAAAGGGATCACGCACTAATTTTAAAGAGAAAATTGTTTATAGTTCTTTTATTGTCGTAAGCGTGTCATTTTATTTAAGTTTTTTTTTTTAAATTTATATCTTTTACAATGAATGTATTCTGCAGGAGCTCTACAATTTCGGATATGATGGCAGCAGATATAAGATGCCTCATGCAGAATAACGTACTCTGGATTGAAACATTGAAAACAATTGAATCATGGAAAGTATAGTATTATCCATTTTGCGGTTTCAAAATTAAACGTAAATAAAACACATATAAAATATTTTTTTTTCATGATATTTCTTTTTTACTATAAGGTTTTAAAATTTACCATTATTTGAGAAACACTGTACATCGTTTAAATGACCACCACGTAAATTTTTGCAAAGGACCGATTCTTTTGATGTAATTATCGACCACTTTTTGAACATATTGACACAATTTTGTTTATTAACATACCCACTGAGTGAGAAAAGTGCTTCGTCTCTGAAGAAAACTTTGTTAGAAAAATCACCTTCCGTCACTTGTTGTTCAAGCACAAATTCGACGTACTCGTATCTACGATGTTTTGAAACGTCAGCTTGCGTCAGTTGTTGTGTGAGCTGGACTTTATATGAATGGATCCAAATGCAAAATACGCCATTATGTGCCGTAAGACAATCCTAACTGCTGAGAACGACGATGAAACGACACTTTCAGGTCTTCGGCAAAACTTCCACTTAGGCGCCAGTTACAGCTATCATTGGTTTTTATCATTGAAAACAAATACAATTTTTTTGACAGGTCGTTTATAGCTTTTATTCAAAAATTCTGTCATTGAAAAAAATATCCTGATTTAAATCTACCGACAAATTTTTATTGATAGAAATCTGTAATTGGAATTGTGTGAAATTGGAATACAAATCAGTGGAACGATTCGTTTTACTTTTGAACATAAAAGTATCAGCTGTTCAGGAAAATGAATTTCCGTCCGGAAAATAGAAAATAAAATTTTTAGAGAAAAATAAATGTGCAATTACACTTTTATTCTCAAACAAAATTCTTTGTGTGATTTCCGATCGATCAATATATAAATTTCATTTCAAATCAAAGAGAAACACCATCAAATATCGATTCAAAAACTTTTGCGTTCAATGATAGCTATAACTGGACCCTTACAGCAGCGATATTTTCAGTGGTACCATCGAAACGATGATGCACAGACCTGACAGTATCTGTAACCAATTCATATCTCTTCAAATTTCTTCGCAATAATGCAAATTGCATGCCTAGTTATACGATTTAACCATAATCTCCTCTTCAAACACGCGTTTAATGAGGCTGTGGCAGAATCACTATTTTTGTAGTAGGTTTTAACAATTTGTATGCGTTATGCGATCCATTTTCGTAAATTTTAGACTTTCAACTGAAAAAAAAATTGGTTTAACAACTTAGTTCGACGGATGTTGTTAACCCGTTACGATGATATGGAAAAGAGTCATCCAATTGGAAAAAAGGATCATCTATTTATTTATTAAAGGGCAGTAGTTTATAGAATTATCTTAGTGATTTTTAAATGTTTTTTTTGGTTGCAAAATAGAAGTTTTCATTTTATGGGTATGTACATGCACCCATAATATGAAAACTTTTATTGGGCAACCAAAAAAAAAAACATTTAATGTCCTCGATAACTTTACGAACTCCATCTTTGAGGTCCTCAATTGATTGATTTGGGAGCATAGCTACGGAGCTTATGTTGATGTGTCCCCAAAGAACAAAGTCTTTAAAGAATTGACTCACAAGAATTGTTTAGATTTTAGTTTCCAAAAGTCAAAAGATGACAATTGACAACTGCCCAAATAGTGGGCTATTAAAAATGAAAACAAATTGGTCAACTATTTATTAACTTCCCATAGGAAGTTATTGTAATGGGTCCGATTTGTAAAATTGAAAATTTTGACATTTCTCGAAGTTTAAAGGTCCCTAGAGTCGAAATAAAAGATTTTTAGAAAGATATCTGTGTGTGCGTGTGTAAGAACGTTCGTCCGTCCGTACGTCCGTACGTTCGCGAAGTATTTTTCGTCGCCCATAGCTCAAAAACCAGAGGAGATATCGATTTCAAATAAATTTTGTTATACAGATAATAAGGCAGAAGGATGCAGAAAGGGCTCTAAAGAAAATGACGTGGGTGGTTTTTTTTTACTATAGCAGTTTGAAAAAAAGGTGAAAATTTTGGTTAACTTTAAATACCTTACGAACCAAAAACGCTAGAGACTTGAATTAAATTTTATATTATATATTGTAACGTGATATCAAAGAAATATATTTTTTGAGAAACATCCATTAATCGGTTTTTTTATAAATAAAAAAAAAAACTGAAAAATAAAATTTTTCAACTCCAAAATTGTACGACTAAAATATGATTTTATCTCCAAAACAATTTTGTGCAACGAAGAATAATGTTTTTGACATCCGATAAGATTTTGAGAAAAATCGAATTGACAGATTTTTTTAAATAAAAAATAAAAATTAAAAAAAAACATTACTCAAAGCTGGTAAAATTATCGATTCAAATATCTTTTCAAAAACTTGAAATTTAGGCTTCAAACTAATTTTATCTTATAAGAATGTTTTCAACATTCTATAAAATTTTGAAAAAAAAAATCGAATTGACAGTTTTTTTTATAAAAAATAAAAATCTAAAAAAAACATTACTAAAAGTTGGTAAAAATTGAATATCGATTCAAATATCTTTTCAAAACTTGTAGATATTGGCTTTAAACTACTTTATTGTTGTTAACATTCAGTAAAATTTTGAAAAAAATCGAATTGACAGTTTTTTTTACAAAAAATAAAACTCTAAAAATGAACAATACTAAAACTTAGTAAAAATTTACTTTCGACTCAAATAGCTTTTCAAAAATTAAAAATATTGGCTTCAAACTTATTTTATTTCACAGAAAATATTGTTTTCGATATTCAGTAATCATACTTCATACTAATATTATAAATGCGAAAGTAAGTTTGTTTGTTACGCTTTCACGCAAAAACTACTTAACCGATCACCATGAAACTTTGCACATACACTCTTGAAGGTATGAGAAGTAACATAGGATACTTTTTATTAAAAAAAAAATTAAAAAAATTAACGAAAAATAAGAAAATTGTTTGTCAAAATATCGTCAAATTTAGCTACTTCAACGTCATCTAGCATCATAGTAATGAAGTTTCAACCCTGAATACTGTAATACCAACCCACTGTATTACCGACGGTGACGACAATATCTAATTCAATTGAATATAGTTTCAACTGTTTCTATTTTTTCTATATTTACCGTACATGTTACGAATTTTGAATGCTTTTGTCTGCGCATGTTGTTGCATCATGTTAGAGGTCCAATTAGCTTTACAGAACTTAAAATTGTCAATGGTCAGGAATGTCAAACCTACCGAGAAGCATGTGAAGCTCGGTGACTGTTAGAAGATGACAATCATTGGGATGAAACTATGGAGGAAGCTGAACAATGCCGATCGCCAGATAAAATCAGGGAACTTTACGCTACGCTTTTTTCTTCTTGCGGTCTTTCTAACCCTCAAACTCTTTGGAATAAGTACAAAGAATACATGGCTCAAGATATTTTACATCAACTGCAGCAAGTACACACAGACATTACTTTCAATGAACATGTCTACAAAAAAACGCTAATTATAATCGAAAACAATGTTTTTACGATGGTTGGAAAAAAATTAGATGATTTTGGAATGTCCAGCCCTCGAAGATACAATGAGAATGATTTTGATAATGAAATTGCACGCGAGCTAGATAATGATTTCATAGCACTGCAACATCAAGTGGCAGAATTAGTCCCTCAATTACTTCCAGAGCAAAATCATGTTTTCCATCAAGTTTTACGTAAAATAGACTCCGGCAGTGGTGGACTCTTCTTTCTTTAGAATTCAGAATTATTTATTTCTGTTACGGTGAATATATTTTAACATTTGTTGTTGCATTTTAATAAGCATATATTAAGGTGTTGAAACTTCATTGTCTGTAGTAATTTTTAAAAATTGTTGATCTCAGCCAAGCAATAAAATGTAGTTATTATATTGACTCATTTCTATTATTATACCCTTACCCTTTATCTCTCATACTTATTTAATCTCTCCACTGCGGACGACGCCGCGGGTAAAAAGCTAGTTTTTATATAAAAATCCAACAGTCCGTTTTTTCATAAAAAATAAAATCTACAAAAAATATTACGCAAATTTGGTAAAAATTGATAGGAGTACATAAAGATATATTTTTAAGCAAGACAAATCGACAGACGGGATGGAAAGTTATCAGTGTTGGTCGCATCCCAGCCTCTTTTTTTATTTATATTGCGATAGAGGATTGTTGAGAAATCAAGTCATAAACATGCTCTTTTCAGATTCTGACAGAAAAAGTTAAGCAACCCATTCACAATACACCATTGAGCCAAAGAGCCAATTGGACTGGAGTCGATCTAAAATCTATTTGGTAAAACAAAGATGGCTCGGATTAACTTTGCCGATCCATTTTCAGCAAGTTCAAAATCAACGAGCCTGAGCCAGCTAGCCAAGACTTGGCTCTTTCGTGTGTGCGGAATCAACTTAGTTTTGTCTGTTTACACAATC
This sequence comes from Eupeodes corollae, assembly GCF_945859685.1. Classification (NCBI taxonomy): domain Eukaryota; kingdom Metazoa; phylum Arthropoda; class Insecta; order Diptera; family Syrphidae; genus Eupeodes; species Eupeodes corollae. The sequence continues at coordinate 280,959,394 of NC_079147.1, forward strand.
TTATCTCATTACCGCAAACAAATTCTCAATGTTTCTTTCCCAATTTTTAATTTTTCTTAAGTCTGTCATGTTTTTCTGCTCACAAGTTTTGTAATTTTAAGATATTTTTCTGTGCAAACGACTGGAATTTTTTTGTATTTATTTAATAAAAACACTTTTTATGTTGATTATAATTTAGATACATACATATACATACGAGTACATTTGGCCTATGCTCGAAATGAAAAATATATGTACAAATAAATCAATCTGTGAAAATGGCTGTGGCTCGGTCGTATATTTGTACCGAGTACAAATATGCAATTTTGCTTATAGTTCTGAGAATATCAGATATTTTCTGAACAGTCAGTGTTTTGTCAATACCTGCCAATGAACTAACAACTGTACAACTAATATATTTGCATCTGCCAGATTAACAATTTTAATGTGTAATATCGTAAGGAATTTGTATTTTTTGTCTTTAATATCAAAACTTAAAATGTCACTCTCAAATGCATATTCAAATTTGCGCTTGTGCAAAAGTTTTATTATTGTATACTTATAAAAATGAAAAAAAAGTTTCACAAACTGTCAGATGTCTTTAACAACGAAATCTGTCCGTTTAAAACTTCGTGTCGTCTGACAATGGCTAAAAATGACGTTTCTGACAATATTATCACACAAAATTTTAGTTATTTTGGTTATAGATAGTTTGCTAAAATTGTAAGATCTCAAAAAAATCTGTCTCTTTAGAGTTTGGTTCTTATGCCGTACAACGTGAATATGCAAAGCTTTACCGCTCTCTTTCTTTTCTTGGCTTTGCAATATTCAAGAGTTAGAAACAGTGTGCATTCTGATTATTAGAAAAAAGGTGGCAAATTCAAATTTTGTGTACATTTTCAAACAAACTGCGTACAGCAAATGATTCCAGATCTCACTTAAGTCTTGATTATTAGGAAATTTCACAAACTAAATATGTTTGACTTTCTTTATAACAAAGCTTAAAAGGTTAGTTTACAGCACATTATCTAGTCACTCAGTCACCTAAAATGCGCAATTAATTTAAGGGAAAATGCCTCAAATTGTTTCCTATAAAAAACTCAACAAAAACATAAAGTATCGTAATTTTCTAAGAAACTGTTGTATACGACCGACCCTGACCGAGAAAATTATAAAAAAGTCATCATATCAACGATATTTTTGTTTTCAATAATTATATGTTTGTTACGCATTTTATTAATAATATTAAAATCAAAACAACAGGTTAGACATTATGACAACAAATTAATTGTTTACCTTGCAATAATACCATTCTGCATGCACTTGAAAAGTGATTCCCTATTTCTCACCCCTCATAGTTAGGTATAAGAACGACTGCCTATACTGTCTTCCTTAATTGTTTTGTAACATCATTCAAAACTCTTCCAGGTTCTTGAATATTTTTATATTTTCTTTTGCAAATGCAAACAAATACAAAAAAACTACCATAAGAATGCAATAAGCTTTTCGAAAACGTTCCCACAGTTTGAAAATCTGCTGATACCTAATATACAAAACGGTGTCCGGTTTTAAAAAACCCACACAAATTTATCTACACAGCAAAAATTTGTACAACAGTAAATAAAAATACAAAGCGTATACCTGACTTATAGAGATGCATATTATATGCATGCATATTCCATAGGATGCAGAACATATATTATGCATCGCAGTCTCAAAACTTAGAAGAAAACAACAAAAACGGCAAAGGAATGCTCCCAATGTCTGTTGGTTTATCTACGAGTACTTCTTTTTCTAGTTGATCTATCGGATTTCATGTTGCATCATTTGTCGCTGAATTTGAATCGGGTATTCAAGACTCCATCAATGGATAAATGTTTTATAATGTAGATACAATTATTCTAGGTCATATATGAGTTTGATTTTTGTGTCTTTCTACAAGCTTGCAAAAATGTTTAGATACGGTTTTTGAATAAGTTTAGAGCGCGGGGCTATAAAGGAGTAAAAATCTTGAGGATGGGAAATGCCAGTAGGAGTTGATAGAAGAAGGAAATAAATTGAATTTCATTCTTAGAAAACTTTGTTGTCTATTTTCGTAGAATTATCAGGAGAAGATTTCATTGATAAAAATATAATATGTCTAATTTGATTCGACTGATAAAAACGTGTTTTTTTTTTATTACTGAAAATATTTTTTGAGAGGAACCTAATAACTAAAATTCTTACTTTAACTTTAAAGGAAATCTTTTTAAAATCTCAAGAAAATAACAGAACACTGAACTTTTGAACTCACACTGAAAGACCAAAATATTATATTCAGGAGTGAAACCCTTTTTAATTTTCATTAATTTCAGGAAAATGCCTTTACGATACAACTAAAAGAATACTATAAAGCATTCGTGACTATTATCGCAATATTCTATGGTTTGGTTTTGTTAAAGCTTCTGCTAGTTATTCTTTAAATTATTGTAAACTACAATAGGTTAGCCTCAAAAAAGATTTCAAAAAACATCAAAACCACTCGGTAATTAAACCGCGGCTGTCAAGAGCTTAGCACCACTTCAACTTTTAGTGGTATTTTTTATTTTTAGTTCAAATATCTTTCTGTTAACATATAACAGAAGTGGTTTCGCCCAAAATCGCACTACTAAAAATTGAAAAAAGGGGCTGGTAACTGATAACTTCCCATCCTGTCTGTGGATTTGTCTTGCTAAAAAAGTTTGTAGGTTTTCATGTTTTTTAAAAAAAGTTGTCAATTGAATTATTCTAAAAAAAATTAAAAATTAATAACAATTTTTTGCATGTGGTAAAATAGTTTGGTTGCAAAATCTATTTTTGTTAACGAGAATATTTTTTATTCGTTTACCAATTTTAGTAACATTTTTAAAAAGTTTTTATTTCTTATATAAACAAATACATATTGGATGAATGAAATTAATTTGAAGTCAATACCTTCTATTGTTCACGTGATATTGAGAACCGAACATTATTTTTACCAAATGTTCGTACTGTTTTTTGTAGATTTTATTTTTTTATAAAAAAACGGACTATTGGATTTTCCATTCACTGAATGTCGAAAACAATATTTTATGTGGGATAAAATAAGTTTGAAACTAATATTTTTAATTTTTGAAAAAACATTTGAGTCGAAAATCAATTTTTACGAACTTTTAGAAATGCTTTTTTTGGGTTTTTATTTAAAGTCGATATCTCTACTAATTCTTGAGCTACGGACGACGAAAAAAAGTCGCGAATGTACGGACGTACGAACGAACGAAAATCTTATATTTTGAGGCTAGGGAGCTTGAAACGTCGAGAAATGTCAATTTGTTTTTAATTTGACAAATCGGAACCATTACAGCAACTTCCTATGGGAAGTTAAAAATTCCCTCTCTCTAGTTTTGTATCGAAGAGTTTTCGATTACGATATATTTTATTGGGCTACTTCTTCCAAAGATTTACTAAGAAAACCCGCGATCTTAATAGCGTGTGTCTGAATAATGGGGCTTCTTACACGTCTGTCACCTAAAAACTCATTTTCCGTGCAGGACAAATACTGCCACCTACACGTCTGTCGAAACAATATTTGAAATCAGCAAGTCCTTTGCATCAGAATGGAATGCTTTTGAAGTGGTTTCCCTCCCTATTTATATTTTCGGAAAAGTTATACTTTTGATGCAACTTTGAAATTATTAATGGCTTTTATTTCACGAACAAATGTTAACTATCAGTCACTTTGACAGTTCAAAACTTTCAACTCATCTCCCGAGCAATATTTAAGACATCATACAAATTGCTTACAGTTGACCATCTAACGATGGAATTGTACGACTTTGCTTTGAAATCTATCAATTATGTTACCAGTCAAATTTTTATTGCAATGTATTTGTTTAATGTCAATTTATGGGCAGCTATTACCCGAACATTGACCTATCTAAAAATATTGTAATATCTGAAAAATCATATGCAAGTAGCTCAAAGGATATCTTCAAATTTGTCAAGAAATCGGAATGGTTTCATAAGGGTGCATTCACAGCAGACGTTAAAAATTATCAATCCCCATCTTAAAAATAAAAAACGCAGCTGTCCGAAAAAAAAAACGAATTGGGCAGGTTTAGGCGACTTAAGGTACTTGAAGGTACACCAACTTTCTAGCATCTCATAACAGCAACAGCATCTAGGTAACTTTATTGAAAAGTTAGCCAAGAACTATCTCCCAAAATATCAAGTCAAGTCTACTAGTGTCAAGATGACAGCTGATCATGCTTGTTCATTCAATGGAAAGCTGAACTTTATTACTCTGTGATTTATATATTTTCTACACAATTCCATTTAACGTTTTGTGTAAAAGGGTTCCTTGTGAATTTGGAAAATAAATGAGTAATATTTCCTTGCAATACAAAATAAAAACCTTGATAGACTTATGCGCAGCGTTTTGTAGACAATAATCTGTTTGGTAGTTCTTGAAAGATAAATTATAGGTAGAATTTATTGAAGTAAAGTTCTGAGTTTAAAATTTATGTCACATGGAAAATTAACGTCAAAATTTACGATCAAAGAATGAAGTTCCTTACATTGCCTGAATCTAAGACCGCATTAACATGAATGTAAAAATGACGTTTCTTTAATTTTGAAGTATGAATATTATAAGGACCTCTTCAAAGTAAAAAAAAAAACAAAATAAGTACGAAAATATTTGAATTTGTTTGTGTGATTCTTAAACGCACCGATTACACAATTTAATGAGATGGCTCCGAAGAGAATTAAATGTCAGTTTTGACATTTCAGCCATATTAAAACTATTAAAAAATCACTTCGAATCTATGGGCTTACTTATTTGACGGATTCTGTAATTGGTACGATTATTATTTAACTTTAATTTTTAAATTTCAGTATGTCAAAATTCCACCACTACTTACTAATTCATTAATAGCCATAAAATTCGATTATAATGTGGCTATGTAACCATAACCACCCATAAATAAACAATATTAGTTACGCTTGCCGATATGTCTAAATCAACCCCTCTCCGATCTCAGTCTCAATCTCAACCAACAAAATGAGCAACAAACTTGCAACTTATTCAATAATGTTTCATAACTGTTTTTCTTTTTGTTGTTGTTGCTCCCCAGGGATGCAATTATTATTTCAAACAATTCATTTAAGGAAATCTCTCTCTGTTCGTAACCTCCGCGCGCCGAGGACCGGCAAGGCAAACCTTTTTCATATACAAAAGCGATTTCCTCGCACTAGTTATGGAGGGTAGTTCAATATAATATAATAGACCGCTATTCCTCTGAACCTTCATAGAGCTATACACTCTACCAAGGGTTACCACTCATCGTATCTTTCGTCCTTATAGCATTTTGCACGATTAACAAAACAAACTGTCCACAGATTTGTTTTTTTTCATTTTCCTGAATTCTGTTCAGGGTGAATATTCTGATGTAACTTGAAACCTTTGCCATTCTATTTTAACGTAGCCATGACAGTGGTAGCTGGGTGTTTTGATGAGTAAGGGTTGCTAGAGAGGAACAGGTTTGTTGTTTTATTTTTTATTGTCTTCCTCTTCTTTTTGCAGCCATAAAATAGGGGATGATTTTCATAGAAATGGCCAAATAGACTCCGCCTTTTTGAATGTTCTCTGGTCGTTCATATTAAAGAGAGGAACACATAGAAGATGAAACACAGGAACTAAGGAAAGTGGAACACTAAATATTTTTTTTTAATCTTTTTAAAAAATGTCTTTTCACACTTTCTAATTAGCAAAACAACGTCGCTGGCAGGAATTTCAACGGTGCGTTGTTGCATTATGTCTTTTGATGGAGGAATAGGTAGGTAAATCTTGTTCTATTATTTTCCCTTCATCTCCTGAAGTAAATTGTTCGCTTCAAGGAAATGAGTGTCGTATTTCAATTAAAGAAGATCTGGAATTAGTCCTTTGACAATCACATAACAATTGAATCGCAAACAAGATGTCGATTGATTGAAAAGCGCACAACGTCTTGTTGGCTGAATGATGATAATGTGATGGAAGAAAATCACATAATTTCTTTATGGCTAAGCTGCTATACTTATACAAAATATAATTTTGTATTTTAAGATGTCTTTTTAGATAAGCTAAGGTTATGGTAGACAAGGTAGGTATATAGAAGAGACATCTTTTATGTTCTAATAAATGGTAGGGCAATACATATAGGAGTAATAACCTAGAGTTGTTAAATGCGATAATTTTGTTTCAAGAAATATTGCCTTGAGTACAAAAGAGCTAAAATTACAAAACCTCAAATATAAAACTAAGATGATTTCAGGTATAGCTACATAAGCCTTACAAGTTATGAAAAATTGTGTTTTATAGAGAATGCCCAAATACCATTAATGCAACACCCAAGTTTTCATACATTTTATAAGGTTTTAAAGGTTTTAACTTATAAGACAATGGCGCAAAATTTTAAAAGATTTAGTAACATGTTAAAGCCATTTTTACCAATGAGGATTTATCTAATTTTAAACACTCTTCTTACAATTGTCGATAACTTAAATCATGGAATATCTACTTTAACTTTTAGCTATTTGCTAAATCCAAAAGACATCAATTAATCAGTTGATGGAATAGTCGAGCCTAAAGTTGGGAATTCCAATTAACATGCCTGTGTACTCTTGTTTGCTTAGTTTATCTTAACGAACTGTCACTGTTAAGACATGTTCGGATGTCAGTTTTTAATAAGCAATTAACTAGATAGAAAAAGTAAAAGAAAGGTTTCCCTACCTACAATTTTGGAGTCCTAAGTAAATTTTTGAATATATAGCTAATTCCTAACTAGCAAATCGTTAAACCCGTAAAAATAAGTTGTTTAAAATTTTGGGCTAAAAACTTTCTTAAAAAGGCAAAATTAACTAGTGTACTCTTATATTATGTTTGTCAGTTAACTTTTGATAAATAACCGCTTTACAAACATTTATCTTCTTAAGCACGCTCAAGGTCGGAAACGATCTCACCGATGCATTTGATGTCAAAAAAGGTTTTAGACAAGGCGATGCACTGTCATGCGACTTCTTTTAATATCGTTCTGGAAAGAATTGTGCAAAACTTAACCGTCAACACAATCTTCCAAGGGTCCATCCAACTACTCAGATACGCCGATGATATTGACATAATTGGAAGATCAAAGTCAATGGAGCGTTTTTGAGCATTGCGACGGAAGCGAAGAAGATGGGTTTAGTGGTCAATGAGGGCAAGACCAAGTATATGCTGTCATCAAAAAAGGACATTGAACAACGACTTCTGGGACAAACCGTCACCATGGACAGCTATAACTTTTAAGGTAGTTAAGGACTTTGTCTACCTAGACACCGCTATAAACACAGACAACGACACCAGCGCTGAAATCAAAAGAGGAATAACTCTTGCAAATCGCTGCTTCTTTGGACTTAAAAGGCAATTGAGAAGTAAAGTCCTCTCTCGAGCATCTAAAATCGCCTGGACCCTGTCAAAGAAAGAGAGCGGCTTAGGATGCTTCGAGAGAAAAATTCTTCGGGTGATTTTTGGTCCCGTACGCATAGATGGAGAATGGAGGAGAAGATATAACGACGAACCGTACGGGATGTACAGCGACACTGACTTAGTTAAGAACTCCTTAAGAGGTTATTAGAAACTCGATCGGAAAAGGACATGGCAGTCTCTTGCGATTGTAGCCGTCTAACGTCGAATCTAATCACAGTACTTCCTTGTTTTGGCTTGGATCGGTATATCCTTAGCCGTACCTTGGCTACAACGAGGTAGTGGTCCAAGTCAATGTTGGCCAGTCGGAATGTTCGAATATCCTGGATACTGGAGAAGTGTCGTGCGTCGATCGCAATGTGGTCAATCTGGTTGACGGTTGATTGATCAGGAGATTTCCATGTCTCCTTGTGGATATTAAGATGCGTGAACTGCGTACTAGCTACCAGAACGTCTCGCGCCGCAGCGAAATCGACCAGCCTGAATCCGTTATCGGAGGTGGTGTCGTGCAGGCTGTATCTCCCGATTATGCCACCAAAGATGTCTTCTCTTCCTAGCTTGGCATTAAAATCTCCTAAGACAATTTTAATGTCATATACAGGGCACTGCTCATATGTCTTGTCCAAGAGCTCGAGGAATATGTCTTTGGTTTCTTCATCTTTCTCCTCTGTAGGATTATGTTGGCTAATTTAGCTTTGATGCGCTCGTTCACACTGTTGAAACTCGAGACTTTTTGCCTGAGTCTAGTTCCAACAACAAATCCACACCCAAATAGACGCTGTCTTTGTTCTCTGTAGCAGTCGCCGTAGTATATATCGCAGTCTTTTAGTTTGCGTTTGCCCGTTCCATTCCATCGCACTTCTTGGATCTGCCTTGCAGCAGTTTAGGGCTTCCGCTAATTGTTTGTCTGCACGTGGATTGTTAAGGGACCTAACATTCCACGTACATATCCGAATTTCGTTGTCCTTATTTCGTTTGCGTGGGTTGTCAACAGTGAATCCGTACGTATCCGAGGCTTGTTGGTGCTTCGCAACTAAAGGTATTTTTTACGTGGCCAGAAAATCACCCCGATGGCACAACCCCCAACCTGGAGGGCCAGATCCTTAGTATAACTCCAGGGAAGAGTAGCCGGATAAACCGATCCTTACAGGCCTGGGCTCCGAATATGTCGAAGAAGCCCTATAAGGTGTTCACGAAGTAGTTCAACCTTACTGGAACTGTAGACGCCACCGTTGATTCCATCTCGAGAATTCGTCCGCTGCCGTCTGGATAAGGAGAGGTGCCTTAGTGGAAACAGCTCTCCCCCCACTCTCGTTTGCTGACCCCAACAACTTTCCACTGGTGTTGGAACCCAATCTACAGTTGAGGTACTAGGCACCCGATGTTCCACGCGGGGAGTTGAGAGTAGGCGTTGATAGACATAGACTACTGACACCGGCCTGGTTAAAATAATAAAAGCCCAATGACTAAGGTGTGAGAGAACCTCAAAGAACTTGATGTCCGAAACTGAAAACAGCTAGCTAGGTACCGAACTGGAGAAGCATGTTTTTGTTCTTGAGTAAATTCTTTGAAAACGGTGATATTTTAAATATTCACATGGATTACAAAATCCGATGATATGCGAAGTCTGCGAAAGAAAAAAAATGCCAATATTTAAATGTATGTTATTGGAAAAGTGTCAAGAAATCATTCCAAACCATTCACAAATTATAAATCAGTTGGTGTAAACATGTGATTTGGCCTTAAGAAAGTTTATGACAAAAATCTACGCTATAGGTTTGTTACCAAGATTTTTAGACAGAAATTGTTGGTCTGTGAAATTCTGAAAATTGGGGATGAAATTCTCTCAGAGAGAGGAAAGCTGTAAAAAAAGATCTAACGATTTTTTGACAAAAATTGTCCGCCACGGAGCAAAACAAGCGGACACTTTCGTAACACGATAGACAGACCAACAATTTCCGTCCAAACAACTTTCTTGGTCAGAATTTGTCAGGATCCCTTCTGCCCAAAACGACCAAATTATGTGTAGCGTAGAATATCATTTGGGCAGCAGTTGGCAGTATTGGTCAAAGTTGGGAACAAACCTCGTATTTTGACCTATTTCTACAAATCTATAATGCCCAATTTTATAAACAGCTTTTATATATTGAACAGGATTTATTGGTTTCACCAAGCGTTTTTAAAGTAAACAAGCTTTTAAACACCTTTTAAAACTAAATGCCCATTTTTGGCTCACTAAATTTTAAAAGTGTCATTAAAAAATGAATATGACAGATTGACGGCTGATGTTTTGTTTTGTAAAATTTGTATTCTCAATATTTGGGGATAGAGAATGAATAATTATAATATCATTTTTATGATTTTAGTTTTTAATATTAGCCTTTCTTTTGGCCCGAGATTGCTACAGTGGAGTTAAAGATATTTGCTATCTCCTGTAGAAGTAAAATACAAATTTCCGTTTTAATTTTACATGGTAATAAGATCTTTTATGTATTATGAGAGTCACAAAAAAAAATGTTTGTATTAATTTATCATGACAACGAAACAATCGCATTTTTGCCAGAAAATAATTTATACATTTTCGAATTGTTCAAGGAAAATTTAAGCAATATTATTTAGCTGATAGATGAAGCCACTTTTTGGAGAAACCTATAAGTCCTCAACAAGTTTTCTTTTTCATAGAAACTAAGACATCTATTTCATTAAGTTTGACAAAATAAACAAAATACAAACGTGAAGTTCAAAACTTTCTCCATATTTCCGCTGATCGTTGAGAAGAGCTAGTAGCGATAAAGAATCAACTTGAAGTTGGCTTATTGCAGAAGGTCAATAAATAGGATACTAGCAATATTATTAAATGTCCTAACTTTCGGTAAGTAGAAAATTCCATGGAAAATTGTATTTTAAATTTCATTTCACATATAAATATACATATAATAGTTTACTTAGCCTAGAACTACGATAAATATTATTTATTTGCACATTTTTATCAAATAACAAAAACCTGTGGACAAATTCGTTCTTCACTGAAGAAAATTTGAGCCAAACTTCATTCTTACTTTAATTTTATAACAGCTGAAAAAGTAGATAAGTGGACATTTACCAAAAATATACCATTCTCTAGTTTTTTTTATTAAATTCTGAAAAGTGTTATCCAACCCTAGTAAATGTTTGCAGTTACTCTCAGATGTAAACGCATTTACTTTCCACATTCTACACTGTAGACTCCACAGAATTACATCTTCTTGTCACCTGTCAGCTGTCACCGAAACACCAACAACAATTAAAAAGAAAAATTTATTAATTTGTGAAATAGTGAAAAACTTCTCAACATTTTTCGTGTACGAAGAAAAAATAATTTTACAAAATCCTTAAATTACATATAATTTATTTCGTTGATTTTCTTCATTTCTCAGTTCTTATTGGCTTTGTGTTTTTAGTTTCATTTGCTTTAGTTTTTTCTTAGAAAATATAAACAAAATAAAAACATTAACTAAGTAGAGTCTCAAGTCAGCAGCAGCGGCAGCCGCCATCCCACACACTTCACACTCACCGCACAAAAGTTGTCCTATTCTTTCTTTGATTTTATTTAATTCTATTTCCTTTAAATGGACTTAAATAAATTGTAGAGCTTAAAGTGAAGCACACTGAAATAAAAGTCGAATCAAAATTTGGCCTCTTAATCATCCAACAAAATCATAATCACACACTTTAGCGATTTATTTGCGTGCAATTATCCAATGATATCGAATTTGTGGCGGCGTCTTACGCTGCGTGTAGAACAAAACTTAACAGCTGCATATTTTAGAGGTTTGTTTTGCAAATGAAAAGAAACCAAAAGTAGATTCATTCATTTGTTTGTTTATTTCATTTGTTGCATGTTTCAAATTCATAATTTCTTGTTTTCATCGCAAAACCAAAGAATTTGTTTTTTTTTGCTTGTTTTTGGGGTAAAATCGTTATCAAGTGAGATAAGGAGGGTTGATTCACTCACCTCACCTGTCACCTCCAATAAGTTGTTCATTTTAACCGATGGCTTGTGTCTAGGATGGTGTTGGTTATGTAGAATCACAACTAGATGTCGCTGCTTTTGGAATGTTGTTTGATTTTGAATTTAAAACGAAAATATTTAACAATTTTAGGTCAAAAACTAAGGAAAATTGGAATCAGAGGAATGCATAGTTCAATTGAGGAAGTTAAAATGAGCGATATGCACGTTAAGATCCTGCCAGCCTTACAGGACAACTTCATGTATCTGGTAAACTCTTTCGAAAGGTTTTGTTTTTGTAATACTGTTGTTTATGTAATCTTCTTCTAGATCATCGATACAGCAACTAGGGAAGCCGCAATTGTTGACCCAGTTGATCCTGATTGTGTCATTAAGGCGGTGGAAGATGAAGCAGTGAAGTTGACCAAAGTTCTCACCACCCATCATCACTGGGATCACGCTGGGGGAAACGAGAAATTGGTAAAGCAATTTCCAAGTCCTTTAGTTGTGTATGGCGGTGACGACCGCATTGGGGCATTGACCGATAAAGTCGGCCAGGACTATACTTTCCAAATAGGAAAACTGAGTGTGCGTTGCTTGTTCACTCCATGCCACACCGTCGGGCATATCTGCTACTATGTCGAATCGCCAGCCGGGGAGAAAGCTGTCTTCACTGGAGACACACTCTTCCAAGCCGGATGTGGAAGATTTTTCGAAGGAACCGCTGAGGAAATGTACTCAGCGTTGATTGAAAAACTATCATCTCTATCCGATGAAACGCAGGTCTTCTGTGGCCATGAGTACTCCCTTCAGAACCTCTCATACGCTAGGCATGTTGAGCCATTGAATGAGAATGTCCTCAAGCGGATTGAATGGTGCAAACTGAAGCGTGCCGAATCGAGTCCAACTGTTCCATCGACAATTGGTCAGGAGAAATTATGGAATCCATTTATGAGAGTTCACAAGGAGTCGGTTCAGAAGCATGCTGGCGAAAAGGAACCAATTCCGACAATGCGAAGTCTGCGCAAGGAGAAGGATTCGTTTAAGGGTTAAATGGAATTCGAATGAAGGGATGGATTGGGTTGGGGGTTTGGGTAATTTCTAGAAGGAAGAATTTCTTAGAAGTAAAACGCACAAATTGATTTGATTTTTGTTTTCTTTTTCTATCGCTATATCTAATAAAATTGGAATCTTATTGTTTTCTTTTGTTGTAAATAAAAATGTTTAAACAAAATATTTAACGGTATTTCGCAGTAGATTGTTATTTTTTTTTAAATTTATATTCTTGACAATGAAGCAATGATATTAAATCAACGGAAGTTCTTTTATTACAATATACAAATTCAAGTTCAACAAAAAACAATAACGGAGAAGAAAGTAATTCGCATTTTTTTCGGACACCCGGTCTCACAGACAGTAGCTTACCATTGGCGGGTTGAGAAGAAGATAGGTTACTTCAATACATTTTTATATACCACGTTTTTTGTTTTTCCTTCCTTGGCCAGAACGTAAAGATTTTGTTGGTTTGAGACTCGTGAGCACGCTACATACAATTGTCAATGCGAAAAATAGTTGTTTTTTTCCAAATTTACACCTGCAACTTTCAGCAACACTACTCCCACATCCCCGCGGTGAACATCGGGTGCCTAGTACCTCAACTGGAGATTGGGTTCTAACCCCAGTGGAAAATTGTTATGGGCAGCAAACGAGAGAGGTGGGAAGGGGTGTTTCCACTAAGGCACCTCTCCTTATCCAGGCGGCATCGGACGAATTCTCGAGACGGAATCAACGGTGGCGTCTACAGTTCCAGTATGGTTGAACTACTTAGTGAACACATTATGGGGCTTCTTCGACATATTCGGAGCTCAGGCCTGTAAGTAGCGGTTTATCCGGCTCCCCGTCCTTCGAGTTATATTAAGGATTTGGCCCTCCAGGTTGGGGGTTGTGCCGTCGGGTTGACTTCCTGGCCTCGGATACGGACGGATTCACTATTGACAACCCTCGCAAACGAAATAAGGACATCGAACTTCGAATCTGTACATGGAATGTAAGGTCCCTTAACATACCACGTGCAGCCGAACAATTAGCGGAAGCCCTAAGCTGCTGCAGATATTACCGCCATCCAAGAAGTGCGATGGGATGGACCGGGCAAACGCAAACGCACACTAAAAGACTGCGATGTATACTACGGCGACTGCTACCGAGAACAAAGACAGCGTCTATTTGGGTGTGGATTTGTTTTTGGAACTAGACTCAGGCAAAAAGTCTTGAGTCTCAACAGTGTGATCACAACAATCCGCATCAAGGCCAAATTCGCCAACATAAGCCTTATATGCGTATATATCCTCGAGCTCTTGGACAAGACATATGAGCAGTGCTCTGGCTATGACATTAAAATTGTCTCAGGAGATTTAAATGCCAAGCTAGGAAGAGAAGACATCTTTAGTGCCACAATCGGGAGATACAGCCTGCATGACACCACCTCCAACAACGGATTCAGGCTGATCGATTTCGCTGCGGGGCGAGTACGTAGATCACACATCTTAATATCCACAAGGGGACATGGAAATCTCCTGATCAATCAACCGTCAACCAGATTGACCACATTGCGATCGACGCACGACACTCCTCTTTAGTATCCAGGATATCCGAACATTCCGAGAGGCCAACATTGACTCGGACCAGTACCTCGTTGTACCCAAGGTACCGCTACGGATATCCCGATCCAAGCCAAAACAAGGAAGTACTGTGATTAGATTCGACGTTAGACGGCTACAATCGCAAGAGACTGCCATGCCCTTTTCCGATCGAGTCTCTAATAACCTCTTAAGAAGTCCTATGCTTCCTGCATTAAGCATTGAAAACCAGTGGCAACATTGCCTTGCAGCCATCAGAGATGCCGCCTCTGAAGTGCTAGGTTACACACGGCCACCACAGCGAAACCCCTGGTTTGACGACGAATGCCGGCAAGCGCACGCAGCGAAACAGCAGGAATAAAAAACGGCGCTGCACAAAAGGACCAGAACTGCTCGCGAGCTCTTCGAGCAGAAGAGGAGAGAGGAACACAGGAGATAGAGGAACACAGAACAGAGATGGAAAAAAAGAGAGCATGAGAAGCGCGCGATCGAGGAGATAGAGGGATGTCACAACAGGAATGAGGTTTGTAAATTTTACAAAAAGGTAAAAAAAACCTCCCAAGGGTACCAGCCACGAACCGAAGCCTGTAAAGACGATCAAGGGAACATCGTAGTAGAACCACAGTCGATGTTGAGAATATGGAAAGATCACTTCTCCAAATTATATAACGACGATGACGAAACGAATTCCGCTGTAAGGGAGATAGAACCACTCAACTTAGGCGACGCAGATTAACAATTCCGCCTACCCGACCTTGACGAAGTAAAGATAGCTATATCTTAACTTAACTCTGCAAAATATGGTCGGAAGAAAGCATGCCCGATGCGTGGAATCTCAGCATAGTATGCCCGATATATAAGAAAGGAGATCCTCTAAATTGCGCCAACTACAAAGGCATCAGTCTCCTTAACATTACGTATAAGATCCTCTCTGCCGTATTATGTGAACGTCTGAAGCTGTTCGTCAACAACCTGATAATTCCTTATCAGTGTGGCTTCAGACCAGGAAAGTCCACTATGGACCAAATATTCACACTACCACAGATCTTGGAAAAAACCCAGGAGCTTCAAATCGATACCCACCTTCTCTTTATCGATTTTAAAGCCGCGTATGACAGCATCTATAGGGATGAGCTCTACAGAGCAATGTCTAGTTTTGGCATCCCTGTCAAACTTATCCGTTTGTGCAGAATGACGATGGAGAATGCATGCTGCTCTATCTAGGTAGGAAAAGATTTCACCGATGCATTTGATGTCAAAAAATGTTTTAGACAAGTATATGCACTGTAAAACTCAACCGTCAACACTAGAGGCACAATCTTCCAAAGGTCTATCAAATTACTCAAATACGCAGATGATAATGACATAATTGGAAGATCAAAACGTGATGTCAGTGGAGCGTTTTTGAGCATTGCGACGGAAGCGAAGAAGATGGGTTTAGTGGTTAATGAGGGCAAGACCAAGTATATGCTGACACCAAAAAAAGACATTGAACAACGACGTCTTGGACAAAACGTCACCATGGACAGCTATAACTTTGAGGAAGTTAAGGACTTTGTCTACCTAGGCACCGACACCAGCGCTGAAATCAAACGAAGAAAAACTATTGTAAATCGCTTGTTCTCATTTACAGCGCTGAGGCCTAGACCCTGTCAAAGAAAGATGAGAGCGTCTTAGGTTGCTTCGGGAGAAAAATTCTTCGGGTGATTTTTGGTCCCGTACGCATAGATGGAGAATGGAGGAGAAGATATAACGACGAAATGTACGGGTTGTACAGCGACTCTGACCTAGTTAGCAGAATTAAAGTCCAACGGCTTAGATGGCTAGGTCATGTAGAGCGAATTGTTATAAACGCTCCAGCCCGGAAGGTCTTCGAATCCAATCCAGAAGGACGGTGCAGTAGAGGAATACCTCGATTTAGGTGGCACACCCAGGTGGGAGAGGACCTCAACCGACTCGGCGTGCGAAGCTGGAGACAGCTACATATGAACTTACAGACCGAGCTGGCTGGAGACGCATGTTGGTTGAGGCTCAGGTCCGCCCGGACTGTAGCTCCACCTTAAGTAAGTAAGTAAAATAGCGTTTATTATTTTAAAATTATTATTTTAAAACTAAAAAATAAACACGTAATAATATTAAGAGAAAACTGACTTAAAACTACCTAAATACTTCTCGTAAATTAAATGATGAAAGACAAACCGAGTAAATCACCAAGTATTAAAGAAACAATTAAATTTACACGACAAATAAAATGTTTGCAGGATTTCTCTGTAATTTGCATACGTCCGACAACGGCGCGCGTGTGCCCTAACGTTTGTGCCTGTTCGGGTAGACCCACTCAGTGACGTCCTCCCACCGCGCCGGCCGATAACTGTCTCGTCTACCGCGTAAGCGATCATATTCCCCGGAAAGTAATTTTTCCCATGGGAATGCGTTGTTTTTCCGAGGTCAAAAGTAACTTGTGTCCTTTCTTAAGTCTCAAACTATCTCCTTACCAAATTTTCATTTAAATCTGTTCAGGCGTAAAAGCGATCGGCCACCGGAAATGCGTTATTTTCCCGGGAAAAAAGGAGCCTATGGCCTTTCTCGGCTATCAAAATATCTCCATACCAAATTTCATGCAAATTGGTTCAGTAGTTTAGGCGTGATTGAGTAACAGACAGACAGATTTACTTTCACATTAAATTTAAAATATTATTAAGTAAGAAATGTGCTTAAAAATTCCTAATAAGAACCACAAAGTTAAAAAGAATTTAATAAATTTATAGATTTTGTGTTGGAATTAATAATATAACAAATTAGGGCTCTATTTCTTTTTTAGCTGACGTTGTTAAATTATCTTCCTGGTCCTCAGCATCAGCAAAGTTTTCACAAATTCCAAAAGGAATTGGGGTCATATCGTTTGATTGTATGGATTTTTTAAAAGCTTCTTTAAGCAACTTTTCTTTCTCTAGAGACTTTCTTACTTTTTCATTGTAAGTTTTCACTTGAAGCAAAGTCAACATTTTGTTAACGTTCTTTTCACACCTAATAAAGAGAAAAATAATTTTTTATCTTAAGAAAAAGCTTAAAAAACTTAACGTCTAGATACTTGGAATTTCGTAAAGAATAAACTCCCGGAAGATGTTGCTGTTTGAAAAGTTTTCGTGTTTGTAGTGCCACACATTTGAGTAACTCAGTAGTTACTTCCAACTGAAGTTGTTTCAGTTTCAAATGATCATGGATATATTTCCTTGAAAAGTAACCACGAAAAGTCGATTGAATGATAATTGCTGACTTATTATGATATTCATTGATTCGTCGTTGAGTTGTTGATTCTAGAATTTGGAAAAATAACGAACGGCCGTGAAACCCACGCCAGATTTTTTGAATTTTGATAGCTGCTTCATTCCATAAGGCAATTTTTTTCCTCATGTGCCATCCTCGAAATAGACTTTGGATTTTGACAGCAGATTTGAACTTTTTGTGGCAGCTTGATTCTGCCACTCTAAAAAGATCGGGAAGAAGTTAAAAATCAAATTTTGATTTAAAATACATTCTTCCTAAACAAACTGCGAGAGAATTGCTATGGCTTTACGAAGCCAGGTCGCTGTGATTCCTGCATATTGAGGTTCATCAATAAAGTCGTACTCCTCTTCGGGGTACTGATCTTCATCTTTGTATAGGGATGAGGAGGACAAATTTTCCATTCTTCTTGTTCTTCTATGGAGTTAAAATAGCAGCAACACAGGAACATACAAATGGTTATTTATAAATTAATAATTATGCTCCCAAAGATTTGATACGGAAGAAATGTAAAACAAAGCGTTAAACGTTAAAATTAATTTTTTCATTTTTTTGAGTGACAGGAAATAAAACAAAATTCACAAATCGACTTCAGGTTCACATTTGAAGTTTGGTTTAGGAAAGTCCACATCGCATACGACTACAACATCATCATCAAAGTGATTACTTAAGTCTTCATCTAATATTGAATCCAGAGAAGAACTTCTTGTCCTTTTCCTTGAATACCTTACAGAACCAGAACTTGATGCACTGTCAATCCTTTTAGTATACTGAATAGGAATTGGCATAGAAACAGGAGCTTCTGCAACTGCTGTTGCTGCTTGAGAAAGAACTGGAGAACCTTTATCTCTCCACACATAACTATTCTTTGAAATAGTTTTTTTTTCGTTTGCTTTAACATTTTGCAATAGAATCATGGCGGACATTTTAAACTCGTCAAAGCTTTCTTCAAATTTTAAAGCTCTAAGTTCTGTGCTGAGGTATTGACAGAATGCTTCTTCTTTGGATATGACTTTTGGAGCTGTGATTCTTTCTATAATATCCATAGACTTGTTGATGGTCATTTGAAATGTATCAATTTCAGAGTCTTGTCTGATTCTTTTTTTCTGGAAAGGAAACACAACATTAATAATTGAGTATTTTGGTTAACATCTATCTTACCCTTACAAACTGTTCCGAGTCCTCTGTTGTCAAATCCTCAAACTGGCTCTCATTGAATATCTGTGCAGGAAGGTGAATAAAAACCAATATCCCCAGAAATCCCAATATTTTGAATTCTTACCCGTAAATTTTTGAATTTTATCGATGACGTCGACGTTGTGTTCAATGCTGTCATTAAAGGAGGTTGTTCGTCATTCACATTCAATAAAAAGGATAACTCGTCATAGCACCACAGGGTTGGCTTATATTGAGATCCATCAAAAGTCTCATTTGTTTTAGTACAATTATCAATTTTCTTTTTCTCACTAGCTAATTGATGCCTCAAGGTTTTGAATTTTGTCTTAATTGAGTTTTCAGTAACATTTGGTTTTAGAAACTTTAAAGCATCAACTATTGCCATAAGGGCTTCCTTTTTTTTATTCGACTTCAAATGGTCGGGATGGTCAAATTTGTACAGAATTGAATGTTTCTTATATTCTTCAATAAGTTTAAGAGTTTCTTGTTTCGTCCAACCATTAAGAGGTCCGGAATTTTCCATCGCAGATATAAAATAATACACAGTTGTTTGCACTTTTTTAATTTATTAGTTTAGCATTGATTGAAAACAATAAAACGTGGCAGTACCACCTTTAGATAAGAAATCCATTTCAAAACTGGCAAACATCGAAAATACTCTCTGACATGTGCCAGCGCATGCAGAAGATGAATTCAACCGGGGGAAAACTAGTTTACTTGAGCGCAAACTCACATACACATAAAAGTACTTTAATGTGTTGGTGTACACAATACACATGTGTGTACACAATGCCTTTTAAATAATCAAACATATAGGGTTACTTTTAAACCTGCTGATTAACCCCATATGTGCTTAGGTAAAGGTATGGCATGCATTAATCAATTCTGTTTCGGCAGAAGTTCAACTATACTGGGGGAAGATAAGATTGAATACAGTGGATGCATTAGGTGACCAGATTAATTGATAAAAAATACAAATATTCACTTAAAATTTAAATTTTACTAGTCCGAATTTTTTTATTAATAAGCACACACTAAAAAAGTGTGAGCACTGCGAAGAGGAGAGAGGATTTAAAAGGAGATGTCGGTGCACATTGGTTTTGAATTCCTGAATATTGCAATGACTAGGAAAGACAGAGTGTGGTAAGACATCCCACATTCGCGTAGTACGGCTAAAGAACGAATCTCTGTATTTGACAGTACGGCCCAAGATGAGCATTCCTAGAAGCGCGAGTATTACGGTTGAACTGTTTAAGGGGAGAAATGCACCTGGCTATTTCACTAGAGCATAAACCGTTTAAATATCGGTAAAAAACGGTCAGATAAGAAACCTTACGACGATGCTCAAGCGAAGTAAATGAACTTATGATGATATTCTCATATCAATTTAAATGCTCTACGTTCAATACTATCCAAAAGGTTTAAGTAAGTTGCAGAGCACCATCCCAAAGATGGGAGTTATACTCAAGCTTTGGACGTGTATAAGTCCTGCAGATAGCAGCCAGATCAGAAGGGGTGACATATTTCTTGCATCGCCTAAGGAAACCCAAACACTTTGCGGCATTTTTGGTGACATCGTGTATGTCGGCAATATCGAGATGTTCAGTCTTTTTGATACAAGTGCCATCCATGGATAATGGCAAGGGGGGATATCGCGCTTTAACAATACAAGACAGCATTGGGTTTTCGAAGCACTAAATTCCACGTGGTTCTTTAATCCCTATTGAATAATGCTGTTTAGGGTGGAATTTAATGAGCTTATCATATTTTGTAGTTGCAGTTCCACATCCTAAGAGTAGTGTTGTGAGTCTGGAAACGAATATGAAAAGCTAAGAGTGCTATCGTCAGCGAAACAATGTATTGGATTAGAAGTTGCAGTGAGGAGATCATTAATAAAAATTAGAAAGTGTTAGAGATAGAACAGAGCCCTAGGGCACACCAGCTTTTATTTAATATTTTTCAGATTTTTTTATTGAAAGATCCGAAAGGTAATTACTAATCCATTGAAACAGGGATTCATGAAAACCGAAAGCAGGCATTTTCGATAGAGAGCCTGATGCCAAACCCTATCAAATGCTTTTGAAATATCTAAATATCTAAGATTTCCTCCACTGTTCGGTGAGATCACCAGTGGACCTATTGCTTCGAAAGCTGTACTGACGGTCGTTAAGAAGCTTTCGATCTTCAAGATTTTTTTTCTGAGCTGATAATTAATCTGCGTTTCCATGACCTTGGAAAGAAGGGACGTAAGTGTAATCGGTCGGCAATTAGAAGATTCGCCTCTGTTGGGGATGGGCTGGACAAATGCAGTTTTCCATCCTCTCGGAAAGAGACCTGATTAGTAGGACTGATAAAAAAGCTTACGCAATGGTTTTGCCACCGTTAGAGAACACCTCTTCAGAACAATAGCGGGAATACCATCCGGACCAGCCTTGGAAAGAGATTAGCTTTCTCTAAAGAGCTAACAAAAAGTGTGTCATTGACAACGAGCGTAGGAACCGATGAAGAGGAAGAATTTCTCATGTTTTTTACAAATGACCAAATATTTTTAAGTTCTCATTCCCAGGAGTATTAAACTTGTCATAATATCAGTACTGGCGTCAACATCACTATCGAGGAAGGATAATGACCAGTTAAAGATCCTAAAATAATTATTGAGACCGTGTCAATGTTTGGCGACCAATTAATTTTGCTTAGCGCAGAAACTCGTATGGCCATTGGGTGCGTCTCATTCATGAATGTTCGACTTTTTTGTATGGGGTTATTTGAAGTTTAAAGTATATGAAAATATGAGCTTCAATTCGACAACATTCTGCTAACATTTTAAAGGTTATGTTAAGGAAAGTCTACGAAAGTTTTATATTTCGTTTGCCTCAATGTATCAAACAAAATTTCCTTCATTTTTCTTTTCAACGCCGCACCGCAAGATTCGTTTTCCTAGCTCTAGAAGTCGTTTCAAGGGGCTGCTTTGGTTGGCTTCGCAGTAGTTAGATTTAGCTCTGTAGGAAATACTTAGATGATATCTTCAATTCTTAAATAGTTTCCTAATCGAGTTGGTATAACATTGGTAATTAAGCCTTGAAATAATTTGGAAAAGGTCAAATCACATTTTTGTAAACGGCTAAGAGTACTACGAATGTTTTCCTTAGGATAACAGACTCCTGAAATTTTTGCGCATATTTGCTAACATCGTTAATTGCTTCTTTTTGGTCGAAACAAGAAGCGAACTATTTGGGCTTCAAAGCTTTAAGTGCTTAAAGTTTCCTGTAAATATTTCTAGCAGTCAGTGTCAAAATAATCTATTATTTTTTATATTAAACTGGACTTGTTTCTAAATCTGAATGGGCAGGTTCAGACAATTTAAGGGATTTAATTTGCAGTCAATTGCATTCTTCGAACGTACTACATATTTAGTTTTTCAAATGTCAAACATTTCAAATTCGGATCTTTACTTCACAAACTTCTACCTTCAGTTTTATTTTGCCAAAAAGTACTGAACACTTCTTAGTTCAGGAATTCTTTTATCATTGAGTAGAAAATAAATAAATTATAGAGAAATAAATCTCAGCTTTCCGTTAAATAGAAACCCATGATTAGCTGGCATTTTGACATAATTGGATTTGACTTGATGGGGAATATTTTTCCTGACTAATTTTGCAGTCAATTGTACAATAAACTTAAATGGCTGCGTTCAATCTCGTGTTGGATAGGGTATGGATGTATGTATGGATGTATTGAACGAACTGGATAGCTGTCAAAAAATAAAAACAACTTTCAGATGTTCACAAAAAGCAGAAAAACATTTAAGCTTCGAAGTCAAAATTGTTGTAAGATAAAACATTTAATGGATAATTCAAGTGATTCCTCTTAGCTCTATTGGAGTTCTGTACGATTAATGATTTTCTGCGAAATTTCTGGTTTTAAACGATTTAAGTTTAACAGAAAACTATCCTAACAGAAACGAAGACTATGGTCATCCATAAAACGAGAACAAAATAAGTCAATTTTACAGTTTAAAAAATAGATCATAATTACCTTTTAAAATTCGAAGACAAATAGCTTCTTCATTGTCTATTATGTACAGAACATCCTAAAATACAACTTCAACTAACATTTTGTATCTTTTTGTTTACCAACAAATACAAAAAGCTGAAATCAATTTTCAAGGTTCTTGAAATTCAACCATGCCAGAGAGAAAAAACTAACGTTTAGTTTTTGTCTCTCTGATTATGATACTAGCTGTTCTGTCAGATACCTACATACTCCAGAAATTTCTGGATGCCTTTTTTGACATCTCAGCTGTTTTTGATCAGCTGTTATTTTACACGTAAAACACTACCAAAATGGTATCCGGATACTTTATCTGTCTGAGATTGAACGCAGTCAATTAATTGGAAGTTAATTTTTTGGCAGCAGACATTCAGATTCTAGAAACTTGCCTTATTTTCAAGTCCCTTATGTGTTCTGAACCTGCTCAAAACTGTCTCATTCATCTATAGGGATAATCAATAAGAATAATCGGATATTTGACCGTGAGAGTCCATTTCGGATGTTAAGAAAGAGATGTTCTGTCACGGATGGATGGTCACCATAAAAGGATTTTGATGACGTTAATAAAAGCAGTGTGTGTGGGGTATAAAATAAAAAAAAATTAGGTGGAGCAACATTCCGTTAAGAACTGTTGTCAAGGATGGAGGGGACCTACAGTCTTAAGCCGAATCCGAACGGCTAATTTAAAAAAGCACTTCTGACAAGAATAACTCTTGGAGAATTTGTCAATTGATCGCAGGAGGCGGTACCCGTAAAAAAAAAACAACTTTAGATTTCACAAGCTTTGGTTTTTTTTTGATAGCTGTCACTTGATTTAAGCTCAAATTGGGTTTGCCATTTCATAATAGACTTATTTCTGAGTCTTTCTTTTAGAAGTCTTTTTGTTGAAGAAAAACAAATTAGAAAATTAGAATTAGAATGAATCACCGACAAAATTTGAAACTAGTTCAAGTAATTTAATAATAACTATGACCCACAGATTAGTCATAAATATTTGTAAGGTTTCACATTGTTTTGTATATTAATGGTTGTATACATGCGTAATAAAAAATACCTTTATCAATTCTGATTTAAAACTTCTTTCAAAATATTCAGTCTACAAAAATTTACAATCAATTTATCAAGATCACTGCCAAAGTGTTTCGACCTAAAAATACCTAATTACAGTCAACATCATCAAAAGAATTAATCAATCTTTAGCCTAGATCTTTTTCATCAAAAATCCAGGAAAGAAAGACAAAACAAAAACAAGAAGTCAAAACTAAAAACCTCATCCATTAAATTTACATCATTATCAACACCGGACTGACGATTCAATGTGAATACAAAATTATTAAAAGGCTTAATACCGTCAGCGTATAATATCTGTACTCATAAGCCTACCTATGGCTATAATGTACATCAACAATGCGGCAAAGTCTAAAAGGGCTTGAGCACAATGTAAAAGGCGGTAAGAAACAAACAACATCACTAACAACAGACACGCAACACGCTTCGTTGATTAAGACCTTTTTATTTCAAGTCGGTCGGTAGGCAGGCAGAGCTACAGTATATTCGTTCTCGAGAAACAATAGAAGAAGAAGACACAGCACGCACTCTTAAATAAAAAGATACAATCGACTTTTTGTACTCAAAGTCGGCCCTTCTGCTAATACCTTCCAACCTACAGCAACTTGGAGCCCCATCCCGACCGAACGACCGACCTGACAATGAATGTAATACCAAGACTCTTTAACACTTCACTTCGGTTGGAGTCGGAGATCAACTTGTAAGCGGGTTTTTGTCTTTTCACGGAAGTGCTTACGAAGATGTAAACACCAGATATACAAGGGATAGATTTTTGAAGAAAAAAAGTCATTAAGCTATGCTTGAGGCGTGCGTGATGGGGTTTTTAAAAGTTGTAATAAAACAAAAATATAAATAAAAATGATTTAGAGATGATAACAGTTTAATGTGCCTCCTTTGAGGAATGAACTCTCGACCCTTGGTTTACAAGACTGCAAAGTTTACACAGTCTTATTTATACGCTGAAAATATGTGCAGATTAATAAATTGTAGAAAAGAAGTTCCTAAAGAATTTGTAGATCTTTCAATATAGTCTGAAAATAATCTACCAATGAGCTGACAATTGTCAGAATAGTTGGGTTGAATAACCTTCGCTTTCGACTAACCGAACCGTTTAAACACACAACTCAATTTTCAGCTCATTGATAGAGAACAGTGAGACATTCTTTGATCTATCAAAAATTTACATTTAGCTTAAGGACATAAAATGTATTGTTTTTGTTTAAAACTTAAAAGTGACAGATACAATTTTCAAAAAACACATTAACGTCAAAAATCAAAAACTTCCAATGTAAATGGTTGCAAATTGTAAAAAAACGCAAATGCATTGTTTTCCATAACGGTAACAACTTTTAAAGGCATTCAAAAAGCTAGTGACTACGTAGTGAAAATTCAACTATGTAGCTTTGTGAATGGAAAATAGTCAATCCTGAACTGTCACATAAATAACAAATACAAATATATAAAATAAGAAACATTTGTGTTTTCAGAACTTTAAAGAGTTTTTTTTTTCTTTTTAAATTCGATATAACCAAATAGAAGATAGAAGTTTATGGATTTATATTTGCATTTAAATACCGAAAGATTAATTTCATTTTGAATTCTTGTGTCCTTACCGAGCAGCTGATTGTGAAACGTCAAAACCAGTGTGCATTAACTTTGTGAATGCGACCATTATGTTCGATAGCGTGTTTTGTTGTGCAGCTCTTATGAACATAAATTAATTTAACAAAAGATAACATTTATACAGTTAATAGGAAAATCATATTGGTGCAAAATTTTAAACAATTTAGTAAAATGTTACAGCCACTTTTAGCAATTAACTAAGCTTAAATGATGATTTACCTTATTTTTCACGATTTTAACAGCTTGCTATCTCTTAATAATTTGGTAAAGTTAAAATTGAATTACTACTCTAACTTTTAAGAACTCGCTAAATCCATGTAACATCTTTTCAATTATTATTATAAGAACAGAGTATGGAATTGTCCAGTCAACAGTGGAGAATTATTACATAACGTTTAAGCGTAAATTCTTTGTTTGTTAGTTTTTAGACATGTTTGGATGCTTGTTTTATTTAATAAATGGCAATAAGCAATTTACTAGTTAGAAAAATGAAAAGAAAGGTTTAAAATGTTGGAGCTTAGGGACTCCAAAGAAAAAACAGATATAAACAGATCCAATCTGGAGTTTGTAAAACGTCATATTATGTAGATGTCAATATGACAAATAATTAAAC
This sequence comes from Eupeodes corollae, assembly GCF_945859685.1. Classification (NCBI taxonomy): domain Eukaryota; kingdom Metazoa; phylum Arthropoda; class Insecta; order Diptera; family Syrphidae; genus Eupeodes; species Eupeodes corollae. The sequence continues at coordinate 280,985,313 of NC_079147.1, forward strand.
GTATGACGAGCATTACTCGTGATTCAGACCAATAGTGATATTTATAGAAAAATATGACGTTTTCAGACCTAAGTTTGCATACAAAGTCACTGAATATGTCAACTCCATCTTATAAAACCTCGATTAGAACAAGAAATGTCAGCGGAGTCTCAGCTATTTTCGGAAATTTGTGAGACAAATTATTTTTATATTTATTATTAATATTTCGGACACGTATTAAATATTTCAAAAATAAATCTGTCCCAAGAAATTTCGGACTGCATTTTTTAAATGTTTTAATTAGATTCAACACCCACGAAATGACATTTAACACAACAAAATATGACAGTTATTTCAAACTGAGAATTATGTTTCACCTTAGTCTCATTCAGTTGTCAATATTCTAAATGTCAATAGGACTTTAGAATAAAGACAAATTTGATGCCGCAACAATCCGGTTGAGATCTATGGCCTAGAGACTTACAACTCTCAACCATTCGTGTGTGCGAGTACTGGACAGGAATGGAAGCGGACTAAAGTTTTAAGCAGAATTCGATAGGCTTATTTGAGAAAAAAAAATATGGATTTTTAAATGGTAGACATGTGCATTCAAGAGGACACAAGCGTCCACAGGTTTTTCTCAAAACCCACCTCTGTCTATCAACTCCTACTCTGTAGAACATCGACTCGGACCACTACCTCGTTGTAGCCAAGGTAGCACTTCGGATTTCCAGACCCAAGGCAATACAGGGTGCTGGGAGAAGGTACAACGTCGAACGGCTACAATCGCCGGCTGCAAAGACCAAAGTGGAAACATCATAGTGGAACCGCAGTCAATGCTGAAGATATGGAAGGACCACTTCTGCAGACTGTATAAAGGCGACGACGAACTGAATTCCACTGTCAGGCAGGACGATCCATTTAACATAGAAGACGAAAGAAAACATTCCCGTCCTCCCGACTTAGACGAAGTAAAGATTGCCATATCTAAGCTGAAGTCTAACTTGAATGCTGAGCTCTTTAAAGCAGCAGGAGATACGTTGGTTAGGAGCATTCACCAACTTATGTGTAAGATATGGTCGGAAGAAAACATGCCAGATGAATGGAACCTCAGTATTGTTTGTCCAGGATCTCTGCCGTAATATGTGAACGTCTAAAGCCCATCGTCAACAACCTTATCAGTGTGGTTTTAGACCAGGAAAGTCCACAGTTGATAAAATATTCACATTACTGCAGATCCTGGAAAAACACAAGAACACCAAATTGACACCCACCATCTTTTCAACGATTTCAAGGCCACATATGACAAGGAACGAGCTGTATAGAGCCATGTCTAGTTTTGGCATCCCTTCCAAACTCGTCCATTTGTAAAGGATGACCATGGAGAATTCACGCTGCTCCATAAAGGTTGGAAAAAACTTAACAGAACCTTTCGATGTCAAAAAAAGTGTTAGACGAGGTGATGCGCTGTCATGTGATTTTTTTAACAACGTGCTTGAAAGAATAGTGCAGAGCTCACACGTCAACAATAGAGGCACTATCTTTTTAAAGTTTATCCAATTACTAGCATATGCTGATGACAGTGACATAATCGAAAGAACTCAGCGTGGTGTCAATGGGGCTTTTGTGAGTATTAAAGCAGAAGCGGCAAAAATGGGCTTAACGGTTAATGAGGGCAAACAAAATTCAACAAGATATTCCATTTGATGCAGAACTACTACATCAAGACGAGAAATAAGGTTAAAATCCTACTCTATTCAAGTGGAAGAAAATGTTTTTTAAATCAAATTTAATTATATGAGAATTTTGTTCCACTGTTTCAAAACTGACCTTTTAATGCAGCGTTTACACTTTAAGTTATTAAGTGACAGATCAAAAATTCTTAAAAATTGATGATTGGAAAAAATAAAACGTTTATATGGTCGGTCGAGAGCTTAAATGGGTTCCATGGCTTATTTAAAAAAAAAAAAAGTTAACTACACTACGAATGTAACAAGTTATTATTATTAATTGGAAATATGAAATTAAATCTTTTGAAGAAAAGCTTTTAAAGTTTGAAATGCCTTAAAATTCCTTGACTGGCTACGCAACTTGTAAATGGCGCAAAATCCTGCAAGACTTTTAAAATTCAAAGTAATTTTTATTTTGCTGAATTCAATAGACCTTAGCACCTTATTACCTCTTAACAATTTACAAAAGTTGAGATCACAAAGTGGTTACTTTAAAATTTTTGGTAGTTGTTATAAAGTTTCTTTCTTTCTGACATTTCAAATGAAGTTATCCGCTGTCTAGATTTAGGTTTGTTTACAATGTTTTCATTTTTTAAGGAGCTGTCGCTGTGTAAACGTGTTCTGGTGCACTGTTTTAAAAGAAATAAGTATTGTTAGTCCTTAACAATTATTTGTTTTTGATACATGTTTAGCATTACCTAATTCAACTTTATAATCTTCAAAGCCAAAGTCCATGAAATTCCTGAAGAATGACAACATTTAATTGCTCATTTTAAAGCTTAGTGTCAGCATTTTTGTTGAAATAAAATCATGAAGTTCTGCAGGAGTTGAAAATATTCAAAGTTACCTAATTATAAAAATATTTTCAAAACCCATACCAAAACCACTATCAGATTATTTTGCTATTTAAAATTTCTTCCTATAAACCTGATTTCATCTTGACACGGGGAAATTTCAACTTTCAACCCCCTTAACTAAAAAAGTCAAACCACTAAAAACACTTCCGGCAAGGAAATACCTACATAACATTCAAAACCTTTCAAACTGTCAAACTCTGTCAAGTTGTACGGGTGTCCTTATATATTAGTATGGTGTATTGAACTTTTCTAGGTCAAGAGCTAGGTGGGTACAAAAAAACTACACAAAACAGGAAACCAAACCCATTTTCGGCTTATTCATCTCTACCGATTCTATGTCATGATAAAGAGAAAGCAAAAACTGAAAACTGAAAAGTAGTAAGGAAATGCCGAACTGAAAATTCATTTGAGCCAAAAACCAAAAAAAAAGAAAAATAAAAGTTGTCAAAAGAGACGAGCCAGGTTAAGGCAGTATAAGGAACTGAAAATAATAGAAAATGGTACAACAACTGCTGATGCGGTCGGTAGCGGTGGTAGTATAACCTAGAAGCGTAGAAATAGCAGTAATTTCCTGCTCCTAGATGCTGGCTGAATGGACTTGAAGCTATGTGTGTCCTTCTTCTCTTCTTCTCTACAAAAGAGAGAGGTTAACAACAAAATTGCAACCACAAATCAACGAAACACATAAACAACAAAACGTCAATGTTACAGTCGGAACTGAAAATATCCTTTCATCCTGCTTTTGATGTTCCTTCTTTCTTTCGTTATTTTTGTTTGTCCAAAAAGAAGAAAAAATGACAAAAATAAAAATCCAAAATAAACGAAATGCACATCGCAGTCAACAAAAGGGCAATTGAATTGCTCTGCAAGTGGTTATCATTTTTAAGGAGGAAGACAAGAAAAAAGGATGACATAGCCAAACTAGGTCAGGAACAGGATAACAAATTGGAAAGAAGAACTTTTCGACTTGCGGTTTTTCGTATATAGATTGTATCTAATAGACAAAAGCTACGAGAAAAAAAGGCTACAATAACTCTTTCAAGAGATGACATTGGCTACGAAAATTAGGTTTTTAGCAACACAACACAATGATGAATGATATGTTTTTTTAAATTTGTGCAGCCTTATAGAAGGTTTTCCAAAAAGGTTTTATTTTGATATTCAAAAAATAAAAGAGAAGATGTATAGATAGATAGATGTATTCAATGGACTTCAAAAAAGTGATGGGCTAGCCTGCTTCCTCTTCAAAAGCATCCTGAGATTCTAAAACATCTACCAGAGGCACGATTATCAGTAATTCCACACAACCACTGGCTTAGATGAAATTGAACTAATTTATCCAGATGGAGAGCCTCAGAAAAAAGTTACACCTCATAATTGTGGGGAAAACAAAGTACATTGTGGATTGGTATGAGTTGGAAAACCAACTACTAAATCGTTTGATGAACACGAATTTAAAGTGGTCCAACCATTCACTTACCTTGGAACAAGGCTATAATAGAGTGGAAAAAATGATAGGGCATTTTCTTGAAGCCAACGTAGCTTATTAAGACTCTTTAAGTCCAAAAATCTTACCATAAATTCTAAACTCCTCTCGTATATGCTTATGGTCAAACCACATGAATGAAAAATAATAAGATTACCACACGCATGTGTTACTTTTTGTTGCGCGGACTTGAAAAGGAAATCTGGGCAATTTTTAAATTTATTTATTTTAAAACTTTTTTAACATCCTAAAATTCAAAATGCGATGTGCAGTGTGTGGTTGAAATAACAATAATAATTAAAATGACAAAAACAATAAAGAAAATGTGTCGTTCTTTACGTTTCCAAAGATTCTGTCTTGCTTAAAAGTTGTTTGTAAACGTAAAGACCAAATCAACACGAAGACGGGTGGGATTTGCAGTGACCATTTTGGATCTGATGACTTTGTACGGAACCTCCAGTACGAAATGGGTAAATTACACACCAAAATTAAACAAGAGTTATTATCTAAGTGGTGCCAGTATTTATTTTAAGTTTTGTCACTCAAAGACGGCTCTTACCCAAACCTGGTTCTGTTCTCTCTATTTTCATTACTGAAAACGTGGAGGTACTTTCCACTCAGGATAACAGAACAAAACAGAGTTAAGACAAGACAAGAGAAGATAAGAGGGCTATAGATGCTTTGTTACAGAAAGCAGAGAAAGTTCCTACTTGCATTTTAGGAGAGAGCATCGACGACGCTACACAAATCAGTTCTTGTCAGAACTGCGATGTTCAACGAAAACAAATCCGAAAATTGAAGAGCGGTGCAAAACTTACGCATTGGTCAGAAGTTGACGTCGCTAGATTAATTACCTTATACTCAGCGAGTGCAAGGGCATACAGACTTTTGCAAAAACACAAGTTCCCACTTCCTTCGATAAGAACGCTTCAACGCTGGGCTGGTAAGATTAATTCACTTTTGGAAGTACCTAATTTGATCAATTTTTTTTTCTTTTAAGGACTTATGAGTAATTGGAAGCAGCCGTTTTTTTACTCTTTTGACTGCAAAATGACGACTGGTATCTTAAAAGAAATTTTAAGCGCCACTGAAGACTGTGGATATACCGTTGTTGGCATGGTCAGTGACTTGGGGGGAGAAAACAGGGGACTATACAGTGAACTAAACATTACACCAGAAAACCATGGTATATAATACACTTAAGTCATTAAGGTCATTCCTAAACTTTTTATAATTTTAGGTTTTTGAATGGCAAACATAGAGTTTTTGTTTTTGCTGACGTTCCCCACCTAATAAAACTTCTTCGAAACCACTTTATAGACAGTGGCTTTCTGATAAACGGAAATGAGGTCAAAAAGGACACTATTGAGAAGCTATTATCGTGTACTGCAACAGAGCTTACAACAACCCACAAGATAAGTGAATATCACATCATTGTCAAGGGTTCAGAAAGGCAAAAAGTGAAGCTGGCAACTAAGTTATTTTCACACATCATTGCCAACGCAATAGAAAGAGCAGCTTCACTTAATCTTTTTGGGGATAACTGGAGAGAGTGTTATGAACTGTTCAAGCTAGTAAGCACCTTTGAAATAGTTATGTTACACTGATAAACAATTTTTGATTTCCTTTTATCAAGGTCGATAAATGGTTTGATGTTATGAATGTTCGAGTACCCAAAGCCGATTCAAGGGAAAGACTTCATGCTTATGGGATTGCATTAGAAATTCAAAACCAGATTCATGACCACTCTGATCGTCAGGAGTTTAAATACAGACTGCGGTCTCACATCTTAGGGCATAATGAAGGCGTTATATCTGATAACACTAATGTTAGCTCAGACGACACTCCAGATTTGGTAGCACCCATAACTGGTATAAGAAATATTTTCGTCTTTTTTGACCAAAAGCTAAACAACATTCTTTTACTTATAAAGGCACAATTTTAAAGAGTATTGCGTGGGAGCCCGAGGAGGAAGAAACTTGCCCAGAGTAGGAAGAGCTAAAAAGCTTGGCGTATGACGGACTTGAAAATCTGGCTGGTTATATTTTCCACAGGTTACTAGTCGAAACGTTCGCCCAACAAACCAATCAACGAGATGTCTTACCGACTTCGTGTTTGAGCCACGTTAGTGAAAGTGGTTTGCATATGAATAAGTTAGACACAATATTCATGTCTTTTCATGGTGAAGATATTGTTATATGCAACAACTATCTTAAAAATCTTTTGGATTTGGCGGAGGATGTTGCAGTAGACACCAAAATAAAAACTTTATTTTTCTGAGCCCGAATGTACTTTCGAATAAGAACTCTAAACCGGGCAATAATTTAAAGCACAAAATCATAAAAAAGAAAATTTAATAAAATAATAACATAAACATCAATTTGGTATCTTTTCTTTTGAATTTATTTCTTTTTGTTTACATTTTCAGCACTTTTTTCAATTGATTATCTTATCGATAGATACTTATACTCAATTATACTTATTCACACTAACAGGCGTATTTTATGAAAACAATAACATATTATTTTAATAACAAATTAATTTTAATAACAAATTATAACAAATTATACCAAAATTTACTTTTTTTGATAAATTCAATCATTTACACACCGCGTTACTACAACAAACTGTCTCTTGTGACGTACGTGAGCAGAAAATCGAAAAATGAAATAGCAGCTGTCGTAATCTTCAATTATTCATTCATTGTCTAACCAGTACTCACTGATAAATCCAAGACTTACGACTGCCTCCTAAACTCAATGAAATCAGCTTGAGTACCTTACGAAACGTGTGAGGCTGATTATGCTGATATGACTTAGATCGTTTAGATCATTAAAGAAGAACTCTCCTAGGTAACTCTTGCGTTTTCAAGCCAGAGCAGGGCATGTGCAGAGAAGATGAAGAACTGTTTCCTCCTCTTCCTCGTCCAAACAGCTTCTGCAAAAGTCATTTGAGAATACGCCTGGTCACGCGGCGTGCTTTCCTATTAGACACTGTCCGGTTATGACACCAATTGTCGAGCTTATATGCGATCTGCTTAGAGATAGCAATCACCTTGAACGTTTTAAATCCAGTGTTGGGTAGATGTTTTTTGTGACCTGACACGTGGTGATGTTGTTTCACCTGGTGCCTGCCCTCCTCACAGCGTCTTACATTAGCAATAGTTTATAAGCAGCGATTGGTATGCCAGTATGTGCCAAACGTGGTAGGATGGGATGCACTGTACCGTTCCTGGCAAGTTCATATGCCTTACAGTTACCTGGAATGTCTCTATGGCCCGGCACCTAGCAAAGGTGAATATTAAGCTGTTGTTCCATCTCCATTCTGGTCCGGCAGATTTAAAAGGTTTGAGGATGTTGAGAGCCCATTGTAGCTTGTCCCTTGAGAACAGATCTATGGGATATGTTGTATTGGGACTTGAACGTATATAACTGTTGTAAGTTTCAGTAAGAGAACTGCCAGGAAAATGAGTATCCAAAGTAAGGAGCCATCTGCTTTTTTGAATCAGCTTGGCATCGCTGTATTCGTTGAAAGAATTTTCCGTAACCTAGAGGCTTCAGAAGTTTCTTTTATCGTGCCATAGAAGGATCGCCAAGAAGATCGCTTAGATTTAGTTTGTTGAAGAGTTTCCTGTATTCTTTCCTGAGCGAGTCAAGCTCTAATGCATTTATAGAAGAAAATAGCAATGGAAGTAACGGTAAGAAAGCGTGAGACAAGAATCATTCTGACGAGCTACGTTCGATTGACGTTATTAAGCTGATGAAAATAATATCACCAATCATTTTAAAAGCACTTCTTTAAATACTGTCCAAAAGGCTTTAGTAAGTTACAGGATCCTCAGTTCAGAGATGGGGGTTGTATTCAAGTTTTGGTCGCATATAGGTTTTTCGCAGACAAAGAGAAACATTTCTTGCATTGTTTTAAAAAAAACCTGGACTTCTTGCGGCATTTTTGGCAACATCGCGTATGTGATAGCTTCACAAGATGTGGTTGCTGATGCACATACCTAGGATCTCGAGATTTTCAGTTTCGTCGATGTAAGTGCCATTCATAGATAGTGGCAAGGAGGGCATATTTCACTTTAACGATACAAGACAGCAGACAGAAGATCATTTATAAAAATGAGGAAAAGAGTCGGAAATAGAACAGATCCCTGGGGCACACCAGCATTTATATTATGGCTTTCAGACTTGAAACTGTCTAACACAACTTGTATTGAACGGCTCTAAAGAAAATTTCTAATCGAACGAAGAAGGAATTCGTCAATACCAAAAGCATGCATTTTCGATAAGAGAGCAAGATGCCAGACTTTATCAAAAGTCTTTAAAATATCAAATGCAATAATCTTACTTTCTCCAAAACGGTGTACAAATTTGTTCCACTGTTCGGTGGAATTAACCATGAGATCACCAGTGGATCTGTTGCTACAAAAGCCGTGCTGCTGGTCATTAAGAAGCTTTCGTTCCTCAAGATATTTCTTAAGCTGATAAATAATCAGCGTTTCAATGATCTAAGAAAGAGAAAAGGAACGTTTGTGCTATCGGTCAATAACCTGGGATCGGCTGAACTAGTGCTGATTTGCAACTACTCGGAACGAGCCCAGAAGAATAGGAAGGATGGAAAAACCTACACAGCTAGATTCGAAGAACGCTTCTTTAGAATAATAGCGGGGATACCATCCAGACCAGCGGATTTGTGAATGTGGAGATCTTTCAGTTCTTAAGATTAAAATTAACGGGTTCAAGAACTGGGAAAGCAAACGCATTCGGTTTCAATTCTATATACTACTAAAATGTTCCAACAACTTAAATGTATGCATCAGTTTAAATATTTAAGGGCGAGAGGGCGCTGAGTGAAAGTTAACAATGTCAGTATACTTACGTTTCGTCATTTTTTTAATTAGACGAGTTTTAAGTATCAAAAGATGACAGCTTTAAAAAGTGACAGCAGCTTAAATAAAATTAAAACTAAAACTCTTACCTATTGGAAACCTCTTTTCTATTTTCCAGAAAAAAAAAAAATAAAAAATAAAAAAAAACATGATTTATATTTTATAAATGACTATAAAAGTCACACTTTATTATTTTATATATGTATGTGTAGATATTTCTTGTATACTTAGTATTTACTAATGAGCTTCTTAAAAATATGATTTTTTTTTTGTTATTTAATTATGTTTTTAATTGAATCACAAATATAATATTAATTTATTTAAAAACAAAAATAATAATACACACAAAAATACCGAAGAACATAAAAATAACAATAATATTTTAATTCGTTTATAAAATTAAATTTTGTGTTTATATACAGAACAAAATAAAAAATTATCTTAATTAAAAAACAAAACATTTTACTACAAACTAATAAAAAAAACATAACTTTTCGTTCCTCAAAACTTTTTTGTTTTTAATAATTTATAATAATATTTTTCCAATCAGTCAACTTATGTATTTTTGTTTTAATCTTTCTTGCACTTATTTCATATCACTTTAATAAAAACAATTTTATTTTTTTCATTTTGTTAGTAAAATAAATTCTTATATAACTTATGTAAATAATTGTATTCAAAATGTCATCCAAAATAATATTTAAAAAATAAAAAACCAAATTAAAAATTCCTAAACATAAACTAAAAATGAAATTTTAGAAAATAATAAAAATTTTTAAATTTAGATTTTTGTTTTATTTTTTTTCTCGTTTAATTTTTCATTGATTTTTTTTATCAGATAAAATATTAAAAAAATGTATTAATATATCGATAAATTATTTATACATATTCTTTGATCGTTATAATTTATTAATTTTAGTTTAAAGATCGTGCAGTATAATTCTTTGTGAAAAATAAGCTTTTTTTCATTTTTCTTTTTATTCATTCGTCTCTCTTTAGATTTTATGTCATTGATAATAATTTTGTTTGCTTATATTTATATAAAAAAAATAGTTAACATTATAAATAAAATTTTATCACTTACTTGAATACTTCATTGGATTAATACAATACATGTTTTTTTCTTGTTTTATTTATAAATTTTAAATTAAAATTATTTTACAGAAGTTTTAAATTCATTCAAAATATTTTATTTGTATTATTATTTTTTTTATTTTATATTTTATCACATCACAATTTTAAATATATGTTTTTTTATTTTCATTTTACTTTATACATATATAGTTGTGAAATATAATGTATTTTAATAAAGTTTATAGGAAGTTTGTTTTTATGTTTATTTAAAGAGTAAAAACATCCAATAAATATGAGAAGAATAATAATTATAGAAAAAATAAAATAAGAGTTTTATGTAGAATATTAAATTTGATAATATTATATATATTTCATTTGTGACAGCATTGTTTAAATAATTAGAAAAATTTGGCAACCAGTTGGCAATAAAGATACGTTATTGATTTGTTCTTTTTTTAATTGTTAAACAACAAATTATGATAAATAACTTTAATAAAATTGAATAATAACTCATTTGACTGTACTTTGAACTAAAAACTATTTTTAGAGTCAGAAACTAAAAACTGAAAAAATATAAAATGAAGATAAAAACAAAACAAAGCCAGTGACCTATTTTGATAAGAAGGCTCAAAATATTTGATATCAAAAAATTATAAAGTAAATAAACAACTTTCACAGCTGATTTATGAATAACCAAATAAAAATCGCTGGCAAATCTATCATGTTAATTTTGTAAAAATTGATAAGATACAAATCCGAAGATAATTTGATTGAATCTGTCAAAAACAAAAATTCGTTGATAACCATTTTTAAAGCTTTAAAGCAAGGCCTGATCTGTAAAAATAGGCAAATTTCACTGGAACTTTAAAGTTATTTTCAAAAAACTGACCACAAGTTGTAGGGGAATTGTTTTGAATTTTGAAATATCGAAAATTAAAGCTGAACATTTTATTATTCAAAGGTTTCGCATTTTAAATACTTTTAAAAAATGTTTTGATAAAATATGTTTATAAGATTGATGTTGTTGCAACATAACAACAACATTGCAACATTGATTTGTTAAATTTTAAGGCAAGTAGCTAAACAAATAAAATCGCTGTCACTTAAGAAAATGAAAATCAATTAAAAAATTTAAGGAAAATAATAAAATAAATAAATAATATAAATTTAAAATAATCATACAAACAAAAATGAGTATACAAAAGTTGTTGCAACATTTTTCTATTATCAAATTGATGAAGCAACATTTAACAAAAAAAAATAGTTAAATTATAAATAATATGTATAAATTTCAGGTTTTTCTCTTAGAGCGCTGCGTAGCGTACATTAAGCCAATGTAATACTAGACGATTGACTAGACTCAGAACTTGGAATTGTTGAATAGACAAGTTTCTTTTTCTTTTGTTTTTGTGTCACAACAAATCCAATTCCAATTGTGAATATCACTAAAATAGCTGATGCAACAATGAGTACAACTATTATGTCAATTTCTTCCAACAAATTCCTGATGTCTTGAGGTTGGGTTTCGATATCAGTTGTAGTTGATGGTGGAGTTGATGTTGTTGTGAAATGTTTATCAACATCTATGGTTGTTGTTGAAGTTATAATTGGTGCCGATGTTGTTGTTGAAGTTTCAACTGGGATTTCTGTTGTTGTTGTTGTCACTGGAACTTCTTGCACTGGCATGGTTGTGGACTCGTAGTCCTCGACATCATCTGGAATTTCTGTTTCGGGAGGTGAGGAAGTTGTCGATGTAGTTGAAGATGTTGTTGGGCAGACTTTGCAACATTTTCCAGCAATTTTAATTGGATTTTCACAATCTACTGGCTTGCAATAGCTCTCCTGACACTGATTATCTCCATTTACACACTTGCATTCCTTGCAGTCGTCATCTTCAAGCCAAGTGTCACCGTTCATCTTGGGCCTATTCAAATATCCCGAGAAGCAGTTCAAAGCACTTTGGTCTTCATTTACCTCACAAACTTGCTGACAGAGTTCATGTCCAGCAAAACAATCACACTCTAGGCATTCATCTCTCCAATAAGGCGACTTTGGCTGACTTGCAATACTGCACTCCATTTCTGGAACACACTCATACTTTGGACAGCAACTTCCTGGCAAACCATGACCTTGCTCAACAACTATTGCAACATGATCCTTATGGCATTTGGGTGGATTTTGACAGGTTCGACAAACACACTGGAATTCTGGGCAACATTTTTTGATTTCATCTTCGGAATTAGACTGGCCATTAATTACCAGATCCCGTTTCCATTTTCTGTGAGGTTGATGGTGGTTGTGGTATTTGAAGAATTCCGGCTCGAAGCTTCGATAATCCCCTGGAACGATCTTTATCGCCTCTCGGCGACGATGTTGAAGACTTCGTTTTTGAAGAAGATGTAATGAAGATGACGATGGGGAGTCGGTGGTGGTTGGAAATAATGAACTTGGATATAGTTCTTCGATCTTACCATCAGCTGCAAGCATATCAAATGGATTTGCATCATTGTATTCATCATCTTCGTCTAAATTATCAGAAGCTGAAGATTTCAATTCACTGTCACTGGGGCATTCAAGCTCAGGCAAGGGGCATTGAACTTCTCTGCAATCATCTTCAATATGATCTGAAATTAGAAGAAACAAAACAATCAAATGAGTAAGGGCTTTAAAAAAGCACTTAAAAACTATAAAAAAGAAATCAGATATCAAAAAGTGTCTTAAAATTTATATCAAGCTTTAAAAGGCTGACGTAAGTGGTATGAAAGTTTAAGGGCCAGCCCATTAAAAGGGCTGGGGGTTTATAACCTTTTTTGAATACAAATAAAAGTCACATATATCTCACAGCCTCTTAATAATCTAGCACATCAAGAGCAAACAAAAAAAATCACTTCTTTATCTCGTCAAGACTTTGCTTTTCCATGGATACAAATTTCTTTGCATTTAACCCCACACTCATTTAGGCATTAGGTAGGTAGGTAGATTCCTTTGCCAAAGGCAAGTCGACAAAATTATACTACACCCAGTTTATGTATTTCGCTGATGGCCTGTGCCATAACTAATGATTATGTCACAGATTTTATGACTTCAGTCCAAAAAGCAGCCTTTAAGCATCCAGTTCGTAAAGTAAAGGGCGACTTCATCAACTCTCGCGTAATTAAAGGCCTTTTACGCATCACCAAATATGACTAACCAATGGTTTCCATGAAGACTTAACTTAACTTCTATGGATTCTTGGAATATTAACCCGCACTTGACATTGGCTTATGTTTCGTTGGTTCGGTTGTGCGTTGTTGATGTTGGTCCATAAAGTGCGACAGAGTATAGCTTTTGATACCGTCATAGGAGACACAGAGTACGGCAGCAACATCATAAAGTCATCATTTTGATGGTGCATATTGCTTCAGTGGGACGAGGTGCTTCCGGTCTTATAAACGGTCGGCGACATAAAAACTATCATCATAGGGGGTAATCGTGGGGCAGGGAGATAACACATACCTAATTCTTTTCCACTCCCATTGTATATAAGAAGTCTTAAATTTAAACCTGTTCTTCTGAAAAGTGATAAAGGTTTTTATTATATCTTTACATCTTAGGCACATTTGACATTTGACGTTTTGCAACGTGATGTATACCAGTAGCTTTTTTTTATGCGAATTAAGTTTATGCGACGCACTTCCAACCATAAAACAGTTGAATGCAATAACAATCATATAAACGATAAATAGATGGCGTTGCTATACGAATATAGTACGTATATATACATAGAAGACAACACTGACAACTGGATTAGAACATGCCTGTTGTGTAGCCTCCTTTTGTAAGATTAGAATCGAAGGCCATAAAAATGTGAGGGTGGGATTACTAAACTTAACAAAAACACTTTATTGCTAAGAAGTTGCCATAATATAATGTTTATATAAGAGTATAGTATTATTTTATATTATGTAGTATATAGTAGTAGCAGACAGTAAAAACGGTGTTTGAATGAATGGTTGATTATATTTATGGCGTTTATAGTAATGGCATTGAATTTTGTCGTTTGTCGTTTGTTGTTTTTTTTTTTTTTTGTTGATAGAAACTCACAGACCATTTAACATCGTTTTAACGGTTCAACTGTGTTTTTATCTAAATTATAGGATGAAGGTGTGTTGTGCTTATCATTATCAGTCCTAAAGTGTGGATATTTTTGGCAAATGATTTTGTGAAAAAAACATCATTATTTTTGAGATAAATAATAATTGACTGATTAGAAGTTATATTTATGGAATTTATTCTTGCAAAAACAAAACAAACTGTTTGTCTGGTCTGGATAGAAATGTAAAATTATACTTTAATTAGCAAAACTGAAGACCTTAAATCAATAATTTCCGGTCTATTGTAAGGAATTAGCTTTATGAATGATACATCTTAATATTAGTTTTGTCACATTTTCATTGGAATATAATTTGTCTGTGCCATGATGTTGCTCTGACTTCCATCATTCGAGATTACTGCATGAACACTTTCTTTACTCTCTTTAATAAGTTTTAGAACAAATTTCGAAAACAGTTTGATTTTGTACGTTTAGTAAAAAAATGTTATGATATTGTAAAGCCTTTTCATTTAGGGCGTTTTATTTTAAATATGGCGCTATTTTCACAAGTAAAACTGGAACAAACCAAACCATTTTTAGGTTATCTTAAAGCGTTTCCTCAATCGGAAATATTGATGGACAAATTTGAGCTGTTGGCAAAAGTTTTGGTTGTGAAGAATAAATTTCTAGCCATGTTGTCTAAAACTCATCCTTGTCAATCTTAGGAATTAGGAACGTAAATTATTTTCATTACAACCAACTTGTGTCGTATCTGTACTGATTGGATTCTTGAAGTTCATCAAAAAAGTAACACTTTGGAAGCTTGTTACTAATCAGAATTATGGCATTTGGGGCTTTAAAATTACAAGAATGTTTTCGTGTTTTATTAAAAAAGTTGTTTGTTAAATTATTTTAAAAAAAATAAAAATTATCAACAATATTTTGCATTTATGGTGAAATAGTTTGATTTATTGATATTTTAGTTAACGAGATATTTAGTCGAGAACCGATTTTTACAAATCTTACTATTTTTTGCAGATTCAAATTTTGTGTGAAAAAACTGACTGTTGGATTTTTTATAAGAAATTAACTGAATGTCGAAAACAATAAGTTGTGTGAGATTAAGATTTTTCTCAATATTTTTCTGAATATTAAAAACATCATTTCATATAAGATAAAATTAGTTGAAAGCCATAATCTCAAATTTTTGAAAAGATATTTACGTCAAAAAACAATTTTTACCAACTTTTGTTAATTTTTTTTTTGGGTTTTAAATTTTGTGTACAAAAACTTTCAATTCGATTCTTTTAAAAGTTTTTCTGAATTTGTCAACAATATTTTTTTTAAGATAAAATTAGTTTAAAACCAATATATCAAAGTTTTAAGAAGATATTTGAGTTGACAACCAATTTTTAACAACTTTTATAAATATTTTTTTAGGTTTTTATTTGTTGTAGAAAAACTGTCAATGCGATTTTTCTTAAAAGTGTTCCTGTTGTTGAAAACATATTGCTTATAAGTTAAAATTAGTTGGAAGTAATAATCTTAAATATTTGAAAAGATATTTGAGTCGATATCTTTATTTTTGTACAGAAACTGTCAATTAGATTTTTCTCAAAATTTTTCAGAATATTGTAAAAAATATTTGTTATAAGATAAATAAGTTAAAAGCCTTAATCTCAAGTTTTTGAAAAGATATTTGAGTCGAAATTCAGTTTTTAACAACTTTGAGTAAAGTCTTTTTTAGGTTTTTATTTTTTATAAAAAAACTGTCAATTAAATTTTTTAAAAATGTTATCAGATGTCAAAAACATTATTGCTCGTTGCACAAAATTGTTTTGGAGATGAAATCATATTTTAGTCGTAAAATTTTGAAGGTGACAAAATTTTTTTTTCTGTTTTTTGTTTTTTTTTTTTTATTTTTGATTTATATGCTGGTTTGGTATCACGTTACAATACATAATACAAAAAATTTAATTTAAGTCTCTAGCGTTATTGGATCATGAGATATTTAGGGTTAACCAAAATGTTCACCTTTTTTTTAAACTGCTATGGTAAAAAAAACACCCACGCAATTTTCTTGAGAGCCCTTTCTGCATCTTTTTGCCTTTTTATCAGTATAACAAAATTTACGTACGTACATACATACGGAGGACTCTCGACTACTCGACTCTAGGGACCTTGACGCCGAGAAATGTCAAAATTTTCAATTTGACAAATCGGATCCATTACAATAACTTCCTATGGGAACTTAAAAATGTTTGGGTTATCAGAACTTATAAACCCTTTCCAGAAATGATATGTTTTTGAACAAATAAACTATTATTTAAAACTTAGCGTTTTACGATAGTTACCAATATTTTATATTCTTAAAATGTACCAATTCATAAGCTTTTTGAAATTTGTAATCCTTACCTACGTTAGGTCTTTCAAAAATTTGCAAATTAAATTTTCTTGAAAATTGTACAGTCAAACACGTCTTAATTATGAAAGTTCTTTCAAAAAAAAACATCAAAGCAAACAAGTCTAAAAAAGACAATGAACCTATAAATTTGACATCTCAATGCCTGAGAACTCATATGGATTTCAAAAATAAACTATATGATTAAAGTGTATCCATTTTGTGATTCCTATCTTTAGTAGAATGTTAATTAGATGCCAAGATCATTTAAAATATTAGACAAATTATCTTTTAAAATAAGCAAGTTGCTTTTACATTTTCCTTGGTAGTCTTAAATTTTGAACATTTGTTTTAAAGGAATCAACACTTTTAGTTTCCTTTTTTTCACGTCGATTTTTATCGAACATTTAAAAAATAATATTTTAGCTTTTTATGTCGTATAAACGTACGTTGCGTCGATTGAAATGGTCCATAGGCTTTAACTCTTGAATCAGTTTGATCTTGTATGGGTGTTCGTGTTAACCAAGATCCTTACGCAAAATACGTTTTAAAATGGTCTCAGCGATGCCGAAGACCGAAGATTGGAGTTGATGCTTTTAGAGTTTTGGTCACTGACTTCAAATTTTGGTAGAAAATATATATGATTTGCAGACGTTTTTCGTTAATGTACTTTGCCATGATAATAATACTGGCGCAGTATTTTAAACAACCTCTTGATAAGGGTGTAACATTTTACAATTTTGCAATTTGCTAAGTATTCAGCAATTATTTACAAAGAGAGTCTAAAATTTAAACATTTCTTTTCGTTTTGCAATAAATTGATGATTGGCTTTTATTAAAAATCGAAAATTCAAACATGTCTAAAAAGTGACAGTTCATTAAAGTTAACAAAGAAAATAGCCTTAAACAGACCAATTATTTGGAATTCCGAACTGTTGAATGGAGCATTCAATCCACTGCTCTTATAAGAACACTTCTACCAGATGTCGTATGAATTTAGCAAATTGCTATAGTTAAAGTAGCCATTCTGTGATTTTAGCCTCAGCAAAATGTTAAGAAATAGTAAGATGTTAAAATCGTTTAAAATTAGGTAAATTATCTTTTAAAATTTTTAAATTGCGTCACTGAGTTTAATAAATTAAATGACAGTGACAATTCGATGATTAGTAAAAGGGTACGTTCATAAATTAAATCCAGATTTGTCAAGTTAAAAATGCGTCTAAAGAGTTCAAGCAACATTATAATCATTTGTGTTTTCAAAAATAATACTTGTCTTCATTTGGCACGTGCGATTGCGATCAATTTTTGCAATCTATTTTCAAATTGTAATATGCTATCCTGATTTCGATGTTCTTTAAATTAAGTGCCCCACATATCACAAATAACATATTGCAACGTTTTTTACTTTTGATGCATTAAGAATAAAATAAAAATATATCATGAGCACTGATACCATCTCCATTTGATGTGTACCGCCATTAACTAACAGACGCCGCCGCTCGATGTCGCTGCCATTGCCGGCAATCTATCTTCAATATAATCGAAAACCATTCAGAAGTGACTTTTATTATTATTTTAAGGCAACACATCACACCAAATACACACATATTTATCAAAAGCTACCGCTTTTTGTAATTTTCCAATCAAATTCCACTAATTCCCCAATTATTTAATAACTTACTGACTGCGACTGCAACATTCAATAAAAATATACAAAAGGAACGTCTGAATTTAACTGAATTTACCCAATTAACAGCATGTACGATTGAAATCAAAAATTACTTGACTGCATTGCCAATTATTATACCCCAATCATCTTATTTTATACCCCCTCTGTCTTTCAAATGCTGTAAGCGCACTTTCAATTTTATTATGCTTACTTGACGGAGTTGAAGTCGGTACGGTTTTGGTTCCGTTCCGTTCGATCGTTGCCGTATTGATTGCAAGAAACTAGTGCAGTGTGCCTGAAGTTATTTTTCTCTCATTGTCATGTCCTCATAATAATAAAATAAAAATAAAAAATTCTTCCACTCCTTCGACTTACAACACGTCATCAACGGGAGCAGACACAACCGCATGACATTCACTTGAAATGAAATTGCATTAAAAAAATAAAAATATAAAAAATAACTATAAACTGACACTTACTGACAATATGCGGGGCTTGGCTTTATATGCTGTGGCATGCAGTTCGATGATGTTGCATAGCATGAGGCCAATACGAGCTGAATTGAAATCGAAATAAAATTGAAATACTTCTGACTGACTACCGATGACGTGACGGACGCAATTGACGAGACCAACCGACTGCGACGTTAAGCAAGCAAAGCTACTTGTTTGATAGTATAAATATATAGCTGCGGGGGCAATTGTCATTTTGACATGTGTCACTTTGATCTTGATTGCCGTCGTTTTCGTTGTCGTTGTCTATGCTGTTGCACATTCAATATGGATTCCATCCCGTTCTCTCTGTGTGTCAAATTTAAACGATTCAACATGATTTTTATATTTTAGTTTGACGTCAAATTGTTATTGCGTGTGCTGCCGTTACCATTGCCATATGCTATTGTGGTGGCACAAAATGGGTGCAATAAATGCTATCAACTTTAAAGCACGATCGATTGTACAAAGTCCATTTTATTTGCTTTTTAGATGAAGTGTGTTTTGAGAATTTAAAAAAAAAAACATAGAACAACATTTTTGTATTAATTCAACATGAGTGAGCACCTTTAGAATTAAGTCAATGTTTAACATTTTGTGACAGAAAGCATAAGTGAAATAAGACTTAGGTCAACATAATAGCAAGTATTTTAATTCTTATGGACGAGAACACAAAAATCGTAATAAAGTACTCAAATGTACAGGGTATTTCAATAAGAAAAGGTTTAATTTTTATACTGATAAAAGAATATTTTTTAGAATAAGGTCGAGAAGATACTTCATGACCGACGGAAACGCAAGTGTTTAAATTTTGCATGATGTAACATCAAAATATTCACTATTTTTGTAGTGAATTTTAACAATTTTAATACATTGTTGTGGGGTGCGTTGTTCCATTTTTAGTAATGGCTGTACTTTACCTTGTCAAATGTCAAAAGATTTAAATCTTCAAAAGTGACAGATGTCAAAGTCTAGGGATATTCAATATTAAAATTCTATATTTAAAAGCAAGTTAGATATTCCTAGACCGAGGGTCATATAGTGACATTGTAATGGAAAGTCTTTTGTGGAACAGTGAATAGTTTTTTTTTTATTCACTCTCCGACCAGAACGATGGGAATTTATACGCACTTTTGAGAAGAAAAACATTTATCATATTGCGACCAACTCATTTTAATTTATTTGGAGAAGAGTTTTAATTTAATTTATTCATTTTGAATTTTGATATTAAAAACAAACGGCTGGTGGCTGTCAACCAAAATGTCAAAATCTATCGGTTTGGTATCAACAGAATCTATAACTTTTCAGTGATACCAAATTGAAATACCATTTATTAGACATACACACTAAAAAACTTGTTTGTGAGTTAGCTCTGAATTCCGGATTAACTACCCCTGGGCTTAACTTGGGACTTAACTCAGGACTGACAAATTGTCTTTTTAGAGTCTTAAATTTAACGACTTTTGAGTTAAGAGCTGATTTATTTTAGATTTTGTTCTAAATTTATCATTTCTTGCTTTCCCAATTTGGATTTAATCATTTAAACACCTTCAAGCATCCCTCGGAGACATTGGTGTGTTGAAGAGAATTAAAATTTCAACGAGTAGGTGGGTTTGAAATGCTACCCTCAGGATTTTAAATGGAAACAAAATTAATCCTTCCGTGTAAACCAACTCAAAACCATTATATTCACAGACAAACCGAAAACAGTCATTTTTTCATTTCCAGCTGGACTATGTAAATTTAAATTAAAATATTTCTGGATGATGACTATGCATGTGTTTTTATTTTATTATTATTTGTTTTATTTTTCCGTTCTCTTTTTATTAAACAAAAGGTTCCTTCCGCCGAAATGGTGGTCGGAAATGAATATATCGTTGTTGTTGTTATTTTTCTTTTTTTATGACTGCAACATGGTAAATCTGATTTTGGCCATTTTCATTGTTGATTCGCACTCAATGTATATTTTTACAACAATAAAAATTGAATACCTTCCGAATATATGTAATGTAGGTAGGTTTAATATTCTCCTAGAGGGTGTTCACATACATTTATCCTTCTGTATCCTGCCGTGATGTGTTTCACTTGTTAATCTCCATTGCGGCCATATTGGCCGTTTATTGTTCATAATTGATATGAAAACATTACATCAATTCAAAAACTTTTACATCGCATAGTGTCCTGATCATAAAAATGTATATCAAAGAGGTAAAAACATAAAAGTCTCTTCTGATGCCTGATGGTATAAATATGGAAAGAAAGGAATTTAGCCGAAGGAAATTATTGCAGATGCTTCTGATTTTCAGATATCGAATATTAATTTTTTTGTTGCGGTTCGAATTTTAATTACTTTTGGGAAAGTTTATTAAAAAGAAGAAAACAACAAATTGAAAGGTAGGAATGGTAATGCAAAGAAGTTTAACATGAATAATTCTTTCTGTTGGGTTTAATTTTATGTAATGTTTGTTTTGTTTTTTCTTCAGAATTTTAAGATATCTCACAGAGGTTAAGGGCAAAAGAAGATCCTTAAAATATTAAAAATATCAAAACTTTTTGGTTGTAATAAAAGGGCTCTCTTCATTTAACAAACAAACCTGTCTGACCTCTGATTCAGGATTTAACCTAAAAAAATATAAAATTCAACAAATATTTAGGCATTTTTTAAAACGACACATTAAAAAAAAAACACTAAATAAATATTCAAACAAATTTTCATTTTTTGAATATAAATTCCCCTTTAGACTCCGTTCACATGAATAATTCAATTTTATGACAGAAAAAAAAGAAACAAAAACTCTGATGAAATTTTCACCTCTTGTTTTACTGTTTTAGGCATCAAAACGTTAAATTGATAACCAAAATATATCCATTTTCCAATATAAAATCAAATAAGAAAATTTAAAAATATTCAAATTCAAGCCAAATTTTTCATAAATATCTTTGCAAAAATATATAAATACAAAGTTGTAGTTGTATATCTACACACGTAGCAACTTTTGGTGTAGGTATGTGGATAGGAAGGCATGTGTATGTTTAAAATATATAAATTCCAATCGATTTGCAATCCCAACGAGGGAATACCCTGATCCATTTAAAATTGCCAAAATAAAATCTTCTTTTTTTTCGGTCCACCAGTGTTTATTTTTTCCGCGTTCTCTTGACAGTAGGAAAAAACACAATTTAGTTGGAATTCAATTCAACCAAAAAATGCATTAAAATGTGTTTGTCATTGTTTCAGATCATCTGACATAAACGCTTTAAACAAGTGACGTTTAAAAACCATTAAACTGACATAATAAATAAGTTAAACAAAATGAAACATAACTTGCGCATTTATCGATTTATCGAACAGATCTATTTTTATAAACATTTCATGAGAATATTGTCAAACTGTTTTGAGCACACCAATCAGCTGTCAAATTGTGTACATTCAAAAAGTGCTGCCAGTAGATCAACAAGTAAGCATTTTTGCAAGTAATACAGCTGTTTCTTTTTAAATTATATGTTAATTTGACTGTGGTAGCTGGTTAACGTTTGAAATTTTTATAGAAATCAGGTCCGTTGAACGAAATGAGTTATTGTACGCTTAAACAATAGTTGGTAAATGTTGAAACTATCGCAAGTTTCAACGTAAATAAAACACCTATGAATAAAACATTTCTATTTAAGATATTTCTTTTTTAATATAATGTTTGAACATTGACATTATGTGTGAAACACTACGTCATTTAAATGAACACCACGCGAATTGTTTCGAGCTTATTTTCGGGACTTTTTGACACAAAAAAATGCAGCGGTGTCAAATGACTTTGCAACCCAGTTGATATCGCCACGACGAGAAATAACGTGGCCAGCAAATGTCTCTTGCCATAAAGCCATATTCACTCGAGTTTTGTGGCACGTATTCTTCAATAGCATGCAAAAAAAGTCAGTTATCATATAACCATAACGCTCCGAATTAACGGTGATAGTAGTTTTTGAAGACATAAAGTCTAATCACACCTCTGGACTAATGAGTGCACAAAACAGTGATTTTTTGTGGATGTAATGGCCTTATTTTGAAGTACCCGTAGCGTGATGGTTAGTGCTTTGGACTGTCATGCAAGGGGTCTTGGATTCAATCCCTATCTGTGCCACCTAACTTTTTTCACGGTTACTGCCTTTTGCGAGGAATTGACAAATCCTCCAAGATTAATTCTTGTCATGAAAAGTGCTTTCTCAAACTTGCCGTTCGGATTCGGCTTGAAAATGTAGGTCTCTTCCATCTCTGACAATATTACTCGCACACAGGAATGGTTGAGAGTTGTAAGTCACTAGGTCCTGCTGTTAGTAAGTTTGTAAAAAAAGTTAGTGAGTTTAGTCTGAGGAGAATTCTGTAAATTTGTTACTGAGTCATGTTAACCGACTTTCTATTCACTTTTAAGATCGATCTTTATGGCAAAAAATTTGCAAATCATATTAACCACTCTTTGCGATGTCAATTTGTACTTTTAAAAACCTAATTTCCTAATTTTTTCATTTTTAAAAAGGAACGTAGCCCACTCTTTATTAACGATTCGATTTTCATTATTTAAATTTATCGAAAAGATCAATCTGTTTGTGCTCATAAGGAAAATGTCAAAATGCTCAGAGTACACTTAGCACCTGTCAAATGTAATGTTATAAGAAAAAGTGATGCCAAAACTTTAATCAAATTGTTATATATGATAGAATAAAGAAAGACTAGTTTAAAAAGAAAGAAAGTGAATGAAACACTTTTGTTCGTGAGAATTTGAAAGAACAAACTGGGATATTAAACTGAGGAACCTTCCTTATAAAATTAATATGCCTGAGATTTATCGGAAAAATGAACATGCTTATTTCGTAGTTTGAAAATATGTCCACATCTGACGTATAATTTTCCCACTGTTTGTTGTGTCTATTTAAAATAATCCCCACGACCAATGTAGCTATGCTTTTATAAAAATTGCAACTAAGTGCATATTTTAATCGCAAGGGGATTGATCAATCTAAAACTTAGCATCGAACTGAAATTTAAACAAAAAATAAAAAAAAAGTGAAAATATCCCAAATACGATAGCAAAATGGTAAATATAATAAAAAAAAACTTTCCCTCCCCCTCCTCCCACTCACATTAGCCAATTTGTATGTTCCTGGTAGAGAGTCAAAAACAGAAAATAAAACGAAGAAAAAAAGGAAAATTGAAAAATGCAATGAGCACAATTTTTTGATCCTTTCTATCATCCTCGTCCTAAATCATGATTGTTTAGTTTCTTTCGGTATTTTTTTCCTGCTTTTCTATTTTGTTTCCTTTACCCACTTTTTGGCTTAAACATGAAACGATTAAATTGGAATCAATGAACCAAAGAGAAGAAGAAGCAAATAAAATTGAAAAAAAAAAAACAAAAACTAAATCCACTTAGCTCTCAATTACTTTTGGTATGATTAAGAATAAAAAAAGAAAAATCAAACACCCACTTTTCGTGGAGTCATGAAGTTTGTCCTGCCACTAGTTTCATCCACTTATGGTAAGGATGGTGGTACCGTAACAATCTCCTTTCTAACCAAACAAAGATATGTACAAATACATTCATACAAACTGACATTAGAAGCAAACCAAAGCAAAGCAAAGCAAGGCAACGCAGTCAGTATGATGTTGATTGATTGCTTCTTACTTCTTAGTGCGGTTTATGTGTCAAAATGTCTATCTGGTACAATAATTGAGGGGTGAAATTGTTTTTAGTGGTAATACGGTCGATGAACGTGAAGCGAAGTGAAGTGAGTTGACTTTGATTTTTCAAGAAAACGTTTACAAGTCAAATCAAAGTCATCAACTGGTCAACTTTGGTTTGAAATAGAAAGGAAGTTTATTTTCTTTCTCTCTCCCTCTCTTCTTGCTTTTGCTTCTTTTAAGATTTGATGTGATTTGTATGTTTGACAGGCACTATGACTTTTGGATTTGAGTTGTCTTTGAGAAAGTTAAAAGACGATTACCAGACATGGCTAGGAAGATAAATAGGTAGGCAGCTGTGAAACTGCATGAATTGACAAATCGTTTGATAATCGGAAAAAGTAAATAAAATACTTAAAAACTTCGAAGAACTTTGAACTGCGAAGTGTCAAAAATTAACACCAGTATAACTTTAACAGAATTAATCGTAAAAAATAAGGATATGCTGTGATGATTTAATCTCGATGTGGTGAATTTGTCTAGAGTTTTTAATTGGGACTTGACAGCCATGAACTTTAGCCAATTGCTGAGCTATTAATGTCAATGGTGGTGGGGGAATTAAGAAAATTTGATTAAAAAAACTTCGATTCAGTAATGCCAATCTCCTGGCTATCCTGGAAATGTGGATTATTAGATAACTTATTGAACGTGTTGAATACCTAAATTCAGCTGTTTACAAAAGGCACACAACATTTAGATTTTATAATAAAAAATGATTGTAAAATAACAATTTCAATATATAACTTTTATAATTCACAACATTATAACAACATACAAATATGAAGTTAATGGTCGTGTTCCTTCAAATGCAACCATATGTTGAATCAGCTGTTCTGTCAGATACCCACATACATCAAAAATTGTTGTATATCTTTGGGTTTGTTTTTTGACATCCTAGGTGTTTTGGATCAAATGTTCTCTAATACGTAAAACATTAACAAAAAGGTGTTTGGAGACCCTATCTATCAGAGATTGAAATTTTAAGGGTGATGGAACACTTTTTACTTCTTTGTTGATGAAAATGATTTGATGACTTATTTAAAATTTAATTAGACTCACTTAAAAATGGTATTGGAATCTGAAAATGGTAACATTAGGACCATCAGCAGAGTTGATCTTCAATATTTGAAAAAAAAATGCTGTTTACACCACAATGTAAATTAAACTAATAGTCTACTTTAGTTAGAAAAAGACGTCAAATATTATATAAAAAAGAGTCTGCTATGCGACCCACACTGACAACTTCCCATCCCATCTGTCAATTTTATTTTTTCGTGTTGGGTTTAAAAAGTTGTTAGTTGAATTATTCTTACAAATTTAAAAAAACTACCAACAATATTTTTCATAGAAAGAAATATTTTAATTTGAAAATCTGGTTTTGTTAAATAGATTTTTAGTCTAAACATTTTTTTTAGATGAATGAAATTAATTTGGGAGATATCAAGTACCGAACATACATTTTTACCAAACTTGCGTACTATTTTTTGTAGATTTTATTTTTTTCTATGAAAAAACGGACTGTTGGATTCTTATAAAAAAATAGCTTTATATTGAAAACAAAATTTTCTGTAAAATAAAAAGAATTTGTAGACAATATTTTTAATTTTTAAAGTCGCAAGAAAATTTTTAACAAGTTTTAGTATTGTTTTTTGTTAGGTTTTTATTTTTTGTAAAAAAAACCTGCCAATTCGATTTTCTTCAAAATTTTATTGAGTGTTGACAACAATATTTGTTAAAAGATAAAAGTAGTTTAAAGTTTATATCTCAAAGTTTTGAAATGATATTTGAGTTGAAAATCAATTTTTACCAACTTTTATTAATTTTTTTGTTTAGGTTTTTGTTTTTTGTAAAAAAAACTGTCAATTTGATTTTTCTCAAAATTTTTCTGAATGTTGAAAACAATATGTATTTTAGGTTAAAATTAGCTGGAAGTCATGATCTCAAAGTTTTTAAAATATATTTGAGTCGAAAATCAAAACGTACGAACATACGTACACACGCACGCACATACATCTTTCTAAAAATCTTTTATTTCGACTCTAGGGACGTTGAAACGTCGAGAAATTTCAACATTTTCAATTTGACAAATTGGACCCATTACAATAACTTCCTATTTGAAGTTAATAAGAATCTTATAAGCATCTTACTGTAGAAATATGGGGACATTCACTGTTCATGCTTTCAATTTGATAGAACTACCATCTGACACTTGTCAAACCCAGCTGCCACTTTATGTTTCATAATACCTGTGTTCCAGACCTTGTTTTAAACAATTTCAGACTAAAAGTTTGAGTAATTTTTAGTCGGAAGTCGTTATACACTTAAAAAATTGTGCTTATTCTTAAAACATTACCCCTTTTTGTAAGATTTGGTCCGAGGAATTTTGTCTGGCTATTTTTGGACTGGCTGTCAAAATCGATTTGACGTTAACGGCAAATAATGACAGAAGGCAAAAAACGTGTATTCTGACCTTAAAAAAGTTGTCCAAACTCGTACAAATTAGTGATAAAATCGTTCCAGACATTTTGACAGTTTCCTTTTGGGTCCGATTTGTTATATTGAAAATGTTGACAGTTCTCGACGTTTCAAGGTCCCTAGAGTCGAAATAAAAGATGTATGTGCGTGCGTGTGTACGTACGTTCGTACGTTCGCCACGTTTTTTTTTGTCCTCCATAGCTCAAGAACCAGAAGAGATATCGATTTCAAATAAATTTTGTGATACAGATAATAAGGCAGAAAGATGCACAAAGGGCTCTCAAGAAAATTTCTGGAGTGTTTTTTTTTACCATAGCAGTTTGAAAAAAGGTGAACATTTTGGTTAACTCTAAATATCTTATGAACCAAAAACGTCAGAGACTTTAATTAAATTGTATATAATATATTGTAACGTAATATCAAAGAAGTATATTTTTTGAAAAAAATCCATTTAACGTTTTTTTTTATAAATAAAAAAATTTAAAAAATTGTCACCTCCAAAATTTTACGACTAAAATATGAGAAAAATGGAATTGACAGTTTTCTTACAAAAAATAAAAACCTAAAAAAAAATTAATAAAAGTTGGTAAAAATTGATTTTCAACTCAAATATCTTTTCAAAAATTGTAGATATTGGCTTTAAACTACTTTTATCTTTAAATAAATATTGCTGTTAACATTCAGTATCAGTATAATATTGAAGAAAATCGAATTGACAGTTTTAGTAGAAAAAAATTAAAAACCAAAAAAAAATTAACAAAACTTGGTAAAAGTTTACTTTCGAATCAAATAGCTTTTCAAAAATTAAAAATATTGGCCTCAAACTTATTTTATTTCACAGAAAATGTTGTTTTTGACATTTAGTTATTTTTATTTAAAAATCCAACTATCCGTTTTTTCATAAAAAATAAAATCTACAAAAAATGGAACACAAATTTGTTAAAAAATTTAAGCAAGACAAATGGACAGGCGGGATGGGAAGTTATCGGTGTACTGCCTCCTGCGAGGAATTCACAAATCCTCCAAGACCAATTCTTGCTATGAAAAGTGCTTTCTCAAATGAGTAATTCGAGTTCGGTTTAAAACTTGCGGTCCTCTCCATCCCTGACCCAAGAATGGTTGGGCCTAGGCCCTAGGTCTCAACAGACTGTGCATCATCTTAATGCGCTCTCAGTCAAAAATATTAAAGCTTCAAGTACAAGCTGATGATCCTAATGTATCTATTTCCATAATTCCAACTTTGACATACAAACAGAATTCTCATCAAAAGTGTATTTCAGTGTGTGTTTTATTTAGCTTTACTTTCAAAACCTGAAAAATGAATGCCTCTTTATTACAAAAAGAGAACTTTTTTGGCTTAAGTCGACTATTAAATCGCTTTGCCTTTTAAACAAAGAATTCAAAGAGATGATAATATTTTCGAGATATCTCAAATGGTTTCTGTTTATTAAAGAATCAATCTCCAGTCCTTATTTTAAAGTGCAATATGTATAGTTAAAAAAAATCAATTAAATTACAAAAGACTCTTATACTTTATAGGTACAGATGGTTTTATTGAATGTATAGGGTGAAAGAGCACTTTCAATTAAGTATTTGTCATCCAAAGATAACTTCAATATTAAGGACAAGAGGCTTTATCTTATTTGAAAAAAGTGGTCCATACATGTCTTACTTACTTACTTACTTAAGGTGGCGCTACAGTCCTGTGTGAACTAGGGCCTCACCCAACAAACTTTTCCATCTAGCTCGGTCCCTAGCTAGATGTCTCCAGTTTCGCGCTCCAAGTTGGGTGAGGTCACCTTCCACTTGTGCGCGCCACCTGATCCGCGGTCTTCCTCTACTGCGCTGTCCTGTGGGTGCGGATTCGAAGACTTTCCGGGCCGGAGCATTGGTTTCCATGCGCTCTACGTGACCCAGCCATCTTAGTCGTTGGACTTTTACTTTTCTTGCTAAGTCTACGTCGCTGTACAGCCCGTACAGTTCGTCGTTCCATCTTCTCCTCCACTCCCCTTCGATGCATACGGGACCGTAGATCACACGAAGAACTTTTCTCTCGAAGCGACCCAAGGTGCTTTCATCCGCTTTTGTCATGGTCCATGCTTCTGCACCGTATAGCAGGACGGGGATGATAAGGGTCTTATATAGCAACACTTTGGTCCCTCGAGAGAGGACATTACTACTCAATTGCTTTCTTAGTCCAAAGAAACAGCGGTTAGCAAGAGTTATTCTGCGTTTGATCTCAGCGCTGGTGTTGTTTTCTGCGTTTACAGCGGAGCCTAGGTAGACGAAGTCCTTGACTACCTCAAAGGTACGTCTGTCGATTGTGACGTTTTGACCAAAACGTCGGTGTTGTATGTCCTTTCTAGACGACAGCATGTACTTTGTTTTGCCCTCATTAACCGTTAAACCCATTTTTGCCGCCTCTGCCTCAATACTCACAAAAGCCCCATTGACATCACGCTGAGTTCTTCCGATTATGTCAATGTCATCAGCATATGCCAGTAATTGGACAGACTTTTGAAAGATAGTGCCTCTAGTGTTGACGTGTGAGCTCTGCACTATTCTTTCAAGCACGATGTTAAAAAAATCGCATGACAGCGCATCACCTTGTCTAAAACCTTTTTTGACATCAAAAGGTTCTGTTTAGTTGTTTCCAACCTTTATGGAGGAGCGTGAATTCTCCATGGTCATCCTGCACAAACGGACGAGTTTGGCAGGGATGCCAAAACTAGACATGGCTCTATACAGCTCGTCCCTGTAGATGCTGTCATATGCGGCCTTGAAATCGATGAAAAGATGGTGGGTGTCGATTTGGTGCTCTTGAGTTTTTTCCAGGATCTGACGTAATGTGAATATTTGATCAACTGTGGACTTTCCTGGTCTAAAACCACACTGATAAGGACCTATCAGGTTGTTGACGATGGGCTTTAGACGTTCACATATTATGGCAGAGAAGATTTTATAGGCGATGTTAAGTAGACTTATTCCTCTATAGTTGGTGCAGTTTAGAGGGTCTCCTTTTTTCAGGATCGGGCAAACAATACTGAGGTTCCATTCATCGGGCATGCTTTCTTCCGACCATATCTTACAGATAAGTTGGTGCATGCTCCTAACCAACTTATCTCCAGCTGCTTTAAAGAGCTCGGCATTCAAGCCATCTGCTCCAGCGGCTTTATTAAACTTCAACTTAGATATGGCAATCTTTACTTCGTCTAAGTCGGGAGGACGGGATTGTTGGCTTTCGTCGTCTATATCGAATGGGTCATCCTGCCTGACAGCGGGATTCAGTTCTTCATCGCCGTTATACAGTCTGCAGAAGTGGTCCTTCCATATCCTCAGCATTGACTGCGGTTCCACTATGATGTTTCCACTTTCGTCTTTGCAGCCTTTGGTTCTAGGTTTATGTACCTGTGAATTTCGTTTCACCTGTTCATAAAACTTTCGAACCTCATTCCTGCTTTTATACCTCTCAACATCTTCGACCGCACGCTTCTCATGCCCTCTCTTTTTCCTTCTGAAAAGTCGGCGTTCCTCTCGCCTCTTCTGCTCATAGAGCTCACGAGCAGCTCTCGTCCTTTTATGCAGCGCCGCTTTGCGTGCCTGTTGTTTGGCTGCATTTGCCTGCCGACATTCCTCATCAAACCAGGGGTTCCTTGTTGGTGGCTGTTTGAAACCCAGCACATCAGAGGCGGCTTCTCTGATTGCATCTTGGCAATGTTGCCACTGGTTTTCGATACATTGTGTTGGCGGCAGAGAACTTCGAGAGAGGTTACTTGTCACTCTGTCGGAAAAGGATTTGGCGATCTCTGGCGATTGTAGCCGTTCGACGTTGTATCTTCTCCCAGCACCTCCCTGTTTTGCCTTGGGTCTGGAAATCCGAAATGCTACCCTGGCTACAACGAGGTAGTGGTCCGAGTCGATGTTAGCTCCTCGGAAAGTTCGTACATCCATGATGCTGGAAGCGTGTCTGGCGTCGATCGCAATATGGTCAATCTGGTTGACGGTAGATTGATCTGGAGAAGTCCAAGTTCCTTTGTGGATGTTGAGGTGTGGAAAACGCGTACTGGCTACCATAACGTTTCGCCCCGCAGCAAAATCTATGAGCCTGAATCCATTGTCGGAAGTGTTGTCGTGCAGCTGTTCTTCCCGATTATTCCACCAAAGATGTCTTCCCTTCCTAGCTTGGCATTAAAATCGCCCAGGACTATTTTAATATCGTAGCTAGGGCACTGCTCATATGTTTTGTCTAAGAGCTCGAAGAACATATCTTTGGTGTTGTCGTCTTTCTCTTCTGTGGGGGCGTGCGCGCATATCAGGCTAATGTTGCCGAATTTAGCCTTGATGCGTATGGTCATGAGGCGCTCATTGATGCACCTATAGCTCAAGACTTCTTGCCTAAGTCTGGCTCCAATGACGAATCCGCATCCAAATAAGCGCTGTTGGTTTTCGTGGTAGCAGTCACCATAGTAAATATCGCAGTTTTTCATCCTCTTTTTGCCCGGCCCATCCCATCGTATTTCCTGGATGGCGGTGATATCTGCTTTATATCGTTCAAGGGCCTCCGCTAATTCTTCGGCCGCACGTGGTCTGTTAAGGGACCTAACATTCCACGTGCATATCCGAAGTTCGTTGTCCTTTATTCGTTTGCGTTGGTTGTCAACAGTAAATCCGTCCGTATCCGAGGCTTGTTGGTGCTTCGCAACTTTGAAAGCTTTTACGTGGCCAGGAAGTCACCCCGACGCACAACCTCCAACCTGAAGGGCCAGATCCTAAGTATAACTCCAAGGATGGGGAGCCGGATAAAACCGCTCCTTACAGGCCTGGGCTCCGAATAAGTCGAAGAAGCCCTATAAGGTGTTCACTAAGTAGTTCAACCTTACTGGAACTGTAGACGCCACCGTTGATTCCATCTCGGGAATTCCTCCGCTGCCGTCTGGATAAGGAGAGGTGCCTTAGTGGAAACACCTCTCCCCACCTCTCTCGTTTGCTGCCCCCAACAACTTTCCACTGGGGTTGGAACCCAATCTCCAGTTGAGGTACTAGGCACCCGATGTTCACCACATGGAGGTGAGAGTAGGAGTTGATAGACAGAGGTTGGTTTTAAGAAAAAACCTATGGACGCTTGTGTCCTCTTGAATGCACATGTCTACCATTTGAACATCATACATGTCTTAAGTTACATAAATACTTTTGGGTTTATACCTCAAAGATACTGATACTTAAATTCTTTCAATTCATTTTATTTAACATAACCTTCCTTAAATATAAAAATAGAGATGACTCAAAAACCATATCCACAGAAGAAAAAAGAAACATTTTAAATGTCATAATAGCATACTTTACAAATATCTACTATCAGATTGTCATCCAGTGTTTGGTTAGTCGAATAACAAGAGAAACGCCATAAGGGTGGAAGGGATATCTTTCAAAACATCATATGATATGTCCACAGGAACACTTTAAAACCATAAAAAGTAGGTATAGGAAATATTTGTTGATACTATATATGTTACAAGAAAAGCTTCTTCCTTCATATACACCCCAAAGGACCTTTTACTTAACAAGAATAACATCTAGAAGATGAAGCATATGTAATGTTGGTACCTACAACATACTTCAACAAGGAATAAAATATAATATTTCCTTGAAGACATCTTAACTATATACACTGTACACTGTACAGAACATACAATACCATATGTTTGTTTGTTCAACAGCAAGGATTGCTTCCTTTAAACACTTTGAGTTCTGGGGACAACCAAGTGTAAGAGGGTTGATATTTGTGCAACACGGCTTTATGGTGTAAAGGATGTAAAATGTAATGCAATAAAAACGAAAACACCATAAAACTTGTGTTGTGTGTTTTTGTTTTTGTCGCATAATATACTCGATACTCAATACTCGAAGGATATACTGCATTACATGAAATCATGACAAAGTTGGTCATAAATTCAATATTGTAGCTATATAAAGTTACCAATCCGAATGACACAATAATTTGCTCTGTTTCTCATCTTTCAACCTAAGTATGTATATAAACAGTTATACTTTACATCGAATCTGTCCCATACCATAAATATAAATAATTTACTTCCCCAGATAGTCGAGTGGTTGACATATGAAATTGACTGGGTCAATACTCACCGTTATAGTAAAAAGTTGATAGTAAATCTTTTATAGAACTATAAATGTTTGTTTTCAGGAGAATTTCCACAATGCAACAACAACAAAAGACAAATAAAAACAACATCAAAGACTATGTCAGTTTGGAAGCAGACGTTCCCAACAATCTCATATAAAATACGACGAGTGTAGAGTCCACCCGTATCGAATATACAGTCGAGAATAATTAATTGATACGCAATTTGTTGTTCCGAATTGGTTTGGGGAGTTATCAATAGGCACTAATGTATATCTATAGCTACATATTGTTTACATACTATCTACTACTGTTCGAATTGGACTCATATGTCATTGGATCTATACATACTTCGAGCTTTAGGTCAGAAACAGAAGCAATGACAAGGCAGTGAATCTGGGATTCATTCAATTGTTGTTCTTTTTGGGGTGGTATGGCTTTTCGTATATAGGCTGATGTGTAAATTGATGCTACTGCAGCAGTTGACCCATTTATTTTTGGGCAATTTCGATATCAATTTGGAAATCTATAGATAAACAAAACACAATGGAAACTACAACAGAAGTTCAATTACTGAGGAATACACTACGAGTACTTTGATGTTTTTTTGTAAAAAGAGTTCAGCTTTATTTGTTTTTCATCTGGAAATTTGCTTTGTCTTTGTAAGATTCCTTGTCTTCAATTTAAATCTTGGAAGATGAAGATATTTTTTACTTGCTTTCGAATGATATCAAAGTAGTGATGATAGACTTTGGAAGAACATTTTCCTCCACCGATACTTAAAAACTCCTTTTTACCTTTAGTGGAGTAAGGCATTGCACATTCACATAGTACGGCTAATGAATCTCTGTACTTGACAGTACGACCGAAATTAAGTTTGAGTATTACGGTTGGATTGTTAAAATAACGAGAACAAAAAGGACAGAAAAGAGACTTTACGACGATGCTCAAGTGACTTTAAATGATCCAATGATGATAGTATCACCAATCAATGCTATACTGTCACATAAAGACTTATGTAAGTTGTAGGAGCATCATCCAAGCATCAGATGTGAGTTATTTTCAAGCTTTGGATGTATATAAAACTTGTAGATACGTACCAGAACAGAGAGGGAGAAAAACTTCTTGCATATCCTTAGAAAACCCAAACTTCTTGAGCCATTGTTGGTGACATCGCGTATGTGATCGTTAGCTACATAATGGTTACACAAGAGGTGGTTTGGTTAGTGATACACATACCGGGAATATGAAAAGCTAAGAGTACTATCATCAGCGAAACACTATCTAACTTAACTTTCTCCAAAACGAAGTAAAGATTTGATCCACTGTTCGGTAAGATGAACCATGATATCACCTGGGAACCTATTGTTGCTTCTGCAGATCATTGAGAAGATTCCAATCTTCGAGATATTTCGAAAGTAGAGACGTAAGTGCCATCGGTCAATAATTAGAGAATGAGGAGCTCAGTCACTTTTTAAACTTTATTGGGAACAGTTTAAGTTATTTCTTCGTTACACTTTTAATTAATTTACATTTAAAGGTATTAAATATACTATAATTATTAAGTGAGAAAACATATGTTACATATTTCACATATCTTACAATGAAAACAGAAATAAATATGCATCTAGCACAACAATAAAGTATCAGGTATTTTTTTAGCCGTGTGGTTTTTAATCTGGCAATACTTATTTTCAGAGTTGGTCCTTTTGACAGATGTCACTTTATGCTCAGTTTGGGCATTTAATAATAAATAGACTTACTCTTTCAAATCGTGGAAATGTATAACCAAGAAAATGGCTATATGCCTTAAAGCCAACACAATACTCTGTTAAAAGTAACTTTTGATAAGTGCATTATTTCGCATTTTTCCTGTAGCGTGGCGTCCAAAATTGTGCAATGTAACACAGCTTCGCTATTTGTTGTAGGGTTATATATATGTTTTTAGAAACATAATGAAAAACTCTTATCTTTAAAACAAAGCTAAATTCTTGGCCATAACATTTGATTATATGCGTTTTACTTTTTGTTAGAAATCACAAGCCTAAAAAAAATAATCTTTATAAAAATTTTAAGAACAATTATTGTCCATAACAAAAATTGAAGAAAGTTTAATCATTTGTAAGTATTATATTTTATTTATTTTGTGGATACAAAAGAGGAAGGTCATCAGTGTGTCAAAATTGACAAATAATTTTTAAATTTCGAATAATTGGACAGTTTCAGTCAACAAAATTGACTGTATTTGCAGTCATTACACTTAAGTTCTTTAAACTAAAATTTTGACCAAGGCAACTAATTAGTTTTCAAGTTTCATAAATTTCAAATTCAGAACTGTACTTCACAAACCGCTACCTTTAGTTCATCGTTCAAAAACTACCAAAACCATTACTTTCGACAAAAAACTATAAGTCCATCACGATTTGTATTTAACATTGTTAAGAAATATAACTTATTCCTTTTGTCAATTTGAATCCTTTTGTAGAAAAAATAAATATGTAAATGTAAATATGTAGAAAATAAATAAATCATACAGTAATAAAGTTAAGCTCTCAGTTGAATGAACAAACATAATCAACTGCCAAGTTGGTTGAGGTCTTCACCCACCTGAGTGCACCAATTGAGTCGCGTTCTTCCTCTACTGCGCCGTCCCTCACGATTGGATTCGAAGACCTTCTGGGCTGGAGCGTCGATGTCCATTCGCTCTACATGACCCAGCCATCTAAGTCGTTGGACTTTAATTAATTAATTAATAGGTCAGTGTCGCTGTTCAGCCCGTACAGTTCGTCATTATATCTTCTCCTCCATTCTCCATCTATGGGTACGGGACCGAAAATCACCCGAAGAATTTTTATCTCGAAGCATCCTAAGACGCTCTCATCTTTCCTTGACAGGGTCCAGGCCTCATCGCCATAAATGAGAACCGGGATGATGAGTGTCTTATAGATGGTGGGCTTAGATGCTCGAGGGAGGGCTTTACTTCTCAATTGCCTTCTAAGTCCAAAGAAGCAGCGATTTGCAAGAGTTCCTTAAAGTCATAGCTTTCCATGGTGACGTTTTTTCCAAGACGTCGTTGTTCAGTGTCCTTTTTTGATGACAGCATATACTTGGTCTTGCTTTCTTCTTTGCTTCCAGCGCAATGCTCAAAAAGGCTCCACTGACATCACGCTTTGATCTTAAAAATTATGTCAATATCATGTGCGTATCCGAGCAATTGTATAGACCTTTGGAAGATTGTGCCTCTAGTGTTGACGGTTGAGTTTTGCATAATTCTTTCCACAACGATGTTGAAGAAGTCGCATGACAGTGCATCGCCTTGTCTAAAACCTTTTTTGACATCAAATGCATCAGTGAGATCTTTTCTGACCTTGAACAAACGGATAAGTTTGACAGGGATGCCAAAACTAGACATTGCTCTGTAGAGCTCTTCCCTCTGGATGCTGTCATATGCGGCTTTAAAATCAATAAAAGATGGTGGATATTGATTTGATACTCCTGGATTTTTTCCAAGATCTACCGTAGTGTGAAAATTTGGTCGATAGTGGACTTTCCTGTCTGAAGCAACACTGATAACGACCTATCAGGTTGTTGACGAACGGCGTCAGACGTTCACATAATACGGCAGAAAGGATCTTATATGCAATGTTAAGAAGACTAATGCCTCTGTAGTTGGAGCAATTTAGAGGGTCTCCTTTTTTATGTATCGGGCAAACTATGCTGAGATTCCACTCATCGGGCATGCTTTCTTCCGACCATATTTTGCATACCAAGTCATCGCCTGCTGCTTCGAATAGCTCGGCAGCGATGCCGTCAGCCCCTGCAGCTTTGTTTGACTTCATTTTAGATATAGCTATCTTCACTTTGTCGAGGTCGGGTAGGCGGAATCGTTGATCTGCGTCGCCTAGGTTAAGTGGTTCTATCTCCCTTACAGCGTAATTTGGTTCGTAATCGGCATTAAATAATTTGGATAAGTGGTTTTTCTATATCCTCAACATCGACTGCGGTTCTACTACGATGTTCCCCTGATCATCTTTACAGGCTTCGGTTCGTGGTTGGTACCCTTGGGAGGTTTTTTTACCTTTTGGTACAATTGTGACACTTCTCTATCTCCTCGAGCGCGCTTCTCATGCTCTCTTTTTTCCATCTAAGAAGCCGGTGTTTTTCTCTCCTCTTCTACTCGTAGAGCTCGCGAACAGCTGTGGTCCTTTTGTGCAGCCCCGTTTTGTATTCCTGCTGTTTCGCTGCGTGCGCTTGCCGGCATTCGTCGTCAAACCAGGGGTTTCGCTGTGGTGTCCGTGTGAAACCTAGCACCTCAGAGGTGGCATCTTTGATGGCTGCAAGGCAATGTTGCCACTGGTTTTCAATGCTTAATGCAGGCAGCATAGGACTCCTTAGGAGGTTACTAGAGAATCGATCGGAAAAGGACATGGCAGTCTCTTGCGATTGTAGCCGTCTAACGTCGAACCTTCTCACAGTACTTCCTTGTTTTGGCTTGGATCGGGATATCCGTAGCCGTACCTTGGCTACAACGAGGTATTGGTCCGAGTCAATGTTAGCCTCTCGGAATGTTCGGATATCCTGTATACTGGAGAAGTGTCGTGCGTCGATCGCAATGTGGTCAATCTGGTTGACGGTTGATTGATCAGGAGATTTCCATATCCCCTTGTGGATATTAAGATGGGTGAACTGCGTACTAGCTACCAGAACGTCTCGCCCCGCAACGAAATCGATCAGCCTGAATCCGTTGTCGGAGGTGTTGTCGTGCAGGCTGTATCTCCCGATTATGCCACCAAAGGTGTCTTCTCTTCCTAGCTTGGCATTAAAATCTCCTAAGACAATTTTAAAGTCATAGCCAGGGCACTGCACATATGTCTTGTCCAAGAGCTCGAAGAATATGTCTTTGATGTCTTCATCTTTCTCCTCTGTTGCGGCATGCGCGCATTTGAGGCTAATGTTGGCGAATTAAGCCTTGATGCGGATTGTCGTAATGCACTTGCTCACACTGTTGAAACGTAGGACTTTTTGCCAGAGTCTAGTTCCAACAACAAATTCTCAAAAATCTTTTCCTAGTCTTGAAAATAAATGTCAAACCACAATTATTTTTACGTCAAATTAAATATCGAAAGGAGAGTCACATTATGACACTTATTTGTCCTCAGATTGTAAGAAAAATTGAGGAATTAATGTAAAATGAATTAACCTATTAAGATTGAGTCGTAGAATTTGTGCTTTGGAAAAAGTTATTGAACTTTTTTTCTTGATTCAAATGTGTCTTAAAATTTCTTAAAAAAGTATTCATTGATTTTGATGCGACTGACCTATTGTTCGGGTTGCCGAAAAATTAGTTAAGACTACGCTGTTTCTAAAAACTTTATATTCCTATAATTGTTAAATTTTAACGTGAATCGGTTTATAAACACTATTTTTATTTTTATTTATGGTTCGTAATTTTTGATTCTATCATAATCTCATTGATTTGTATTATAAAAAAATTTTCAATATATTATTAAATTTCCTCCCAGAAACAATTCAATTTAATCAACTTAATGGGCACTGTCTCGTGGGTAGATAGTTACTTAAATTTATTTCCTAAACTACGTCTACCTTAATTTCTGTCACACAAAAAATGATACATTGCTATAAGAAACCTTAAAATACAAACCCTTTTAGTATACCGAACAACATTTTTCTATACATATCAATTTCCATAAAGTCTGCGGAAAATTTTGTCCATTTTCTCTTTCGGAACCACACTATAATTTCCCACCTTCGAAATACTACTCGAACACATACAAAATATGATTCTAATAATTCATTTTGGTATGGCAATGGCACTGTCAGTTCGTCACTCATATCAATCAAACTGACAGAAAGCGAAAACCATCTCAAAAAAAGTCAAAAAAAAAAATGAAAGGCTTGACTTCTAGTGGAGTAGTGGAGATTGTGACAGCATAATGCTGATGCAGTCTTTTTCTCCCATAACAACTTGGCAGGCAGTTATCCTTCATCATCATCGTCGCTACACGACGACACTATCCTTCCTTCAATTTGTTGTTTCTTTTTCCTTTTTCTACCCCATTTTGCCTACATAACAATTCTTTTTTCTTTTTTGTTATTGCTTTTTGTCGACTTTTTGGAGGAGCAATGACACTGACATGGAATTTATTTTACTGGCTTTTGTATTTTTGGCTAAAAAGAAAATCAGTTTGTAGTGCTATTTCCATTTGCCCATCAGCCATCAGCAGCGCCACCAATTTCTATTCAATCTTACAC
Organism: Eupeodes corollae; assembly: GCF_945859685.1. NCBI lineage: Eukaryota > Metazoa > Arthropoda > Insecta > Diptera > Syrphidae > Eupeodes > Eupeodes corollae. Next base: position 281,024,581 of record NC_079147.1, read on the forward strand.
GCACGGAAAGTGCAGAGAAAAAGGGAAAACAAACAGAAAAAGAGAGACAAAAAAGAGCCCGTAAATAAATAAAATAAAATATCTGAAAATGATATGTCGCCATTGTCACAGAAATGTCATCTGCATCATGTTTTTTAGTTTTCTTTATTCATCATCATCGTTTTTCCCTGAAAACTAAAGAAAAACGAACAGAATCACCGACAAAAAGGAGGACATTTTTCCGGTGTTCTATGTGAGCATTTGGTGTTTGAGTTTGAGAGTTGGCGTGCGTGACGTATTTGGTCATGCGACGAAGGATACGACAAATGTATGTTCATTCGTCCTGTGAAAAATTTCGTATTTGTTTTATTTTTTGTTCTCTCTTTCTCTCACTTCTCCTTTTTCTTTCACTGATGGTGGACATGTTGAGAATATTCATATTTTTATACATCAAAACTTTTTCACACGTTCTTTTGCAGTCAATTTTTTTTAAAATTCATTTCGTTACGTTTCTTCCGTCAATTCTGAAGTCGGCTACAATCTGCCGCCTGGACATGGGCCTTAGTGTGGAGCTCAATGCTGCTGCTCTGATGCAGTGAAATGTCATTCAGAATAAGTGTCATTTCAAATTTGTTTCGAATAGTGAAGGATTTCATGTATGAAGGCATCTACAGCCAACAGTTGTAATGGTGTTTTCCGGCTCGAAGGACCAAACGAGAATGCAAATTGAAGGTACATTTTTAAAGAACCATCACTCGTCCGGGCCATCTGATTGACTGTTATTTCTTTTTTTTTTCATTCGTTCTTTCGTTATGGTTCAAGAAATCATAATTCACGATGAGAGTGGATTTTCATTAAATTTTACACAGCGCGCTTTCCTATGCAATTTTCCCTCTTAATGGCATTGTCTGGTTCGAAATTAAGCTCCCTGAAAGATTTTCCCTCACTGTTTGACGGATGATGATGGTCAAAATAGAATAGAAGGGAAACTTTTTCAAAGTTCCGTATTCTCCAAACGAAGAGTCTTCTGAATATTTTATCGCACTAACTGTGTTAGAAATGATACATAAATAAGAAAAAAAATTAAATAAATATTTTTCCAATTAACAAAGACGAACCTGAAAATAAAAATGGAAAAAGAATGCAAAAATGAAAAAAAATTAGTCATGTCCTGTTTCTGTTTCTCTTTCATCCACATTGTTCACTTTTTCATGTGTAAATATGTACCTACATATATCCTTTTTTATGTCTTCTGTAGAAAGATAAGTTTAAAGGATAAAAAATGTTCTACCGTTTCGAAGATTTAAAAAAAAGATGGAAAAATAAACAAAATTAAAGAGCATAATTTCTAGATTGTGTTTTCTATGAAAATTAAAGTAGAAAAATGCTGCAAATTTTAACACACTGAGTCTTTTCGTTTTGGTTACAGTACACAAATTTAGTTCTAGGCAGTATCTAGTTCATATTTATCAGAAATTTTCATTAAATTTACTCAAGTCGAAGGATAATTTGATGGGAAAGAGGAGTGAATAGACTGAGAAAAGTTACACAAACAATTTAGGCATATTTCGAAAAGATTTAATAATGGAAAAGTGAAGAAAAGAGTGATGCCACTTTTTTGCAAAGAAAAAAATTCACTGCATTCCTTCTGCCGTAATTTTAAGGACATTTTAAAAGAATTACCAATGAATTACCTAAATATTTATGTAACTCATGTATTGGAAAATCTTAGTTCGAAATTTAATCCGTGTTCAAACCCAAGCTTTTAATTAAGCATAAAAGGGCGTTAAATATAGTGACGTTTGAAAAGATAAATTATCTCAAGTCGATTTCTAATACAGGGTGTGAAACACAACATTATTTAAATGACCACCACGCGATCTTCATCGATGCTTTTGAGGTAATTTTCGACCACTTTCAAGTTCACAAATAAACTTTTAAACATTTCTTTTTGTTTTAACTTTTTTTAACCATGAAACTTTTCCACAAAAGTTTTAATTGTTTTGTTGCACAGAGTGGTATTGTTGAATGTAAAGGTTATATGTTCCGTTTTCGGACATGCAAAACTTTTAATCCACTCAACGTGACAGTTGCATGCACCCAGTCCACACCGATCAGCCCAAAGTATTAGTCTGTTTAAGGTATTTTGTAAGAGTTCTTTTAAGGTGTTATGATGTTTTCCTGAAACTGCTATAGAAATGTCGTCTGTATAGGCTATTGGAATCCAAATGCGGGCTCTTGGTCTGCTAGGAAATTCTTCCTTAGCGACAACTCCGAACGTCGTACCTCGCCAAACTTCACCTAACCGGCTTACAGGGGGCTTGTATAAGTCACAAGACTTCTGGTCGCCACAAACCATGACATTACCCTGATGTCAACCCCCAACGCTTATGGAAAGAAGTGGTCCTGGAAGCTCTCTCAAAATGCTTAAAAAGCCACCCGAGAGCTTAACCTTGAGCCATCATCATCACTTCTGTCAACCAGGACTTTGCCCTTCGTGACGTCACTGAAACTGGCTTGATTCTTGATAGGATTGAAGGCAGTGCTGGTGTTGTGTACACTAGGCCGTTTTGGTGTCGGTATGGCCCCCTTAAGAGACCTTTCACGTTGGTTCCTGTTGCAGCAAAAACGCTGTTAGCCCGTTCTATGCGAGCGATTTGCTACTGTGTCCTTTCAGCCCCCAATGATGCACCAGAGGCCTTTAGGATTTTGGCAGCTTCCCCATTCCATTTTTGGATGTACTCTCATTAGTAGTGGTAGGGCCATTTTTCACATCCCTGCCACTACTGGAATAAGGTTTCGCTACCTTCCTACTTTCGTTACTCCCAATAGCAGAGGAGGGTCCATGGATAGCCACTACTCCCTTCTCTGTGTTGGCCGCAGGAGATACGGCAACAGGCTTTGACGCTAAACTGCCATCCAGTCTTAAAGAGATACCTGTCTCATCATTCTTTTCATTTTCGTTTTTGTTCATCTTTGGTCCCACGAGTGGCGAAGAAAAGAGGTCCGTCTGTACAGAGATTCGCATCGGAGCATCGTAGAGAGGAACGCTGTCTAGCCTTTTCGCCATTACAAATTAGGTGGTGGGATGGGAGTTGGTGACATAAATGTTGGCTTGTATGCCTTGTTAATGTGGGAAGGTGTGATGATTCTGGGAAGGTAGAGGGATAAGAACGTCCGGTCAGCGAGTAATTGACAAACCTTGATTTTCTTCAACACAACGGGTTTTAGTAACAATATTCTTGACTAAACAGCTAGACTTTGTCTACTAGTTTCACTATTGCCGGCCGAGAAAGTGACAGAAGGTCGAACTGAGGAACAAAAGTTTCCACTATTTTTATAGTGAACTTTACAAAATTTCAAATTAACAGTCTCCAGAATATCTGAATAATCAAGAGAGACCTATTATTAATCGACCATATTTTTTGTAAATATTTTGTATTAATATTACTGCGTCAATATTGGTAGAGACACAACAAACTTTCGAAACCACCTGCGGACTTCGAGAAGTGAGTGAGAGTATGAAGAACCAACATCAACACCAATGGTACCATCTTTGAAAAATCTAGCGGAGATGATACAATCACGAACTATACGAGCTGTACACTGACTTGACACTAAAAACTAAGTCTTCAACGATTAAGAAGGCTAGGGCATGTAGGGGTAATGGACATCGAAGCTCCAGCCATAGAGTATTAAACGCTAAGCCTGAGGGAACCAGAAGCAAAGGCAGACTCATCTCCGCTTGAGTTATCAAGTTCAGGCCGTCACACGCCGCTTGCTTGGTATTCGAAACTGGAGACAGCAAGCTAGAAATCAAGTAAGCTGTCGGAATCTATTACTTGAGGACCAGTAGCACGATGATGGGCTATAGCGCCAACTAAAGTAAAGTAAGTAAGTAAACCAAAATATGACAAAAAATTAACAAATTTTTAAATGCCGTTAAACGATTTGAGTTTGCTGACGTCACACAGTTTTTCTAAATTTTGTCGTATATCAATGTATAAATGGTTTCTTCTAGATTTGAACGTGGCAAAGTATCTTAAGTCAATGTAATATGGTTATGGTTCTATTTTATAATTATTTTAAAAATCCCTTAAAACAAAAGATATCTTACCTTGTGGTATTGTGGAAGTTTTGGTAACCTACGATAAAAATGCTTTTTTTTAAGAAGATTTATTATTCAAATCTTGTCCCCCTAAATTACCAACAAGCTTCATTTGTTAGTGTAAATAGTTTTAAAGTTGACTTAAGACTTTTCATTCGATTTCAAAATTAAATTCTAAATTTAAAAAAAATATTTTCAAAGTGTCAACACTTAAGAACCTACCCAGACAATGTTGCTGTTGGCTTCGTCGTCATCGTCCTCGACATTAAATATGAACTTTCACACATCTTTTCTCGCTGCTCCCTCACATGTAGGAACCTTCTATATCTATACCCACACCCTCCTAAAACAGAGTGAAAATTCCCAAAGGACACAAAGAATGCTCTTTTAACTAAGTCTAAACTCCTCTTCTCTTTTTGCCTGCTTACACTTTAACGACCCATTATTTCTTAGCTGTCATTGTTCTTGTTGTTATCCTTATGGCATTCTGGCATAGCACACATATTCGCCATTCCCTCGTTTATGTATTTTTTATTCTGTTCTCTTTCTTTTTTTCATTTTTCGTTTTTCTAATTTAGGTACCCGATTAAAAATTCAGCAACAACGCGGATGATAAAACTTACGAAATGCAAGCAAACGAGGAACCCAGAACCCACTCGTTTCCTGCGATTTTTGTTCATCCTTTTTTTGAATTTTCAGTTTTCATTCTCTTTTGGTCTCGACAAAATATAAGGATAATGGCACGTTTTCGTTTATTATTCGAATTCGCTACCACACCACACCACACAGTGACACATGCACAAATGAGAGAACTTAAAATTTTTCGTATACACTACAGACTACATCACATAAGGACATAGGATTGTTGCACAACCGGATACGGATATAATGTGTGGATGCTGGAATGTTTGGTTTGGCATATTATTTTTAACGTTGAAAACTATTATTATATGAACTTTTAGCTTATCAAGTAACAAAACACCATCATATTCAGAAGGGGGGCGTGGCGGTGGAAATTATTATATTTTCTTTGGAAAAGGATACCATTTTCTCTTATGGCATAAGTTGGGTACCAGGATATATGGGGATGGGAACAAGCGCTGATAAAAAAGAATAAACTTTAACATTTATTAATTTTAATCCATCCTGTTTATCAACAACTTTTCTTCTTTGTTGTTTTTGTTATGAGCCATTTGCAATGCTGCTAAAAATATTACAAAAATGTAGGTATGTAGGTTGAGTTAACAAAGTTTTGTTGGTACTTTGTGTTGTAAGAGATTTTATATTGTTTGTTCGTTTTGTGATTTAAGGATTAGCAAACATGTGCACCTTTATTGTGGTGGGTTAATGTATCTTCTTGTATGTTTTTGTTGAATCTTTTCATGGGAATTACTAATATGAACCTGGTGTAGGTATATTTAAAGTAAATTGTGATTGTTTTTATTTCAGGAAAAAAGCGACAACAAAAGCTAACAACTTCTATAAAGATACAAATTTAGTGCGTAATTTGAAATTCTGAAAAATCAAGAAATCTCAAAGCATCTAGGTTCTTTCTTCAAAAGGACTAAGTTGATCGGGTTTAAAATAAATAAGGAAAGAGGATAGGGTGGAAGTAACACTTATTACTTTTTATTTTGGGACACTACTTCCTTGTATAGTAGTATTTGTCAAATTAGTTTTTTATCTTTTTGGAAAACAATTTTGTTTATATCTTTGGATGGTTTTTATTTCGTTTTGTGAAAAAAATTGTCAATATATTTTTTAAAGTGTTAAAAATGTCATCATAATATTGTTCTTAAAACGAAATAAGTTTGAATAATGAAATAAAAAAGCAGGATTTAGAAATATTTCAAAAGACTTCTGGGAATATGACAAAGATATATATAAGTGGATTTTGTAATTGGTACAAATGTGTCTTCAGATCAAATACTAAATCATTTAAACAACCTAATTGCCAATAGTTCCAATTTATCATTTGATTATGCAAAACCCCTGATTCTTGAAGAAACCGTGTACTCTGAAATAGACAATAAAGAATTAATCGTCCTTCAAAAAGCTAACGATGGAAAAACACCAGGTGAAGAGGAAACTCCGTATGAGTATTTCAAAAATGCAACACCGTCTTTTACTAATAAGGTTGGACTTAAACTCGTCAATAGCATTTTAACAACAGGCATCATCTCCTTCATTCAAAAATTAAGTTATTTTCATAAGAAAGTTGTTACAAACGATGTTACAAACTACCGGGGAATTTCATGTATGAAGGTTTTAGCTATGTAAATATTTTGAGGAATTCTAATGAACAAATTAGAAAATTGGATTGATGATAACAAATTCTTAACAGAGTTTTTAGCCGAATCCAGGAAAAATTATAACACTGTGGAAGAGATATTACCCGTGTTTTGTAGGATTTTGCACGAATAACACAAACAATATCCGCAGTATGAATTCTACCGATAAAAGTTAAAGGAGAATCTTACTACGGATGGGTTTTTGACGTTTACACGAGTCTCGAATGGATCTTATGTGATTTCGTTCTTAAATGTTGGTACGATTGATATTGAATTTGTATCTAGATGGCTGTGTTTTCCATTATGGAAAAAATCAATCTGTTACTGTTGATATTATTTAGTTTTGTTAATGAAAATGGACTAACTGGGCTTATTTTGCAAGAGAACACAATAGAAAAGATAACTTAGTTTTGCTATGTTTCCACCAAAGGTTTATCTCAGTTTAGATAGAATAAATCTTTTTATTGTTTCCACCGCACAAGAAGATTTAAAAGTGATTAAGTTTGACAGCACTTTCTAAAATGCAAATGGTGTTCCGATGTTTCTTATGAAGTGTAAGTGAGATAGTTTGATTCATGTTAAACAATAAAGCCTGAATAGTTCAGCACCGCTCTAAGAATATGCTACTTACTCCATGTACATTTGTTTTTTAACCAAAAACCTCCACACAGGTTTTTCTTCACAAATTTTGATTCGACTCCGATGCCCGACCGGAATCAAGTCGACTCAAGCTCATTTCAACTCGATTCAGGTACATACAGAATTGTGGCGATCTTCAAGCACGCTTCAACACCACATGTTAATGTAGTAGTCTACGAACAAAGCCCCTTCTTGAAGTTTTTATTTTATGTCAAATTGTTTTGTTAAAACTTTCAAATCTACTATTACAAAGATGTATTTTCTTGATTTTGATAGTCAACTATTAAAAATCAGGCCTGAATTTCGTTATTTTTTTTTTTGAATTTTTTGATAAATTATTCTGGCAAATATTCAATTTTATCAACTTTCAAATATACAAACTTTACTAAACTACTTTATATGGAATACCAAGAAAACACTTCTATTTTTAGCTTAACATCGAGGGCGATTGTGAAATCCAAACCAGAAATAAAAACGTATAAGCATTTTTGTTGATCTTAAGTTAGCTTTCGATCTTGTGAATAGTAACGCCCTTATGTAGAAAATCTCTCAAATCGGAATCTCTACCAAATGTTTAAATGTTTTAAGGAATATGTATACTGGTACAGAAGCAGTGGAATGGGATAGATCTCTGTTCTCACAATGGTTTGACACTATTACTGGTGTAAGACAAGGATGCCCTTCTGAGTGATTTGCTATTTGGATTGTACAATAAATGTTCTTCTGTATGCAGACGATCTAGAGATTCTTTCAGAGGCACCAGCAAATTTACATCTCTTGATCAGTTGTCAACATACTGCAATACATGGGGGCTACAATAAATGCCGACAAATTTAAAAAAATTATAGTCAAAAGATATCACAGTGTTATTAGAGGCAGTTGTTTCTTCAATGGACATCTTTTTGAAATCATTAAAGACTTTAATTCTTGAGGATTCAAGTTATACCCAGCGATGGATTTCAAATACCATCTTATTGAAGACGAGAAGTCCTCAAACCATCATGAACTGCTATCAGCTTAATAGAAAATATTCGAATTCGTTTTGAAAACATCGCTTTGTTATGCGGCACAAATTTGGGGAATGAATGAAGTAGTAGAAAAACTCCAAAGAAACCTTTTTAAATCTACCAAATAGAAATCATAACTACGTATTTTTCTTAAAAATGGAGCTTGAAAAATTATTTATAATTACCCTTAAGCATCGGACAGACTACATCTATTAAGTTTTCTTACATTCAGATGCTTCTTCTTCTTCTTAAGGTGGCGCTACAGTCCGGGCGGACCTGGGCCTCAACCAACAAGCGTCTCCAGCCAGCTCGGTCCCTAGCTAGTTGTCTCCAGTTTCGCACGAAAAGTTGGTTGAGGTCCTCTCCCACCTGAGTCGCGGTCTTCCTCTACTGCGCCGTCCCTCGGGATTGGATTCGAAGACCTTCAGGGCTGGAGCGTTGATGTCCATCCGCTCTAAATGACCTAGCCATCTAAGCCGTTGGACTTTGATTCTGCTAACTAGGTCAGTGTCGCTGTACAGCCCGTACAGCTCGTCGTTATATCTTCTCCTCCATTCTCCATCTATGCGTACGGGACCAAAAATCGCCCGAAGAATTTTTCTCTCGAAGCATCCTAAGACGCTCTCATCTTTCTTTGACAGGGTCCAGGCCTCAGCGCCATAAATGAGAACCGGGATGATGAGTGTCTTATAGATGGTGAATTTACATGCTCGAGAGAGGACTTTACTTCTCAATTGCCTTCTAAGTCCAAAGAAGCAGCGATTTGCAAGAGTTATTCTTCGTTTGATTTCAGCGCTGGTGTCGTTGTCTGCATTAATAGCGGTGCCTAGGTAGACAAAGTCCTTAACTACCTCAAAGTTATAGCGGTCCATGGTGACGTTTTGTCCAAGACGTCGTCGTTCAGTGTCCTTTTTTGATGACAGCATATACTTGGTCTTGCCCTCATTGACCACTAAACCCATCTTCTTCGCTTCCGTCGCAATGCTCAAAAACGCTCCACTGACATCACGCTTTGATCTTCCAATTATGTCAATATCATCTGCGTATCTGCGGATCTTTGGAAGATTGTGCCTCTAGTGTTGACGGTTGAGTTTTGCACAATTCTTTCCAGAACGATGTTGAAGAAGTCGCATGACAGTGCATTGCCTTGTCTAAAACCTTTTTTGACATCAAATGCATCGGTAAGATCTTTTCCGACCTTGATAGAACAGCGTGCATTCTCCATCGTCATTCTGCACAAACGGATAAGTTTGACAGGGATGCCAAAACTAGACATTGCTCGGTAGAGCTCTTTCCTATAGATGCTGTCATACGCGGCTTTAAAATCGATAAAGAGATGGTGGGTATCGATTTGAAGCTCCTGGGTTTTTTCCAAGATCTGCCGTAGTGTGAATATTTGGTCGATAGTGGACTTTCCTGGTCTGAAGCCACACTGATAAGGACCAATCGAATTGTTGATCTGCGTCGCCGAGGTTGAGTTGTTCTATCTCCCTTACAGCGGAATTCGGTTCGTCATCGCCGTTATATAATTTGGAGAAGTGATCTTTACATATTCTCAGCATCGACTGTGGTTCTACTACGATGTTCCCTTGATCTTCTTTACAGGCTTCGGTTCGTGGCTGGTACCCTTGGGAGGTTTTTTTTACCTTTTGGTAAAATTTACGAACCTCATTCCTGCTCCTCAGATGCTCCTTTGACCAAAAAACTGCTCATGTACGAAATCTGCAATATAGATTGGTGGACTATAAATTGGCAGACTATAGTCGATACCTGGGAAGAAATTATTCATTTCGATCCAAACAACGTTTTGGTCAACTGGAAAATCTTTTTTTTTTGTTTTTTTTTTTTTTTTATTAAACTTTATTTAGCTAAAAAAGCTATTTAAAAATACATATTTTTATCTTGAAATCTATTTTTAACATATATTTTGGTTAGTCTTTTAAATTTATCTATATTGATTTCATTCTTTATTTCATTTGGTAAGCTATTAAAAATAGATAATCCTTTATGCATTACCATATTCCTAGTTCTTTGGTTTCTATAGTTTAATAATCTAAAATCATTTGCATTTCTTAGTTGATAAGAATGGACTTCATTTACATAAGTTAAATTTTCACATAGATAATTTGGCAAGAGGTTAAACTTCATTTTATAAACAAATAACAAAACATTAAATATTATTCTTTGATTAATACTGAGCCAATATAATTGTGTTAACATGTCTTCTATGTGCGTCAGTCTATTGCACAACAAAATTACTTTCATTCCTTTATTTTGAAGTTTTTGCAAGCGATTCATCATTGTGTTATTGCACATAAATAAGATGCTAAAACAATACTCAAAGTGAGTTTTAATAATAGTATTATAAACATTTATAGCAGTTGATTTTGAAATTCTTTTTCTGATTCTACCAAAAAAGTGAATTTTTTTGACAATTTTCTTACAAATATAATCAACATGAGAGTTAAAACTTAAACCATTATCAATCAAGACTCCTAAGTATTTAATCTCACTTACTATTTCAATTTTTTGATTATTTATGCAAATATCACTGTTTGATTCACCATTTAAAACCATTTATTTAGTTTTATTGATATTAAGTTTCAATTTGTTCATATTGAACCATCGTTGCAAATTTTTTAAATCATTATTTATCTTTATAATGCATTCCTCAGCAGTGTCTCCTGAAGCAATAAGAAGCTCATCATCGGCAAACAATACCAGCTTGGACAATTCAATAACTTTTTCCATATCAATTATGTAAACTAAGAACAAAAGGACTCCAAGCAGAGATCCTTGAGGTACTCCACAATTTATATCTATAGAGTCTGAAAAACAGCTATTTATCTTAGTATTTTGCCGTCTTTGGTATAAATATGACGAAACCAATTTTGTTCGTTTGCCCTAATGCCATATTTCTCTAGCTTCATTAAAAGAGTATCTCTATCTACTGTTTCAAAGGCTCTTTTCAGATCCAAAAAAACTGCAACATTTATCTTTTTGTCATGTATTTTAATTTTCCATTTAGTTATTATTAAATTGAGAAGAGATTCACAATTATGGTTTTTCCGGAATCCTGATTGATAATGTGATATAAGATTGAATGATTCTAAGTATTTTTGCAATTGTATGTAAACTACTTTTTCAATAATCTTACTCTCTAGTGGCAACATATTAACAGGTCTAAACTCTTCTGCGTTTTTGGTGTTTTTAACTTTAGAAATTGGTACAATAGTTGATTCTTTCCAACAATCTGGAAAAATTCCTTCAAGAATTGAATTATTTATTACCTTTGTCAATAAATTTCCACAGATTTCAAAAGTATCTAAATACATTCTAATATTAGCATAGTTTGTATCTTTTTTGTTGTTCATCAATTTCATAATTTCTTTTAATTCTAGTGTGTTTATTTGTTTGAATTCAAATTTAATATAATAATAATCATCTATTTGATTTACATACTCAATATCTTGTATCTGGTTTCTAATTTCAGTTATACTTTTTACAAAAAAAAAATTATTCAATACATTAGCAATATCAATATTATTTCTATACTCTGTATTATTATGATAAATTTCTTTTATTTCTTTAGGTGTTTCCCTAAGTATTAACTGTTTAATATTTCTCCACATAGTTTGTTGATTTTATCGTTTTTTAATGTTCTTAAGTTTTCAGAAAACCATTCGTTCTTCTTTGAAATATAATTCAAAAGCAAAAAGGCTTTGTTGGAGAAAGGTTTTTAATAGAAGCTCAGTTGTCAGAGATCAGAATTATTAATTCCCAACTGAATCATTACCTATTAAACAGTAATTATTTTAAATACACTCTTAACTATAAAGAAGTATCACTTATATTCCAATCCAGATGTGAACTTCTGCCCTTAAACGGAAGTCTAAACAATTTAAATTTTCAGCAATTCTGTACCCTCTGCAACATTCGAGCAAAAGAAGATTGCTTTGATTTAATTAGTATGTCTTCAGTACAACATTTTGTTTTTAAAAAATTGGAAACGTTTGCAGAGTTTTGTAAAGTCAATTTTTAAATATAGAAGTCTGTTAACTGCAGTAATTTAAATTAATATGTATTTGTTTTCAAAAATATCTTTACCAATATTCACTTTAGCAACTGAACTGACAGCTAAGCCATATTTTTCAAAATCGTCGTTACTACCATTTTTGACTGAGGGTAGATAAGTTGTGAACGTTACAACGACAGAGAAAGATTAAGCTGAGTAAGGCCTTCATTCGCGCAGTACGACTAAAGATTAATTCTCTATATAAATGAATGGACATTCATACAAGCGTGAGCTTAACGTTTTAAACTGTTTAAGTGTGGGAATATAGCTGACTAGTTTACTAGTTCTGTAAAATAACCCTTAAAAAAGGTTGATGCAAGAAACAATAGAACGATGATCGAATGACTTAGTGTCTAACATTTTATATTTTTTTTAGATGAGAGAAAAAAATGTGATTATATTTTTTTAGAATAAATGCAACTTAATTTGTTTTTACCGCATCCTAATTTTTCTTAAGTCCTGTAGAATGTGTATGAGAGTCATCGAGGACAAAGTTTGCTAAATCGCCCACTGCAAACTTAATTTTTTTTCAAATGCACGTTCTCAGAAGAACATATCTACAAAGTCTATTGATTAAAGTTCCAATAAACCCTCCTATCATAAATAGTGCACGTATTATTTGTCCTTATTGGAAAAGTTGGTATCAAGTTACCTACTTACACCCATTTAGTATATCACTTAACCCCTTTTATCTAATAAACCCAAACAAAATTTCCTAAGAATATATGTATACTTCAAGTCTATATCGTATGTCAGTTTGTCAAAATAAAAAAAAAACTTTAACAAAATAAAAGTTTGATAAACAAATTTCCTTCAAACTTATATTAATGTTCCATCGTTATTATCTCTTATTCCATTCACGTAAACCCCACCACCCCAAATAAAAAGGCAAACAAAAAAGAACTTTTCTGCTTTTGCCTTTTTAAGGTCTATTTAAGTTTGAATTGACCCAAACGTGTCATTGAAATGAAATGTATGTCATTATATCCTTCACTTAACTAGGTATATAGGTAAGTTATACGCTGCCGCCGCCACGCCGCCGTCCGGTATCACAATCACTATCATTAAAATTTTGTGAATACCAATTTAAGGCAATTTTGTATAAAACACAGTGTCCGTCGTCGGTCGTCGGTCGTCGGTATACCGACCCAACTCCTCCTTATTTTAATCATTCTACGATTTATCCATGTATATCCTTTTGGTTCGGTTTTGACATTCGATTAACCACCTGTTCTATAGTTATACACACAGAAATTGTATGAATTTGAATTAATATAAATCTATCGAAAGTGTATCATTGCCAACCCAAATCAACTTTGATGGCTTATATATGTATATCTGCCTACAATTTAATGAATTACAATTGGGGAAGGAGGGATAAACGTTAAACATGGTATATTCATGAGAATGTTTTTTCTCCGAATAGAATTTTACCCAAATAGTTAATTTATTTAATAGCTCCGAGCAGCATCAGCAAGACCCTCTGGTAATGGTTTTCGAAAAGTGGGGTTGTTGTTTTTGTATCGGTTTCTAAAGCCTCTGCTGCTGTCGCTATTGAGACTAACAAAACCCAGGTGGTCTATACAAAGTAGAGGGGCTAACATTATTTTAAATGTAGGCCACACCATTCACGTACCCATAGTAGTAGTACCACCCACCTGCGTTGTGCCGACCGCTGCTACCCTGCCACTCTGCCACGCCACGCCCGCACCGTACCGCCCGCCACCGCCTGTTCGTTGATCGATAGATTTTTGAGCGGAAAATTAAGTTTGAATTAGATTTCGGCCAAGCGATAAATTAAAATTGATGTTGGCATGTGCGCAATTTACCAATTTACCTAACGGGCATAATGTACCCTTAATTTACTGCGAGTGTGTAAAATAAGCTCCTATACAACAAATCAATTCAATGATCAGTAAAAGTTAATCAAATGTTAACGCTTGCAGTAATTTGATTCAATATAATATAAGTGCTTGGTGATGATATGGTTGAAAAGTACTCGTTTATACCTTCCTATGCATGTTTCAAAAATTCAAGTTTTTTCCTTTGGGTTTGAAGCTAAATTAACGACAATTTGTAAAGAGTGAAATGTATTTGAAAAGTGCAAAGTTTGGTTGAATTCATTTTAAAAGGTCAAAATAAATTGATGGAAAAGTTTGTGTAAATTGTATTCAATGTCAGCTTATTGAGACTCTTTGATTTTTTTGTTTACTTTGTAATATTAAAGGTCACCAATAAATGCCCAAATTGCAGAAAATCAAGGAAGAGGTTAAAAAAATGTTTAATTTCAATTAACTGTTGGATTACAAAAAGACATACAAATAAAATCGAATTCTGTATTTGAAGCATAAACCAATTTAGTTTTCCTACTACCAAACTCTGAACAGAAATCTCGTCCTTACAGCCTGCTTTTATCTTACGCCTTCTAGCAAAACTAAACTAGACCAAATCCAAAACCTCACAAACAAGAAAAAACGGACCAAAAAGATTGAAAAAGACACTTTAAAAATATGGTCCAACTGTGGGTACTTTTCTAATTTCCTTCTTGTTTGCCAACTAAAATGCATTCCAGTCATATTCGTATACTTTCGTATATTCTCCTTTCTCTCTCTCCCCACCACTCTTCCATTATTCTATTCCTGGCGAATACAAAATTAAACTAAAACTAACAGAAAAATAAAAAAAAGGATTCAAAACATTAAAAAAAAATTCCATAACGGTCTTTACTAAAATTGAAAAATGTGCAACCACAACCCTTTAAAGCCAACATAGCATAGTTGGCAAGGCGAATCGAGTAGAGTTTGGAGTTGAATTGAGTTGAGTTGAGTTGAGGCAAGAAGTTACCCCTATATACGACGAACGGGCGTATAGAAGAAATTAATAAACCCAGTTTTGGGGGTTGTGATTTTTTGTTTGCTGTTTTAGCCATCATTTTTACTCCTAAGGACATTTATTGGAGTCGGATGTTGTTAAAACTTTTACATGGAAAAACAAGTTTCGTGAAATGTAAAATTTTCAATTTTGGACTTGAGTTAAATGAATACATTTTTTTTTGAACAAACCCAGCACATCCTCTATTTTGAAAAAATGAGTTTCTTATTTGTCATATTCTTTTTGTGTACTCTTTGACACGTCTTTGAAAAGTTCAAGTTTTCCAATTATCTGGAAAACTTTATTCATAGCTCCATTAACCTATTGCTAAGCTATGTGTGATACCTAAATTGTTTGAGTCAATTGTTGATAACCAGAATTGCTTTCTTAAAAAACGTTGGTTTGTTACTAATCTATTAAATTTTACGTATTTTTCTTTAGATGTTTTTGAGAAAGATGAACAATTAGATTGTGTATTTACGGATCCTAGGAAAGCGTTTGATAAGTCATAGAACACTTTTTTTTAAACTGTTTTGTCAAGGTTTTAAGGGCAATTTCTTAAATTGGTTTTCATCATATTTCGTAATGAATGTTCGAGTGCGTTTTTTGTGAACTCTGGTTTGCCAGTTAGGCCCGATCTTATTTAATTTATTTATAAATTATTTGGTTTCGAATGCTCGTCCTGGTACACAGGAAAACTTAATATCATTTAGGAATGGTGCAATACAAATTGTCTCGTTTTAAATGTTGACAAATGTTAAACCATGAATTTTACTCGTAAGAAAGTTCCAATTGTTTTTTATTACAAGGTCGATTCTTGTTCATTAAGTTCTCTCTGTTTTTACTGACTTCAGAATATTCAACCTTAAAATGCTAAAGAAAAACAAAGAAGGTTGTTTTCAAGACTATATTAAAGCACAACATATCCCTAAGCCATTAATTGTTTGATCATTTTGCAAAGTAAAAATCTTTTTCTTGTGAAAGGGTGGTAACATTTAAAGAGACGATGTTGAATGTGAATCTCAACTAAACGTCAAGATTTTTTTCTGCATTTAATTTGACATTTCTCAATTTTAGACTAATTCAATTTGAATTTTGGATGAACAATCGACCAACGCGTTAGATTTATAAAGGGCTTATTAATTCACGAGAAATCGTGAAAAAATATGAATAAACCTAATCTGTAGGAGATGTCAAAGTGGGACTAAAGAGCTATCCACCTCAACTCGTCGTGCGTCGCCGTGTTCTAAAATTGCACCTCTCAAGCTCATAGTTGATGAACCTTATGCATAAAGACTTGCATTTACACGCTACTACAAGGAGCAATTGAGTGAAGACAATTGAGTCATGACCATTTAAAGTGTTGCCAATGGTCAGAAAAATGGTAAGAAATGGAAACAGTGCTAGGTCAATTTTCGAAAAAAATCAACTTTAGTGATGAGGCCCAATTTAACCTCAGTAAATTCGTCAATAAGTAAAAATGCAGCATTGTCAAAAAATCAATACACCCACAAAGAGTGACTGGTGGCATTTTCGGGGCATATTTTTCCAAAACGATGCTAGTCAGGCAGGTAATGAGAATGGTGTTCACTATCGTGAGATGATAATGACCGAATGCCACAAAACAATTGCTCTTTTGCGTTACTAATTCAATGGCCGTGTTATCTCACGTGGAGGCGTTGTCAATTCAATCATGTGATTTGTCAATGGTGGAATTCTTTCTTTGTGGTTTTTGAAAGAAAAGGCCTACGTCAACAATTTAAGAGCTTAAGGATATGATAATTCGGTACATACGGTAAATAAAGTCAACTATGCCTCAGCGTTATCGAACATTTTTAGCATCGGGTGAAGGTGTGCCGTCGAGTTCGCTGTAGCCATTTTGTCCAATATTTTGCTCAATTAATTATTTCCTAAATAATTTCTGTTTTATTTAAAATCAACATCGGTCCTTAAAGTGTAACCACCTTTTAGAAAAAGTTTAAATCATATTAGTATCTTACTTAGTTTTTGGATAGCCTCATTATTTTGTATAAGTTCTTGAGAAGTTTTGAGAAAACCTTTTATACTCGTAGTTTTGAAAAAAAAAACTTTTAGAGTTAGTTTTGTGTGCTGTTTGTTAAACCGAACTTCGGTTTTAACTATCTGCTTAGAATACAAGTTTTCAACATTATTTTAATACTTTTTTAATATAATTCAAGAAGTTGGAAAACATAATAGAATTTTTAGACGATGGATCCTGATACAAGAACAAAACTTATACTCATACCTTTTTCTGTTAAAAACCATTTCAAACCAAAAAGTGTTTCCCTTAGATTTTTGTAATACAGGTGAAATCTAGCAACTTATGAAGATTTTTCTAAAATTTCATAAAAATTATAAATATTGCAATTGAATATTGAAGAAACCGATTAAAGATGTGAAAAACCATCAGGGTGCTTCATGGATTTTTTAAGTCTAAGGTGTTTTGTTTTCGAATTATATATTTGTAACTTATAATTTTTGTACACACATTTTCTACATTTATAAGGAATAATTAAAGCATATTCAAAAACACACAATGCGAGCGTTAGGAAAATATTGAAGGACTTAAAAGAAAATACCGGTGTACATTGATCTTAAAGTTCTGAACATCAAAATGGCAGGGAAAAACAGAGTTGGCCAAAGCATTCCATATTCCCGAAGTGCGGTTTACATAAGAATCTTTATACTTGACAGTACGTCGAAAATTGATCTCAAGGGTAACTAATCAGCATTCCTGGACATGCCATTATTACTGCTGAATTGTTTTGGGGGGTTAAATGTAACTTGCTAATTCTGTAGAACATCGTTTTTAAAAAATATTCATAAAACAAAAAAAGACACAAAACATTGCTGTGGTTTTCGGGGGATGTTTTCTGGTTTCTATCCAAGAGTTTTAAACGATAATGCTCTTCTTTCAAAACTTGTTGTGCGCTCATATAATTCAACATTTTCTGTAATGTTATTGGTAATACGTTTTTCAAGAAGAAAATCCAAAATGGATGGATTAGATGAAAAAGAAGAAATTGGTTCTTTAAGTATTTTCGAAATGTTTGTTAAATTGTATGCAAAATAAAATCTTGAAATGAGCACAAAAAACATATTAAAATCGTGTTTCTGAAGACCTTCTTTTGATTCTTGATGAGTTTTAAGAAGAATTTGCATCAATACTCGTATAATATGGCATTGATTTTTTAGTTTTGTCATTTACTACCATTCGGTTGGAAGTTATTGTTATTGTTCCTTTTTTTCGAATTGAACGTTTTTTGATATTTCTAATCCAAATCTACGAAATTTTGCTATATCTCAAGAAAAAGTGAAGAGTAATTGAAAAAATTGAAAATATCGGCTTAAAACATCTTACGAAAAAATGGATTCTACTTAAATAAAATGCAAGTCTACTCGAAAATTGTGGCCACAGTTTGTTTTAAATAAGCAACAAATACAAAATAAAACTAAAGATTAAAAATGAAATAACCTTCAAGAACACGTTTACCACTTTATACCACGAAGAATGGCGTTTTTACGAACGGTAAACTTAAAAAAAAGTGAGTTCAAGGTTAAAAAAAGAAACACAAAATATTATTTAAAACACATAGTTAGAAATTATTTTCTGACTTTGGAATGTCTTGAGAAAAATGAAAACATTTGCTGTTCCAAACCTATTTCATTTTTAATTTTTTTAGTGGCAAAATTTGCACAAAATTTAAGGAAAATTAAGTTGGAAGGTTTTTTCGATTCAAATATCTTCATCAAATAAATTGTGTGTCATAAAAAAAAACATGTTGACATTTGCATGAACATTCATTTAACGGATTTTTCAAACAAATAAAAACAAAAATGCTCATAAGTCAAATTGTTGACGAAACAGCTGTTTTTTGCTTAATTCTTTAAGTTCTATGAATTAAAATTTGGTTCGTAAAAGAAAATATCACGATTAAGTTTTAAAGAACAGTAATGGGAAGTTTTCAGCGTTGGTTGCATCTCAGTATAGTTCTACCCATTTCTTTTCTGTCCAAACACCATTCAAGCAAATACATCCAACCCTGTCGAAGATTTTAATTTTATATTCTTACTTAAAGGACATTGTGTGCGCGTTCACATGACAAAGAAAGGAATTTAATTTTGTGTATTGCGAACAAAAAAAAATCACTTCCTTTTTGGAGGAGCGCGAAAAAGAAGAAGAAGGAGGAAGGAAGGAAAATTCTCTTCACTGCCAACACAAGAATACAAACCCACAGCCTCAACCCACCCAACAACCTCCTACAGAATCTTGTGCCAGTGGCGGCGGTATGAACAGGGATTCCTTCCTCGTTATGGTTTCCTTCTCCCCGCAGCAGCATTCAGAAAAAACAGAAAAAAAGGAGCCACTCAATTTTCTACTTTGGTTTCTTCTTGTTTCTTTTGTTTGTAAGGTAGGCACAGAATTGTTTTCTTTAAATTTGTATCCTGTCTGCAGGAGTTGAAAAAAGACAAATCAAAAATCTGTTGGCAGTCTTGGTCCTTTTTTTATTCTTGTCTTCTTATTTTTCTCTCTGTTCAATTTTATTATTCATAAAGTGAAATTTTCCTGAAAGAACAGAAGAAAAGTAGCAGCAACAACAACAAATAAAAATAAAATATATATTAATCAGTGAATTCAAAGAAAATGTTAAGGAAAAATACAACAAGTGTTGTTGTTTGTATATTTGTATCCTGCTGATGATTTGGCATATTGCGCATTTGGAGTTTGTTAGTTATTTATTTTTGTATATCTTCAGCGTCCATCTTAAGGGAAGGGGTGTAGAAAAATAAATTGATGTAAAAAGAAAAAGTGAAAAATGAGGATGCCCTGGTTTTTATTTTGCGTAACCCACCTCTTCGACTTGCTACCTTCATAAAATCCTGCGAGATGGAAGGAAAAAAAATAGCTCGTGAAGCCCCCCCTGAGGTGAATGGACTACTTTTTGCACAGGACAACAAAATAAACTGCCAACTGGTGCATGGTAAATAGTCAACTTGTTGGATGATGATGAATAAAAAGAAAACCAAACAAAGCTCTGCAAAGCAAAGGAGGAGCCGGGAGAACACTGTTTAAATACTTGTATTCTTGTTGTAAATAAAGCATCCAACTTAAGTTGCTATGTCGCTTGAAAATACTAAGGGTTTTCCAGACGAGTGCTATGTACACCATCATCATCAAGTTTTCAAAAGTAAATCACAACAAAAAAAATAAGATTCAAGTCCAAAGCTTGAAAGCAAAGTAACAACAACTTCCAAGCTTTATGGTACTCTCCAGCGGCGAAGGTATAAACGCAAACGAAGTGAAAGTAACTTTTTCATTCAATGATATTTATTGAATTGCCTTAAGTTAAGAGAAAAAATAAAATAAGAAGAAGAAGAATTCAGAAGTTAGGTGTTATGGAAAATTCATAAGAAAAATGTTGAGTTTTTTCTTATTGGTTGGCATTTAAGATGCGTTGAGATATACTTATAGAATCATGCTTGGTACGTTAAACAGAGACTTGATTTCAAATCAATAATTTCTCGAGAATTTTCTTGGGACTTTTCTGCAGAAAATTAAAAATATCACACCAACTAGGTTGTAATTTGTTGCTAAAGTCGTAAGATTAAGACTTTTTGTCAAAAGGGTCAAATCCTTTTTTTAACACGCTTTTCCCTTGATATTGCGTGAACTTCAAATAATTTGAGTTGGTAAAACTTTAAATTATCGTTTTTAATGTGAATGTGAACTTCGAACATTTATTTTTTTAAACAGTTTTTATTGTTAAGGTCCATAAAGAATTACAGAGCACCGTCTAGACAATTTTGTTCAATTGCAGCTATAAATATAAAAGTGCGTAGTAGATTAATGGTAAGTTTTTTTCTTTACGAGCATTTAAAGTATCTGTTTAGAAGACACTTATCATCCTGATCATAAAGAGGAGGCATGGCGACTCTCTTAAGAATGGATGAGAATGGTGATTTATGGTTTTGGCAGCATTTAAGAGTTTTTTGAGAGCATTTAAAGGAGAGCGTAATGAGAAGATATGAGTTCGAGTGAAAAACTAAATGATGGAAGCCCTGCTTTGAACCATAACGTCATTTTCGGTAAGCAAGTAACTTTAAGGAAACTTCATTAAATTTTGATTTCGTCCTTTTTTAGGCTCTTGAATTTGTGGACTAGGTTCTTAAACTTAATAATAATTGTTTGTATACATACAGTTTGCTTAATGTGATTTATTTTGAAATATAAAAGATTTAATTTCAAAAACCTCAGAGTTGGATTTAAAATGGGGACTTTGAAGACCTTCGGAAAAGTAAAACATACTAATTTCCATTTACAAAATCTTCCTCAACGCTGTGATTTAAGTTTAAGCTGTAGTTTTTTATTTTTTGATTTAAAAAAATACAACAAACATACCTAATAACTAATTTACTTATTAAGTAAAATTTACATGAGATCAATTTTTTTTTAATTTTTAGCATTTTTTGAAAGTTTTGTAAAATTAAATATCATAAATTAATTTTGTCTAATGATGTTTTAGTCCGGAAACCATTTTGTTAGTTTTTATAGGTGTTTTGTTAGGTTTGTTAATTTTGGGTACCAGATAAGTATAAGGTCATTTTTTGTGGTATAAAATTATTCTTAAGGAACCAGCTTGGTCATCAGCTGTCTCCAAATTCGAACCCTAAGTAGGTTGAGGTCCTCTTCTATCTATTTGCACCACCTGAGCCGAGGACTTCTTCTACTGCGCGCGGCGTCCCTCGGTATTTCATAAGAAGACCTTCCGGCCTGGAGCGTCGATGTCCATTGGCTCTACAGCGGCCAGTCATCTAAGTCGTTTGATTTTTATTCATTTAACCATGTCAATGTTGCTGTACAGCTCTTACAGTTCTTCGTCGTATCTTCTCTTCCACCCTCTATGAATGCAGACGTTACCAAAAATCACACGAAGAATTTTTTCTCTCAAGGCATCTTACAACGCTCTCATCTTGTTTTTAAAGGGTTCAGGCCTCAGCGCCATAAATGAGAACCGGAATGATGAGTGTCTTATAGATGGTGATTTTTGATGCTCGAGAATGGAATTTACTACTCAATTATCTCATTAGACCAAAGAAGCAGCGAATTCAAAGGGATATTCTTTGTTTAATTTTAGGCGATAGTGTCGTTGTATGAATTTATGGCAGTGCTTAAGTAGACAAAGTCCTTAACTACCTCAAAGTTGCAACTGTCCATGGTGACTTTTTGTTAAAGACGTCGTCGTTCAATATCCTTTTAGATGACAGCATATATTTGGTCATGCCCTAATTGACCACTAAACCCATCTTGCCCGCTTTCGACGCAATGCTCAAAAACGCCCATATAGTTGGATGAACCTTTGGAAGTTTGCGCCTCTAGTGTTGACGGTTGAGTTTTGCACAATTCTTTCAAGACTAATGTTGAAGAATTCGCATGATAGTGCATCGTATTGTCTAAAATCTTTTTAACTTCCCATAGGAAGTTATTGTAATGGGTCCGATTTGTCAAATTGAAAATTTTGACATTTCTCGACGTTTCAAGGTCCCTAGAGTCGAAATAAAAGATTTTTAGAAAGATGTCTGTGCGTGCGTGTGTACGTACGTTTGTACGTCCGTACGTCCGTACGTCCGTACGTTCGCGACGTTTTTTTCGTTGTCCATAGCTCAAGAACCAGAGGAGATATCGACTTCAAATAAATTTTGTTATACAGATAATAAGGCAGAAAGATGCAGAAAGGGCTCTCAAGAAAATTGCGTGGGTGGTTTTTTTACTATAGCAGTTTGAAAAAATGGTGAAAATTTTGGTTAACCCTAAATATCTTACGAACCAAAAACGCTAGAGACTTGAATTAAATTTTATATAATAGATTGTAACGTGATACCAAACAGGTATATTTTTTGAAAAAAATCAATATAACGGTTTTTTTTTTTAAATCAATAAAACTGAAAAAAAAAATTTGTCACCTCCAAAATTTTACGACTGAAATATGATTTTACCTCTAAAACAATTTTGTGCAACGAAGAATAATGTTTTTGACATATGATAAAATTTTGAGAAAAATCTAATTGACAGTTTTTTTATAAAAAATAAAAATCTAAAAAAAAACATTACTCAAAGTTCGTAAAAATAGAATATCGATTCAAATATCTTTTCAAAAACTTAAAATTAAGGCTTCAATTTTATTTTATCTTATAAGAAATATTGTTTTCAACATTCTGAAAAATTTTGAGAAAAATCGAATTGACAGTTTTTTTTACAAAAAATAAAAACCTAAAAAAAAAATTTATAAAAGTTGGTAAAAATTGATTTTCGACTCGAATATCTTTTCAAAACTTTGAGATATTGGCTTTAATTTACTTTTATCTTTCACAAAATTTTGTTGTCAACATACAATTAAAGTTTGAAAAAAATCGAATTGACAGTTTTTTTTACAAAAAATAAAAACCTAAACAAAAAATTTATAAAAGTTGGTAAAAATTGATTTTCGACTCAAATATCTTTTCAAAACTTTGAGATATTGGCTTTTATTTACTTTTATCTTTCAAAAAATCTTGTTGTCAACAGTCAGTTAAAGTTTGAAAAAAATCGAATTGACAGTTTTTTTACATAAAATAAAAACCTAAAAAAAAAATTTATAAAAGTTGGTAAAAATTGATTTTCGACTCAAATATCTTTTCAAAACTTTGAGATATTGGCTTCAATTATCTTTTATCTTTCAAAAAATTTTGTTGTCAACATACAATTAAAGTTTGAAAAAAATCGAATTGATAGTTTTTTTTACAAAAACTAAAAACCTAAAAAAAATAATTTATAAAAGTTGGTAAAAATTGATTTTTGACTCAAATATCTTTTCAAAACTTTGAGATATTGGCTTTAATTATCTTTTATCTTTAAAAAAATCTTGTTGTCAACATACAATTAAATTTTGAAAAAAATCGAATTGATAGTTTTTTTACAAAAAATAAAAACCTAAAAAAAATAATTTATAAAAGTTGGTAAAAATTGATTTTCGACTCAAATATCTTTTCAAAACTTTGAGATATTGGCTTTAATTTACTTTTATCTTTCAAAAAATCTTGCTGTCAACATTCAATTAAAGTTTGAAAAAATCGAATTGACAGTTTTTTTACAAAAAATAAAAACCTAAAAAAAATGTATAAAAGTTGGTAAAAATTTATTTTCGACTCAAATATCTCTTTAAAAATTTTTAGTATTGGCTTTAAAGTAATTTTATCTCATAAGAAATATTGTTGGTAAAATTTTTAAAAAATCGAATTGACAGTTTTTTTTTACAAAAAATAAAACTCTAAAATAAAAACAATACTAAAACTTGGTAAAAATTTACTTTCGGCTCAAATAGCTTTTCAAAACTTAAAAATATTGGCTTGAAACTTATTTTATTTCACAAAAAATATTGTTTTCGATATTCAGTAATTTTAATATAAAAATCCAACAGTCCGTTTTTTCATATAAAAAATAAAATCTACAAAAAGAGTACGCAAATTTGGTAAAAATTGATACGAGTACATAAAGACAAACTTTTAAGCAAGACAAATCGACAGACGGGATGGGAAGTTATCAGTGTGGGTCGCATCCCAGCCTCTTTTTTGATATCAAATGCATACGTGAGATCTTTTTCGACTTTGATAGAGCAGCGTGCAATTTTCATTCTGTAGAGCACTTCCCTGTAGGTGCTGCCATACGCGCCTTCAAATCGATAAAGAGATGGTGGCTATCGAATTAAAGTTCCTAGCTTTGTTTGCAGATCTGTCGCAATGTGAATATTTGGTCAGTGGTGGACTTTCCTGGTCTGAAGCAATGCTAATAAGGACCAATCAGGTTTTTGACAACGTGGCAGTTTTTTTCTTTTCAAAATTCAAAAAATTGACATAAAATATTAATCAGCAAAAATTTTAGCAAAGCTTACATCAGGTAAAAAAAATTGTGATCGAAACGGTTGTTATATGTATATTAAAAAAGACAGCTGCGAAAATCGGGGGATATTTATTCTTTAAAAAATGTATTTATTTTTCTACTTTTTGGACTACTACTACTACCACTACTTTTTAATGAATATTCAAATCGAAAAAAATTAAATTAAGTTAAACTGAATACAATTCAATCAAATACAAATTTATATCAAAACTTATGTTTCTTTTTTATTTAACTAATTTGTTCCTGACACATTTCCATAAAAACTTCAAAAAAAAACTGAATGCCAACAACATCATCTGTTAAAATTTTTCCTCATCAGCAGTAAAATTAAACAATACAAAATTACAGAAAAACAATAAAAATTAAAACAAAAGAAAATGAGGACATACAATTTCCGTAATAATAATAATAAATAAAAACGTACAAATTGGATAAACCATTAAAACCAATTCCATCCATCGGATTTCCATCAACGACATCATATTATTATAATCATCATCCGTTTGAGGCTTTAAAGTCCCACCAAACCGCCAGGACATGACACAGAAGAAGAAAAAAACCAACAACAATGCAAAAAGGACCTCAAGCATGCAACTGAACGCAACATCGCACAGAAAGGATATTTTTTTTTTCGATGTTGTAATTCAAGTGAAATTGTACTTATATAATAATTTCCCCGATTTAATCCTCTCTTCTCTGACAAACACTCACCACAACAATTTTATTCAGAGGACTTGAGGTATTTTATAGCAACTATTATCCTTGGTTATGTTGAATTGTTCATAATTTACATTGTAGATATTTTTCCGAATAAGTAAATGTAGCCATTTTTAATGACATCGCTAACAATTGAATTCATTAATCTATCAGCCATTAAAATGGGACAAACGATAATGAGGTCAATCCACTGCCATCCAGTGAGCGGGAAAAAGAGACACAAAAACGATAAAGGATAACATAAAGTTTCGCTTCACAGATCGAATCTCATCGAATTTTGTTTCTGGCTCGATGATAATGGATGAATGTGGAAAGTGTTCGAATCTGAGTGTTTCAATATAATTTGAATATAAATAAATGCTTTAATATAATTTTTATACTTAAGAGTTTAATATCAGGAGCTATCAACAGAGGGAGCATCAGGCAACTGAAATACAAATAAAAATACAAATAAAAACCCCAAAAAACACTTAAGCGATAATAAGTATACGAATCAGCGTAATAAACATTTTTCGACGCCTCTCTGATTGGGATTTGCTTTTTTTTTTTTTAATTATAAAATTATACATAAATTAATGAAAATCGAAGTGATAGGGGAGGGGGGGTAGTGAAATGCGACTCCCAATTCTGGTTGAACTTTTATAATTCCATTTTTGTGATAATATACTCATTTGTACTCTACTTCACTCGTATCTACGGACGTTGGTATATTTATTTCATTAAAGGATATTGTGCCAAACGTGGTGCATGTGTTCTCCACATATCGCACTCATATATTATTTTAAAAATGCAAAAGGATTTACATAGCTGATTGGGAATTAATTTGGGTCAAGAGGATTCGTTATTTAATTCATTTTTGTTTGGTTTTGCTGTTGAATATGTTTTCAAAAATTAAACTAATTAATTTTGGTAAAATTTTGGGGGAATTAAAATAGAAATAGTGTTGTTTTTTTCTGATTGATCTTTTTGAGGAAATTTAAATTTTAATTACAAAGAAATGTTCTTTTTTGTTAAAATAAAATTGGCAGATGAAAAGTAATTAATGGAAGTGAAAATTTGACATCATTGGCGTTTCAAGGTCCTGAAAATTAAAATCTTTTGTTTTAAGGGATATTTCTAAGTGCGTATGTACAAAACATTTAAGTTTGACGTGCACCCAAAGGTCTATCCATAATTACTTGGACACATAGATGATATTTACATAACTGGAAGACCAAAGCTTGATGTCAGTGGAGCGTTTTTGAGCATTGTAATCAATAAAGGCAAGACCAAATATATGCTTTCATCAAACAAGAACATTAAACGTTGACGTCTTGGACAAAAAGCTGCCATGGACAGCTGCAACTTTGAGGTAGTTAAGGACTTTGTCTTCTTAAGCACCGCTATAAATTTAGACAACGAAACCAGCAACCAGAAATCAAACGAAGAATTACTCTTGCAAATCGCTGCTTTTTTGGACTTAGAAGGCAATTGAGTAGTAGAATGCTTTCTCGAGCTTTTTAAATCACCATTTATAAGACACTCATCATCCTGATTCTCATTTACAGCGCAACGACCTGGACCTTTTCAATAAACGATGATTGCGTCTTAGGATACTTCAAGAGAAAAATTCTTTGGGTGATTTTTTGAAACTGGAGACATCTATGCAGCTAGGAATCGAGGATGCTGAACACGCATGTTGGTTGAGGCCCTGGTCCGTCCTGAACTGTAGCGGCACCTTAACTTAGTAAGTAAGTTGTCATATTTTTAGTAATCACAATCCGCAATCCATTGTTAAGACGTTGCGAAGTTACATTCCAAAAAAGAGGCTAGGATGCGACCCACACTGATAACTTCCCATCCCGTCTTTCGATTTGTTTTGCTTAAAAGTTTGTAGGTTTTCGTGTTGGGTTAAAAAAGTTCTCAATTGAATTATTCTTAAAAATTTTTAAATTACCAACAATATTTGTCATATAAAGAATTAATAAAGTTTGAAAATCTAGTTTTTTTAAATATATTTTTAGTCAAAAACAAATGTTTACCAATTATAGTAGCATTTTATTTTTGTAAAAAAATAGATTTTTATTTTTTGTAAAAATAGGATTTTCGTCAAAATTTAACTGAATGTTGACAACAGTATTTCTTAAAAGATAAAAGTACATAGTTTAAAGCTAATATATCAAATTTTGGAAAGATATTTGTCACAGTCGAAATTATATTTTTAGCAACTTGTATTAATTTAAATTTTTTGTAAAAAAAACTGTCAATTCGATTTTTCTCAAAATTTTACTAGATGTTAAAAACTTTATTTTTCGTTCCACAAAATTGTTTTGGAGTTAAAATCATTTTGTATTCGTAAAATTTTCGAGGTGACAAACTTTTTTTTTTAGTTTTTTTTTGGATTATAAAAACCTATTATTGAATTTTTTTCAAAAAATATACTTATTTGGTATCGCAGTCGCGTTTTTGGTTCATGTTCACCTTTTTTTAAACTGCTATGGTAAAAAAACAACCACGTGATTTTCTTGAGAGCCCTTTCTGCATTTTTCTGTGTTTTAATCTGTACGAAAAAAATTATTTGACGTCGATATCTTTTCTGGTTCTTGAGCTATGGACAACGAAAAAAACGTCGCATCTTTATACAAATGTTTTATTTCGACTCTAAAGACCTTGAATCGTCGAGAAATGTCAAAATTTTCAATTCGACAAATCAGACCCATTACAATAACTTCCTATAGGAAGTTAAAAAGCTCTTTTACAGAAGCCGGGCATAATGTTACAGTCATTGTGGAATGCTATAGAGAGATGTTTAACCACTTTTTTATGACTGAATTAAAAGGTGTTGATGTGAACGATTTAAGTTCCAAAGAAAGCAGTGGCTTTGCATGCTATACCGCCCACGAAACAATAAATTTGTATAAGGAAACTTTTGGTAAGTGCGTTTTCTCGTATTGTGGGCTTGCGGCGCTGCGTTGCTTCCAGGACTGTGCGATTTAAGACCGTTGGACTATTTTTGGTGGATTTATGTGAAGCCGCAATTAGTCTTCGTGTCAGATAAATAGGGGCAAGCTTTTTTCAGCTTGATCCAAACATGTTTGCTTGCAATATAAACTTCATACCTATATCATTCATTCCACATTTGGGTTTTTAAAAAAAACCTAAGAATTTGCAAAATATTGCCAAATATAAAACAAGATAAGCTTGTCCTTGTTCATGTTACACGAAATGTAAGTCCAAGACGAGTTAAGCTTTTGAAGCCAATATTTGGTAAGTTATTGCTGACATACGGCCAAATTGCAGCAAAAAATGGTCGAAAATTGTTGCTCTCGGCTGAAATTCATCCGAAACCGCTACTGCTGCCACTTGCCCGCAAAACCTTTATTTTTTTTATAAAGAATCCTTGGTTATAATATTAAATTAGTGAAGTTTTAAACAAAAACAAAATAACTGTGTGAATTATGCCAACTTTATAACTACCTTAAAAAACGCAAACAAACGTAAAGTTTAAAATGAGAAACTTTAAAGAGGATTTGTTTAAATCAATTCACTAAAAACAATAGATTTTTGTTAAAACCTAAAAATGTAAGTTCATTGAAAATAATAAAAACAGAAATAATCTTTAATCTTAAAATCAATTGAAATTCATGTACATATTGTTAAAATCCTATATTTATTTTTGTTTCGAAGAAATAGTTCATTCAGGCAAAAGGATAAACAGCAATGAACCAAATTTTTGTTTCTTTGTGTTTATTTAAAAGAGTAACTTCCACCAAAATATAGATTTTCTCTAAAATACCAAACAAGAATAAAACAAAAATACATTTCACTCTAATTCATTAACATCGTGTATTTTTCTCTTGTTGAGTTTGTCCTTTTCCATTCACTGATCTAAGTTGTTTATCCTGAAATTGTCAGTTTCAGTATGAAACAAAAATACCAGAAAAATAGCTGAAAACACGGATCCACCTCAGCAAACAATGAATCAAAAAATAAAACAGAAGGTAGGTAAATATGTACGTTCATAAAAGAAAACAGACAATACCAAACAACTAGAAAATAATCAAGGACTCGTTTCTGTCGAATGGAAAAATAAAAGGTAGGTACACACCCGAGGACGAGGATATTTTTCATTTTTCTGCCAACATCGAATTTTCATACGATGACGTACCAAGGTGCACAAAACCCCCTCTTGTCCCTCCCTCATTCAGTTCATTCAGTCATTCAACGATGCCAATAGACATATAGAAAGGCAGATAGATATCATACCTAAATTTAGGTTCAACCGAATAGAAAAAGGACACGTTATTTTTTTGGCACAGGACTTTTTATGGAAAAATGATTGTTGTACGGTTTTGGATTCTTTTTTCACTCTTTGGTTTCTTGCGAATGTAAAATTTAGGAATTTTTGTATCGAATTCTTTCTTACTGAAGCATCATATGAGAAAAAAATGATGGCGTTTGAGCTTAGATACGTACACGTCCTTTTTTGGTGAGTATTTTTATTTTCATATTGTCGTCGTCATGAGCCTTTGAGAGGGAATTTTTGAGAGTTAAGTCAGCTTAAATTGAAATTTCGTGCTTTATCTGGAGTCGTACTTATTTAATGTTGTCTACTTTTGGTTAGAGATAAGGGAGAGAAATATTCGAAAGAATGTCCTTAAATCCTTTGGTTGACACAGCAGCGGTATAAATGTATGATATAAAATATCAAAGGAAAGTAAAGGATCTCAAGAATTTAATATGAAACATTGCAAAATTTTTTCAGTTAACTTTTGTCTTTTTATCTAGACACGTGTATTTAGATGAAATATAAAGGATTTCCAAAAATGCCCCTTTAGATGAATAATTAATTAATAATTTAAAAATAAATGTTTAAAGACGAAAAGGTTAATGTGTTCAATTTAGGAAGTAATTCAAAATAAATTCGGTTTAATCTTACAAAATAAAATCCTTAAGAATTAAATTACACAAGAAAATCCTTGGTAACAGAATAAAAATGTATCTTTTTTTGTTGGCTAAATTTAGGGTTTTGGAAAATGGCTGTGTATTTAATTTGTAGGTCATTTTTAAGGAATGGGTAAAAATTTCGACTTGTGCAGATACCAAAATCAAAATGGACAGGTTGATCCTAGTTGTTTCATGAACAAATAACTCGATAGAGTTATTCACACATTATAAAGATAAACCCTTAGGATAATCTAATGACGTTTTTGACATCTGTTAAAATTTTGAGAAAAACCCAATTGAAAGGTTTTATTTACAAAAGTTAAAGTACTGCCAAAAAATACTCCAGATCAGTTAATCTCCTCGAATATCTCGAAAAAAATACAACAACATTTAATTTTTAAATTTTCAATGAACTAATGTAAAGTCATCAAAGTTTAGGGTCGTATTACTACCTCTCTTCTAGTTTTCGTTTTCAAAATTGATCCAAAACTGTTTATAATTGATTTTATTTAAGCTTGAATAAGATAACAGTACCCGTGGCGTGATGGAGAGTGCGTTCTTTGACTTCCAGCGAGTGAAGAAGTGTAAATCAATTTTCTTTTTATTTGCAATTTAAATTTAAAAGTGTTTGAGCAGTGGCTAAGTTGGCATTGTGACACTGTTTTATATAAGTAATCGGTAGCCTAGTGGAGGTGGCGTCCGAACACAACGCCAAGGGTCGTGGGTTCGAATCCCGTGCGGAGCGCACCAAAAATATAGAAGCTTTTTTTCACAATCGTGAAATCGTCGATTTTATAGATTGGGAAAAAAAGCAAATGGAGAAGGAGAGGAAAGCAGGGGTATCGAAAGATACCTCTGCCAATACATCAGGTGATGTAAGTGTTGTGCAAGCAGCGGTACAAAACATCACCGAAACACAATCAGACCATACATCGGACCACTGGGCAATAGTGAAGAGAAAGAGGCAATCTCCCAATTTGGTGAAGCGGACCAATCCTGCTAAGCGGAACGCCAATAAAATAAAAATGCAGGCAAAAACGAAAGGTGTGACGTCAGATCACGAAACCTCAGAGAGTGACGACGCTGGGAGCGTAGACTACATCTCAGAGGGTGGAGAAGGGCAGTATAGGTCTCCGAAATATAGGAACAAGATCCTATCGGAGCCAGAACCGCCAACAAATAAATCGTTGGAGGGGGAGGTGGACCAAATCCTCCAAGAAGAAAATTCACTGATGGCGGCCCTGCAAACTAAACAGGAAGCCATCAGTAAGTTCGAAGACAGCTTGAGGAAACTAAAGGAGGAAATGGAGCCACTCCTCAGCCAACTTAAGCTGAAGCAGGAAGCGCGCCGACAACAAGAGGCAGCGCAACGGCAACTGCAACAAAAACAACAGCAGCAAAAACAAAAGCAGCAAAAACAACCACAGCAGCAAAAACAATCACAACCCAAGCCCGCTAATAAAAACACAGGAGCGGAGCAAAAGAAAAAACCGCCATCAGCAGTGACAGGCCCGGATGTTGAGGGCCCATCGACATCAAGCAAAGCAATGCAGCAGCAACAACAGCAGCAGCAACAACAGCAGCAGCAACAACAGCAGCAGAAACAGCAGCAGCAACAACAGCAGCAGCAGAAACAGCAGCAGCAACAACAGAAACAGCAGCAACACCAGAAACAACCACAGCCCAAGAAGGAGAAGGTGCCACCTATTAGGACCTACCGGGTTGACATACAGGACATAAAACAGGTATGTAAGTCGGCCACTAAGGGCAAATTTCTTATACAAATTTTGAATGAAAAAGAAAAGAGCTATTCGGTCCAGTGCTTCTCACTGGCCGAATACAAGCTAGTAAAAGAGTTGCTTAAAGAGGCCACAGCTGAGTTCTTCAGCTACACACCCAAAAGTGAAAAGTTTAAGACGGTCCTTCTGAAGGGCATAAGTTCCTGCACGGAACCGGAGGAGCTCTTAGCTGAGCTCCGCCAAAAAGCCAGTGAAGATCTCGATTTTATCGGGGTCAAGCCTTTCACTACGGTGAAGTCCAGGCGAGGGGGTTATAGGCTTCCAATGTTCCTCGTAACATTATCGCCCCAAAGCAGTTTTAGTAGTGTCGAGAGAATCGAATCTCTCGACAATCAAGCTGTACGCTGGGAGACATTAAAAAGGCACGACGACATTCTACAATGTACGAAGTGCCAGAGGTTTGGCCATGCCAATGCTAACTGCAATATGCAGTTGCGTTGTGTGAGGTGCGGAGAAACCCACAAAGAAGGAGAGTGCAAGCTGGGGAATGAGCGGGTTGAGGATTTGACCCTGCTCAAGTGTGTCCTTTGCGGAAACCAAGGGCACCCGGCTAGCTATAGGGGTTGCCCTAAGGTCCAAGAAATTAAACAAAAACAGGCCAGTCAAAAAGCCGAAAGAAGTCGAACAGTTCGACAGGCTCCAACACAAAAGTTCGTGAATCACAAATTCTCTTACGCCCAAATGGTGTCAGGGAGTGGAAACACGAGACAGGCTCCACCAACGGTTGCCCCAAAGGCCCCTGTGCCTAAGGCACCAGAGGTGCAGCCTGACATTGTAGCCTTGTTGTTGAGCATTCAAGGTCAACTAACAGGACTGCAAAGTCAGATAAAGGAGCAAGGCAAAAGGGTAGATCATCTCTACTCTTTGTTGCCTGGCCTGGCGCAATTTAGACCATAATGGGCGCGCTGCCGGAGACGCGCCTAAAAGTCCTAGCTGTGAATGTATATTCACTGATTAGGATTGAACGAAGAGCCAATATGTTCCAATTGTTGAAAGACTACAGTCCCGATGTGTTTATGGCTAGCGAAACTAAGCTAAACCACAAACACAAATTGACTCATAAAAATTACAATATCGTAAGAAGAGACCGGCCCGACTCCACTCAAGGGGGCGGTGTCGCTCTCTTTATACGAAAAGGCATTAATAAAGTCATATACAACAATGAATTGCGAAAGCTCAAGACGCTAGAAGTTTGCGTTGTATGCATCTCTCTCTCAAGGAAAGCGGATGTATATGATTGCGGCTTATGCGGCTGGAGCTCCGCAGGTCACTTACTTTGCATCAGAACTTGAGATTGTTTTTAGGGAACTTAAACTGAGCTTGGAAGAAAACTATTTCATCTTGGCCGGTGATTTGAACGCAAAACATGAAGATTGGGGAAATCAACATAGTAATCCCAGAGGTAATCATCTTTTCAATTTGATGAATCTTTACAGCGTTGAATATGGCGTCGACCTGCTGGCTACTGAAAGGCCATCGTATCCAAGAAGCGGCTCCTTTCTGGACCTTTTGCTGTACGACACCAGACTGACAGTTACAGACAAAGTGGGTAATCACCCGCGAAACTGCTTACAGACAGTCGAGTACGACAGTGATCACTGCGGACTGGCTGCTGTAATGCAGATTCCGAACGAACGCGTGGAGTTGGAGGAATACGTTCCAACGCATTCTTACAATTACAGTAAGATGCGGTGGCCTCGTTTCACCAATGCCCTAGCGAGAGAACTTCGTTCGAGTGACATAGCCCCACCAAACAACAGAAACCTGACAAATACAGAAATCGACCAACACTTACAACAGATGGACGAAACAATAAAACGAACGATGGAACGGACAATCCCAAAGTACAAAGAACGGGACCAAATGGACGCTTACAGAAACGCGACAATTGACGCACTACGCAGGCACAAGAGTGGCTTACTGACAAGACTCAAAAACTTGCACAGACGACTTACAGACCCACGCGACTTGGAGGTTAGGACACTGAAATCGTCAATAAAAAATGTCAATCTGTTGATTAAGGAGAACTACAGGTTATCAATTAACAAGTACTGGGACCGCAAGATCCGGTCAGTTAATTCGAGCGACCCTAGTATGTTCCCTAAAATCAACAAGATATTCAGAAAAAAGAACGACAATGACCTTCCGAGTCTGAAACTCCAAACAAATAGATCCAGAAGAAGCCATCTTTGACGATGACTTTTATATAATTGAAGATCCGAAGGAAAAAGTGGAGGCGGTGGGAGCTGCTTTCCAGCAAGTGTACAAGGTGAATGTTA
Organism: Eupeodes corollae; assembly: GCF_945859685.1. NCBI lineage: Eukaryota > Metazoa > Arthropoda > Insecta > Diptera > Syrphidae > Eupeodes > Eupeodes corollae. The sequence continues at coordinate 281,059,227 of NC_079147.1, forward strand.
GCATTCGCCCCAACCACGACCTGGAAAACAGAGCCCTACTTAATCACTTTTACCTCCGTAATGATATCACACAATGGCGATCTGAGAACCGCGGTTTCATGCGGTTCAATGACGATTCCTTGGCAAATGCCATAATCGCCGATCAAACGGGACCAAGTCCCTTGTTAGTGACGAAGGTTGAGCTTCAGCTCATCTTCAACTCAATAAAAAACAAAAAGTCAGCAGGTGTCGATGGTATATCCAACGTTGTACTAAGATATTTACCGACGGAAGCAATTGACATTTACACCACGCTCTTTAACAATGCACTGAATAATGCATATTATCCAGTGCATTGGAAGACCGCTGTGGTTCATCCTCTCCCGAAAAAGGGAAAGGACAACTCCAACCCGTCAAATCTTCGGTCGATAAGTCTTCTTCCGAGCATCAGCAAAGTTTTCGAAAAGATCATTAATAGGGCTCTGACTAAGTGGGCTGCGGACAACAAAATAATTCCGGATAAACAGTTCGGGTTCAAGGCGGGTCATGACACAATTCATGCTGCGTCTAAACTCGTTTCTGATATCCAATGGAATAAATCAAAACAACAATGCACAGGTGCTGTTCTGGTTGATTTGGAAAAGGCCTTTGACACCGTATGGTTAGAGGGTCTTTACCTAAAACTGAGCAGGCTTGGCATAAGCAAGCCATTGTTGTATATACTTTATGATATGCTTAACGGTAGAAAGTTTGTTGTCAAGAGTGGCAATGTAACTTCTACCACAACATTCTCAATTAAAAATGGTCTTCAACAGGGAGCGGTGAATTCGCCGATTCTCTTCAGCATTTACACCAGCGATCTGATAGGTAGTCTTACAAAGGCAATTGCGTACGCCGACGATCTAATTGCGTACAGAACGGCCCGAAAGATTGAGGTTATTAGAATTCTCTTGCAGCGTGATTTCGACAAGATTCAGCGATATTGCGACGACTGGAAACTGAAAATAAATGTCCAGAAGTCAGAGACAATTCTGTTCCGGACTCCGTTGGCTGGGGCCACGAGGGATACGTGTAAGAATTGGCGCAAGATGGTCATCGTTGATCTTCACGGGCAGCCATTAGCAAGCAAAAGTGTAGTGAAGTACCTCGGTATCTGGTTAGATCAGTATTTATATTTCGACGGACACATAAATGCTGCTCTGACCAGGGCCAGAGGAGCCTTCGCTCTGACGAAACGGCTGTTTTTTAGCAGTCGGCTTGACCCCAGAGTAAAGGTAATTTGCTACATGGCCCTCATACGGCCAATGATCGTGTATGGTTGTCCTGTGTGGTTCAACGTTGCCCCTTCCCAGATGTTCCCAGGTGTTTACGACGCTGTACCGGCTTATATCGAACAGCCGAATCTTCTTATGTGCATTACTATTCCAACGAGGTCCTATACAACGGGGCTCGAATCAACAGAATTGACAATTTCGTGATAAAACTCGTTCGAGGTCACATTGCAAGAGCTATGTTTTCGACCAACAATTTAATTTTCGGGGCGTTCTATCCGAACGACGAGTATTTTGAGAGTGCACGCTTGAGCGGCTTCATTCTCCCAGAGGCATTCCTCTTTTTAGATAGATGCGGTCTGATACAGGATAGATTGGCAGTTCCGTTAATCTACCACGTCAGACGAAGAACCGTGGATAGGCGACTCCTGTACAATCGGGACGTCATGGCACAAGGCGGAGCAGAGCTCCTTCGGTTCAGTAGGGCTGTGTCCGAACGGGACCGAACTGATAGGGTGAAGCAGGAGAACCAGTTTTGGTGGCTTCAATCGGCACTTGATATTGGGTAGTCGGGATGGGGTTTTAAGCCTTGACCGGCTTACATACTTGTTTTATGTTTAGGGTTTAGTTTTAAGTAGAATAGGCATGGTGGCACGAAAAAAAAAATTAAAAAAAAAAAAATAAAAAAACAAAAAAAAAAAAAACAAAAAAAAAAAAAAAAAAAACATTAAAAAAACATTAAAAAAAAATAAATAAAAATAAAAAAAAAAAAAAAGACAACGAAATATGAAAAACAAAAATGTGAGATAGTTAGATTTGCTGCTGTGGTTGTTCTAGTTTTAAGTAGTTTATAGGTAGAATAGGTAGTTTAAGTTAGTTTTTAAGTTTTATTTAAGGACCTTATTTTAAGTAGTTTGTAAGTAAAAATAAATAGAAAAAAGGTTATTGATATTAGTTTTTTCAAAATTTTCTAATAAAAACAAAACAAATAAGATTTAAGTTAAAGTAAAATAGATCATAAGGCCGAAAGGCATTAGTATTTAGTGTTACAGTTTAGCTTAGAGTGTCCGTATGGGACCATTAAGTTAGTTGTAAGTTATGGATAATTAGGCTAGTTTTATGAATTTTTGTCTAGCTTTAAGATAGGTTTAAGATTGAATAATAAAAATGAATTTGAAAAAAAAAAGAAAAAAAGTACGTTGGACTATAATGCCAGAGGCCTTGGGTTCAATCCTTGCCTGTGCTATACAAAATTTGAAGAATTGACAAATCCTCCAAGAGTAATTCATGTTATTAGAAGTGCTTCCTCAAATTAGGCGTTCGGGTTTGGCTTAAAACTGTAGGTCCCCTGCATCCCACGCAACATTAATCCCACACAAGGATGGTTGAGAGTTGTAATTCACTAGGCCCTAGTTTAATTTTATTTAATACAACAGTACGTTTTAATTTTCGTCAGAATATTTTAGACTTGTTTGTTTGAAGCTAAGAAGCTATAAAAAGTTGTACATTTCAGCCTCGTGTTGACTCTATACATTCTTAAAATTTGGATTTATTTGATCTTCAATAGACAGAAGCCCATAAATTAGCATACAGAAAAAAAGGTTGACTTTAACTTAAATACAAAATAAAAAAGAACTTTCATACATATAAGATGACCTACATAATAATCCGACTCTGGTTCCACTTATTAGATCCATGAAATTTATTTTCTCCATAAGACTACAAACGGTGTAAAAACGTCAATAAACAATACTGCCATATTTGGAGTGATGATAGTCCGTAAGTTCATGTTGCAACACCATTATATGCACAAAAAAGATTGTTTTGTGTTCTTAATGGATTTGTGAAATAATTAGTCCCTACTTCTTTAAGAACTATGTTGACCAGAACACTTTAGTCAATGGTGACTTCCATAGAGCCATGATATGCAGCAGCAATTGTTTTTAAAAAGACTAGGCAATAGGGTGAGGAGTCAGTCGATGTAAAAAACATCATATGGGAATATGGTTAGAACCAGTAAATAGCAGTTAAGCTTTGTAACCTAGGGTTAGATGGAACACTGGAGAGAGGAGCACTAGATAGCTTTTTCACCTTTACAGCGAAAAATGTGGGAGGGGATAATGATTGTGGAGGCTTAGATGATAAGAACGTTCTTTGGTTTCAGGAATTATCTACAGAAAGTTCTAGAGAATCATTGACCTTACTCAGCTTCTACAGTTCGACGCTCAAGTAGAAGAAGTACGGTCACGGATCTATAAATCAAATATATCAATTGTTACACGAGCTGTGTGACATATATCTCTTCCTTTTTACTTCCTCTTATTACTATTGGGACAGCAGCTACCCATCTGCGCAAATGGATTCCCTACTCTATCTAATACCTCTTGATATACTTAGCAAACAAAAAGCTGCAAGCTCTGCTATTCGCCTTTGAGCTTCATAGCAATGAGTTAACAACAACAATGGCCATTTTGTAATTCTTAAGTATTAAGAATTAATCCCTCAGCAAACAGACTTCACTATCTCACAACTGATTTTTATATCTTCCAGATCTGTATGAGAGGATAGGGCTTCTATGTTATTAAACTTAAACTCTTTCGATCAAAAAGAAATGAAGGGGTTGGTGGAACGACTGATATAAATTAAGTCTCTGGTTCCGCCTTCCCAATCATTAAAACGTGTTCCAGGCGGAACTTTTGACGATAAAAGAAGTCTTGTTCTGGCTTAAAGAAAACGTGATATAAACATCTGATATCCACATTTTCTCATTTAGTCAGACCATTATCGAATCTCTGGACTCTGTCTTTACAAACTTTATAACAGTTCATAACTGTCTTTCATTTTTAATGAAGATGGTACAACAGTTTAATATTCATCTTTGCTGGGTGCCGGGCCAAAGAGACATTCCAGGAAATTGTAAGGCAGAAAAACTCTAAAGAGTTGGTACAGTAAAACCCATTCTACCACGTCTGGCTAATGCTGGCATACCAATGACTACATGTAAACATCAGGTGGAAAAACATCACCACGAGTCGGGTTACGAAAAACAATTTGCCTACACTAGATTTAAAGTGCTCAAGATGCTTGCTATCTCTAAGCACATCGCATATAAGCTTGATAATCGGTGTTGTAACTCAGCTAGGCGTATTCTCAAATGACTTTAACAGAAGCTATATGGATAAGGAAGAGGAGGAAACAGTTTTTCACCTCTCTGTACATGCCCTGCTTAAGCTCAAAAACGCAAGAACTATTTAGAAGAGTTCTTCTATAACGATCTCATTCATATTAACATAATCAGTCTTTCACTTTTCCTAAGGGACTCAAAACTGGAAAGAAAGCCTTAAGATTCATGTGGTATCGGAACGGGCTTTAAACTGGCCTAAGCACAACCACTTTAACCTAAACTTATCTTAGATCCGTCTATTTCTCTCCAATATCGTGCATTTCAAAGAAAAACTAATGATCGAACACTGGATTTAACTTCGTTAAAGATTTGTCGGAAAATTTAAAAAAATGGTTGTCCGAAAGACGAAATGTTCAAATGTGAAGTGTGTTCTTATTTTGACACTAATTCAGATGTGTCATAATTTTTGAACCAACTTTTAAACCAACAAAAACAAAAATATTGAAATGTAAGTCTAAAAATGTTTAAAGTTCCAACGCGAAAAAGTTTCCTCCATTATTCGAATACATCGAATTAAATTTTAGCCAAATTTAATCAAAACATTATAAGCATCAAAATCAATTTACATTTACTGAATACATTACTCATGTAAATGACGCCATATCCCGTTATGAGATGCAACATGTTTAGTATACAAAATTTATTACACTCTACCTAAAAGTATCATAAATTACTCGTACTTCTATATTTTGACAGTTCATTTAAGCTCATATTTTAGTATAATTCTGGACGACACTGATGATATTGGTGATTATGACGATGTTCACATGGAACTTAATTATAAATTCAAACAAACCAAAATAAACTTTACCTCCATCACTAAATCAATTTGTGATTCAAATTTTCATTAACTGATAGCCATCCATCTGATCAAAACTAAATTGCACTGAACAGGAACACTATATTTCAAAAACTCAAGACTCTACCTAGTACCTTCCTATGTACGAGTATATAATATTAGTGTTTTCTGATGATGGTCAAATCGAATCGAAAGTCGAGTGTATATCGATTAGCTTATGGTAATTTTTGTAATAATCCAGTTCGACCAAACGGTGCGTTTTGGTTGTGTGGATGATCCCAAAGAGATTTCCGAATTTAATGAGTTTTCAACTCGAATGCCAACACAACACTCGCTCGATATTAATAACACCATTGGCAGAGCTTAAACTCGGCGGCATGGCCTAGATGGCGCGGGCGGCGGGGCACGGCGTCGGTCGGCGGTGTATGTATCGCTATCCTAGAAGTCCGCCCTCGAAACAAGTCATCAAAAAGAGTGGGTTCCAATGAAATATGCACCGATATACGACGTACTCGTAAATATGAACCGTGTGTTGGACAGTTTCGAAGTAAACCTTTCACAAAGATGTTTTGCAGTTGATGTTGTTGTTGTTTTCGTTCGTATTTTGTTTTTGTGTCATCAGGATATAGCCTCCATGGCTGTCCATAACTGACCGAACACATGCGGTGCACGTTTGTATGGAAGTGCGTTTGGCACACGCTTGAAAGCCTTCACTCACAATCTACGACTATGAGTACGAAGGCTTACAACGAGGCGAGGCCATACCTCACAATGGTATATCGCCAGCATGAAATTCTCTTCCCGTTGCTTCTCTGTAATACCACCGTCATTCCACACATCGTCCGTCACGTCACGTCACCATCCCCTCCCCACTATATACCATTGACGCCACTAGGACGAATAATGGCAACATTTTTGGCAACGATTGTGGCTCTTTTACATCTGACTGAATACACCATTTAGGTTTTGTAATGTTTGGTTGCTGCGTACTCACTGCCCCACCCCCCATAGCCACCACGGCCGTTACATTGCAATGTCCTCGTTTTGCATCATTTCATATCTACTCGTCGTCTTCGTCCTCCGCCGCCGCCGTTGCAATGGCATTAGTAATTGTGGATGTCCTGGCATTCCATTTAATGGTTTGACTATGCATTGTATGCAGTTACGAAAATATTTGATGATGCGATTTGAAAATTCCTATTCAGGATAAAGATCCACAAATATGTGAGTGTTTTCGAGGGTATGGGAATGGAAAAGTATGTAAATGCGGGTTTAGGAATTTTTCTCATCAAGTCAGTATATTGCAGTATTTTTATTTTTCTCAAAAATTTAAATACTAATGGAATTTATAGATTTTATGATAAAGTTTATTTGAGTTTTTAGAGTTATTTATTGATAACTTTATTATAAATTTTCTAAACTAAATTCGACTAATATTTTTATATATTCTATAATGTTTTATTTGTCGAATAATTCAAAATGTCCTAAATATATGTTAGGAGAGAAATATTTAGGGAATAACATGCAAATACAAATTTCTGATTTTAATTAAATAAATCGGTTCCACATAAACCATAACATTTTATTTTGAATAGTAAGCTTTTGAAGTGTTATCAATTTATATTATTAAATTCATACGACAGGAATTCTATGAATTTTGAATTACCTTATTTTCAGAAATAATATATGAAGGTGTTATTGAATGTAATTTGGGTGTGTTTAAATTGAATTACAGCATTTTCCATGGAAAATTACTCATTTGAAAAAAAAGATTCATAGATTGAACATAATTATTAACAAGCAAAACAACGAAAAATTTTAAAAGTAACGAAGAGATGAATTTAAATAGACCATTGCATAAATAAAATAGTAAATAATAAAGAAATATAAATTACAATTAAGTTAATATATTTATAACATATCATTTATTTTGTAAGTGACCATTTGACATGTTTGTGTCATACAAACAGAAGAGAAGCAAAAAGAACAATTGTTTTATATTTCAATAAAGTAAAGACATGCTTTAAGATAGAGAACTTTCAACTCGTTATTCAACGCAGATAAGTAAACAAATGAGTAAAAATGTTTAAGTGAAGATAGAATCTTGGATTGTGACATTTAGAAGGCGATAAATCATCGTTAGTGATGAATCCCCTTTTTCGTTGAATGGGTACGTAAATAAGCAAGATTTGCTGGGCTTGGAACAACACTAATTCACACGAGGTGTAAATTCTTCGAAAACAAATTACTGTTTGGTGAGGGTTTTGGGCTAGATGTGCCATCAATCCCCGTACTTCTTCGAATCGATCGTTATAGATCGATAATCAACAAGTTCTTGTGGCCCAATTGGATCATCGAGGACATAAAGTTTCCATATGATGGTTCAATGAGCCACACAGATCAAGATACAATCGATATTCTGTGCGAGCAATTTCATGGCATGGATATCTCTTGCCGAGGTGATGTAAATTGCCCACCAAGATCGTGTGATTTGACCCCTTTAGACATATTCTTGTGAAACTTTCTTAAATCGTTATGAAAATAAGCTGCAAACTGCCCTCTAAAATAACATAATTGATGCACTGGTGGTCAAATTCATTTAAAACTGCGGTGGCTATTTAAACGATGTTACTTATAATGTTTATAATTAAAAATAAAAAAGAGGCTGGGATGCGACCCACACTAACAACTTCCCATCCCGTCTGTCGATTTGTCTTGCTTAAAAGTTTGTAGGTTTTCGTGTTGGGCTAAAAAAGTTGTTAGTTGAATTATTCTTCAAAATTTTAAAACTAACAACCATATTTTTCATATAAAGAAATAGTTTAGTTTAAAAATCTAGTTTTGTAAAATAGATATTTAGTCGAAAACAATTTTTTACCAATTTAAGTAGCATTTCTTAAAATTTTACTAATTGGATGAATGAAATTAATTTGAGAGATATCAAGAACCGAACATCAACTTTTTACCAACTTTTGTTAATTTCTTTTTAAAGTTTTTAGTTTTTATAAAAAAAACTGTCAATTCGATTTTAATCAAAATTTTACTGAATGTTGAAAACAATATTTTTTAAACGATAAAAGTAGTTTTAAGCTAATATCTCAAAGTTTTGAAAAGATATTTGAGCCGAAAGTCCATTTTTACCAACTTTTGTTAAATTTTCTTCTAAGTGTTTATTTTTTGTAGAAAAACTTTCAAGTTGATTTTTCTCAAAATTGTACTGAATTCAACATTCAATATATTTTTTAATAGATAACAGTAGTTAAAAGCCAATATCTCAAAGTTATGAAAAGATATTCGAGTCAAAAATTTATTTTTTACCAACTTTTATTAGTTTTTTGTTTAGGTTTTTATTTTATTGTAAAAAAAACTGTCAATTTAATTTTTCTTAAAATTTTTCAGAATGTTGAAAACAATATTTCTTAAAAGCTAAAATTAGTCGAAAGCCATAGTCCCTAATTTTTTAAAAGATATTTGAGTCGAAATTCAATTTTTACCAACTTTTAGTAATGTTTTTTTAGGTTTTTATTATTTATAAAAAAATATCATTTCGATTTTTCTCAAAATTTGTCAGAATGTTGAAAACAATATTTCTTAAAAATTTAAATTAATTGGAAGCCATGATCTCAAATTTTTGAAAAGTTATTTGAAAATGATGAAATCATTTTGTATTTGTAAAATTTTCGAGTTGGCAAATTTTTTTCATTTTTTTTTTTTATTTATAAAACAATTAATTGGATTTTTTTCAAAAAAATATACTTGTTTGGTATCACGGTACAATATATTATATAAAATTTAATTTAAGTCTCTAGCGTTTTTGGTTCGTAAGATATTAAGTGTTAACCAAAATGTTCACCTTTTTTTAAACTGCTATGGTAAAAAAACCGCTTGCGCAATTTTCCTGAGAGCCCTTTCTGCATCTTTTGTTATCTGTATAACAAAATTTATTTGAAGTCGATATCTCTACTGGTTCTTGAGCTATGAACGACAAAAAAATATAGCGAACACGCACGCACAGACATCTTTCTAAAAATCTTTTATTTCCACTCTAGGGACCTTGAAACGTGGAGAAATGTTAATATTTTCAATTTGAAAAATTGGCCCATTACAATAACATCCTATGGGAAAAATAAATTAGGTGGTACAACATTCCTTTGAGAACCAGGCCCTAGTGTTTTACAACTCTCAACCATTCCTGTGCGAGTAACTTTATCAGGGAGGGTACCTACAGTTTAAAGACAATTCCGAATGGCTTATTAGAGAAAGCACTTTTCAGGACACAAATTACTGTCATTCCGCCATTCCCAATCATTATAGATTGTTCGAGGCCTAAATTTTGGCGATAAACGAAGACTTGTCCTGGCTTAAACAAAACTTGGTATGAACATTTGATATCCGTATTTTCTCAGATAGTCAGGCCGCTATCAAACCTCTGGACTCTGTGGCCACAATACTCTATAACACTCCAAACTTATTGAACATCACCACGTGTCACGAAAAATATCTGGCCTTCACTAAATTTTTAGCGATCAATGTGCTTGCAGATCGCATATAAGCTCGATAATCGGTGTCATAACCATAACTTTGTCTAATAGGAAAGCACGCCACTTGGCTAGGCGTATTCTCAAATGACTTTTGCAAAAGATGTTTTCATGATTTAGAGGATTAAACAGTTCTCTACCTTCTCTATAAATGCCCTACTCTAGTTGAAAAACCCCTATAAGAATTTTTCTATAACGATCTAAACGATTTAAATCATATTTACATTATCAGCCTCTTAAGTTTCGCAAGAGACTCTAACTGGTTTCTTTAAGCTTAGAAGAAAGACTCAATATTCATGTGGTATCACAAAGGAAAAAGGGCCGTTAAACTGCCCTAAATGTGTCCATATGAGTTTCCATGAATATTTCAATTCAACAGAAAAAACGAAACTTCTAAACACATCCCTGCAAAATTAATATTTAAGCTAGCTTGTGCCTTATTGACTTGACTATGCCAGTGATTCCAAATATATAAACAAATTTACTTAAAAGTGAGTTTTTTACTTACGACACATAGAAACTATATGACAAGTATTGCATTCGTAAATTATTTCTAATGCGAGATTTTAATAAAACATGATTTTACGATAGTAGTGAAACCGATAAAAGAGGTCCCCCGATTTTTGGTCAAAAAAGAAAATTCGAATTTTCTCAAAAACGAACTAAACATTTCTTTCTTAATTTGACTTATTTCAGGGTACCCCTCATAGAACCGTTACCGATTATCAAAACCTGACGAACCGATTTCATTTTTTTTTTTTGAGCAAGCTCTCACACTGTCTCAATAATATTTGATGATCAAAAATGTCTGTTTGTTTTTGTTGATTAAAAAAAAGTTTTTTGAAATGCGATATATAAAAACGTCAGTTTTTTTTTTGAGAAATCAAAAGTCATTTAAATTGATGTTATCAATGCTCTTTGAGGTCATCTAAATGCATCAAATTTCATATTCAAAGGAAATATGCAAAATATTCAATTTTGATAAAGAAAGAAAATAACAGCCCTGTTCATTTGTCTGCAAAAGAACTTTTCTGCCTCGTTTAACAAATCGATTAAATGCATTTATTTACGCAACTTAATTTAACTTTCAAATCAACATCAAAGGTAAATAAATTGGCAACACTTGTGAACACAATGAAGTCATCTCAACAGACCACAATTCATTGACTTATCATTACCTCGAAAAAGAACCACAAACTAGGAACCTTACCTTACCTTAAAAATATCCTTAACGATCCTTTCTGATGCCAACATTATACATCTTTCTGACTTCTGTGAGTAATTTTTCTATCTCTTTATGTCGTTTGTCCAAGTTATACAAGTTTGTAGAAGAAGATGCACCAAAAATGACACAAGAAAGTCATGTAATAAAATAAAAAGAAATAGACAAAAATATCCTTTTCAAAGGGAATGAATTTCAAGGAATTTAAGGAAAATACAACAAAAATATTTAAAAAAAAAAGAAAAGCCCAATAAACTTTTCGATCACGTTTCATATTTTCCAGGTCATCTCGCAATTGATTCGGTTATAACTCTCTTTTCTGTTCAACTTTAACAGTCTTATTTTATTTTCATCTTCCATCAGGATCTACCGCACTACCTATACCGACCGACCGCACGAAGGCTCAGAGAAAGAGAGTGCATGGAAAGGACATTTGTTAATTCTGCATAGCACAAAACGACTTTTCCTATCTGCAGTCATTTTATAAATGTACATACATATATTTTTCGCATCCTTCGGATTTGAGTTCGGGTTGACCATAAAATGTTGAAGATATTGCAGAGAATGAAAAATGGTTTTATTTTTATTCGAGTTACATTTTATTTTCTTCTGTAGGTACGAGTACGACGACAACGATTGCGACGAAAACGCACGGAGACGGAGACGTAGACGAGGACGACGGACCTAGATGACGGACGTTCTGTGTTTTTACTTTTGTTAAGTTATTTTATTTTTAACCATTATTATTATTTTATTTCATGTTTTTTTTTAATATTTCTTGCGTTTGCTTACAACCAAAATGCAATTCGATTTCATTTTTGTGTCCTTGTACCATGAAAAACGTGTGTAAAATAAAAATCAATTTTATTACAAAATAAAATAAAAATATGAACATTTAAAAAACTATGTCCGTCTATGCGGTGCATGGTTTAAAAAAAGATAAATTCGAATGAACTGTTGGAAGGAATATTAAAGGATATAAGCTTAACCAGGATTTTTGTGTCTCTGTAGATGTAGGGTTGTAATAGAGATGACCTTAAAATTACGAGTTATATTTTCACTGTTTTGTTGAAACTTGTGTTATAGCCTGCAGAAAATATTTGGAATGTAAATTTATTCTGACCTTTTGGAGAATATCATTTTTGAAAATACACTCTGTACTCGTGTATCTCTTATAAGGTAAGAGTATTACGAATGTTGTTTTCTTCTTAGTTTTTTTTTTGTTGAAAAACAAGAACATTAATTTACATTTCAAAGTTTATGTGAATTCATAATTTCTTTCTGAGAATGTAACGATCTGTTTTGTGCATTTTGAAACTGAACTGATGCAGGACTATAAAAGGACCTTTTCACTATACCTACAACTGTTTTCGAAACTTAGCAGTTTTATGTGCTTACAGAGACTGTTTGTTTTTACTTTCATAGTCAAAGATTTATTTACATATTATTTTTCATGCAACATAAGCACAGAATTCTGGTATATACTTTATTAGAAAACTTGTCAGGTTAGCTTCAGACGACAAAAATTCTGTGATGTCTCGTGGAGTCAAGAAGAAAGGATTTTTTTGAAACGACACTATTTATTTTAAAGGATTTTTTTAATAAAAAGCCCGCTGTTTGGATAACTGTTACTTCTAAAATTGTCAACTTTGTGACATTTGATAACAAAAAACTGCTCTGTTACTAAAAACTAAGTATAATAACGCATTGAAGTTGATAATATACTCGTTTTTCAATTGCCACGTGTAGATTTGGGTGCCATGTGGCGGCCATTTTGTTTTGGTGACATCTATCAAATCTTTTATTTATTACTTATGCATGTCCAAATGATAAAACTTTATTATCAAAATGAGGCTTCTTTAACGCAAACGTTGTATTAACGTACCCCTTACAGTCGACTCTTCAACGTTTGGTGGCCAAATTTGAGACAAAGGGTTTAGTAAACAATCAGCCAACACCCGCACGTTCAAGGAATTATTCCTCGCGGTGCAAAAGAACTCGGCTTTTCGCAGACCTTAACTTGGCGAATTTTGCGTCAAGACTTGAGCCTACACCTGTACAAGAACCAACTGACCCAATAGCTCAAAGTTTATTTTCATAAACAACTCCGTTTGTTCGCTGACTTCGCTTCGAATCTTTTGGAAGAAGACCACAATTTTGGCCGAAAAATAATCTTTAATGACTAGGCGCATTCTTGGATGTTAACAAGCCATTATGGGAAGACACCAGACCACACGAGGTTCACCAGGTGATAATGCATCCTCAAAAAGTTACTCTTTGGTGTGGATTTTGGGGCGGCTGGCGCGGCGGCGTAATTGTTCCGTACTTTTTTGAAAACAACGTGAGTGAGGCGGTCTAATTTCTTGTGTCCTAAATTGAACCATATGAACCTAGACGACATGAAGGTAAGAGTACGAGCAATTGTCGTGAAAATCAGTATGATGATGTATTTTTAGTGGGAAAGATTTTCGTATCAATGGAAGTTACCACCAGATGGCGCACGAATGTACAATGACTCACAAGAAAGCAAGTGCTTGATCGCACACTTCGAAATTTGAGAGGAAACAGACGGAAATCCGGTGGCACACTCATTTTATTGTCTGATGATTTTCGACAAACACTGCCTATAATTCCACGTTCAACACCTGCTGATGAACTTAATGCTGAAATCATCAGGCGTCAATAGGAGAAGTAGATTTTAAAAATAGGCTAAAATTTTGCTAAACAATTAATGGTTATTGGAAATGGGCGAATTTAAATTGATAAATTTACATAATGTATCATCCTGCCAGGAAATTTCTGTGAGATCACAAAAAGCATCGATGAACTGGTGCAAAAATTGTTCCCAAACATTGCACAAAACTAAAAAAAAATCAGTGGCACAATGCGCGTGCTATATAAGAAACCAAAAACATAGATGTCAATACCATCAACTTCACCATTTAACATGGAACTTCTAGTGGAACGATAACATGTATGTACATAAGTCCATCGATACTGTGGAGAATCAAGAACAGGTTGTCAACTATCAAAATGAATTCTTGACTTTACTTGATTTGCCAGGCATGCCACCGCACGTTCTTACATTGAAAATTGGCGTAGCCATCATTCTTCTTTTTGAAACACAAATCTACCACGACTTTGCAACTGAACCAGATTTTCAGTCAAATTAATTATGAACAATGTTATCGAGGTAAGAATTTTTACTGGAAAACTTAATGTTGAAGACGTATTGTTGACACGTATCCAAATGATCTCGACAATATGCCATTGGCATTAAACGTTCATAGTTTCCGCGACTTGTCTTTGCATTGACTTTTAATACAGCACAAGGAGAAAATTTTGAAATTCATGATTCTCACATTTACATTGGACAGCTCAATGTGGCTTTCTCAAATGTTGGAAAACCTTCAGATTTATTCGTCTACGCACATGATGGAAAAACTAGAAAATTCTTTATCCCACGCACTTTAATAGCCATTAAATTGAACCTTAACTTTGTAATGTCACAATTTTCTCAAAATAAACAAAAACAATAAAATGGCTTAGAATTAATTGAATATTTGTTTACTGATTTTACTTTAAAATCAATTTTCTCAAATTAATTTTAGTTCATTATAAATATGAAGAACATTTTGCAGTCACAGTTTAAAGAAGTAAAACACTTTAGGATCGTCGAAAAGCCCCTTCTCGTCGGCTACAGTGAAATTAGTTTAAAACTTGGGCAGTTGGAATAATTTTCGATTTCCTTGTACTTTCTCCCTTAGAATGCAATAGCTATCTTCTAAAGTCTTTTTAAAAAATACTACTTTCTATCTAGTATAAAAATGAAACCTCTTATTGGAAAACCATGCTATTAGTTGTTCAGTAATAAACTATATAGTTCTAATAACTGTTTCTTCAGTAGACTAAAAATCTTCAAAAAAATCTGTGTTTTTCATTCTAAAAAAATTAAATAATTAATATTTTTTCTGGAGAAGTGGTTATAGGGTTTTTGTGTTTCAAATATTTGTTCTTAAAAATTGGTTTGTTGTCTATTTGTCAAGTCACAATTAAATGGAAAAGGTCTTCAAATGTAGTCCTTTACAAAAAGGCTGAAATGGCAAGACAATAAATTAATGTTATCACTAACAAACCCAAAACCTTGATCATACTAAATTAAAGGAAGCCGATGCCAAGACGACGCAGACATTTTTCGATTTTGACATGATTGAGATGAGAATAGCAAAAGACCCAACTCTCTTCTGCAATTCTTTTAAATTTAAATTTTCTTTTAGATTAAATGACAATTTAATAATACCTCCTCCAAAATATATTTTTAGATTTGTAAACCTTTTCATTGAGTTCAAAAATATCATCACCGAAATATCTACATAATTAAAGTGCGTCCCGTCAGTTCAATTCGAATTGAGCCGAATTGGCGCAAAAATTCCAAAGCCTTGATTTTTTTCATTTAATTTTGTTGTATGAATATATCAATGTATAGTCTACTTAATTGCAATGGAGCCAAAATAAACTTCAATAATTGACCTTTAGTGTTCAATTCAATTCTGGATCGAAATCAATAAATTTGATATTATATTTATATATTGATAGCATACGTGCTCTTATTTTTGTCAAATTCACCTCCCAAAAATAAAAAATAAAAAATAAAAAAAGGATACACTCAACAAAACGTATTGCAAATCCCTCACATCATCGTTATTTTTAGAATTTTTCAATCTAAATTTAATGCCCAATGCAATCGGTTGGTTCAATTAATTATTGATTCTTTATCATCATCAGTAGCATCACAGTGGGTCATTCAAATTGTCAATCAAATTTTGAGAAGAACAAAAAAATATTGAAGTATAAATACATTCAAATTAAACAAGAGAATGCGGACAAAATGATATACAAAATAAAAAATAGTAAACAAACCACCAAAAATGTTGTTAAAAATATCTACGGTTTTTAATATTTGTATGCTGTGAAAAGGGATATTGATTTGAAGTGCACTTGTGACAGTTAAAAAATGCTGAATATTTAGAAGGCTTAATCGATTTTGTCTTTCTGTAGGTTGAAACTATATCGACACTACTTCATATACAGTAAAACCCACTTTTAAGAAACGGAAAAAATCAAGATATTCAATTCACTTAAACGACTGAAAATATTTTACAGACATCGGGGTTAGTTCCTTAAACGGGTTTCGATTAAAAGGAGTATTTTAAAAGTAATAGCCGCCATTTACTCATTATTCAAAAAAGTTTACAGACAAATTTACTTGAAATAGTCTCTTTAGGGTGGCAACGGTATTCAACCCTTATCTGGGTTTTAAAAGACTAGGGGAATTATACTCCTCATTCTTAAGAAAACTAAAAGTGACAACTGACATAACTAAAAAAAGAACAATTTTAGTAAAAAATTCAATGAGTGGCACTTGGATCGTAGAAACTTTTGACGAGTGAACAGTGAAATTACACCTCCAAAAATGAAATTACCTTTTAAGTTATTTTTTGATGATGTAGACAGAATTGAAACCTATTCATATGTGGTTTTAATTTATAAAGGCTTTATTTTTCTGAAACTAGAGTACAATTTTCATATTAGGACAGATAACAAAATTACCCAATTTCCCACTTGGACACAATTCTAAAACGGAAATATTTTGTTGCATTGGAACAACGCCGCAATATTTCATGTTTTTCGTTATTTGATCGCTATTTTTACAAAACAACAAACAAATTCTTTACTGAAAAATGCAGATGAAAAGGTCTCAACCAATTTATACGTAGTAACAATACATCTCTGGATGCGGATGGTTTCAGAGTGATTACCTAAGCGGATGACGTTGTTATAGCGGTTTTAGCAAAGCAGCTTAAAAATGTCTTACAAAATGTCTTAGACAAACTAATATTTTGGGCTGATTGATGTGTACTGAATGTCAACCCACTTAAAACCGATTCAGTCCTATTTTCGAAGAAATACCTACTTCAGATGGCAACTATTCGATTCGATTTTTTCACGTATGCGGTTTTATCGAATACGAGACGGCGTTTTACACGAGAAATATTCGATTCGATTTTTTCGCGTACGAGTTTTGAGGCGTGGCAAGGGACACAGCACTGTCGGCAGTCAACCGACCATCGTCATCATGGATCCACGTATTCCACTTATTTGTTATTGCTATAGAAATGTTAATAAGAAACGGTTAGTACGTTTTTTTCTTTTTTTTTTTTAAGTTTCGAAGCACGACGTAATGAACTTTGAACGTAATGAACGAATGCGATGAAATTTTGTTCGTATGAACGACATAATATAAAGATAAGCGCTACTAATCATGTATACGATAAAAATACATCAGAGATTTATCGAATCGTAGTGAAAAGTTCGTACGATATACGGTACAAATTATTTCACGAATTCGGGATTTTCCCGCATGGGCTTCGTGTAAACTTACAAATATAGCACTCGCTGCCACTGCTTTATTCGATAAAATCTCGTATGCGGTATACGAGAAAAATATGGTCGTCTGAACGTAGCCTAAAGGTATCCAAGTAAGGTTCTCAAATGAGGCTAAGTATTTGGGTACAGTTTTTGGACAAAAAACTAAAGAGTCAAAAAAGCTACAACTCTCATTTATTGCAAAAAAACTATTGGCAATAAATGGGGCTTACAACCCTAAATTATGTATTTGTTATACACATCGGTAATAAGACCGATTTTACTGTACGTTGTGGCAGTATGATAGATTGCTTTAGAAAAAGCTATACAAAAAATTGGGTGGCGCAATAGTCCGTTGAGAATTAGGGCCATCCCTGTGTGCGAGTACTGTTGTCAGGGATAGAGGGGTCCTACAGTTTTAAGCCGAATCCGAATGGCCAATTTGAGAAAGTACTTTTTACTACAAGAATAACTCTTGAAAAATTTGTCAATTCCTCGTAGGATGCAGCACCTGTGAAAAAAACTTAAGAAAGCATAGCTAGAGATCAAACCCAAGACCTCTGGCATGAATGTACAACGCACTAACCATCATGCCACGGGTACTACCCTACGTTCAGCTTGCCTGTGTATGCACTGGATACCCTAGTCTTCGTAACATCTCTTGATATACTTAGCAAACAAATAGCTGCAAGCTCTGCTATTTACCTTAAAGCTTCATCACAGTTAACAACAACATTGGCCACTCCGTAATTCTTAAGTATTTAGAATCAATTCCAAAGCCCTCAGACAACACCATTCCCCAACTGCAATTCGATAAAAAATTCCAGATTTCCATGTCTTCCAGATCTTTCTGGGAGCATAGGATATTCCTGGAAATCAAGTACTATCAAAATCAAATGAAGGGGTTGTTGGAGGTGTGTACTATGAACCACTGGAATTAAGTCTCTTATTCCACCTTCCCGATCATTGTAGCGTGTTCCAGGAAGAACTTTGACGATTAAAGGAGTTTTATCCTGGCTTAAAAAAAATACAATATCAACATTTGGTATCAGTTTTTTCTTAGATACTCTAGCCGCTATCAAATCTCTGGACTCTGTCTCTACAAACTCGATAATACTCCATTACTATCTATCATTTCTAATGGAGATAGCAGTTTAATATTGACATTTTCTATGTGACGGGCCATACAGACGTTCCAGGAAATTGTAAGGCACATGAACCAGCAGGAAATCGTACATTCTACCACACTTGGCTAATGCTGGAATACCAATGGCTACATGAACACTTTTACTAATGCAAGAAGAAATAAGAAGTAGGCAAATAACATCACCACGTCAGGAGGTCACAAAAAAAACCTTGTATAGCTACTTTTAACTACATTAAAAGCGTTCAAGATCTCTAAGCCGATCGCATATAAGCTATATAACCAGACACTATCTACAAAAGCTCTATAAATGACGAAGAGGAGGAAACATGCCCTGCTTTAGCTCTAAAACGCAAGAATTACCTAAGACAATTCTTCTAAAAATATGTAAACGATCATATGAACATAATCAGTCTTTCACATTTTGCTAGGGACTCAAACTGGTTTTATGGAGCTTACAGCTATCAATAGAGATCCTTTTTTTAGCCGCACTACATGAATGTTGAAAACAGTAGTATACAAACTATTCATTGTTTAACAATATGCAAAGTTAACTATAAAATGTTGGATATAAAATATCGTAGCTGTTTACATAATTGGCTTACACCTTCTTTTTGGAGCCTGTAAACGTGTTGACGTTCTAACGGAGCCAGCACATAATTCACAAAGATTTGACGTATTTTGCTTAAATCTTAATATTTTTTGTTTTCATCAAAATCAAATCAAAAACAACTGTTTAAGAAATGTCAAATGCGTTCTTAATGATGTGCCACTTAAGGTTTGTGTTCAATCAAATCAATAAGTTGATTAGAAGGATCTGGCCTAATTAGTCTTTATTATACTGCACATTTTTTACTTTACATAGGGAATTTTGGCAATAGCCAATTTTTTAATGGCTTCTTCCCTCGAAACCGCACTAAAACCCAGAAAATAAGATTTAGGTCCATATTTCTACACATTGAGCACTATTTGACAATCGAATGCAAACAAGATTTCTCAAGTGTGTTCGTATCCTTAGAATTGAGGTACATGTTCATTGTGCTAAGTCAATAACTTCCCTCCAAAATACTATACGTCAAAAAATTGTAAAGAAGAAATTAGTTAAAAACCAAAACTAGCCTGATGCGGTGAAATAACAAAAATCACATCAGGATTCCACCTCGAACCACTTAAAAGAATCAAATATAAATTTATTTAAATTGAAAAATCCCATAAATTCAACCACAATTATTTATATTCAATTTTTTATTTGTGTTGTTTTTTATTTTGATTGCAAAGAGAATTTTAGGCGCCAGCAGCGCCAACGTTAGTCAAATTTTTGACAATTAAGTCATTCTTTACTATGAGGAAAAAGAGAGAGAGAGACATACATACGTATAAAGAAGGAGACAAACTTATACTTTAAAAAAACTTCTCTACGTTATCATCATCATAGATATTATCATAATTGATCAAGTGTCAAAATCGAATGATAAATCACACCCAACTCTTATTGTTACAAATTAAAATGTAATAAAAAAACTTCCCTCAATTCTTTGGAGTGACGATGGTGATAGTTTTTCTCAATTTCTTTCCCCCTACGTCTCCAATCGAATTGATGATGATGAAGTTCTGAGGAATAGACATATCATATCAAACCCTTCCTTCAACGTCATCATCATAACAGTTTCTATTTTTATCGCATTTATGGAATTTATTCTATTATTTAAATTGGATTCTCTATCTTCGCATTTGATATTCGTTGATGGCGATGATGTTGGAGGGGGCTTAAGGGGGATTGATTGGGGGTTGATTTTGAATTAGTAATTTATACTCAACTCAAGTTGGAGAAAAATATATTTTACAAGGGTCGAATGAAATGTGTAGTTACAAAGTGCGGTCATGTGCGTTATTTATTCTGACAAGGATGATGGTCATGGATATGATTTTGATGATAACGGTGATGTAGATGGCGCTTGTGGTCAGAAGAGTGGTAACTTGGATTGGCTTGACTATGCGATGGTTGTAAGTTGAATTAAGATGACACGACCGACACGACGACGACGATGACACCACTTCATCATACTTTCCCATGATGGCCTACTTCAGATGGAGCCACTGTCAGTGCCGCATAAATGTGACTGACTTTGGCGCAGTTGGTCACAGCAGCACATAACGTGAGTGGCGTATGTGAATGCGAGAACACTTATGATAATCATACAGTGACGGAAGTGACGGAAGAAGAAAAAAGGGACGATCATCGAATATGTAGATATTTTGATTGATTGAAAGGTGTGTAATTTGAGTATGCGAGTGTCTACATAACATAAAAAGGAGAAAAAGAAAAATTATCATATATGTACCTTCACATCTCTGATGGTCGATGTTGAAGTTTTGATTAAGTGGACTTAAGACACCTTTGGAAAAAGGTGGTGTTGATGGAATTTACTTGCGTGTAGAAACATTTATGAATTCCAGATTGAGTAACTTCTTTCTGCTTTCTTTTGTTCGTGTTGGTTGGCCAAGAGGAAGAAAGTTAAGAAAGTGGGTGTACATTTTCGGATCATCAAAAAGTCTATGTGGTTGGTTTGAAATCCTTTGGGAAAACCCATGTTTTTGTGAATATTAGATTTCCTGTTTTTTTTGTTGTTGCTCTAACATACATAATATTTATCTCTGGAGGTGCTAATTTATGAGAAGAGTTTTCTTTTTATTAGGCTCGTATTTATGGCCGTATTTAGGCCCATTGAAATATTAAATTTCTTTAATTCAGTAAATGTTTAATGTTTTTATTACAAACTAGCTGACCCGGCAGACGCTGTTTTGACACATACATTTGTCGTATTTCATAACAAAAACAACATTTTTCTCTCTTTTAAGTGTTGCTTATATTTAAAGACACTTAAAACGAATCCAGGAAACTTTACATTTAAGCGAAGTTTGTAAATGTGAAAAAAATGTCTTCAACAAATTTGACAAAAAACACTAAGTGGAGATTAAAAGCTTGAAAAAAGTTTACTTATCTGTTGTTATCTAGACATAGGGTGAGTTCAAAAATGCAACTAGTTGCACAAGTCATGCCAAAAAAATTTATGCAATGCATTTATGAACAGAAATTCTACTGCAAAAATGCGGCAGATATATCAAAAACCCGTTCATAAATGCCATCAAAGTAGGCGAGTATAAAAAAGAACGTTGTGCGGGTTTTGGGTTTTTAGTGTCTTAACAAAATTCCTTCAAAATGTCTAATATATAAATGTTTTGAATCAAACAAATTCATTCTTTGATTCATTCCTTTGAAGTATAAATATTATATTTTTACTTATTAATAATAAGTTTAATAAATATTCAATTGTTTTACCTTCTTGTCTTGTTCTGACATTTTCCTACAAAGCGGCAACAAAAATAAAATGACTGCAGGTTGGATCGCATTTCAGCTGTCACACTGTTTTTTTTTTAACAGAGTTGCCGAAATGCCGACTGCAGTGATAGAGGGTATTTACATTTATGAAATAACCCATACTTAAAAATGTGGTGAAGATGATTAATTCAAAAGAAATTAAATCGTTTAGCAAGTTTTTTGTTCTACAGTCGACTCACTATTAAAAACTGAGTTACGTTTGCGAAGTTGTTCATGCTAACGAAGGTGTAATTCTTTTAATTTTTAAATAAGTTAGACATACGGTTTAACTTAATTAATAAATTTTATGGATATCTTTTTCTGAATTTTCTGTTTTTGCAAATTGCTGAACACGGCCTTTTCGCTAAAATGTTTAAGTACAAAGGTTTATTGAAAATGTGGAAATCCAGAATACTGTCCTCGTTTTCTTTTTCATCACTAATAAGAACCTCGTTCGTTTCTATTGCGAACTAACCTGCAATCACACAATTTGTATCTTATGAGTTACTGAACTCAAGAAAGTGTTCAAAGTTCTGGATTAATTGTATAAATTAATTAAATATGTTTCTAATAATAAACGGGCACTCAAGGGGTTATTAATACTCTTAACATGTTTAAAGTTTAAACACAGTGCGAGCGTTAGGAAAATAGAGAAGGATTAAAGAGGAGATACCGATGTAAATTGGTCTTAAAGTTTTGAATATCAAAATAATAGGGAAAAACAGAGCTGGGTAAAGCATTCCACATTCTCGATGTGCGTTTAAAAAAAGAATCTGTATACTTGAAGGTACCTACGTCCGAAATTGAGCTCAAGGTTAAACTGATGTGCACTCTTAGAAATACGAGTATTACGGCTGAATTGTTTTAGGGGGGAAGGGGGTTGCAACTTGCTAATTCAATAGAACACTGTTTATAAAAATATCGGTAGAACAACGAAAGGCATGCAACATTGTGGCGGTGTTCAAGTGATGTAATTGTTTCGGTTATAGTTCGCCTATCATTTTCAAAGCTCTTTTTTGGAACCTGTTCAAGATACTTAAACTTGTTGTGCTTTCTTGTTGGTAGTTGATTGGTGTGTAAATTCAGCTCGTAGAAAATTCTCTTCACAGCTTGCTTCATCTTCTATAGAGCTTAAAATATTCGTCCAGCATTTTTCTATTTTTTCCTTTTAAAGACTTAGCCAAGCTGAATTTAAATAGTCCATAGCGTTCTTTACAGTCAATTTCCTTAGGGCTTCAATAACATAAGCCCCTGTAGCTGCAATTGATGCCAAAAGGCTGTTTCTGTTAAACAGTTTTGTAAGCTTATAGCATTTTGATCCAGTGGGTGTATGAGCAGCGTAACATTTGGTAGTTCATTTTTGGGAGGATGAGATGATGCATTTTCTTTCAACAGCAGAGCTTTGTTTAAAAATCGTTGCTTTTTGAAAAATTTTACGAACAAAAGTAAAAGTTTTAAATCTTTGATAAACTGAAACCTGCTTCTTACCTGTAGTAGGAACGAATTGTGAAACCAATTTTAAAAACATATCACTTTTCATCCATGATGATTTAGAGTAACTGTAGTCTAAAGGAGTTTCAAAATTTCTAATAGAGCTAACATTTTTGGCTTACCAATCACTAAAAGTTTAATTGTATGTAAGCCTGTTGCGTTTTTACAAGCTAGAAAAGTGACACACTGTTTGTCTTCTAGTAGCATTTTTATTTTCAGGAGATAATAATTTTTGTTAGCAAAGCTTTTTTAATCCATTTTGATTCTTCTGCATTATAAATTTTATAGTGAGGCAGACCTAGCTCTTTAATTTTGGCTTGTAGCTTGCTCTTAAAAGAGTTCAAAGTTCAAGGCTTGAAAATAACCTTTTTCCACTTATTTTAATAAAATTCATGTCATAAAGCTTTTTAAAATGTTCCAGCCATCCGTCACTCACATTAAACTCACTTTAAAGTTTCATTAATTTTTGAATGAAAAAAATTAACTTTTTCCTTAACCATCAATCCATTGACTTGACAATTTCCTTGTCGCTATTTGAAAAAACAATGGAACAGGGAATTTTTCCTTTTTAAGAAGTTCAGAGCATTTCAAAGTCTTCCACATTGAAGGCCCAGAAAAAGTATTATTCACCCATGTTCAAATTGTCTCTTTTTTATCGTTGATAATACAAAATTTTTGACTTTGTAACATTATACTGTTTTGCTAAGCTATAGTTACCCATGATCCTGAATTAAATTTTTCAATTAAACCCACTTTATCCTTTAGAGATAATAATTTCTGAACTTTTTGCGAAACTTTACAAGAAAAACTTGACATTAGTTCATGCCAAATCAGCACTGTTTGATATTGAAAAACATGATAGTAATTAACTTTAAAGAAATGAACTTTACTCATTTCCGACACTAACCTTTTAAATACAAAAAGATTTTTTAATGTTATTTGTTTTGAATTTCTAGTCTGGGCAGTTGGTTTCCTTAGTACCACTTTTCAAAAACCTAAAACTATAAATAGCAACATTTTGAAAAAAATATTACCTTGTGTAGCATTAAAACAATTCCTCAAAAACTAACATTTTTGAAATTGATGTAATAGATTCTAGACCAAGCTTTTGATGAATAAAGGCTATTTCATATTGGCTGTTGTAAATAATTAATTCTTTTTGGCATTGCTATTCTCAATTTTTCAATTGTTTATTATCTTCGAACACTTGACATTTACGATATCGTTTTAAAACTTCATACAATTTTGTTTCTGACGCAAAGGATATCAGGGTTTGATATTCGCTGTCTGCGAATAAAAATAAAATATTTCCTCTTTTACAAAATAATGTTATGCTTACATAACGCATGTCTTCATTTTGTTTGCAGTTTGTTTTTTTATTTGAAATTTAAACCAATTAATCCTTAAGAGCGTCTACCTATCCCAAGTTTCCGAAAATCAGACACTTACATATGTTCCAGTCGAAATTTCTCCATAAATATTGTCCTATTCAAAGATTTGAATAAAATGTGAACAAAATAAAAATACTTTAAGAAAAATGTAAAACGCATGAACATTTTTTAATTCTTGAAAAATGATTTATTACCTCTCGATAGACAAATTACGATTCACCAAAAACCTCTCTTGTATCAAATTTCAACAGATTCAATTCGATAACAATACAAAAATATATAAAAAAAGAAAAGAAATAACCATTTCGACACGGATCGTTTATCAAATAAAATTTGAAAGCTTCAGTATACATCATAAAGGTAAGATAGGTAAACCCCTTCTAGCAGATCCTTATTTGGATCTCAAATTTCTTTATCGACATCGAAGTCTACCTACTCTAAAAATGATTTTAATTCTGTCTGATTAACATGGTAAATAATAAATTATTTAACACTTATTGGCGGCGACGGCGGGTGTGAAGATTTAATTTCTAAGAACCATCATCATCATCGAGTATTATTCACGCGCAGGTGTTTTATGGTGTGACTTGACAACATTGTTTGGCGTCATTAAAACATAATTTTTCTTTCTTAAATTTCAATTTCCATTCAAAAACTTACCGCCCACTCAAATTAAATTAAAAAAGAAGAAAAAAAATAATAATAATATAAAATCCATTATTTCGACTTAATTTTTTTTTAAAGTATAATAAATGTCTACCTATTCTTTTGTTGTTTTAGAAAAAATAAAAATTATTAAGACGTTTATTTATGCTGCCAAGATAGTCATTAAAAAATTCGAATGCCTTTTTAAATTTTTGAGAAACTAGAAATTCATATCATTTCGTGTCGCACTTAATTTTTGATTTTTGAATTCAAGAACTCTGAGTATAAGTAGGTTAAAAGTTGTCGCATGTCTTCATCTGTCAGTCAGTCATTTTTGATATTATTGGTTTTTTCGTTCGAGATAAGACATTTTTTTCTCCCCAATTATATGTACGTCTTCATCTCAATTAACACCTCGTGCGAAGATTTATGTATGTTTATAATTTGTATGCAGACTTCGCATCATTAAATAAAATATTTTACAATTTTTATATTATGACAGCTTTTTAATGTCTCTTTGTCAAATTGATGATCGCTAAAGCCTCAGGACACAAGACTTTATACAAACTCCATATCATTTTTATTTTGTTTTCATTTATAGTTGTTGTTGGCGAATTGATGTCATTCAACCATTAAAAATTAAAATATTTAAAAGGTGTCCCCGTCTTGAGTGGATTTTTTAACATTCCTATGTCTTAAATAATTTGTCAACGGGTAAGTAATTTTTTGTCATGTAATGTTAAACATTGGCTCAGGAAGATTGAAGAGCAGCCTTCGGAGGTTTTTGCATAATGTATGTATTAAATTTTTGTGACGAGGGAACATTTACAAACCGGTCAGCTCTAAGGAAAAGTTTAATACATTTACTGGTAAAAAAATCTATAGACGGAATGCAGCTGATGATGAATAAACTTTAGTGCTATTGCAAAGCTAATTTATTAAAGCCCAAAATAATGACATTTAAAAGCGGTGGATGGAGATACTGGTTAAATGGAAAATTGGACTTTTCAAGAAGAAGCCGTAGAAATACTTAAGGAGCACAAGTATCTGGGTGTATTATGATTACCTCGAATCTGAATTTCGATAGATACCTCCGAGCAAAAGTAGAGAAAGCTAAGCGTGCAATGGGACCGTTCAGATAGCTATTATTTAAGAAATGACGTTAACCATATTGATAAATATAAAGTTTTTCGAACAAGCGCAACTGCGATTCTTTTTTACGGAGCTCAAGTAGATACATGTCGTTCGATGCAGTGGAAAAGTTCTTCCGTTTTTTCATCAAAAGTACCTTAAGGCTTCCGAGTACGACACCAAACTATATGGAAACCGGAACAGGCCTCCTTTTCTTAGATACTCTCAAATTACACTTTGATTATGTGGAAAGAATTATGAAGATGTGAGAAAACAGGGTTCCAAGGCTTCTGGTGAGTCACATTATTAATTCTTAATAAAATGGCGAACGATTGCTCAGCTACTTTTTAAATATCAACTGAAGACAACCTTTCTTCGCTTGATTTGAAATTTGATGATTTGTTGATAAAAATCGGGAACAGGATGTATCAATCAATTAATTGAGTAAGCGGAGTAATCATTATATAGAGCTTACTTCAGTAAAGTTAACCACTTTTTGGAAAAAAGTCCAATCCCCACCTTAAACTTTGTTCCCCACCGTGGTGTGATCTATACAATCGTAGAGAACCTGAAGAATTTTAGAATCTAATTGTTAGTCTGATAGGCGGCCATCGTCCAAACCATTTAAAGACTTAAGATAAACTTACAAAGAAAGTTGTGAACAGTATTCAAATTTTGAAGTCAATAAAACTAAATCTAACTAAACTAATATTATGATGAGCAAAAATTAAAGATTGCTTATAACATTTATTCAAATTTTAGGAATCTTCAAATAATACATCGTAAAATTGGTAAACACTCAAGTTCAATTCCAAAATTTTGAAAATATATGAATTGTCTTCAAACTTATTTCATTCTATGGAAACTTTTGTTGTTACCATATGATAGTTTCCACGAAAATTAGATCTGAATTTGTTTTTAATAAATATAAAAATTTCAAAAATGCTCATAAGATTAATAAAAATGGTTTTTGACTAAAAATATCGGGAAGATGTTGATTTAAAATGTTCGCATCTTACTCAAAATATTGTTATTAATAATATCGACGGGTCGCATCCTGGCCTCTTTTTATTGATTAAATTGTTGGAGACAATATTAAATTTAATGCTGAAATGTTTCGTTTGACCTTGACAAAAATATTGCTTTTAGAATTTAGAAAAAAATAGGAATGAAAATTCCCTGTGGCTTTTACTTGTTTTGTTTTTGTACAGCAATTAAATAGGTGGAGATTTGTGGATTTTATAACAGACCGGATGCTTCCCATGGCGTTTTTTATTCTTAACTTTTATAATTATAAGAAAATCTATTATTGATTCATTTATATGTACAATGTAATGATATATAGGGGAATGTTTGATGGAAGGAAATGTTTTTGGCACAATTATGTTGTAGAATGAAAAAAAATTGTTTAAGCAACTTTCTGAGAATTTTATGATAGTAGGTACTTTGAAAAAGCTTTAATATCCAAATATTCAGGGTAATTTAAAAATAAAAATACATCTGCGTTATTACTTTAGCTCCTATTAATGCCAATCGTTAGAGATTCGTTTTTAAGCCGCACCTTAAGAATGTATTTAGAATTCTTAATCCAATTCTGTTTTTCGTCTTATAGATTTTAATCAAGCATTACATAACGATACTATAGCGAAGTTAAAAGGAGTACTTCCTGCGATTCCGTTTGTCTGTCTGCCTGTTTAAACAATTTTGTTGGTCAAAAATCAGAAATTTAAATTTTCTCAAAAACGAACCGATAGACTTTTATTAAATATTTTATAAATTAAACAAACTATTTTTGTATTGCTCCAAAAGGGTTATTGTGCTTTTAAGTTTTCTAAAGAACTAATCAACCGATCTTAATCATTTTTTTCTCTGCACAAGCTCTTATGCGCTCTCAACAATATTTAGTTATCAAAATTTTGCTTTTTTTTCTGATTTTTAAAAAATATTTATTTATTTATTTACTTCATCCATCAAAGAACATCTTGCCTTACAGACTAATATATTAATTCGTAACACCTAAACTAGTATAAAAATAGAATTATCAATATATAAATAATTATAAAATTTCATCATTTATAATTAAGGCAGATTTTAGATACATATAGCTTAAAAGTATCTCAATTGGAACTACCAAAAAATTCCAATCTGTTCCAAACTAAATTAGCTTCCCTGATGCAACGAGAGATTGGTTTATTACGAACATATTTCGTTCTATGAAAACGCTGATGAAACAAAATAAAATCACGAGAGTAACTTCTATGACCGCGTAATATATATTATATTAAAGAAAGCAATGGAGGACATTTAATATGGAAGAGACTATGTCTCTGATAAACATTATTCCAGAGTATGTACGAGTACGACGACTTTCCAGACTTTGTATTAATTATAACTGGTACCTGGTTTTATAAGGAGTATTAATCCTACAATTTAATTTAAAAAAATGCATATCTTGTAAATATCCTTTATATTTTTTCGATTCGCTCATACGAGTTTTTATAAGTTGGATTGGAAATCGTACTGAGAAAAGTAAGAAGGAAAGTTTTGTAACGAGTACAACTGCTAGATCTTTTTTCTGAAACACCCCTTCTAGTTCTGAATTCGTTAATAGTGTAATTGAAGTATATAGGGAACTGATACGGAAACAGGGCATAACTTGACACTTAGAGAATTTTCGTCACACCAATCAGCCAATCTATTTAAATCATCATTCAACAAAGAACAATCTTGAATGGATTTAGTGGTGCTATACAATTTAAGATCATCCGCAAATAGGAGACATTGTGAATTCTTGAATATGTCAGAAATATAATTGATAAATAATAATAATAATAGTGGTCCCAAATGGCTGCCCAGAGGGACACCAGATGGCACTAATATCCTTTTCGAAAAACGATCATCAATTTTTACATTTTGAACCCTTCGAGTTAAATAAGATTTTGAACAATCGAAAAGGTTAGAGTAAAAACCAAACTGCAAAAGTTAAAAGAACCTGGTGATTTACGCGATCGAAATCTTTTTTTTGGGAAATCAAATGGAGTTTAAATTTTTGAAAACAAACGTTTTTTGTAAATACATACTCTTAAAATGCATGATGAAGTTAGTACGACCCAGTCGGGCATTTTATTCTGTTTATAACGCTTTTCAGACTTAAACTCGTTCTAGACTTACCAAAATTCAATTGATTTGTTTAAATTTGCGTATTCACGGTTTCTTACCTGAAACGAAAACAAACAAATTATTAAAATAATGTAACATAATAATAGAAAAAAAAATTGAATATAATTTATATGAATTTTAAAGATGTTTTCTTTAATAGAAAATTTTGTTCATATTAAGAAAAGAATCTCTACAACCACAAAAGAAACTTTAAAAGATCATCTTTGTTCTAAAGCCCCCATATCAAAACTATCATCACTCTTCGAATTCAAATCTTATGTCAAACCACTTGCACGAGTAAACAATAGAATTAAAAACAAAACAACAAAAATCCGTTTAAAAATAGATTTACCAACAAAATGATAAATTAATGTAAAATACCTTTAATCCTATTCTTTTTTTAACATTCTCTATTTAACTTATAAAACCTCATAAAACAATGAACTATAATAAATAATATAAAATCTGATTATAATTTAATTTTAATTGATAAACTGTGGGTATTGCCTCAAGCTCTATATCATCATCATCACCAAAGGTAGTCCAATAATAATAATAATAAATATTAATAAGATTATGATGATTCATCTAATATTTATCTTATTTGTTTTTATTCTTTTTTCAACAGAAAACCAAAAAAAAAGCAATAATTCTATAATTAATGGTCCCCGTTGTTTTTACTAAAGTATCCTATAAATTATAAACAGTAGTTCCCACAAAACTAAAATTGATAACATAAACAAAATATAATACAAAAAAAGAAGTCACACACAGCCTAGCCTAGCCGTGGCGGCAAGTTTACAAAATAAAAGAAACAAATAATGTTAATACCAACAGAACTAAATCCAATTAGTTTTGTTGAGTTAACTTAAATAGATCTAACCTCAGGAACGTAGACTTGACGGGGGAATAATCAATGATTTTAATTCAATACCACTTTTATTTTAGAGTCTAGTTTTGATAGAATAGACTTCAAAAAACTGCTAAAGAATGCAATCAAATGATTTTAATCTCTTTGAGATCAAATGACCGGTGATTGCAAAATTTTAAGCCCCTATGTCACTGTAAATTCAAAGTGTGCAATTTTTAAATTGAAGTTATTAGAATTTGAATTCTTTTTCAAATCTCAATTATCTATGTTTATATTTAGGATTGAATCCGAAAACTCAAAGCTTTTGGTGTGCCAAACGAAAATAATAACATCGGACACAGTGTTGGCCAAAATATTAACAACTAAAACTACCGACATTTTAATGTCGTTCAAAAATTAATAACTTAAAATAATCATGTTAATTTTTTCCAAAAACATAATACATTATGTATGTACTTCTAAATAGACCAAAGAGGACATAGTTTTCGTAATGGTCCATTTAAATATGACATAACTAGGAGAGTTAATCCATTTTTTTGTTGGTCAAAACAAAATGAACTTCGAACCTCTCTTTTATTTATTAACAGACAAAATTTATTCGTTAACAACTACAAAATCCATAACTCGAATTAAAGGTGTTGGCAAAAGAGTGCAGTTGAATCTATTTATTAGGTGTTATTCAGTTCACGGGCAAGTTAATCCGTGTTCTAAGCTTACTTTTGTGACTCTTACGAAATAAAATAGTATAAAACTGGAACGAGTCAAATTAAAATTTCGGACAAAAATTCTATATTAAAAATCCAAAAAATCATTCCATACGATTCATCGAGGTGGCAGACCAAGTAAAACAACAAAACGACAGGATTCAGCAATAATTAAATCAATTAAAAAAGACTCTTTTACATCATCAAAAGAAATATGAAGCAAACTCGACTTGAACTAATCGCGAGTATAATTCGTTGACGAGCTGTTGATGGTGGTCTAAAATCTTTCAAGCTTTGAAAAAGTCTTTTATTTACACCAAAAACAATCTGACTAAATTAAAATTTCCTCATGACCACATCAACTGGACCGTTAGAAAATGGAGGAACGTCCTCTTTTGGACGAGCTTTCAAGGGTTCCGATGATTTCCATCGTGTTCGCAGACAAGCCAAAGAGTCACTTAATTCACGTTACACCAAAGCTACTGTAAAACAGTGTGTTAAAGTTTTTCAGGGCATCGACTGAGGCCGATTCATCAAAAGGGATACAACGGTACAATGGCATTTTGCAAAATATAATGATGCCACACGCTAAGGATCAATTGCCACTGAAATGGATATTTCACGGGACAACGACTCAAAGCACACGTCCAATACCATAAAGATGTGGTTTCAAGAAAATACGATGGACATCACAGTCCCCAGATCTCAACCCCATATGAAAAATTGTAGATCTACGAATTGGAAGGATTAATTGCAAAAACGAAAACGATTTGTTTGATCAAATTCAATTGGCTTGGGAAAGTATCCCAAACAGCGTTATAAGCAATTTAATTGACTCAATGCTTCGAAAAAATATGCTGCAGTTATTAAAAACAAGGACTTTGCTTTGCTACTGACAAAATATATGTATTTTAAAAAGCGCATCTTTTTTATCCAGCCTTATATTGAACCAGTTGTGATAATTTTGCAAAATTTAATGAACTATTAAAAAAACAATTATATTTTATTTTCCAGTAAAAACTGTAAATAAATCTCTCCCCTTTCGAGCTACGCAACTGACTATAACTCAAGCCTAAAACGATGACACATCACGTCAAACGCGAGCATCATCATCAATGACAAAACAAAAACAAACGACACACTAAAACTTAAACTTGAACTTTTAGGGCAGGTGAATGGAACACATTATTGCCGAAAATCTAAAATCTCATTTTCTCTTTTGTGTGTATCTTTGGTGTTTTTCTTTTTTTATTTCTGTTTGCTTTGTTTTTCTTTTTCCGCACACCGACTCTGCTTTTTGGTCCACTATAGTGAGATGAAAAAAAGAGCTTTTATGCAAACAGCCCGCAGTCCATTGACCTTATTCCACATTTTCACACAATAAAAACGAATTCAAGTGAAAGAGATAAAACACGATTCCTTAATTGGGGTAAAAGAAAAAAAAAACAAAACCCAACACAACACAACGGAAATATACGCAAAATACGGTTTGTGTTTTATCCATTGTGCGTTTCGTTAAATATCCCGTAAATTTCATTAAGGATCTCGGTCTGTTTGAAGCTAACGAGAGAAAATGGCGGATAAGGATGTAAGGAGGCATGAACCCACACTACTCTTAAAAAATTTAAGCAGCCCAGCAGCGCCATCTGTATTCCCTGTAAGTCGAAATATACAACATACAACATTGGTTGTTGACACAAAGGGATACTTTCACAGCATGATTCACAGTATCACCCAAGGATCCGAGAGTTTACCATCAACGTCGGCCGCCTCCGTCTACTATCCTGGCAGGACCAAACCCAACATCCAGTGGTTGAGTAAACATAATTCAAAAGCAAATACCAAACCGAACTTGCCTCGCCATAGCTTCTCTTTTACAAACAATCATTTACATATGTACTTATGTATGTGTATACAACAATATAGATGGATATAATCCTTATACGCGTCGCGTATCCTTTTTCGGGAGTGAAATTTCATCAAAATTGTCCCTGCGGAAGAGATTGTGCGATGAGAAAATATCTGCGGCAAGTGATGACAGCAACAAACGAAAGGACGGTGAAGTGGTGTGTTGACGAAGAATGGGCGATAACATGATGGTCGGGTGGTGTGAGGTTGTAAAGGGCGCCAAAGGATGGGACGTTGAATTTACTACCGGTATCCTTTTGATGTTTGGCATGTAATTCTATTTGCGCGTTCTTGATGTTGACACAGGTGAAGGACTCCAGCTAAAGAGGTATTTTGCGTGACGAGTTGATTATACGATAGTCGTAAACTTTACGAAATGAATAGGACTCTTATATAGTAAAGGATGCGGTGATGTTTTCCAGCGCCGCGACGCGACGACATCAGCGGGAATTACAAGCGCGAACCGAGTGAATGAAGAAAAACAATTTTTTCCTTTTTCGTTTGGTTCTTTTTTATTGAAATAAAGAGAATTGAATTGAATGATGTGAAGGATATTAAATACTCGAGGTTGGGTTGCAAAATGAATTGGAATTCGATATTTTGATACAACATTGAGAAATAAAAATAAAAGTAACTTCAATTTCAATTTTCATAGCAGTTTTGATTTTGAATCCAAGTGCCTACCTATTTTCTTCTTTCACTTTAAGGAAATGAAATTTTATTTTGATGGATGAAAATATAATAGGGAAAAGCTGATTTGAGGATAAGATGCGAAATAAGCTGGAATGTGTTGGTTGTCAGTTTGCATCATTTAGGTGGGAGAAAATATTATATTCAAATTTCAGAAATTGACAGTTAATTTTTAGAGGAAAAGTTTCAAACGATAGATACTCAAGCTGTTCGGACAGCTCTATTTTGGAGGTACTGTCAGGTAGAGGGATTCTATTTACAGACGTACCTACATACATAAGGAATGTGGAGTTCCTAAAGCAAATCTGATACTCAATTTAACTTCATCTTAACTTTGCATCGTATATATCCTCTCAAATCATTCAATATTTTACTGCCGCTAAATTGTGTTCTAGCTCTTATCATTTTAAGGATAGTCAAAATTCAGTTTTTATCAAGGAATCTATTTTGCATTAGTTCCTTAAATTTAAAATGGATAAACTGTTTTGAAAAAAGTTTTTTACATTTCTTTATTTGTTCCTCGTACCGCATGAAAAGGAGAAAGGTTCACCGCAGTGTGCGCCGTGACAAGCGTTTCAACATATAAACGCATTGGAGCAAGAAGCAGAAGAAGTTTGAAACAGGTGCGACAGCAAGACCGTTTACAGAACAACCAAAGAGCTGAGCGATGCTGTGTGCAACATCTGGTGAAAGAAGTAGAAGCGACGGTAAAATTGGCTTAGATCGGTGAATGACCACGTCAGAAAGTGGACAGAAAACTTTTCTTCGGTTTTAAAACGAATGTTTGCAAACAATGTGCAACTGATGCCTTCTGTAGCGCCCAAATAAACCAATCCCCAAATTCGCACAGCACCTCCAAGCAAAGAGGAAATCTTAGTCGAAATTAAAGCACTTAGGAACAACAAAGCGGTAGGACTCGATTGAATTCCCGTAGAGCTTTTACAAGCAGCGTCAATAACGTCATCAAACGAACTGCTTCACCCGCTCATGAACAAAGTCTGGACCACCGAAAGTTCTCCCGATAAGTGGAAGAAGGGAATGTTCGTCAATCTCCCAAAAAAAGGAGATCTTACAAGACTGCGAAAACTTTAGAGGGATATGCGTTCTACCTGTCGTTGCCAAAATATTAGCAAAAATCATACTGCAGCGCATCAAAGAACATTTTTAGGCAACACGACGCCTAACAAGCAGGATTCGGCTCTGGATCCTCCTGTATTGATTAACACCCTGTGGATCATTTTTGAACAGTGTGTTGAATATCGAGCACCACTAAATCGACTTTGAAAAGGCCTTTGATAGAGTCAACAGGGAGTACGTCTGATTACCTTAGCGCAGGAGATTGTAGGTTGTGAGATGATTTTGAAATCCGTGGAAGAGTCAGACAGGGCTATATTCTGTCGCCAATATTGTTTTTGCTGGTGATAAGCACTCAGTTTTGTCTGGTAGTGGAGGGATCCAAAGGACTTTGACATTCTATTTAATGCACTTAGATTACGCGGAAGATGTATGCTTACTCTCCCATGGTTCTCCATCAAATGACAATAAGTGTGGACAGAGAAGCAGAAGTCGTGGGGCTGAAAATGAATTCCAGCAAAACAATAATGATCAGCCTCAGAACTCGACCATCCCCTCAAATAAATTTTTCCTCGCAACCTGTGGAAAAAGTGGAGAGCTTTCAATATCTTTGAAGTATCGTCTCCATTGAACCGAATAAGACATCATCTGCCGCATCGGCAAAGCAAAAGCGGCGTTCGGTATGTTGTCGAAAATTCGGAGGAATAACTTTATCAGGTTAAGAACAAAACGAATGTTTTGCAAAAATGACGAATCTGTACTTCTTTATGGGTGCAGCATCTGAATAGTTAATTTAGCCATTACAAGGAAACTGCAAGCTTTCGTGAATAGATGTCTTCGCAACATCCTAAGAAATGTCTCTCCAAACCGAATATCAGATGAGGTCCTTCATAAAAGGACAGGTTAGGAACCTATGGACTCTATTATACAAAGGCGTAAAATCAATAGATTGGACATACGCTCGGACATCATCGAAGGCCCAGCAATGCAGTCGAACCCGCTTACAAAAGAAGGAAGAAGAGCTGGACGACCGGGAAGCAAATGGCGCAGGGCAGTCGAAAAGGAATTAGCGGCACTAGGCCATAGATGGAGAACGCTGAAACATATTTCCGGAAACCGCACACGATGGCGCATAGGCTTAGTAGAGGCAGTATGTGCTTTAAAAGGTCCCCAGCGGAATAAACTGAGGACCTGAGTAAGTTATTTGTTTACTTCCATTAAACTATTTTACTTTGAGGGGTAATTATATGTACACAGCAAAAATAGACTTCTATATCTTCTACATTTAATATACATAATACAATTATCCCGTTCTGATTATAAATGAATTGAAATTCCGTCTAAAATACGGTCAATATTTAATATAAAAATAAAATATGTAATGAACACATATGTACATTCCAACATCTTCTAAACTAATACACGTATTAGTAAAATACTACAGATAAAAAAGTGTAATGACTTCTTTTAGTTTTATTGTTAGCCAACAATCTTAAAATTGTTGTACATAAAATATGTATTCATTACAAGTATAATTATGTACAGGCCCATGTCTATAAGTCAGTATAATTTCATAAATTTCAATAAAAAAAGGATACTTATGTACAAGACAAATAGAAAATATGTAATCATTACATAAAACTTTTTAGGTACTCTTTACATATTTACTATATTGCATATACTCACTGATTCTATTGCAGCTATATTTAAAAAACAAATTCCTATAGATATGATTTTAGTGAGTATTGTTTTTTCGTTATGTACTTATTACGTATTTATGATTTGAATGCATACATTTCTGTTTTGTTTTACATCTCGTGTGTATTTGTTAATATATTGAGTATTTACTTAGGTATTAGGTTTCAAAAGTATAGGGCTCGAATTTGACATCGTCAAACTGACATTTTACTATAGCAAAACGTATTAAAATTGTTAAAACCTACTACAAAAAACCGATATGGTTTACATAATCGTGCAACTACGCAAGCAATTGGCAAAATTTGATTTGAAGAGACTGGATTGATTACAGATGTTATAAGATCCGTTCGTTCGTTCTTAGGAATTGGGACTGTCTTAAGGCACATTACATCGTATTTTGCATTTGGACCTACACTTACATCCAAATAAAGTCCAGCACCGAAGCCAGCTGACTATTCACAATGTTTGGTCGCAGTTACGTCGAATGGGTGCTTGAACAACGAGCGGTGGACGGCGATATTTCCAACAAAATTTTCTTCAGCGACGAACAAAATAGTCCTATTTGGGGTTGTGAGAATCCTCAAAAAAATCAAGAGAAGCCATTATATCCAAGAAAGGTTATTATTTGGCGAGCTGTTTGGTCTGGAAGTGTAATTGGACCACAGTAGCACAAAATTCCAAAATACACCAAAATATTTGGGGTATATTTTACACTTTCGTGATATACATTTTGAATATAAAAAATACACCACTTTTTGGTGCAATATTTGAACATTTAATTTCGATTCAGTGTAAATTATACCGCGTCACCGTTTAAAATTTGCACCAGCTGTGCAAAAAGTATACCGAATTTTGGTATTTAAATTGTGCTAGTGGTATACAAATTGTTCTGGTAACTAGAATAAATAATACTCTAGAGGTGTATGTTATGTTCTAAAAATAAACTCAATTCTTACACCTCAATGGTATACAATTTACACCACTTTTTGTGGATAAGCTTTCCCAAGAGCGTGAAAAATACACGATGATTTGATGGATTAAATATACCATTAGTGTAAAAAATTCAAAACTCAGAATTCATTTTGAAACAAAATATACACCGAAGTTTATTTCTTTTATCGGAAACTAGTTTGATGAATTAAAATTTACACCATGATTTATTTCCTGATGGAAAATGTATATAAAAGAATTCCGATCTTTCTAATTCATAATATGTGCGCAATAAAATCAGTAATTAATATGAATTTGAGTGTCTCATTTCAAAACGAAGTATATTCTGTCGACTGATTTTCGGACGTACCCCATCTAAAAATCGAGCGCCTTAATAATTTTACTTAATTAAAGCTTTCTAAATAGATTCATGAAAATTAATTTTTCAAAATTCATAGTTTTTTGGTTGTTCTCATTTTTTTTTTAAATACGTGCTGTTGAAAAAGAGTCGGAAATACCAAAAAAGGTGAATTATTCACTCGAAATATATAATATAACAATTAATTATAGTCTTCATTTTGAAGATGGCGGCCAGTGCAATCTCATGTTTGCCTAAATATTTTTTGAAAAATATGGCTGCCGTGTAAAAAATACACTGATTCTTGAATCTAGAGAATAAAATGCACTAATTTAGAAAAACAAGAAAAAAATACACCACTTGAGACAATTATATGCCATCTTCTATTTTCGGTACATTTATTTTGCTGAAAACTGTGCAAAATATTCACTGATGTGTATCAATTTGAAAAAATGGTATAAAAAAGCACCAAGTCAAAGGAGAAATGAAAAAAATGCACCATTGTGCAAAATATATACAGGAATATTTTTCGCTATGTTTAATTTATTCTAAATGGTGTAGGAAATGTCTAAAAGTTTATTCAAAACAAAAACAAAATTGGTTCATAAGAAGTAAAAATAT
This sequence comes from Eupeodes corollae, assembly GCF_945859685.1. Taxonomy (NCBI): domain Eukaryota; kingdom Metazoa; phylum Arthropoda; class Insecta; order Diptera; family Syrphidae; genus Eupeodes; species Eupeodes corollae. The sequence goes on from NC_079147.1 coordinate 281,097,840, forward strand.
TTATTAATATTTAGGGACATACGAAGTAGATAAATATTTATTTATATTAAGGTACATATGTAACTGCATTAGTAATTTTTAAGTTTTAATTTTAAGCTTTAGGTCGCAATATATGACACGGCTCCCACTCACTAGCATCGCTCAAATTTGCCGGAAAATCTAATTGGCATTGCTTTTTCTGATTTTTTTTAAGATCTCGGCCAATAAATTTGCTTAAGTTGATGTTGGCAAGACAATTGACTGAATATATGAGACGATATATTTAAATTCTATGTTTGGTGTATGGAATGGTGCAAATTTTACCACAATAGTGTATTTATTAGACCCATTCTCTGTGTTGTGTACATATTTCACCAAAAAAGAGTATAAATTACACCTCTTCCCTGTGTGGTGTATTCATTCAAGTATATTCTACCAAAATAGTGTATTAATTACACCCATTGTTATGTGTGGTGTTTTTGTCTATACCAAACTAATGAGTGTGTTTAAGGTACACCAAACTCTCTGTAAAAAAATAAACAATGCACGAGATGATCTTTCTTTACAACATATATTGTATTTCAAATAACTTTTTTTTTAGTGAAAAAAATATACCTAAATGTCAACTAAATGTATAAAACATTATAATGTGTGAATTAAAGGGAAAAAGACGCCTTTTTTAGCGTTAAAAGATTGTTTATTTTGTCTACATTCCATATGATATGGATGTAAGCAAATAAGTTTGCATTTGATATGCGCAGCAGGATATTCTTTCAGGATAACACTTCAAATAATTATTAAATTTTGAGCTACTCATTTTTGTTAATTATCAATAATTGTAGTGTGAGCACGTTAACAATTCAATGGAGACTGAATATATTCAGTCTAAGTTCAATAATATTTTCATATTTATTTTTCACACCATTTAGTTCAGTGTATTTAATTTCCACGGGGTTTAAATCTTCCACCAAAATATAATTGCCCATTTCAGATAGTGTATTTTATCTACTAAATATAGTGTACAAAATATTGTACTTTGGTTTGTTTCAGAATCGGATAACTTTATGCACCATTAATGGTGTATTATAAAAACATCTAAGAATCAGTTTATTTTGTACACCGAATTTAAAAAAAATTATGAAATTTTGCACAGAAAAGTCAATGGTGTATTTTGATTACCGGCACATTTTGAAAAATACACCAAAATATTAACAGTCTTATTTAATAGAATTCGCTAAACAGATGAATAGTTATACAGTGAATAAGGATTTATGTAGGCTCTATGTAACGTTGCAAAAATTCCTATTTATAAAAAAATCTGCTATAAATTTTAGTTATACAATGCTTATATCAAAAAAAGTGCCAAAAGTACTATAAAATCTGCTAGTTGTCATAGCAACTAAAATATAACAAAATAATTCCAATTATTTGTATGATATTCTCTTTCGAAAATCTATATTTTTTTTAGATTCTTCGTTTCTTCGGCTCACGAGCTAAACTCGAGAGGCATTATTGTTTTTATTTTAATTTCAAAAAGAGAGGAGAGAAATCAAAATGACATTTACGAAATAATAATAACAATAATTTCCTTATGTAGGCTCTATTCAACCTCAAAACGCGTTTAGCTTATTATGGGACTATGCAACCTTGTATAAGTTTTATAAATAGCATTTTTGCGTTTAGAGGCATTATAGAGATAACATAACTTTATGTAGGCTCTATACAGCGTTTTTAAATAAGACTGTAAATGTTTTTTCAATTTTCTCAGTTTTGCACCAAAATTATTGAACTTACACCAAAATATGCACCAGTGTGCTACTTGAGGGGTTTGACTGCTTTCAATTTTATTTTCCTACAACCATCTTAAGACTTGTGTACATAGAATATGTACTCATTACAAGTTTAATGCTGGACAAGCCTTTATCTAATTATAGGGTTTTTAAATTGGTAGATATTGGTGCTCCTTGGTTGCAATTTTGTTTGAATGATTACTGTCAAATCTTTTGTTTATTATTCACATTTGTATGCCAAATCATTATGGCAAGTCACACGATTGAACAGCACGTTCAAGTGATAAAACTTTATTATCAAAATGAGTGTTTGGAAACGCAAACGTTCCACACATTGATCCCATTTTACAATAGACGTGGTAGCCATCACAGTCGATTCTTCCACGTTTATTGGCCAAATTTGAGACGACCAGTTCAGCAAACAATCAGTCAGTACGTTCAAGAAACCCGAGATCGGCCGAGAACATCGCCGCGGTCCGCAAAAGTGTACATCAGAAACCGAGGCATTCTATTCTTTGCCGTGCACAACAAATCCGCCTTTCGCAGACTTAAACTTGGCCAATTTTGCGTGGGGACTTGAGCTTACACCCGTACAAGATCCAACTGACCCGGGAGCTCAAAGTTCATGAACATAGACAACGCCGTTTGTTCGCTGACTGGGCTTGGAATTGTTTGGAAGAGGGCCCAAATTTTGGCCGAAAAACCGTCTTAAGTGACGAGGCTCATTTTTGGATGATTTTTTATGGGACAACACCAACCCACTCGAGGTTCATATCCTCAATAAGATACCGTTTGTTGTGGATTTTGGTACAACGGAGTAATTGGTCCGTACTTTTTTTGAAAACGACGTAAGTGAGGTGGTCACCGTCAAAAGCGAGCGCTTCATAACCTTTATAACTTATTTCTTATGGCCCATATTGAACCATCTGGACCTAGATGACATGTGCTGTCAGCAGGACGGTGCCACGTACTACGACATTTACACACAACATCTAACCACATTATGAATTGAATGTCTTAATTTTTGTATTATTTTATATTTTGTATATTTTGTGAATTGAGTTTTTCTACAAAACAAAAAACATGTCACCAAATATATCATACAATAAGTTGAATCTCTGTAAAGTTAATGGATTTTACCATTTGGAATTATATTCGATGCAAACGCCCATGTTCCGACTTTCGGAAAGTGAATTGTAATCACTTTTCAAATTAAATAATCACGTGAAATGAAATTGCATGTTCTTCAAATCGAATGATTTCGAAAACTTGGAAATTGCTTTAAACTGTCAGAACTAAAGGATCCTTAATTTTTATCTTGTTTCTGAAGTAAAATGTTTGCTGTTTTGAAGAGGCTCACAATATTAAAGGAGGCAGAATTCAAGAGAAGAAATAAGAAGACGAATTTTGCGAGACATGGATTTACCTCACACAATTTAGGTGTGTGAAAATTATGTAGTATTGTTCTGATAAATAAAGTAATTTTAGATTAAGCAAAGACTTGTATGTTCTAAGGGAAATAGAACCTTTTATAATACATTCATCGACCGATTCCTAACAGAAGAAAGCTATCAAAGATCAATTCATAGAAATAAAAAATGTGATTTGAATGCATTCAGAAAATGGAGCACACCAAATTACACAACATCCATTTGCATGTTCAAAAATCCAATTCACGATAACGATTTGTGGAACACCCAAATTCACTTTCGAAAAGTGTATTCACAATGAGTGAAATGCGAAACATGGGCAAAAACAACATATTTCATCATGTATTGCGTTAAATCGGCCCTATGAGTGCTTCATTTAGCTGATTCAGCGGGTTTAGGATACTAATTTTTAAAATTAAAGACAGTCAGCTTCAAGAACTCAGTTTATATTTTATAACAAATATTTTTTCGGATATGTTGTACTCTAGCAAAAAATGCGGAAATGCATCAAATTTTTGTATCTAAAAAAATTAAGGATCTTAAGCACCGTTTTTCAATCCAAATCATTTTGAATATACCTTCAATTATGTAAATAAACTGAGATATATTATTTTTCCAGTTTTATTTTTTTCTTAACAAGGATAACATTCAATTTAATATGAGTACAAGACCTACGTATTCACTGTACATATACTTTTCGTGTATCATCGGTTTAAGTCCGTTTGAAATATGTTTCCCTATTAAGTTCAGTATTAAGATCCACCTGTGCCACATAAGTACCCTACTTCCATCACTCAATTACCCTTTGAAAATCATCTCCTTCGTATACTATAAATCCGTTTCTTCAAATCCAACAAAGCTGTGTACAGAAAGGAGAGCCTTTTTTAACAGAAAAATATATATGTATAAATAAAAAAAAGGAAGAAAGAAAGAATTCAGAATTGAATTTCAAATTTATATCAATTGAATTTATGCCAAATTAATCTTATCGAATCTCAGTTTAAATTGAATTTCAATCTTTCGACCTTATTTTGAGATATTTCTTTTGCCATAACAGATGTTGCTGCAGCTGCTGTTGCTGTTTCTGCTACTGGCTGCTCCTGGGTCTCGATCTGGGTCTGGGTCTGGGCTGGGTCCTGCTGTGGTAATGGTATATCTTTTATAATGCTGCTGCTCCTACTGCTCCTCTTCCCATTTAAGGTCCTCGCACAACCGAGAACGGTTAATTTATTTTGTTGTATTATTTTTCGTCATAGCAAAAAATATCGATTTAAATCGAAAGTTAACCACACATTATGCCATATGTTTAAAGAAGAGTAGCCTTATGTTTTTTGTGTTTTTATTTTTTGGCCCAAAGGACCATTTTTCTATGCTACAACTTTTGGTCATGGTAGATTGCTCTTCAGCAGCCAACAGAGAAAAAAAGGTCCTTTTTCATTTTTGTTTGTGTGTTCACCTCTCGTATGTGTTGTGGGAAATAATCGTTTTATTATTGGTTTTGGTTTTCCAAGTTTGTATTTCTTTTTGTTTTGATTTTATTTGTTACCAACAATTTTTGAACAAGGACGAGATCGCAGGGATGTGCTTATAGATGTTTTTTTTTTCTTACCCGTTTGTCAGAAAGGTTTAAATTCCGGGAATTCTTTTTACTCTTTTGTGTGAGTATGTATTTGGTCTGTTGCTTCCTTCTTTATACCAATCCTGTGTGAAAGCGGTTAGGATAAAGGGTTTCGATTGGTGTTTTCTCTTGCGGTAAATTTCACTATCGATTTTGGGGGTTTCGAATATCGTTTAATGGTCTTTTAGTGAGATTTAATGTTATTTTGTTTTCCTTCTATGTTGTTTTTGCCTGCCTTAAGGATTTATTGCTTCCCAAGCGAAGGTAAATATAAGTATTTTTTTGTATTTTCCATTTAATCAAAAAGAAGGAAAAATACCCGTAAAGCCCGCCATTCCTGCCCTAAACGTTTAAAAGAACATCAAAAACATATCCTGTTTTCTTTTTATAACCAATTTAAAAAGGGATAACACACTAAAATAACAACCCTGGAACATTATGACTAATTAAAATACAAGACTCTGTGACAGGGTGTAGTTTGGTGTATACAGCTGCAGACAAAATAGTAGGAACAAAGCTTAATTTTTGGGTATTATGGAAAAAGAGTTTAAAATTTAAGTTGAAACAAAACAATACATTTCGACAGAAAATGCCAATTATTTATTGGTAGGTTATGTTTGATAATTATTCGTAATTCTTTTTTCATAAATGAACTAGGTTAGGTTATAGGTTATAGTGGGTGTCCGTGATGGAATAGGACACATTTAGGACAGTTTAATGGCCAATTCTAATTCCACATGAATCTCAAGTCTTTTTTCGAAGCTCAATGTGATAGTGTCCGATTGACAAGCTTATATGCGATCTGCTTAGAGAGAGCAAACAGCTTGAGCGCCAGATGTTTTTCGTGGTTCAACAGCTATGGATTGTTATAGAGTTTGTCACAGAGAGACAGAGTCCAGGGATTTCATAGCAGCCTGAATATTTGAGAAAATACGCACAAGAACCCACTACAATGATTGGGAAGACTGAATGAGAGACTTAATTTCAGTCGTTCGGAGTACACACCTCTACCAACTCCTTCATGTGGTTATGATCCATCTGTATAAAAATGGACTGACTCGTTTTCCAGGAATGCCCTATCCTCCCAGAAAGATCTGAAAGGTATAGAAATCTGGAATGGGGTCGTGCGAAGCAATTCGCTTATACAAAGCAAGGCTTAACGTTATATTTTATTTAGTTTCTCACGGTTTATAACTTTTACTAAAGCAATTCGCCATTTCACACCGTACATAAAAACCAAGGCACTAAGCTTCGTCATGAGATCTTCTTTTAGATACTTTTAATTTAGAGAGGGCAAACATATGGAACTTTGTATTTCCTAGAAAATGGGACCAAATCGGTTTTGTGTGGGTTGAAACCCAGTCCTCACCGATTAGCCCAAAGTATTAGCTTGTCTAAGACGTTTTGTAAGAGTTCCTGTAGGGTATTTAGATGCTTTTCTGAAACTGCTATAGGAATGTCATCCGCATAGGTAATCACTGTGAAACCCTCCGCGTCCAGACCAGTTAGGATTTCATTTAGCACCAGGTTCGAGAGGAGAGGAGTGTTCTTCTACTAACGAATCTTCTAGCAGAAAAGTTGCCCAGTTTTGAGTAAGTTATTCAAACGAACCCTCTACGTTCAGTGAAGCTAGTCCAGATGTGATTGAAAACAACCATAGTGAACTATCTATAATGGAGGGCCTATTGTAACACCGTTTCCAACAATTCGCCTTTACAATAAGCATGTTAAGGCATAGACAGAAGTCATAGAAGAAAGTCTTAAGAAGGAATGATTATAGGCTTGTAGGTGGGGGATCTTTAGGGTTGTGTTGCTAGCATTTCTCTGCTTTGGATATGAAAACAACTATCACTTCTTTCATGACGAAGGAATATAAGTATACCAGATATAGAAGGCTGTCAAAAATTGATCAAGAATTGGTACAATTATGTCTGAGGCCTTTTGTGGTTCGGCTGGTACTATTCCATCTGGTCCTGCAAATTAAAATGGTTTGAAGTCATTAAGAGCCCATTGTAGCTTGTCCAGGAAAGTGAGTATCAATTACTAAGTTCAGCGATTCTTCACTTGACATTATCCAGTAGCTCTCTGCATTTTTCAGACAGATTGGCGTCGCTGGATTAGTTGAAAGAATTTGTGATAGGGGTCTCGGAATTTTCTTATATTGCATCACAGAAGGACCGTCATAAAGATCGCTTAGATTATCTTAGGGCCTTTTTATAACTTCTTAAGCACTCTTTATAAGAATTTCCGAGAGTTTAGCTTGGTCAAAGAGTTTTGTACATGCTCTTCTAACCATTTTAGTTTCCTTTTTCCTCGTATGACTACAAGTGTCCAAGCAATTTCTAACTTTTTATTCATAGCTAAATAGTTTCGGTTTTGTTAAGCTTTGTATTGCGTTTCTGCATGTAGCCCAATCAGTTTTCAGAAAATTTCGAAACATCGATGGACTAGGGTTTTTATCCACATTGCTATTGAATTGGATATACTATGGTAAGAGAACGAGTGTAATTTGGGTACCATTTCCATTGGCATGGCATTAAGAAAGAAAATTTTAGAACTTCAGATATATCTTGAATTCTTTCTTGAACTTATTGTTCTGTGGCAATGTTCCAGATTCAAAACTCTTACATTTTTAATCAAACTAGACTATTGTATGAGACTTTTCCTTCAAGTGTTTCTATTATTTTGGCAATAAGTGTAGGCATATTTAGACGAATATTTATGATGAGTTCTGTCAACTCATCTTGATGTCCCTGTGACATGATGATGTTTTTTTTGTTTTTCTTCACTTCTTGTTTCGTTGTCTTTTGGTGTTGCCATTCAATTTTTAAACGATAGATGATGCTAGCATAGGATATCCTTTGTGACACTCTCTCTTTCTTTCTTAGACAAAGAAAAGAGTATGGTATTATCCTTTGTACGAATGTTGTTTACCCATAATATTATGCAAATTATGGAATAATAATGCTAATTTCTACGTCATTTTGTGTGTTTAGATTGAGGCTTAGACAGAGACTGAGAGTAAAAGAGATAGAAGAACTCATAGAAAAGGAGGCATAGCTTTCAAAATTTGAATTAAATCCATAGAATGTCTCTCAGGCTTTTATAAGGACATCATGCTACATAATATAAAGACGACAGAAAGGAGAAGAAGAAGAACATAATTGTGTTAATTATAGTTAAAGTCTCTTTCTATCTCATCTTTGTTGGTTAGTTCCTAAAAGTATAGGACAAGTATTATGGAATATGTAATTTTAGTCTTTAAATGCAGAAAATGTTATTAAAATATTTTTGGTTGGAAATAAGCCAGATACATGGTCAAAGCATTCCTCTCTCGAAAAGACGAACGTATAATTAGTCTATAGTTATAAGTTAGAAGGTAAGAAAGGAGAAGGATTTTGTCTATTAAATTATTGTCTTTTTGTTGTGCGGCTTATAGATAAATGTTATGATAAAATGGAAGCAGATGTTTTGGGTAAAACTAATTAAAATGCTGCATAGGAGAAAGCAAATCTCGGGAATTAAGTTATTGAAGATGGAATTCAGTAATAGGATGAAAGATTTTTTCTGCCAGGGATTTAATTAAGAGACTTCTTTTATAAGAAGAAAATCTTATCAGTGGCTAAATTTAAATATAATTATATGAATATCATTTTTCTACTAAGCCTATGTAAGATGCTGATTATTTGATGAAAGTAGGAATTAGTCTAATTTCGATCTAAGAACAGAGCTACATATTCTGACTTTATAAGCTTTCATAACTACAACCCCACTAAGTCAACTTATGTGTATGCCTCCCATCCACACAGTCCTTTTCATAAGCGAAATGTAACTCGCTTGATCTTCTTTTACCACTAGTAGTCAAATCCACGCAGCACACTGCGGATTCTACTGAATGCCGCTATGCTCTCTCAAGGCTTAGAGACAAGAAGATTTGTGAGAATGTTTGTATTTTTCTAGCACTTCTTTAAGTTTGATCTTTTCTGTTTGCTACAAAGGCAAAACGATAACAAGCTTTTTGGTTTACATTCAACAGAAAAGTCTGCCTTCTGAATTTTCCAAACTCATGAAAATTTGTATCAAATATCATGATAATTTTAATCTACCTCCACAAAAAGTAAAGGATGGTCTGGATAATTTTCGTCAAATTACAGTCGAAGTTAATATAATCCCTTCCAACATCAATAAACATATGAAATTGATCTTCGTGCTTTAGATCATTTAATAAAACAATGCGACCCCCTTGATGAAAATTAATTGTTTGGGGATTTAAACCTTTTACAGATTAAATGGATAGTGTCAGTGACCACGGATCAATTTATACTTGTTATCCCTCTTCGGCAAAAGATTGTCTTGTTGTAGATCATTTGACTGATTCAAGCCTCAGCCAAGCAAGTGGTATTCTAAATAATATAAACCGCCAACTTGACTTTATACTCACGGTTGCCACTTGAAAAAAATTGCATGAACAAAGCTGAAAATAAAAATGACTAATCGTACCAACTTCCTAACTTCCCATAAAATAGTATTGTAATCGGTTCGATTTGTTGAATTGAAAATTTTTATATTTCTCGACGTTTCAAGGTTCCTAGAGTCTAAGTAAAATATATTTATAGAGAAGTCTGTGCGTGAGTGTGTATAAATACGTTCGGGAAGAATAACATTTTTGACACCTGGTCAAATTTTGAGAAAAGCGAATTGACATTTTTTTACAAAAAAAACCTTAAAAAAACAATAGTAAAACTTGGTAAAAATTAACTTCGACTCAAACATTTTTTCAAAAATTAAGAAACTATTGGCTTTAAGTTAATTATATCTCACAGAAAATATTTTTTCGGGCATTCCGTAAATTTTGCATAAAAATCCAACAGTCAAGCTTTTTTAATAAAAAAATAAAATCTACAATAAAAAGTACGCAAATGCTACAAACATTTAGTTTCAATTGACTTTTGACTAAAAATCTCGTAAGCGAGAATAGATTTTAAAATCAAACTATTTCATCATATCCAAAATATTGTTGGTAATTTTTAATTTGTTTTAGAATAATTCAACTGACACCATTTTTAGAAAATCACGAAAGCCAACAAACCTTTTAAGCAAGAAAAATCGGCAGGCGGAATGGATAGTTATCAGTATTGGTGGCACCCCAGCATCTTTTTTTTTAAGATCACAATATGTTAACATTATGTCAAGAGGTCGAATACTATCGCTAAATAAAATTCATATAAAATTAATTTAAAAAAACGTTTTTGCACACCAAACGCTATTTTTATTTTTGTCATCTTGAAACTCTTTGACAAGCAAATTATTATTAATGGTATACAAATTAAGTCTGCCTTTCGTTTTTATCAAAGTCAATTTAATTTTCCTATCAGCAGCAGCTGAGCTGTGAGGAAGTCACATCAAGTTATAAACGAACTAACTTGAATTTTTAAAACAATATTCATTCAAACTGTTTTTATGATACCGTTTTTATTACCTTTTCCCAACATTCTGACATGTCCATTCTATCCGTAAGATTGTGATCTTGAGATGTTATGATTTGGAGATGTTGAGCCATCTGTCAATAAATTGTGAAGTGAATGCATTCAGTGTGTGCATTCAATGATTGTGCATTTGTTATGTTATGGGGTGCGTTCAATTAAATAGATTTACGTACAGTTTACATTAGATGAAAAAAAACTTTTTATTTTTGAGAATACGAAAGAAATAGAGTCCAGTTATTTTTCTTCAATTTCTTAAAAAAAAGACCAAATGGAATAAAAAGTGACCAAGTGCCCAAGTGCCCAAGTGAGAGAATAATGACCAAATTTGGTCGTAAACAACCAAACTGGGAACCGTGTTTATACTCTCGAACGACCCAGATAACTCATCAGTCATTCTATGCCTTCAAATTCCTTCAGTTCAGCTTTTGAAATTATCACCTTCTCTTGCTAATAACGATCTACTTTAACATGTGCCTAAGAGTATCCCTTTACAATAATTTTTCAAAATCATTGAAACTTATGAGACCTATCACTCTTCCAAACAGATCTCGACAATTTCTAAACCTGGCGCACCAAAAATTGCTTAGAGCTCAACATAAGCAAGAACCAGGCAATGACGTTTTTGCTTAAACGCATTTAAACAGCTCCCCGTCATAACTGTCTTCATAGTGATCCCATACCGTGCCATGATGGTTAGTGCGTTGAACTGTCATGCCAGAAGTCTTTGGTTCGATCCCTGCCTATGCCACCTAAAGTTATTTATCACGGGTACTGCCTTTTGCGAGGAATTGGCAAATTCTCCAAAAGTTATTCTTGGCATGAAAAGATGGTCAAAAGAATTTTCTAACAATTTCGTGCTCCTATAGCCTTCCAAGACGTTCGTCCAATATCAATTAGAACATGCGTCGCAGCTTTGGGAAATAAATTAGAATCAAGCCCCCACTATAAACTTGTAGACAAAGTGAAAAGAATTTAAAATGTTTATCAGTTGAAAATGTTTATTAAATTTTTGAAAAATTAAGCAAAATTCAAATAATTTGAACACTTGAATGTTTAAAGTCTTTTGATTTATTTAAAGACCAACAATGCGATCAAGCTCAAAGTTTTACATTTTATTAACATCCCATAGAAATTTAATGTAATCGGTCCGACGTTTCAAAGTCCCTAGAGTCGAAATAATATATTTTTAGAGACATGTTTGTGCGTGCGTTTGTAGGTACGTTCGTACGTCCGTACGTCCTGAAAAATATTTCGCTACGCGTCCGTACGTTCCCGAAGTTTTTTTTTGTCGTCCATAGCTCAAGAACCAGATAAGAATGCAGAAAGGACTCTCAAAAAATCGAGTTGGTGGTAAGCAATTTAAAAAAGGTGGAAATTTCGTTTAATCTAAATACTTCACGAACCAATAACGCTAGGGACTTGAATAAAATTTTATATTATATAATGTACCCCGAAAAAAACGACCATATTTTTGGAAAAAAAATAAAATTAACGGTTTAATTTATGTGTAAATCAAAAAAACGAAAACAAGTCTTTGTCACCTACAACATTTAAAAAAATGATTTTATCTCCTTAACAGTTTTTTGCAACAAAGAATAACATTTTAACATATAGTACAATTTTAAGGAACATTTTTTTTATAAAAAGTAAAAACCTAAAAAAAAAACATTACTTAAAGTTGGTAAAAATTGATTTTCAGCTCAAATATCTTTTCAAAAAACTGTCAATTCCAATTTTCTTACAAAAAATTTAAAACTTAAAATTAACTAAAGTGGAAAAAAATTGATTTTTGACTTTTCCAAAACTTTGAGATATTCTCTTCAAACTAATTTTATCTTTTAAAAAATATTGTTGCCAACATTCAGTAAAATTAAAAAATCGAATTGACAGTTTTAATTTTTTGAATCGATTGATTTTCGACTCAAATATCTTTTTAAAATTTAAAAATATTGCGATCAAACTAACTTTTCCTTATAAAAAATATTGTTTTCAACATTCGATACAATTTTGAGATAAATCGAATTGACAGTTTTTTAACAAAAAAGAAAAAAACAAAAACGCATTGCTAAAAGTTCGTAAACATTGATTTTCGGATCAAATATCTTTTCACACATTAAAAATATTGGATTTAAACTTATTTTATTTCACAGAAAATATTGTTTTTGATAATCAGTAAATCGTTTGCAAAATTTCAACAGTCTGTTTATTCATACAACATTTTCTGTTTTCGATATCTCGTGAACAATAAAAAACATTGTATTCAAATTAATTTCATTCACTCATTTTATATTTTTATATACGAAATAAAAAGTTTTAAGAAATGCTTCTAAAGATTAATAGGTTTTCGAATAAAAATCTAGTTAACAAAAATAGATTTTGAAATCAAACTATTTCATTATATGCAAAATATTGTTGGTAATTTTTAAATTTTTAGAAAAATTTAACCGACAACTTTTTTAACAAAACACAAAAACCTAAAAGCCTTTCAAGCAAGACTTATCGACAAACGGAATGGGAAGTTATGTGTGTTATCTGTGTGTCGCATCCAGCCTCTTTTTTTCTATGTGATTGGTGTTTGTCAAAAAGGAAATGCTGAATAGATTTGAAAAATAATTTTGGATGAGTCTTCATGTCATGAAAGGTAAAATTTTATGGAATGCATTAACTGACCCCATATACACTAAATGACAAAAAATACGGTTGTATTTTTGTTTTACTGGTTTATGATTTTGAAAGTAAGTTTAATGCTCAAAGTGAATGCTAATAACTTACAAACTATTTGAATGCTACGGCCTAGACTCTTCTTCTAATAAATCTATAAGATGTTTTCACAACTTAAATGGCTTTAAAGTAATTTTTAAAGAGAAGTAACCTTATTACTTCCTCAACAATCGATATTGATATTAAAGTAACGACGCAGATGCTTCATGCCTAAATTAATTTAAAAAAAATATAAAATATCTTTATACCAACCGAAAACAAAAATTCATCATCAATCATCCTTCAAGAAAACGGTTTTCTTTTTTTAGATCCATCGAGTGTGAAGACGACGACAACATTGACATTCCAAACACATTGACACCCCAACCATTTCGATTAATAACAATTCAATCTTATCCTTTTCGTATCCTTAAAAAAAAAACAATTCAATTTTCTTAAGAAAAAACGAAGAGAAAACAGCGAAAATAAAGGAAATACAAATTTCTTTCACATCTGTCTTTTCACAAAGAGAACAAAGAAAGAAATCAAAAAATAAAAAAACAATACCCTTCTTCAATTTCTTGGTAGAAGTCTCGTTTTACTCGTCCTTTTATGTGTTTTAAACAATTAATCTTCTTAGCAAACGGGGTCTACACTTTTAGAGTCTACATTTACAGACATTTTGTCTTAATGCTTGAGCTTTCTCTTTCCTGCTGCAGATACTATAATTCAACGTTAATTGACATTCCGCCTGACTGCTTACTAGCTGCTAGCCCAGTAGAAAGCCCATTTAACCCTTTTTCCCATCATCATCACCTTCATCAACAAGAAGACATTCCTTTCTTTCCTTTCGTTTCCTGTTCCTGTTTTAGCCCCTGTATGGTGAGGAGGAGGGCTCACAAATTCTTGGATATTGTTCTCCGAGATGTAATGATGATGATAACATGCACATTCTATGAAATTTTTCATTCCTTTATACGTTCCCATAGCAACTCCCTGCTTTTCGTCCTTTCGTTGTCCTCAACACCATCAACAATGCTATCAACGAAACGTTAGAAGCTTGTAATTAGAATTTTGCTAAAGGTGTTTTGGTCTTCCATCAGCAATTGTTACCTGCTTACCATTAGGTTACCAAACCTCCCCCTTCTATCTCTGTGTTTCTGTTGAGCTGTTCAAGCTCAATCCTCAAGTCAAACTACATTTAGCAACATAGATACTAAGGAGCCCAGGTAAGGTAAGGTAAGGTAAGGTAAGGTGGTATCACCTTTATCATCGCAAGGACAATTGAATGCAATAAAGGTGCGTCGCTCGTCGTCGATAAGGCAGTTTCAAATGATGATATTACTCCTTTGAATTTGAATTGCTCGGTCTTATATACTCGTATATGGAGAAAAGGTTAAAATGACATCAAAACGTCTTTGCCAATCTGGGAATTTAATTAGAATTTTGAGGTATTCCTTGTGACTTGTGATGCAATTTGTGTTGTTATGCCATTTGAATTGGAAAAGGTGATGAACAAAAGAACGAGTCGTAGGTAAGGCACTCGTACAGTAACCTACTATTTGTTTTATGTCAATTACTTATATGCTTCATCAATTTATCCATCATCAGGGACATGGAAATTAAATGACTGCAGACAGGAACGGTTGGTTAGGAAAAGGTTGGTGTTGATGATGATTTTGATGACGATTGCGACAAGAATTTCTAATTATTTTCAAGAACTACGTACGTAAACAAATTGGAAAATGAAAGGTTTGAAATTGTGGTGCTTTTGGGTTCGAAACAGGTGATGAATTTAAAATTTTATTTTGTTGGATGTTTCAAAAAGAATATACCTTTTGGATGGTCGATAAAATTACTTCTGTTTTAATTGCTTTTTTTGAACAACAGTTGGGTGTTGTAATTTCATGCTTAAGTGACATCAACACGTTCGGAAAAAAGGATAAATATCACAGTGTAAATGGTGGTTCAACCATAACGCTTAATTGTGATTGTAAACAACGTTTTCTTTTTAGAGAATTATCTTAATTATTTTTATGGTGATAGAAAAATATATGGCAATTATGTCTGGTACAAGAAATCAGCTTAATTCCAACTGCTGGTCCGGTGAAATACCTCTATCTGACAGTCCATATTTTCAATGACTTTGTGCCCTAAATAAAGTTCAATGTCGTTAATGAGAATTGCAATCGCCACGAAGAACATGAGAAAACAAAGTATTACATTTCTAAACTAAAAGAGTCATTCTTTCTCATGATTGGGGGTAGTGACAAAGTCTTATTGAAATGTTTTGAAATATTCTCAATTGAGGACCTTGAATCGCTATAACTACTTACAAATATTGTTTACTTATCCTAAAATATGTCATTTTAATATATTCTTGAAATACCAAAGAATTTCAAAGAGTCATCCACTTTAGCGATCTATAAAAAAGGAGATCCTAATCTTCCCGAAAACTATAGAGGTGTCTCCGTTCTTAATTCATTACGAAAACTGTTTACTCAAATGCTTTATCTTAGACTTGTTTTCAAGCTGGGTTTCGAGCTAACCTCTCTACAGTTGATAAAATTTTGACTCTAACTAATGTCGCTAAACGTTTTTTGCATAAGAAAGCTAATCTCTATACTTTTTTGTAAATTTTAAAACTACCTTTGATACTATAAACAGAAAACTATTACTTTTCAAACAAGCAGGAGTTGGATTATCAACAAAACATATGAGAAACTTCTTTCAAATACAACAGCGGTAGTTTCTAATGGTAGAACCTCTTCGCAACAATTTAAGACAGAAGTGCGTGTCCCGCAAGGTTGCATTTTAAGTCCTTTGCTCTTTTCACTTTTTACTAACGACATTGGAGACAGTGTTCCAGGGGGTGTATATCGTCATTGTTCTATTAAAACTCCCTAAGTCCTTTTTTTGTGTTTTGAGATATTTGCATTTAAAGTTTGAAATCAACATGCAAATTAATAGATTTTGGGATTTTTAATTTAAAAATGGTACATCACAAGCTTAGAGAGTATTGAAAAAATATAAATTTTGTCATTTGCATGAACTAAGTGTATTTATTTCATTTTTACGGAAAATGGACTTAGGGAGTTTTCATAGAACGAGGACGATATTATATTTATTTTCTTATGAAGGTGCTCTTATATGCAGATGACCTTAGCATTCTTACTGATAACCCGGTAACTCGACAACTGCAAATTATAAACTTAACCAGTATCGTAACTCTTGGAATCTTCAAATAAATACTTAAAAGTCGAAGATTATGGATTTTAGATCTCATAATTATAATGTCAGAAATTCTTGGCATCTTAATGGTGAAAGAATAGAGGTAGTTAAAAAATTTAAATACTTAGGTTTTACAATAGCACACAATTTAAACAACGGACCTCATATAAAAAAATCAGCCATTAACTGCATTTGGTCAAGTTTTTTTAATAACAAATGTATGGTAAAATTCAAAGTATTTGATGCAACAATTAAAAGTTCACTCTTAGAAGACTTTAAAGTTATCCAGAGATATTTCTTCAAACGTGTATTGAAGGTCATTTTAAACACACCTAACTATGCAATATATGTCGAATCTGGACTACCTCCAATTTTTTTTAAAAAAACATTAAGGCAAATGCGGACTATGTTGTCAAAGTTTTAAAGAGATGTGATAATAATCTTCAAAGAAAAGTACTCATGAGTTGCATGAGTACATTCACTTCAGAGTTGTTACACGCCGTTCAAAGATTGGCAAGAATTGACTGATAAATATAATACGACATTGAATTCTGCCTTGAATAACTTTGGCCCATGGAAGGATGAATTCTATGACTGCATCTCAGCAATTGACAACAAATATTTCAAAATTCTCTGAACGGTGCTAAAGAGTCCATGTCAAGAACGATATACAGCAAACTGATTCACTGTTTGGCGAAGTCTAATTATTTTCGAAAAGATTGCACAGTTAACGAGATGAGTTTAATATTTAAGATCCAAACTGAAATACTAGAACTAAATTACGGACCTAAAAGGGTTGATATAATTTGTTACCTTATAGGGTTGATATAATTCTAATTGTAATCTTTGTTACCTTAATCAAATCGAAACCGTTTATCACTTCCAAAAAAAATGTCCAATATTCCAAGAAATTCGAAGTTAATACTTTAGAAAAAACTTTCTTTCTGCAGAAGAGAGTTACTCAATTCTAAATGGTGAGTGTGGTTGGAAAGTTCTTATACGGCTCGTTACTGAAACTATCCCTTACATAAATCTCTTTTAGAATCAATCTATTATTTTGTTTTAGCTAAACTAAAAGCGGATATTTTAGTTTATATTGAATCCTTTAATCTACTATTACTCTTTAATCAATTAATTCAGCAATCTTTTAAATTTCAATACACTAGTTTAAATATGTTCTTTTTGTTTTAATGTAACTTTTGCTATATTTTTATATTAGTTTCTATTAGCTTTAATTATACCTGATTATAAAGTCTTAAAATTAAATGATATTTTGTTAAAATATTTTGTTATAATATATTTAATGTTAAAATACTGTTTACTTTTTCATTTTCAATTTTCTTGCTGTGTTAGACGAAATGAATTCTCATAAAACGCTTACAAAATTCTAACGCACTTTCTACTTCTATATTGTCAAAGACGAAAAACAAAGAAATGTCAAATAAAGTTGTAACAAAACATTTCGTTAAGATGTAATTCAAGACTTTAAATCTGAGCTTATTTTTTTTAAATATTTGAAATCTCAAAGTGTGTTATAACATTTACTTCAAATTATGAAATTCTGACCGATTTTCATAGATTTGAGAAATGTTTAGAGTTCCCCAAAGGAAACAAATTTTTGGTTCAAAATGTTCTGAAAAGAATAAATGATTTACTTCAAGCAAGATTTTATACAACTTTGCAGGAAACATTCAAAGGACTTGGTTTGAATCTAAGAACCTTAAATTCCATATTGTCTTCAGCTATATTTTATTTATATTGCATCTGAAACAAGAATTTAAAAGCGCTACATAGTGTGGTTTCAGCACAGGAAAGTTCACCATTGACCAAATATTCACATTACGACAGATCTTGGATAAAACCCAGGAACTTTAAATCGATACTCAGCGTCTCTTTGTCCATTTAAAATCCGCGTATGACAGCATCTATAGGTTAGAGCTCTACAGAGCAATTTCTAGTTT
The DNA here is from genome assembly GCF_945859685.1 of Eupeodes corollae. Taxonomy (NCBI): domain Eukaryota; kingdom Metazoa; phylum Arthropoda; class Insecta; order Diptera; family Syrphidae; genus Eupeodes; species Eupeodes corollae. Next base: position 281,116,035 of record NC_079147.1, read on the forward strand.
TGGCATCCCTGTCAAACTTATCCGTTTGAGCTCTATCAAGGTCGGAAAAGATCTCACCGAAGAATTGGATGTCAAAAAAGGTTTTAGACAAGGTATGTACTGTCATGCTACTTCTTCTGGAAAGAATTGTGCAAAACTCAACTTTCAACACTAGAGTCACAATTATGCAAAGGTCCATCTAATTACTCGGATACGCTGATAATATTGACATATAATTGGGAGATCAAAGTGTTATATCAGTGGAGCAAACCGCTGCCTCTTTGGACTTAGAAGAGCTTCTAAAATCAGAATCAATAAGACACTTACCATCCCGGTTCGCATTTATGGCGCTGAGGCCCTTGACCTTGTCAAATAAAGATGAGAGAGAAATATTCTTCGGGTGATTTTTGGTCTCGTATTTATAGCTGGAGAATGAAGGAGAAGATACAATAGCGAACTGTATGGGATGTACAGCGACACTGAGCTGATTAACAGAATTAAAGTCTAAGGACTTAAATGGCTGGTTCATGTAGAGCGAATGGACATGAACGCTTCAGCCCAGAAGGTCTTTGAATCCAATCCCAAGGGATGGCGCAGGAGAGGAAGACTGTTACTCAAGTGTCGAACGCAGATGGGTGAAGACCTCAACCAACTTGGCATGTGAAACTGGAGATAGGGACCGAGATGGCTGGAGACGCATGTTGATTAGAGCCCAGGTCACCCCGGACTGTAGCGCCACCTCAAGTAAGTGAATAATATCTAATATCAATAATGACAGTCTCAAGGAATTTTTTGGCTACAGGCTTTTCCGGTGTGCCTGGTTATTCCTTGAATAGAAAAATATCGGAATTCAAGAAGTGAGCTGTTTTCAAAATTTGACGGAAATCATAACGAAATTAGGTAGAACCAATGATTTTGAGGTTCAGAATCTTGAAAGGTCTACAATTATGTTTAAAACCCTCCAAAACATACAATGCCAAAAATGTATAAGCTTTCAATAAATTTGAAGCTAAGATTCTTTGAATGCTGCCATTATTTTAAGTTGGTGAATCTAAAAAAAAACTTATAAATAATCTAGATTAGAGATCTAAAGCTGACAAAAGACTAATTAATTTCAGTCTTTTGTTTGCAAAAAATTCACACTAAGCCAAAACCTGCAATGAATTTAGGATTTTGTCAACAAAAAGTCAAATAACAATGCTTAGTCATTTTATCTTCTTTCATATTCTCAAGATTTTTATATCATCAAGTCTTCTTCATTTGCATAATACCATAACAGATGAGGCTATTATAGAATCCTTTTTTCAGTTTGATACTTCAACTTTTAAAGTTTTCGTTGTTTTAAGACAATTTTTAATTATATCACTCTCACTAAGTCTTATAAATTAGTTTTGCCTCGCGGCTTGACCAGTTTCAGACTATGGGGGATTTCACTATACTTTTTGCAGTCACATTTGTTATACATTTAACAACAAAATTGGGTTGAATGTCATTTTATACGATTGTAAACAAAAACCAACAAAAACACGCAAACATTAAAATATTTGATCTTTCACAAAAAAGGTTCAAATAACATTCAAAATAAAACGACCTCTTTCAAAACCGTTAAATTAGCAAACATAAATCACAAGCAAGATCTAGGTTATGTATAGTGACTTTTTGTCCACGAGACAGCAATTCTTCTTATAATACAGAGAGGTTTGTTCAAGTAGGTAAACCACAACAATCTTTTAAAAGCTTTTTTCGCAAGATTTTATTTTCTCTGCAAACAAACAAAAAGACTCTGTCAATGTTTTTCTTTTTATGTTAACAACCGACCCAATTGTCAAATTGGCTAACCATATACCTTTTGGAACAATCACAATTGTGTTACCTATGTACCTATATTCTCGTCAAAACTAGGTACCTAACCTATAGAAATACATTGTGTGTCGTCTATTGTCTTTTTATTTAAGACCTCTGTATCGACATAAGAATAAAGCACCTACTGTTTACGCTGTCACTTAAAAGAAACCACACCAATCCACCTTTTTTCCACCATCAGATTGAAAACAAGAACAGACAATAATAAAAAAAGAGTAATGTATTCCAGTCTAATTCGCATGACTGCAGCACCACCACCAACAACTCAACCTTCACCAGCGCCACCATTCCTGTCACCGAACAGAAGTGGTAACTTGGTAAGTACTTGAATTCCACATGTTCACTTTACAAGTGGGTGATTCGCGAATCCAAAGAAAGTATAGCTATAACACTGACAAATAGTGTGCTTGGTTTACCGCATTTGAATACCATGCCACCCGCCATTTTACTAACCCAAAACCACCTTAATCACACTCTTGAAAATGTCAACAATACTACAATTCGCAGTCATCCGTTCCTGCTTCAAAACGAAATACAAATTCAAAACAGTAGAAAAGTAGACATTGTCATTGAAATTGAAAGGAAAACCATAAAACCGTGTTTAATATTCACTCCCTCGTAAAATCCACAAAATAATAATAAACAATAAGATAAAACAAAATACAACCAACGGAACGGCAACAAGATGTCAGATAATTCTTTATTTTTTACTTCTTTCCGCCATTGACATGGCACACGGGACATGGCTAGAGGCTAAGCCGCCAAAACGTCATCATCGTCGTAGTGGCAAAAACGGCAAGACATAGCGTCAAAAATAAAATGATGGTGTAGGGTAGCGTAGTCGGTAGAGTGTCTGTTTATATTTATTTCGAAATTCGAAACATTAACCCTTGTAGTCGCATTCAATCCCGCTCCCGAATTTGAAACATGACGGAACCACGGAACCAAAGAAACAATATTCTCACTTAATTTCGTTGATGACTTTATTTCGTGTCTTCCTCTTAGTTGTGTCGTTCGTGTGTTCTTCCTCAAAATAAAACAAACTAAACAGAAAAAAAAATATTTTTATAAACGTATTCTGACCGAAATGTCATTAACGAAAGAACAATTATTCACTTTAGCAAGCAGAGACCCACAACAACAAGACACGACATTTTTTCGAAGAAATTCGATGATATTTCGAAGAAGAAATTAAAAGCTGCATGAGCCTTAGCGCAGAACCATCGCCCGCCATGACAGATGACACCTCGTGCAGATGACAGATGTCAGCTAGTGAAATAGAAAAATTATTTGGCATGGCCTTGTTTTTGTGTTTCTTAATTTTTTGTTGTTGTCATTTTTTGTGTAGTCGTAGTGTCAATTGATTGACAGGTTGATAAGATATTTCAAGGTCAGTTCGTTTTGTTTGTTTTTTGTAAGAAACCATGAACGTCGTCGTGGCTCGTTGTCGTGGCGGAATTTGATAGAAATTGGAAGATCTTAATTAGTTTAGACACGAAGAGGATAGAATTCTTTCGTGGTATCGCGTAGGTATAATGAGAATGACAGTTGAACTTTGTTCAATAATATTTTTATTGGAATGTTGTGTTCTTTTTACAATCTACAACCTGACAACGAAGTTCTGTCATTTGTCATTTTATTTTATAACCCTGACCCATAACCACCAAAAAAAAGAAGAAACACAAAACAAGAAGTAAGATGGCTTTGGGTATTTGGTAGGTAATTAATTATAGTCAAAAGGTGAATCCTGTTTACCCCGAAATTCACCTCGTTAAAGCTAAAGAAATCGACACATAACACAACACAGAAGGAATAGGTTATTGATGGCGGTCGGTGGTGGATTGGTCTGTGGACTTATGTCTTTTTCTTTTTGAACGAGTTTCACTTTTTGAATAAGGCCGGCGGTGGCGGCGTGGTATTGGCGGTGGAGTTGGTGGCGGTGAATGATAACGGCAAAGGCAGTGGGTCACCTCACCAGCAGCGTTAACGCGAACATGATTGATGAACACACCCATTGTTGACATTGTCACTGAGAAATAAAGATTGAGACAGAGCAAATCAGTAGGGATAGGTACGAGTATAGGTTATATACAATGACAATGGTTCAAAAAAGTGATTTCATTTCTTTTTGCCACTTTAGAGTTCAAGTCTCTTTCTTTTTCACTACCTGAAGCCTTAAAAGCCAACTGAATAATATGCGATTTTTGAGAAAAGAATAAATAATGGGTCATTTGATTTTTAACAAAAGATTTCTCCTCCAGGGATGATGATTCTGCGAAAATTGATGATGATGGCTTCAAGTCGACCACGATGTTCACAGTTCACATCGGTGCTAAAGCACAGATCAGAAGAGAAACTATAGAATTGACTTTCAAAATAAACATGATTAATCGATTATTTTTTAGTTGTTGACCTCATGATTTTTGTGGGGAGAATGGCAATAAATGGCATGTCATGCATAGCATAGCTGATGCGCCCTTGGGTGAATTGCAATCGATATTGTTCGTGTTTTCTGCAATCATTGTTTGATCTATAATAAAATAAGAATATGGTTTGAAAGTTAGCTAAGAGTCAAGATGAAATCGACCTAAAAACGAGAGAAAGATTCGAACAAGTGTCAGTCTCTTTGGTCGTTGTTATTTAGTTTCTTTTGGTATTTAATGCTATTTTTTTTTCAAAGATCACGTTTTTGATAAAAAAGATTGGCCCGGGGAAAAATTCAATACATAATGATCTAAATTTTTGTTTGACAATTCATCATTTTGAAATGCTTCAATCAAGTAAGTGTAGTCAAACGTCAAAATGACGTGCAATTTGAAGTGAAGTTTATGAAAATCTGAAAAGTTGTTTTTACGATTCTCGAAGATGTTTGTAATCTGTTGGTGAATTTTAATGTCAAAAAGAGACAAGTAACAGATATTTTAAAAAACGAAATAATGAAACGGCAAAATACAGTGTATCATTTATTCAATGGGGAATAAGTTATACATTTTGGGTTTTCATGTTTTACGTAACTTTAAATGTTTTTTAAAAACTTAATTTTTTCGTCTCACTTCTTGCTTTTTTTATCATTCCAATTGATTGTGTTGGCTGTCAAAAGTATCACATGTTTTGAGTGCTTTCATTCCAACTGTTTAAAACAATAGCTAACACATTTATTGTTGAAACACACCTGAACACTTAAACTGTCACTATTTGACATTTGAATTTATCCGTCATTTTCTCCAAAAACCAGAAATAAGATTCGAACCTTACATTAAAATGGAAAAACTAATTATAATCAAACAAGATTTGTTTTTTGAAAAAAGACAGTCATATTTGTCATTCATTTTAAACCTCCTTAAATAAAAATAATACTTAAAAAATATATTTTACTTGGTATTTCTTATATAAACTTACCTTCTACACTATCCCGATTATTTTCTTGCACCATTTTAATTGTTTGATTTTTGGTTTATTCAATGTCTTCTGTCAAATGCTTGTGTTCAACATTCAGCTTATAGAATACACTCTGATAAAGCTCAGAACGAAAAAGAAAACACAAAGCTTTAGGCTCTGAATAGATAAAAAAGAAACACAATTTTCTGTTTGACAGTTCAGGATCTGTTCTGACAAAAGCAATTTGAATTTTATCCATCGAGTCAGAGAGATAAAATAATGAGATATAAAAATAAATTATTCCTTTTTTTACCAAAAAATTGACATGAATGAGATCTGTCAATAATGTCAAACTAGACATTTTTTGAATACGTATGTTCAAATGGTAGACATGTGCATTCAAGAGGACACAAGCGTCCACATGTTTTTCTCAAAAACCCACCTCTGTCTATTAACTCCTCCTCGTGGTGAACATCGGGTGCCTAATATCTCAACTCGAGATTGGGTTTCAACCCCAGTGGAAAGTTGTTGGGGGCAGCAAACGGGGAAACGAGGGGGGAAAGGTGTTTCCACTAAGGCAACCCTCCATATCCAGACGGCAGCGGAGGAATTAACAAGATGGAATCAACGGTGGCGTCTACAGTTCCAGTAATGTTGAACTACTTAGTAAAAACCTTATAGGGCTTCTACGACTTATTCGGAGCCCAGGACTATAAGGAGCGGGTTTATCCAACTCCCCGTCCTTGGAGTCATACTAATCTGGCCCTCCAGGTTGGGGGTTGTCCCATCGGGGTGACTTCCTGATAAAAGCCTTATAGTTGCGAAGCACCAACAAGCCTAGAATAAGGACGGATTTACTGTTGACAACCTACGCAAACGAATTAAGGACAATGATCTTCGGATATGCACGTGGAATGTTAGGTCCCGTAACAGACCACGTGCGGCTGAAGAATTAGCGGAGGCCCTAGACTGCTATAAAGCAGACATCACCGTCATACAGTAAATACGATGGGATGAACGATATTAAAATTGAACTGGGCGATTTTAATGCCAAGCTAGGAAGGGAAGACAACTTTGGTGGAATAATCGGGAAAAACAGCCTGCACGAAAGCACTTCCGGCAATGGATTCAGGCTCATAGATTTTTCTGCGGGGCGAAACGGCATAGTAGCCAGTACGCGTTTTACACACCTCAACATCTACAAAGGAACTTGGACTTCTCCAGATCAATCTACCGTCAACCAGATTGACTATATTGCGATCGACGCCAGACACGCTTCCAGCATTATGGATGTACGAACTTTCCGAGGAGCTAACATCGATTCAGACCACTAACTCGATGAAGCTAAGGTAGCACTTCGGGTTTCCAGACCCAATGCAAAACAGGGATGTGCTGGGAGAAGATACAACGTCGAACGGCTACAAACGCAAGAGATCGCCATAGCCTGCATTTTCAACATTGCCAACAGGCAATCAGAGAAATCGCCTCTGATGTGCCAAACTCGTCCGTTTGTGCAGGATGACCATGGAGAATTCACGCTGTTAAATAAAGGTTGGAAACAACTTAACAAAACCTTTCGATGTCAAAAAAGGTTTTAGACAAGGTGATGCGCTGTCATGTGATTTTTTTAACATCGTGCTTGAAAGAATAGTGCAGAGCTCACACGTCAACAATAAAGACACTTTCTTTCAAAAGTTTATCCAATTACTAGCATATGCTGATGACATTGACATAATCGGAAGCACTCAGCGTGATTTCAATGGGGCTTTTGTGAGTATTGAGGCAGAAGCGGCTGCAGTCAGAAAGGACTTACAACGCAGACGCCTTGGTCAAAACGTCACCATCGACAGACGTAACTTTGGGGTAGTCAAGGACTTCGTCTACCTAGGCTCCACAGTAAACGCAGAAAACAACACCAGCAGATCAGGAGGCGCGAACAAGTGAAAAGTGAACTCAAACAAGTTGGAGCGCGAAACTGGATACATCTATAGCTATGGACCGAGCTAGATGGAGAAGTTTGTCGGGTGAGGCCCTAGTTCACACATGACTGTAGCGCCACCTTAAGTAAGTATGTATCACAGACATTTTTTCTAAAAAATGTCAGTATCAACAAAGTGTTAAGTCTTTGACGAATGTGATATACAGTGAGGAAATGATTTCCATTTAAAAATGAAAGATGCGATTTATTTATGAACATAAAGAATCTTTTTTTTTGTTTTGTGACTAGAAGTGGCAGATGTGTTGCCTTTGTTCGCGATAGGCCTATTTGCAAGCCAATAAGAGAGTCTTTATATTGCAAATGGTGGAAAACGTCAGTTTGAAATTTTTTTTGAAATGAACAGAGGTGTTAAATATTTGTAAAAAATTTTTGAAAATGTGTTCCTTTGCGATATTTTTGAAATGTTGCGATTATTAGTGTTGGTTTGATTTAGATGTCTTCGGTATTTAATGTGTATTAGCAATACCACGAATAGTTTTTGTATTTTCCAAGGTTTATTACCTTAGCAATAAACTTGATTGAGAAAACATTTATTTTCATATAAAATTCTTTCTGTAAATCTTTACAAATTCCATATTGCAAATTCTTATTTCAGCTTTTTCCCTAAAATTCCATTTAAACCAGAAGTATAAACAAAAGTCTAAATTTGTGTTATGTTTTCAGAAAACATAAAATATGTAAACCAGGGAAAATATGCCTAATTTCGTTCGGTGGCGTTCAAAGAACTAGATCGTTCTTTGAACGCCACCGCCTCCGTTCGACATCAAAACCGCAATAATTTTATTTAAGCAACAAATGTTTCAAAAGTTTGTTTATGCAAACAAAAAAAAACACAAAATATTCATTTCATTTAATGACATTTATCTATTTTTTCCATTTCACAAAGATAAACATTTCAATTTCAGAAGCCAAACATTAGGGACGTTGACCTCAATTTGGTTCGGTTTTGTCGGGCGCCATTTTTTATTTCTAAATTCCAAAATAACCTTTTAAAATTTCATTTTAACGACTAAATAAATTTGTTGATTTAATTTAGTGTTGTTTTAAGATTCTAAAGAATTTCCGTATGACTTTTGTTATTTTGTACGTCAATAAAAGAAAAAATTGACGTCCAACCTAAATTCTTAAAGAAGATTCTAAAAAAAATAAAATCTTTAATGTCATTAAGGTCAAACAGATTCTTAAGCTTCCAACAAAAACAAAACGGTCTATTAATATCACATAAAAATTGTGAACTCATAAAAATATCTTATTTTTTATTTTAACATCCCTGACAACAAAAACACGGATTCACCGTGGAAATATAAAACTGTGAAATTTATTGCTAATTGCAAGGCAATTAAGTTGTTAATTCTATTAATGTGTACATTAATTAAAAAAAAGCATTGGCACTCAAAACGGATCTTTTTAAAAGATGTTTGGTCATATTTATTTTATATTGCCAGAGTGTCAGCATATTGCATTCGTTCCGTTCCCGTTCCCATTTGCCTTTGCATGTTGTTTGTGTTGGCTTTGAAACCCCGTCAGAGTTAAGCTTCTATACAACTTATTTACGGTCTTGGAAAACTAGATAAGCCGGCGAGAGCTATCAAGGAATGAGGTAGGCAGGTTCGATCCAGTCCTGCTACTCTCTGTCCGTCATTTAAGTAGTTTCCTTTGAGACTTCTTAAACATGCAAATATTATGTGTGCAAAAGGAAATATAGCTCCTGGCTGTGTGGTTTGGTGTGGACGGGACTTGCAGTCAACGTCATCGTCTACGTTGTCGTTCGGTGATATGGGTTGCAATCAAAGATTGCATAGTCTAATTGCAGCCATAAATTTGATGCCCATGGGCACATGGTCTCCGTCTTCGTAGTAAGTTCCTTCGGCGTCTTCGTCGTCTTTGCCGTCCCGTTTCTACCCGTCCGTCGTCCCGTCTACCATAATTATCCATTTTGCTCTATTTACGTATTATACCTAACCTATAGATGGAGTTCTGGACTGGTGAGTTTCAGTTTGGTTTGGACCGATTTTATGTGGTTGATTAAATTATCCAGAGCGATTAACGCGGACGCCTTGAGGGCATCTATACGGTACATATTATATGTTAGTTGCAGCTTCAACCAAGCGCGAGGCTAAAAAGTGAATTTGTTGCTCCATAGCCCCAGCCACACAATAAATAGATAGATACCTCTACAATAACTACCAACTTGTTGTTATCTTAATGCAGTTGAGATACAAATTCTGGTTTTGGGTAATTGATCGGGTGCGGAAAATCACTAACAATTAATTTCACTTAGGAGATCTCCGTCTCTCAGGAGAGACTTTATAAGCGCAATCCTAGAAGACATTTTGCCCTTCAAATATATTCACGCAAATTGTAGGTTATAGCCTGATGGGAGGATGGCCAACCGACACACGACGACGGATCTGGCGGGTGGCGGTTTTGAAATCAAAAGGAAAGGAGGAAAATTTAAACCCCAGGAGCATGAAATAGTATCTTGGGTATAAGATTGTTCTATAGTAGATATCGAAGGTACTTAAGTTGTTCCATTGGCTAATTATGTTCTGCATCACTATATCGAATCGATGATGCAGTAACGATGGTGCGGTGATGTGATGGTTATGGCGATGGTGATGTTAACATAAATAAATTTAGAATGATGTTGTATAGAGCTCAGATGTTTCTACGAAATGAGAGAGATTGGTATGCCATAAATTGGACTTGAAAACAAGACAGGAGAATCCTTTTAATTGGAAATGCGTGTGAATCGGCGGAAATTATAGGGTAATATTATATGATAAATCGATTTGATGCAGTAAATGATATATAGGGATTTATTAAATGGACTTTCGTGATGCTAAAGGGTTCAAATATAGGCATCTACCTGAAAACATTTAAGCGTGATTGGAAGGGTTTGATATATTGTAAGTGCTCAACATTCTGTTGGTCTTTAAAATTTAACATAGCCTTAATTATACCAAATAAATAATTATTAGACCTACTTTCAGAATATATAATAAAAGACATCAATAGGCTTTTATAACTTTTATGTAAAGGCAAAACCGTCAACTTTATTCATCCACAGGAGACGCCTTCAGCCATTCGAATAAATATACTTTCAATAATTCAAAATAGATATATGTAGATAGACAAGGTAACCTTGTGGTACACCAAACGCACCTGAACTTTTTGTCGAGTAATCCAAATTTGTTGAGTAAATTTAGGTTTGACTTAAATGTTAAACAGAAAAACTGAATTATAGTGATTTTTTTAGGAGAAAAAGTATAAGCTTTGATGTATTGAGCTGAAATAATGAGCCTTGCAGGCTCAAAAACAGCTCGAAAGATTATTTTACTAGTTTAAGTTCTACTAATACTGCTGTTGAACACAATAGAATTCTTCTCTCACTTTTCTTAAATTAGCTTTCAGAAAGTGTCATAAGCAAAAAGTATCTGAATTGCAGTTGAAACATTTGCATTTAAAGTGGTTCTCAAAAGTGTGAAGTGGTTGTCGAAGTTGATGCATCAGTGTTGTAAGGGGGGTTCACATTTAAGGGATTTAAATTTTCAAATATATATTAAAATCGGGTTTTCATAAAATATGCTGTCAAAAATCACTTTTCATTGGAATTTTAATCGATCTGCATCTCATATGTAAACAGTGTGATGAATCAAACCCTTATTTGATGTGAACCTCCCTTAAAACACTTACATCTGACATTAAGTGAGAAGCAGATTGACACAGCAACTTCAATAGTAGCTTTGACAAATTTTTGGAGTCACTGACTTTAAATGGCTTTGAATACATTAACACTGACTTTGACATCAACGTTAGACCAAAACCCCAAATTCGATTTAACTTTTAAGATTTTCAACCTTCAAATCAAAATTTTGCAACCTTCTTTTTGTTTCGTCTTTTTTGACGTTTCTCGACGATATTTCAAAAAATATTGTTGGTTATTTCCAATTTTTTTTAAATAATTCAACTGACATATTTTTTAACAAATCACGAAAACCTACAAACCTTTTAAGCAAGACAAATCGACAGATGGGATGGGAAGTTACCAGTGTGGGTCGCATCCCATCCTCTTTTTTTGTATTTTGGTTTTGACAACGAAGAACATCTTATAAAATTAGTTAAACGAATTTATTTTGTGTTCAACAAAATGCGTAAGTGACATTTAGTAAAAAGGACATTGAAACGTCAAATATACTTCCTCCAAAAGTTATTCAACACACAATGCACAGTAACCACCTGGTTTGTATTTTTTTTTACATATTATGTAATGTTATTTATTTGATTGGTTTTGTTTGCAAATAACGTAAATGTAACATGGGCTTAAAAAAGAAGCTACTGGCAACGTCATCTCGAACTCACTGTCCTGAATTACAACCAACTTCAAGTAATACAAAAGCTACAAAGAAAAGAGCAGATGCCTTTGTAAAAAAAACGAACCGCGGTTATTATTTTAACAGACGCCGATCGAGAAAGAAAAGTTTTGTTACTAATAAAAGAAGAATTTAATAAGAAAAATCCGTGTTGTATTTATTTCAGGGTAAAACTAGACATCAAACATATAACATTGATTTTATTAATAATGTTTTGACAGCTATTATGACTTCATTTTGTCGCTATATTTCAATTGAGTTTTTTTCGGATAAGCATTTGGTTTGCCCTAATTTCATTTAATTTTCTTAGGAAAACCCCTCGGGTTCTAATTATCAAAATCCATAAAACAAAATTATACCTTTGATTCGATCAAGAATTGTTGCGTGACATTATTGAATGTTTCCATTTAATCGCACGCAAATCTAAGTGAATTGACCTAAAAAATATCTAACAGTCGATTGGTGACATAAAGCGTGTGGGTATTTCAATTCTCGTTATATGTACGTTATTTTATTTAAAAAAGTATTTTTGAAACTCTGCCTACATTATTCCAATTAGAGTGTCCTAATTGCACCAGAAAATTCAACATATAACGCCTTTTCCGATCAGAAACTTATAATTTCAAAATGTATTTCCACCCCAACTGCACACGATAAACCGCTGATGCTGACACGGTTACGCGATACCCGATACGCGATACGAAGTTGTCGCGACTGCAACGCTTACGTTTTCTACGACCTACACACACTAATGATTTCAAGCGTTGACAGCTAAACTGACTTAAAGATATTTTTGTTTCCAAACTATAGGTACCTCTATAATCCAATCAAAGATCTAACATCTAATATCAGTTTAGACACTCATAAGCCCGTTAGAAACGTCATGCAAAACGCCTAATTAAATGTCAATCTTGTGTATACAGATTAAGCAAAAATACACTTTGAGCTCTAGATATCAACTTAAGTCTTGGTATCAGCAGCACAACAACGACAAAAATGTAGGTTCCGCTTACAACTTCGACTTGAGTTAAATTTATGGTTTCCGTTTTCTTGTGTGCGGTTTGCAGCGCAGCAGTGGCACGTGCGTCAAAATGCCTCAAACTGCACCAAAGTCCACAGTTATCTGGGATATTTTGTGTGTCAATAAATCAAACTATGTTTCCAAAAAAGGAAAAAATGTATCTACTTTGACAAGGAACTTGCGGCTATACCTTGGATGCCAGGCCAGCAGAGACCACCCCAGCATACGTCTTACAACAAGCCGCACAGTGTGAATAGAACAAGATTTCCTAAAGTGATATATACCTGGCGGCTGCTGCCGCTCCACCCGTCGTTATTTTCTTAAAGCTCTAGACACACATGGAAATGCAACATATTTCAAAAGAAGGTGGTTAGAAAAGTTGTGCAACCAACTGAGATAGACATAGCTAGAAAGATGGAGAGAGTCTGGGACTGCACAGACTGTGGTACTGGACATAGATCAGGTTGGCAATTAAAATATAAATCTATTCGGTGTCAACCGCCAACGCCTTCAAAAATATCACAAGAAGTTGGAAATTTACCTGTTTCTTGCTTGATTTTATTATTTTTTTTTTGCAAAAGGCTTCGGTGTTTGGTCTTCGGTCTTTGGGCTTAGACACAAATAAGGAGTGTATGTTGGAAGCAGAATTGGTGCAACCGACAAGATAAAATATTCAAAAACATGTCGGATGACCAGACAAGACCAAACACAGACGACATAAGAGCGTGGTTAAGTTGCAGCTTGCAGGTGAAAATGTGTGTCAAATGTCTGTGTTTTCGAATGTGGGGCTGTAGTTTTTTGATATTTTAATCTTGATTTCGAGACGGCAACCGTCCGACGTCTGTCGTCCATCGCCGTTGGTTGGTATTTAAACAGGTGTTTGAAACTAATGAAGATGTGGTAATCGGAGTTTAATTTGAGGAAATACAAAATTATTTCAATAAGAGTTTGAGTGTCTTACATGATACCCTTTCTTGAAAATTCTGAGAATTTTAAAATCCATTGCGAATAAATTTAACTTTCTTGAACACAAAAATCATTTTGAATCTTTTTTAAGCTTTTATAAATTGCCATAAGCTTCTATAAATATCCCTGATACACCTCCACTTCGAGGACGAAGTGAACAATTTTGTATAAATCTTAGAGATATAACTTTAATAAATAGATTCAAGGCGAAACAATCTGTATCGCCTTCAAGTAGTAGTCAAGAGGGAAATTGAAAAATTATGAGACATAGGTTCCTTCATAAGATTCATTCGTTTGCTTCATTTACCAATTTGTTTTTAATAGCTTAGAAAATTTATATCATCATTAACAGCTTCCTTATTTTTACTTTTTTTTGGTACAAGTTGGGTAGGTGTGGTACCTTACCTAGGTATCTTCTTTCTGTGCAATTTATTTCTACACGAGTAGATACAGTTTTGCTGCTAACTTTCTGCTTCTAAAGCTTCTGCTGATGCTACTGTTATATGCTACTTTTGCTGGTAAGGTAGTTTAGGTATACCTAATGGCGTTCGCTTCTATTCCTGTGTCACCAATTAATTTCCAATCCAAAAGAAGTCGTTAAGGAAGCAAATAAGAGGATAGCTCGAAAACGGCAGCATGAAAAAGAAATGGAGGGGACAACAAAATTAAAATTGGAAGAAGATAAAATTATCTCTTGTGATTTTGAACAAATGGTGGCAATGTTTTTAAACCTTTTTCGTTTTTTGGTTTAATTTGAAAAATAGAAAAGCGAAATGAAGGGAGAACAATTAGTTAAAGTTTTAAATTTAAAGGTGGAAGTTTTGGTTTCTTTTTTTTTATTTTTTGTTTTAATGAACAATTATTATCACTTTTGCTTTTGTTTCAAAGTGTTCGATAAGAATTAATAAGGTAAAGGGAAACAACAATTTTTGTTTAGTAATCAATTTAATTAAAAAATAATTTAAAGTTACATTCAAAGAAACATATTTTTTATTTAATCAAAATCCTTTATGAAACTAAATACTTATTAATTGGTTTTTAAATAGGGTTTGAAGGTATAGAAAAAAAAACCGTCATTAATTTGTTTCTGTGTGGTGCCTTAATTCTTTGTTATAAGGCTGGTTACATTTTGAGTAAAAAGGATAGAATAAAAAGCAATTAATTTTTAACAAATATTAAATTGGAGATCATTGTGCATCTCAATAGCAAATTTTAGAATCTCTAGAAATTGTCCTAAAGTTTTATTATTTTTGGCTCCACAAGTTCTTGTATTACATTTTTGGAAAAATTAAATAAAAAAAAGGAATTTTCTAATTTTAAATTAAAAATGTCAGAATCTTTAAAACAGTGGTTAAACATCTTAAATTCTTTATTTATACTTAATTATAGGAGTCGGTGTTGCTTCACTCGATGGCGGTGGTTAGAATGCTGTTCTCGAACTTTCTGTACAGTTTTTACAGGTAGCTTCTATGGAGTCGCGAGACACGAGTGTTGGTGTAATTGTGATGGACAACAGCGTTGTGGAAGCTAATTGCAAATAGAAATATTTTTGTTCTTCTGTCGTTTATTATTTGCAATATTTCTACTTAAACTGCTGAAGTATGTATATTCAATATGATTCTCCCAAGTTGCCAGACCAGTGTTTATTAGCTGTAAGTCATTCTATAGAAGCTTCTACAAACAAATCAAACTAAGCCAAATGGTCCATTAGCTAAGGAAAATTTTGGCAGGGTCTCTATAACATTTCAGTCGGAAAAAAACCGAATAAATCCCTTAATGTGGGATTCAAGTGAAGCGTACTTGTAGTTATAGTAGTTATAGAAATTAGCCTTAATATATCCAAACAAAATTTTAATAAAAAAGAACATTTTTCAAAAATTCCAAATAATCCCAAACCCAAAAAAAATATTGAAACCAACTGGACTCTTAAAACACAAATTTTACCAAACTTTTCTCTCTCAAACCAACTTTCGTCCCTTAAACGAAAAACTTCTCCTACCTCCATAAAGCCTCCATCCAAATGAGTTTCTTTTCACCCTTCTCATCTGGGTCTTGGTTTTTACCCTCCGATGGTTGATGCTCCTGCCAAAACACCAGCGTATCCAAATTTCATCCATTCTCACACCCTAAACCCTGCTTCTTCTTCATCAGTTTCCCAAGAACTACAAGGATTCCTTAACGCAAAGATCACTCCAAATCTCAACTTAAATAAATATTTATCTGAGGCCAATACTAATGAGATCGGTATGTTATGTCCCATCTTAGGGACCACAAAATCTACAATAATGTTCGTCTTTACCTAGCTTTCCTGCACGACAAACCAGATTCTGTTTGCTCCCTACCAAACGTGATGAACTTATGAAAATATTGTTGAAATTTCATGATGGTCTTGAAATTTCTCCTCAAAAAGTGAGAGAAGACCTAACTTCTTTTGCGTCGTTTATCTCTTCAAAAAGATTATCTCATATCCAAAAATCCCGTGTAGATATGAAAAAATACTATCGCTCCTAACCTGATGGCCACTAAACCTAAATGTCTTAGCCTTTACTATCAAGATCAAGACTTAACCTAACCTAACCTTAGGTCTTAAACGTGTGCCGTCTTTAAAAGCTCCCAAAACCTTTCCTATGACATCTTTGCCCTTACGGAAACCAACCGACCCCTCACCCGATAAAGACTATTCCATCTATCGAATGGATGTCGTGGAATGTGCGAGTAATACACATGGATGTGCTGTGCTTTTAGCTATCAATAGTAATTTTGAAAGTTCATTACTATATATTCCTACTTCAGTCGAAATTGAAGGTGTATCTGCTAAGGTTACACTCCCTAAGTTTTGTCTTTTTATCCTTTGTTGTTATGTTGACCAACCCAACAAATTAAACCATACCAAGCTGCTGTTATTGCCATCGATTATCTGCTTGAACAAGTGCAACCTAATGAATTGATTATCGTTCTTGGCGACTTCAATCTTCCCCATCTCAATTGGTCCACCTTAAATGATCAGACCTCCTTCTTTCCAACTAACATATCCTCTGAATCTGAATCGCTGTTCATTGATCGTATGTCTGATTGTGGTGGTCCTTTTCAACTAAATGGAGTAGCAAACTTTATGGGGAGACACCTCGATCTCATATTCACATCTGATTGCGATAACTGTGTTGTCTCCGCGAGCCCTCACCTTCTCTCAACCTTGGATCGCTATCATCCTCCCCTTAATCTCTCTTTTGTCATTGAATTTAAAAACAACTTTTTTGAAATGAAGAATTACTGTTATGGTTTTAATAGGGCTGATTTTTTCCAAGCTCAACAATCTTCTTAGATCAGCCGACTTTAAATTAAGTTCCTTCTACTCAACAGTAAAGTCCCTTACAAATTGGTTTTATTTGATTCTCTCGTACTGTATTAAAGAATACTCTCTCTCGTAAAAAAAAGACAGTCCAAATCTGATACCGACCACTACAACTATCTTATCGCCTATAATTCTTTCTCTGAATTAAGGGAATCCCTTTATAACCAATACCTTAACCAAATGAAAAATAACCTTCTTTCTGATGCAAGGACATTTTTTAAGTTTATAAATGCCAAAACGTAAATCCGATGGGTTTCCACCATCAATGAGTTTCTCCAACATAATCACCTCAGATCCATCAACCATATCAAACCTATTTGCTAAATACTTTGGCAAATCGTAAACTGAACATCTTCATGATCCTGATCCACACTTCTTTAGTTATTTAGATGGTTGCACTCGAACCTCTCTATCATCTTTTAGAATAATTGTTGTGTTAAAAAAATGTATGCATTCTCTGTCAAAGCCTCTAACTGACCTCTAATTATTTTTAAACAAGTCATTTTAATTTTTTTTAATCATAAACAATTATTCGAAACTAATTTGACCAAACCATTAGGTGGATTGTGTTGAGACCTTTATATTAGGCGTTAAAGACTATTTGCATTAGGCGTATTTTTGATTTGTTTATAAGACGAAAAATAACATTAGTCCCCATTTTGGCCACAAATACAAAATTCGAACTTTCTCAAAAACGTACCAATTAATTTTCATTAAATTTTTACCAAACATTTTGTTCTTAACTTGGCTTCTTTCAATAAATAAAAATATATTTTTGTACTGTTTCAAATAAGTACCCTTCAAGAACAAATAAACTGATTTGAATCATTTGTTTTCTGCCAAAGATCTTATACAGTTTCAATAATATTTGTTGATTAAAAAAAAATATTAAACCATTTTTTTCGAAATTCGATACATCGAAAATTGATCATTATTTTTTTACAAAGTTCAAACGTAAGAGGCTAAAAAGCTCCATAAGATCTAAATATCTGCACGCCAAAAATATTTTTAAAACTAAATTGAAAAAAATTTATAAATAAAAAATGAATCTAGAAAAAAAAGTTCTACCGATTTTAAAAGTAAAATTTTTGAATAATTAAAATTTTTTTGAAAAGTCAAATGGCATTTGAATTCAAATTTTTGAAAACAAACTTTTTTACAGATACATTTTAAATCTTAAGATATACGAATTATTGTTTACTCTTTGTATGTTTGTTAAACAATTTTTGAATGAGTGACTTTACTGATAATCACAGCTAGGTTGCAGGAACTTTTTCCCTTATCCAAATAGTCTGTTTAGAAATAGGAAGATTCAAAAATGTATTTAAAATTATTTAAATGGGTTCACTAGTTCCTGTGAAAATTAAAAAACAGAACAACGGTTCTAAAATGTATATTTTTATATTGAAAGAAGTAAAGTAAGAAAAAAAAAATTCATCAGAATTTATTTGGCCGTTTTTTTAATTTGGAGGCATTTATACAAAAAAATGTATGAAACTCTGGGAGTCGAATTCTGATTCTAAAATAGAAAATTATCATATTTCTAAAAGGTACCAATCTTTTGATAAGATCAGATATCATAGCTTTCGAGTCTTAATAAAAGACAATCAGAAGTTAAAAATTCGAATTTTTTAACCTGAAATTTTGTATAAGTAGATCAAAAGTCATCCAAATATATACATAAATATTTTTATACAAATCTGAATCACAAAAAAACAATTCTACATTATTTGTACTTACTGTCGGATTAAAATTTAAATGGCAAGTGCGAAAATACGAATAAACTAAATAATTTATTATTATTATGGTATCAAGAACAACATATCCCCAATTAATAAGTGTGCACCATAATAATCCGTATTTAATTATACTCCCTAAAAACGCAAAGCACCATCAACTGTTAAGATATTTTAATCAAACCAATTTACTAAAAAGAAACTTGAAAACAAATTTCCATAATAATCGTCACATCGCCGCCATCATTGTAATAATCGCACTGCGGAGGATAAGGATCGTTGAACTCATTAGGTATTATTATTATTCGTGTATTGCGGTTAGTTGATTGCTGATCTGGCACGAATTGTAATCCGGATCTAAATGTAAACATTTTTCATATATGTACGTCCCTAAATGAGCATCATGAGCTTTAGCTAGAATATCACAGCTCTCTCAAGACTCAACCTCCTCAACATCCCCACAGAAATTCAATATTGATTTGGGTAATTAACAAAATGCATGAATGAACGTTTGGAAGTAGCGTAGGCGAGGAGTGGTATTTCGGTTATCTAAAATGTCCAATAAATATTTTCTGAAATTTGATCCAACTATAAATAAACTTTGCAATCATCAAAACATAACATATATGCAATTTATTGGACTTTGAATTGAACAACTGAAACGAACCATAAACAGAACAACCATACTCTTGAATAAACCCACATCGAAGTTGAGTTCCCCCCCAAAACCAACGGGAATATGGATCTGGATGGGGACCCTGGATGGTGATGCCATGAGCTGTCATTGATATTGTACACTTGACCATGATGCTGATGATGGTATAAAATGAACCCAGTACCTATGCCAATGACGAACCAAACGACGACGGACTAACAATGAAACTCTTCGATTCGGACGGCGAAGTTTTCAGATTCCCAGTCTTCTGCTATAGCTTGTGCCATAGTCGGCACTTCGGCAATGGTGGTGGCGATGATGGGGAAATTAATTTGCCAATTTGGCATAAAAACTTCGATGCCAAAAACCAACAGATTGAGTGGGATTTGAATTTCAGACAGGTATGAAAAATTTTCAAAACTATTATTATTGAGTGCATGAGAAACTCTTGACAAATTGGGAATATATAGAAGAAGTTTGGAAAAGTATACTTTATATTAGAACTTGTTTTGGGAAAGGTACCTTAGCTAGAGCTTTATTCTGTGTATTCATGATGATGATGATGATTGGTATAGGAAAGGTACTCGAGTGTACACAATATGTACTGTACACATGTTCAAATAGTTTTGAGAAATTCAACAGAAGTGGTCTTAAAAAATCATATACGGTTCGTGTTTGAGCATCAGAAGCTGGAATTTCATAAATTATTAAATTCTTTTTTGACTGAAGTCTGACAAGCTGCTTTCAGCTATGTACTATTAGTATTCTTCAGTGTACTATGATTATGATGGAAATTATATGTAGTTGTTTGAGAGAATTTATTTGAACATTTTCCAATACTCATGCGGTAGAGTAGACATTCAAGTTGATTTTGATGCGGTGTGTAGCTTATACCTTTGAGTATATCGATTTTAGATAATTGTACATAAATATTTATTTTACAGCAAAACTTTTGCAGGAAAATATTGAAATTGAATACTCCATAAATTTCAAGGTTTTGAAGAATTTTGATACCATTATTATTTTCATGGTTTTGAACTTGACATTTATTGATTTAAATAGAGATGAAAACATTAGACACATTTTAAACTTACCCCAAAGAGCTTTATGAGGATTTAAGATCAACCTTAAAGTTTAGCTCAAATAACATATAAAAATAAGTCAGATCAGTTAAAGTGATTTACCTGAAAATAGAAGAAATAAAAAAAAATATTATTTAAACTCATGAAAAAAAAAAATAAAAAAAATTGCTAAGCTTTAGGTATTGAGTTACAAACGTAATTGAAAAAGGCACTTAAATATATTTTGATATTTTGCTCTTTAGCCTTAAATTTTAAATATCGGATTTTTCAATAAAAGAGCTACAAAAGCTTTTTTTAAATAAAACAAAAACAGTTTTGGATATCAATGAAATTCTTTAGTCCTGTGAAAGTACTTTCGATGCCATTATGTAGGGATCTTGATTTCTTTTATATGGCCACCACGGGCACGCTTGCAGGAGTCCACTCGCTGAACCCAATTTTCGACGGTTATCAAGGACAAATCGAACGATACTTTTGCAATTTCACGTTCGATATTCGTACGAAGTTCATCAATCGTTGCTCAAAAAATTCGCCACACCGACACGTCAGAGAAATGTCCAACGCTTGAGAACGATGTGTGAGAGAAATTTTTGCGTAACCATTCTCAACAACTCTTGAGCCCTACCGCAGGGAATCCTTCAAAGTTTCACTATAATCTACCTGGCTTCTACGAAGCTTTAGTGGACTCACAGCTTTTAAAGGAGATATTTCTCTAGCTATAGCTGGAAGTAAAAATAGCAAAGCAGCAACTGCTGACGAAAACCAGTTGAATTTTATAATTACGGGACGAATAATCTTATCCGAAAGCTAACTGTGTTGATGAGCCAATTTTGTATAGATGAAATAGTTAAAGATCAGTTTAAGGAAGCGCTTATTTTTATCATACATAAAACAGGTAGTACAAATGACCCATCGACCTTTAGAGCTATTTTCTTCCTTATAAAATATACACTGCTGCACTCGAGAATCGACTACAAGTCTGGATTGATTAGAAAATCTAAGTTTGTTCCAAATTGGTTTTAGAAAAACCAACACATTGATAATGTTTTTGTTCTAAAAAGTATGGCTAAGTCATTTATAACAAGAAATAAAAATAAATGTATAACCTTTTTGTAGACTTCATAGAAGGTTTTGATACCGTGAATTGCGATGCTTAGAATTACTTAAAAGTTTGGAAAACTAATTCAAAACATATACAAAGATACACAGTAAGAAGTTTGGAATGGAAAAAATGAATCGGAGTGGTTTGCAATTCAATCCGAAGTCCGAGGATCTTTTCGCTCTTTATGTAAATGACTTAGTGAATTATTTACGTGGTGGTATTGAAATCAAAGCTCTACTATTTACAGATGGTGTAGTGATGGTGGCATAGTCTTTGGAAATTCTGCAACTTATGATTAACAGGTTAAAATAATATTGCGATCTGTGGAACCTTGCGATCAATCTGAACAAATCCAGAGTCATGATAGTAAAGAAGGGAGGTGGAAAACAAGTGCTTACGAGAAATTGTTTTATGATGGAAATCCTGTTGAAGTTGCAAAGGAGTACCAATATCTTAGAGTGCTGACCACGCGAAATATGAAATATGGATAAGCCACAGTAGAAAGTGTGGCGTTTTTATAGCCATTTCCTATTATTTTCTTTGCTGCACAGACATGGGGAGGACAAAAATACAAAGCAGTTCAAAAATGTTAAAGATTTTTTATTGAAGGAACTTTTCATCTTTCTCCAAACTCGCCAAACTATATGATAATGTTGGAATTTGGAATGTATCCACTATTCATCAAAAAGCTCAAACTTTAAATCGATTATATTTGTTGTGTTATGCACATGTCGGATCACTATCTTCCTTAAACGATCGCGGCGCATATGCTATGCAATAGTAGACGATGTTTTGAGGAATGACATGAGCTAGCAGAAACATGTGATATGGTTTTGAAGAAGCTCTATCCACCGATCAACATATAATTATCTTGATTATTCTCTTAGGAAAAATTATCATTTTCGAGATGAAAATTGCAGAGCGAAAATCTCACTGATATTTCGACTATAAGAGGAATTATGGGATCTAAATTACGTACCGCAATAAGATAGCAATTGTAACCAATCTTTCACGAAATTGACGAAGAAAATCAAATGTAAGAAATCAATTTTACAAATATAAAAATTGAATATTTCCCAAAATGTCTGTCCGAAATAAACCCAAATTTAAAATATAAAGACAGTTTCAGTGAAATTTGTCACGAAAAATTTTATTTAGTTATGTTCAATAAGGAAATTTTTACAGCATTTTGAACTTTTGTTTGTTTTTTTCGATTTTTTTTTAAGTCAATTTTTTATTTCTATAGTATTTGTTTTTATTTTGCTATTATTAGACTTAATGAGAAAACCAAGCATCTGTTTTAAATACAGAATTTACTTTCGATCTTATTATCCAAAATGATCAAAAGGTTGAAAAATATTATAAAAAACCACGAACAAGTCGGAACTAGAATTGAAAAAGACCAGAAAATAAAAAGTTTAAATTCTAAAAATAAGCAACAAATAAAGCGATATTCTTTAGACCTAAAATAATATAAAATAATTTTCAAAAACAAATCCGAAGCTTAAAAAATATGATTTTGTATCAAACAAAAAATCATGAACTTCAAATTAATTAAAATCCACACAACCTTAAAGGAATATGAAAATAGAAACGACAAAATATTTTTCAAATTAGTTAGCTACAAATTTTTACAATACAAATCGAGACCAAATAAATTAAGAATCAAAAAATATTTATGGGCCAATTTTTGATTAATACCATATTTTAAAACATTTACAACTTATTTTGGAGTTAAATTGATCTTTTGTTAGATTTGTTTGGCTTGTAAGGTTTTCGTGTTATCGCATTTGTTTGTTTTGTATTTTCAAAAATACACTCTTCAATACATTCAGTAAGGAATTTTAAATAAAATATTGTAAAGAAAAGTATTTTGTTAATATAGAATTCTGAAATACATTGTTTTTAATTCATTCTGTTTATAAATATAGTATTTGAGACATATCATTTAGAATTTATATTTATACAAAGTTGTGAAAAATGGTAGCTTAACCTGCTATCGAAAAAGCTTCAACACAATTTTTTTTTTTAACATCTCCCCACTTAAATTCTGTACCTCTCTTGCTAAGGACTCTTCGTTGGTTATCAGGTTCACCGTATACTACATGGATCCACCATTTTAAACGACGCATATATCAAAATTTATTTTTTAAATTTGTTTCCTCAGGTGTTGAATCTAAACACCCTCACTCTCAAAAAGTACGTTAGCAATCATCCTCCTTTTAAAATTTCTTCAATTTTGTTACTTCAAATATCAGCATAATCTCCTTCCTCAAACATATCCTCTCAAAAACCTCCATAAAAAAGAAAGATAACATTTCACCATTTAGAAAACCACAAAATCAACATTCAACAACAGGCTTATTTTAGTAATTGTCCCTTCAGCAAAATTGGTGATGGCAATGCCAACGCAAAGGAGACCAAACACAAAAAACCCTCTTACCGTAAGACTTTCCATTTTCCATATCTAAATAGGGAGGTGAAAATTTCCACACACACTTCACATATCATAATAAATTTTTGCCAAGCAGGCTTTTCTTGTCATAAAATCTAAATTGCATCCCAGAGCAACTCAAACCCACAAAACCCAACAGAAACACTCGCATTTCACTTTCGAAAATGAAAACGTGTCATGACTTCTAAATTCAATCAAGATTATAAAAATACCTAAGGTCTGAAGGTATGAGCATGAAAGGCGAACCTAACCAGAAAAGAATGAAAATGCTTCCCTCTATATCCTGCCTAAGGCTTGAGTTTGTCAAAAATGCTGATTTCTCCCGATTTTGAGAAAAGTGACACTTAAGTGTCGAAACGTTTTTATGATTAAACTAAATTAATGTTCTGATGCGTCTCCGATTGTTTAGTAATAAATCGCATTAAATCGATAACAAGAAATATTGGATGCCAGTTTTAAAAAAGGCTAAAAATCAAAAAAACAATCTTCATTCTCCCAGTATCAGGAGCCTCCAGCTGCTCCAGCGTTTGTCTGGACTGAGATCGAAATAGAGATGGTAAAGTCTCCCACTTTAGCTTTGGTGGAAAAAATGCTTTTGTTCAATGACGCGGCTTTTTTAACTCATAAATTCAATTTTTGAACCTTTCAAAATGCTAAGGATAGATTAAGCAGCGCCAACATGAGACAAGTTTTGATAATATGATGACAGCGGGGGTTGGCGCTCAGCTGGTTGGTTGTTGTTTTGTGGCGGTTTTGATTAGTTGGTGCTTCTGTCATTCAATTATGGGTTAACGTTGTTTTTGAGATTATTTTTTTTGTGTGTGTGATTTTTTAACGACCCAATTCAATTTTTCGTTTTATATCAGGTCCCCTTCTCCCTAAACACGGTATACGGTGATATTTTCTTTTGGAGATATTGTTAAATTGGGGGAGGCTTCAAATTTAATGATGGATATTGAATAATGTATAATTTTTTTACTCCCTGTTTTTTTTTAGTGGTTTTTTAAAAATGTTTTTGATTTTATTTTTATGGCAAAACATTTCAGTTGACAAATTGGAAGGGTGATTATAATATGCCCAGCCAATTTGTCTATACGCACCGCACCACACAGCTGTTTATTTTTCATGCATTTTAATTACAGGTCATAAAATTGTCGTAAAATTTTGAGTGGTATTATGTACCAAGAGCAAAATATATGAGTATGAACATTTTTATAATCTTATTAGGAAATTGTTGTGAACAATGTTTCGATGCTTGTAAGACTAGATTTAAAGGGTGGAATTTGGAAAACACGGCAATAAATAGAAATATGATTTTAATCATTTTTAATTGGAATTTCTGCAGTATGAGGCTTGGAAAACTATTCTGCATTTATAAGATCATATTTCATTTATAAAATATTAAAATTTAAATGGCAACACTCTTGTAATATGCTTACACAAAATGCTTTTTTACGGCTTTCAAGGGTCTTACTCGTGGGAGAAAGTTAACCTGCATGTTTTGACCGATCGGTTCTCACTTGCTTTTCATAAGAAACATCAAAACACCATTTATATTTTAGAAAGTGCTGTCAAACTTAATAATTTTTAAATCTTCTTGTGCGGTGAAAACATTATGAAGATTAGCATTTGGTAGAAACATAGCAAAACATAAATATCTTTTCTATTGTTTTCTCCTGCAAAATATACCCAGTTAGTCCATTTTCACTAACAAAACTAATAAATATCAACAGTAATAGATTGATTTTTTTACCCGATCGAAAACACACATGGCTCCAAATGCAGAACTACTCAACGAACACAGCCATCGAGATACAAATGAAATATCAATCATACCAACATTTGAAAACGAAAAACGTATGAATGTCAAAAGCCCATATTATGATTCTTCTTTAACTTTTATCGGTAGTACTGCGGGTATTGTTTTTGTTATTCGTGTAAAATCCTACTATACTATTGATAGATTTTCCAACAAAACACGGGTATTATGCCGGACATTTTCGGATATAACCCTTATAAGGCGGTTTGGAACAGAAACATTCAATTTTTTTCTTAATGATCACAAGAAATTAATACTCAGGAATCACGAAAAGTCCAAGGCAGAGGTCCAAAAATGTTGTTCGTTAAAGCAAACATTTATAGCTATTCCCTGAAAATATTATCACTTTTTTGTACTATCCTTTAGACCGTTGTTATTCTGGCTAATACTCTTATGTTTCAGTCTTGTTCATTTTTTGATTTTTCCAATATTTGTGTGGATCAGCAATATAATTGCGTACAACTTCCTTGCTTCTTTTAAGTCTCCTTGCTATTTCACGTCCTGAGGGTCGAAAATATTTCAGAGCATCTATTTTTGATGTTTCTATAGTTGTCAAAGTCTTTCTAGAGCTCATGTATGTTGTGTTTCAAATTAAATTAAAACAGTTCTTTTCAACACTATTTTAGATATTTTATACAAAAGTTTTTAAAATACCACAATTGTAAACTCTTACACGAAAATATTAGCAGTGGTCTTATCTTAGTGGATTATTTGTATATACTCTTTTTTAGTAGTTTGTTATTTGATATTGGGAAATTCTAACGCCTGTTTCTTATTTTCTCTTAAATTTTAAGAATTTTTAATAGTGAAATATGTACCTATTCAGCGAGAAAAAAAGGATTTCTATTCCAAAATGTGTGGCCTCATCCTTGTCGTTGAAAGCTTACAAGATCACGTTGTATTGATAAAGTATTAACAAATGGCAAATATCCTTTATAGAATTTGAAAAATCAACCAATAATGGAAGTGTACGCTTGGGATAGGTTAAGGAACTTACTGTGGAGTTTTTTCTAGGTTCCACCAAAATTATTAAACAATATTTTGTATTAGATAAGAAATAAATTGGAATTGAACGTCGAGAAATTCGATTCGAAAATCAAATTTGACTTTTTGTGTTTTATATGTTTTATGATATGGTCCTCCTTAAAAAGTCGAAACATTAACAACATTAACAGTAGAGGTGATTTAAAACATACATACTAAGAATAAAAACAGAGAATATAGGAAACGAATTTCATATAACACGAGAAGTAAGGCAAGGAAGGACATTTTACCATTTTTATTTAGTACAGTTCTGGTAGACATTTTCCAAAAATATTACTGGAAGATAAAATATGTATAAGGATATGTGGTCATGTTCTTTACAATTTAAGATTTACAGACAATATGTGTAGTTCTTATTTCTACAAAAGCTTCACACATCCAAGACATGTTGACGGAACATTTAATAAACAAAACCAAAACTAAAGTTCTGACAAATCACACGAAAAGACGATAAAGAGATTATATATATTTTTGGCAGCTAAAATCATTTAAGGACCAAGAAAATAAAGACATTAACAGACGAATCGCAAATAGCTCAGAACAATTGTAGAGCCTTAAACATATTTTACAATTGGACTAAAGTGAAGATACAATAAAATATATCTAAGACTCTGCTTTTCTACCGATCCATATTTTATTGACTACAAACAATGAGCTTGCAAAAACACTTGACCAGCAAAGGCTATGTCAGACCAAAATAGAAAGGAAAAATACAATAAAGTCAAAGGATACTTAATGAAAGTATTTGCAATAGAACGGAAATTATAGACGTCATAAATAGAACAAGAAGGCTGAAATGGATGGACTCAAAGATGGACTGAAACGACAACGAAATGGAGACTTTAGAACAAAAGACCAGCAGCCCGACCCCAGAAAATAAAGAGTGTTGATATATCACAAATAAGTACAGTCTTGCGGGAGGTGTTTGCTAGTGACCAATATTAATAACTTTTTATTAATTATTTTTTTTATTTTCTTCTCTTTTAAATTAATATTAACTTTAAATTAATTTTTAAATTACAACGTTATAATCTCAATATTACAAGTTTTGAACTTTAACAAAAAGAATTGTCAAAGTTCTTTAATCTAATTTGTTTTCTTTGGATAACATTATTCTAGATGTAAGAATCACAAGTGTTGTTGGTTCGTGAGATATTTGAGTTTAACCAATTTTTTTTGAATTGCACCAAAAAATTGCACCCATTAAAAATCTGTTTTAAAATCAATTTTTAATACATGTTTCAAAGGTATGCGCGCTCATGAATTTTTAATTTGTCATAAGACGCAGATACCATATTCCTAATCTTTTTTTTTTCGAAAATTGATACATTAAAAACAAAAAACGAAAAAACATTTGAATCTGTTAAAGTGGGTTTAAAAATTTCTCAGAGTATTGTTAATTCAGTCCAATTTTATTTATTGTGCTTGTAAATTTATTGTTGATTCTACCGCTAGATAAAATTAGCTCAGTCACTTTGGTGAAAGTAGTGATGTTCATTGACTAACTAGTATTGTTAATACAAATTCACACAAGTTTTCGAGGTAATTAATTTTTAAAGCCAACACAACAACACAAAGCTGTCTTTTTTATGAACATTTAAGGAATCGTTAATCATCTTTATTTCTTTAAAATTTAATTCATTTATAGTAAACTATGTGGGTACTTTTTTCAAAGTAAAAAAAAAATTGGCTTAAGTCTTTATTTGAATTATGTATGTGCGTCGTATTTTAGAAATCAAGAATGGTGCTTAGATTGACTTTGAACTTCAAGTGATTCATTTTTCTTATAATCTTATCTCTATCCGTTTATACACCTTTGCATGTCTCAATTCATAGTCTCGTTTTAATGATAAAAAACAAGCAAATTAAACGATAATATGTCTTCAATAAACTAAAGCAAAATAAATCTAGAACACATCAATTAATAATAGTTCATTAAAATTTGGTAATACGTAATACATACATACTTTATGCGCGTGTCACAGTACGAATATTAGTTAGTTTTTATACCATTAGTCCAACGAACTACAACTTGTGTGGCTTTTTTTTAAGTTGTTTCAACTTAGATTGTTAATGCATCTATATTAAGGAAAACAAATCACCACACACCGCATTGAAAATCATTAACATTCCAACCACAAGCCATTTTGATTTATCTTTAAAACAATTTAGCTTCATAAGCCTGCAACTTTATTAAGAAAATTCATCTAAATCATATACCTATAACCTATAGGACATAAATTCCTCTATCGCACTCTAAAGACTCATCATCTATCAATCTTTTCACAAAAATATATAAATTTTCTAAATAATGCGATGTGAATTCACGATATCAAAAAACAAAAATAAAAATGAAAATAAAAGCCTCTCATAAACAATGAATCAAACTCCACACAAAAATGAATTAATGACGTGACAAAATGAATAAACCGACTAGGTACGAGTTCGAGTATAATAAAAACGATGATCTATGCGATAATGTCCAAGTTTAAGTGAATTATCTACGTCAAGATATGGCAAGAAGCCGGCAACGGGCGGCAGCGGTACTCACAGCTTTTTGGATATACAGAAATGATGATACGATATAGAAATAGGTATGTTCAGTTTAGTTCTCACTCATCAGACACAAAAAGCCTTGAAATTCCGTATAGAATACTAACCAGAGCAATTGTTTGCATAAGAACACCAAAAACACAAAAATTCTACAACTCTGAGTCTAAGAGTGGGCGAGAAGATACCTAGTATTTGTTTAACGAAACAAAGTCTCAACAAAGTATCAAAAAATAAAGTTGTTGGAAATTCCCTTTATAACAGAAACTTACCGTCAAAACAAACAATTAAAGTCATTCTATTAATTTTCTAAACCCCCGTACCTAAAGTCTTCAAAAATAAAGAACACAAAATTGAAATCCTACAACGGAAGCTCTCTACGTTCCCACAAATGCTTCTCTGCTCTATATATGGATGGCGGCAAAAACTTTTATCTCTTTTACAGAAAATATTATGTGAGAAAAACAAACATTATTTGAACATTATAGATCCCACACATAAACGTCATAGGAGCCCCCAAATCAAGTAGAACAATATATAAAGTATCTTAACTACCAACGTGATGTATCCAAAAGATACTTTTACGTAGCTACGCCATTCATTCCATTGATTATTATTATTATTGGTAAGTTGGAAAAATTCGTTAAAATGCAAGCACTGTCGCCCATGCTGAATGTTCTGCTCATAAATATATAGGGGCCACTGAATTACGCTCCCCAACTTCAACACCCACATACCCCTTTCAGAAGCAAAACAAAAAAGAGGGATCGACACAAAACACTACGCATCGATTGATTGTGATAAAGCAAAATCAAAAATGATTTTGAAAACAAAAAAGAGGCCAGTGCACATTGTTAACTTTTAAAGCTAATATCATTAGCTGATTTTTTAAGATTTTTTACCAATGAATGATTCTTATAACGTTATAATTCAATTGTTTATAAAATAAAATGTGACCGAGAAGCGCAATATTATAATTATATCGAGGAAAGTCATAACTTTAGCCTTGAGCTCAATTTAAGACGTATTATCAAGTATAGATATTTTTTTTTAAACCGTACATCAAGAATGCAGAATTTTTGACCCATCTCTGTTTTCCATCTATTTTAATCTTTGATACCATTGTGCACTGGCATATTCTCATCCACATTATTAGGCATTGTGTTTAATTTTTAAACATGTTAAGTGTAAAAATATTTAGTTTTTTGTTTAATTTCTTTTTTAAATTTTGTAGATAGAAATTAATTCGGAATCTTTGTTGTTTTTCGAGAGTATAGTGTCAAAAAAAACATTAATTGCCAATTGTGAAGCGTGTTTTAAGTATTTATATTTTTTTTTAAAACTTAATTTCCGTCGAATAAAGTTATTCGAAAGTTTAACATACTTGGGACGTAAACTATTTCGCAGTTTTTAAATGACAAGAATTACTCTTGGAGAACTTGTCAATTCCTCTCAAGAGGCATTACCTGTAAAAAGAACTTTAGATGGCATTTACATGAACGAACACAAGACCTCTGGAATGACAGTCCAACGCACTAACCATCACGCCTCGGGTGCTACAAAATTATTATTTCTGGCCGTTCTTATATTCTGAAAGATGGGTTATAATAAACTTTCAAACAGGGAAATCTTTCCTAAAATGATATATTTGAGTTCCAATAATCTTGAAATACATAAAAAAAATCAAAAATTTTAAGATTCAACTTTACTTATCTGTCAAGCCGTAAATTTAAAAAGAAAACCTTAACAGATTTTGTCTTTTAAGGACAAGAAAAAAAATATATGATTTAAAATTGAACTCTTGATTATTCGTATTTCGTATTTATTTATGCAAATTTCACATTAAGATTATAATCTTATTATGAGTGAAGGCTTTACAATATTTAAGAATGTTCGAAAATGTTTAACAAAGCAAGATATACATAATTTTTCAACACGAATCCCGAAACTGCTTCCATTATCGTGGCTTTCGTGACATAAATGTTCATTCTTTATCTATTGATTGTTTACCAATAGATTAGAACTCAATCTATAGTCCATCGAACGTCAATGTTCAAATTGAGAATTTTACGTTTTTAATGAACATGTTCCATTAAAAACTCGCTTTTTGAAATCACAAAGTTGTCCCTTTTTCTCTCTTGATATACTTAATGCAATTAAGGCAAGAGATGTATCATATCGTCGATGGAAACGTTTCTGGTGTCCAGAAATGCTAAGCGAGTTTAAACGTTTACGTAATCATGTTACGATCTTGAAAAAATTTGCGAAATACAATTTTTATAGCAATGAGTTTAACTGAAATCGGTTATCAAAGTTTTTTGTTTTTAAAGTTTTGAAGATTGGCTTAAGAAAAGATGTCGAAGTTTGTGATGACGATATTGATTTGAAGGATCGTACATTTTTTACTTCCTAAACAAAATTTAAATGTATATCCTCAAGAATTACAGAAAACTATGGACGCATACTCGGTAAGTGATGTGGATTTCTGCACTTGGACAATATTTATCCTGATTTAATTAAAATTCTCCTACCTCACATCTTCCATACAATAAAAATGACTTCTACCTACATATCCCATATCTTGGATAGGAAGGAAATTAAAACACCACTATCAGGCTTTAAACAAAAATTTACAACTGTGATAACCTTTCTTGACTTTTCGAAGGCATTTGGTTGCGTGAATTATTATTCACTTCTCTAGCACAACTTAAAACCTTTTTTATTCATATTTGACTAATCGTATGGAAACCTTATAATTTTGTAATTGTAAACTGTCTTTGTTCCTTCCTGATTTTACTGGTGTTCCTCACGGATCAATCCCTGGGCCTTTACTGTTTTCGTTGTTCATTAATGATCTGCCTTTTGTTTTGTCCTTCTGTCAATATCATGTCTACGATGATGATGTTCTATTTATGATTGGTCAACCCACAACGGGCTTAAACTAAATTCTGAAAAAAAACTAAAGCTTTTCCAATATCGAATACAAAAATTTCCCTCCGGTATATTGAATAATTTCATTAATGCTTATGTTACACAAATCAAAAACTTAGAACTGATCTTTAACTAATTGGGATTGTTGACTAAATGATTGTTTAAAAAATTATCACAGATGGAGTTGAAAAATGATAAATAAATAAAATAAATATAAATTAAAGTTGCGATTTGAAATACATACAAATACATATATGAAATGATGATCGGGAGAAAAAATAGAACTATGATATCCAAATCTTCAAACAAAATTAACAATGATTATTTTGTAAAATTTTTGACCAGTCAACTATAAAATTGACTTTTTGTGACTTAAAAGTCTCGGAAGCAGTTTTATATAAAAACACTATAAAGCTTCTTTCCTTTTAATTGTAAAAATTTTGTGATCCGATTGTTAAACTAAGAAGCACTATTTGTCCAGAGGTCATAGTACAATTTCTGTCTATACCGTGTTTTTGTTTTAACCCGCCTATAAGAGTTTTTTCATAAAAAGTTTTTTTTTTTTTTAAATTAATATAAAGATAACTATAAAAAGCTTGAAATTAAATTTCTATAAATGACATCTATCAACCGATTCAAAGTGTTCATTCTATTTCTAATCACCTCCGTTCCACAGAGCTACATTTTTCCGAATAGAAGAAGAAGCTAGACTAGCGCGCGCTCAAGTACTCGTACTTATAGCCACAGTCGTACGTATCTCGCCATGAGAGTACATTAGGCGTAATTGTATATTGCTTATGCGATTAACACGCCGTTAATTTGTTGTTCATGGGATGTGCACTATACGCCGATAGAATATTTAATTAGCTATCTAGCTCCTCCGTCCATG
This sequence comes from Eupeodes corollae, assembly GCF_945859685.1. Lineage (NCBI taxonomy): Eukaryota > Metazoa > Arthropoda > Insecta > Diptera > Syrphidae > Eupeodes > Eupeodes corollae. Next base: position 281,149,229 of record NC_079147.1, read on the forward strand.
CGGACGAACACCGAGCAACGACGACGACGGACGCACGACACAACCAAACCTATGAACAAACGATAGATTTTGACGAGTTGTATAGTGATGAGCTTCTCGTCTCGTTGTACTCGTATCTATCGAAGCCGCTTTGTACGGTGCGATGAGGCCGGCCGCTTTGATTGATCGATCGATCTTTGAGGCATAGTAGGTTAGATATAGGATAGGTTTAGGTATGCCTATAGATAGAATTCAGCCTCGATTTGGTGCAATTTTGCTGCGTCGCACCGCGTAGCATTGCAATTGTCCTAAAAAGGGTCACCTTTGATGTGCTTTATAATGTTGATTATAATGATGACGAGAGTGTCAATTCTGAAGCTATACTAAACTAACTTCAAAAGCATTTTTCTTTCATTCAAATTCAAAAACCTCCCTGCTATAACCTCCCTATCATTTGGATATAGCTGTTGGTTTCCCTGCTGCTACTACAGTGGGGCTGTTTTATTTATTTATTTATCCATCTATTCCAGGGGTGTTTAGCTTTAAATAAATATTTAAACATTTTTGTAGCAGCTTGTTTGTAGCAGGGAGAGTTCTGCTATCCGTCGTCGGTGGTGGGTGGGAAAGTCGGACCGACGGTCGTCATCATAGTTGTTCAGAGAGGGAGCTCGTTGGATTGGTATAGTCCATCAGGGGATGCAGCTATATTGCCTTTTGTCCGGATAGATTGTACACTTCAAGAGTTGTTTTATTTAGCTGACTGGCTGGCTGGATGGCTTTTGGATGGTCTTTTCCCCTAAGGGGGATTTGACTTCATACTGGCTGCTGGCTGACTGACTGCTTGAGCTGACTAGCTGGATGAATGGTTAGATGGATAGATGGTGTAACAAAGCAACGCCGGATGTTGTTTTCCATAAAAGATATTGTATCTACAACTATACACTGGAAACAGCTATGTAGTGTGTATAGTGTGCAAATTTTGAATTTGGATTTCAAATGGCTTTTCTACGATTTGTGTTTGTCTAATTGAGCGATTAGGGGGATATATATTTACACTCTTTATCAAACGAGTTGTGTTTTTTTGCTTTAATGTGTCTGAGAATAACCTTCTAGAGGGGGGAATCTGATGATTCCTTTTCTTTGTCTTCATTTGCTTTTTTTGTTGTTGTTATGATTCGAGGGGGAAAGAGGAAAGTGCTCGTTGATTTTAAGGGTTGACAAGTCGAAGGAAGGGAAGTTTGTTTAATTACATTGAAATTCAAGTTAAATATACTAGAAAATGATACTTTTTGCGCTGCAATAATACTGACGACGAGCGGACGACGACTACGAGATTACGGTGACGATGACGACGACGACAAAGACCATTAAAGATGCGATGTGATTTGAGCACGATTAAATGCGAGGGTGTTTTGTGTTAAGTGGGGTGTTTTTTTGTTTGGTTTTTGTTTGTTTGAATTTTCATGTCTGTTCTATTTGACTTTTTTTGGCTTTGTTTATTTTAAGTCAAAGAGTATTTGCAAAGAGATTGATTATTCTAAAAGCCAGAGTTTTCGTTATGTGTGGGGGATGACACATGCGTCAGTTGTGATTTTCTTTTTGAATTTTGCGAATTAACTACTAAGGATTCATTTTAAATTGCTTGTTTTTGTTTTGGGGACTGAAATAAATTTCGTCAATATTCACAATTTAAGAAAGTTGCGCATACGCCCAAGTGTACCGTTGATATTTTTGTTGTTTTATTGTAAATAAAACGAAAAATTAATTTAATTAGATGGCACAAAAGCTTGTAGAGAACTAGGGTATACCCAACTTCAGCCTTATACGAATACGAACAAACACCTTCTTTCAAACCTTCCCTTACCTTAATAATGCTCTAATTTTGTCTTTGGCATAGAAAGCGTGTGGTTTCGTTACAAACAACATTTTTTTAAAGAATTCTATGTTTCCTAAACATTTTCTTTTTTTTATATAAAGCACACACTTGAGGATATTACTACCCTTATTATGTACAGGCACAGTGTGAGCACAAGGATGAGCAGAGATTTTTTAAAAGGAGATGTCGGTGCACATAGGTTTTGAATTCCTGAATATTGCAATCACTAGAAAAGGCAGAGTGTGGTAAGGCCTTCCACATTCGCCTAGTACGCCTAAAGAACGAATCTCTGTATTTGACAGTTCGACCGAAGTTGGACTCGAGGGTATACTGATGAGCATTCCTAGAAGCGCGAGTATTACGGTTGAACTGTTTAAGGGGAGGAATGCAGCTGGATATTTCACTTGAGCATAAACCGTTAAAATAACGGTAAAAAAGGGTGAGACATTAAACCTTACGACCATGCTCAAGCGAAGTAAATGAACTTATGATGATATTATCACCTATCAATTTAAATACTCTACGTTCAATACTATCCACGAGACTTAAGTAAGTTACAGGTTCACCAGCCCAGAGATGGGAGTTATACTCCCATCGAGAAGTTCACTCTCATTGATGCAAGTGCCATCCATGGTAAATGTCAAGGGCGGTATATCTCGCTTTAACTATATAAGACAGCATTGGGTTTTCAAAGCATTAAATTCCACGCAGTTGTTTAATCTATTGTATAATTATAGAGATTGATGTTTATTTATTAACATTTACATGCATTAAAAATTGTGAAAATTTTTGATGAGTAATGTTTTTTAAGTTTTCTAGGATACAAAACATTAAAATTGAAATTCATGAAGATTTTACTAGAAAATAAAAAAAAAACTTAAATACGAGTACAAATATGGACTGAACAATTTGTATGTTTTGATAAAGTAGTTTTTCTGCTTAGATGTGAAACAGAGTGCACAGTAAAACATAGTTTTCTTAATAAAAATAATTAAACCGACTTTTGGAAAGTAAACTTCCATAATTTAAAGAAAATCAATACAGAACTGAGGGAACAGCTTAGAAGTTTCTCCCATTTTCATGTTTGATCAGACTTTGGTTTCATTTATTCTGAAATCGAACGCAAGAAACAAATCTAAGTGAGCTTTAAATTTTGTTGTTGTTTTGTAAAAAGCCCAAAAATTATTATAAGAAAATTCAGGTGCATAAAAACCTATGAATAGAAGATTTTTCTTTTATGAACTTATTGAAAAATGCATCCCTGTTTATAATTCCTGAGCCAATTGCAACTATTGTAGGGTTAGGTTAGGTGAAAGGACACTTACATTTTGAGGCTTTTTTCTAGGCTTAATGGAACCAGTTTGAGTCTCTTACGAAAGGTGAGAGACTGATTATGTTATTTTTGATTTAGATCATTAAGATAGTTATAAATTTTTCTAGGTTATTCTTGCGTTTTTAAGCTAGAGCAGGGCATTAACAGAGATGGTAAACAACTGTTTACTTATATTCCTCATCCATACAGCTTCTGCAAAACTCATTTAAGAATAAGTCTAACCACGAGGGCGTGCTTTCCTATTTGAAAGTGCCCTGTTATGACACCGATTGTCGAGCTTATATGCGATCTGCTTAGAAATAGCAAGCACCTTGAGCGCTTTAATTTTACTGTAGGCCAGATGTTTTTTTGTGACCTGACACTTGGTGATGATATTCCACTAGAAATTTGCCTTCTTCATAGCGCCTTACAATTAATTTAACAATAGTTTACTGATAGCGATTGGTACACCAGTATTAGCCAAACGTAGTAAAATGGGTTGTATTGTACCATTTCTAGAAAGTTCATTTGTCTTGCAATTTTCTGGAATGTCTCTAAGGCAAGGGTGAAAATTAATTTGTTGTTCTATCTTTATTAGAGTTGATCAAAAGTTATGGACTGTTATTGAGTTAGTAGAAACAGAGTCCAAAAATTCCATAGCGGCCCTACTCTCTGAGAAAATAAGTTTATCAGATGTTGATATCACGTCTTCAATAAGCCAGAACAATCATTCTTGTATAGCCAAAAGTTCCACCTAGTACGGTACAATGATATGAAAGACTTAATTTAAGTTGTTCAAAAACTTCTTGATTTCTATGACTTTCAGATATTTCTGGGAGGAAAGGGCATTCCTGGAAGACGAGTCAATCCACTTTTACACAAATCGATCAAAAACAAATGAAGGTGTTGGTCAAATTGTAGTTGGAATATGGTGTAGTCTGTGTGCTTTGGAATTGATTCTAAATACTTAAGAACTTCGGAGTGGCCACCCACTGCAATGGAGCTTTGAGGTCAATAGCAGCTATTTGTTTGCTAAGTATATAAAGAAGTGTTAGATAGGGTAGGATATCCAGTGCTGAAAAATGGGTTGCTGTCCGCTTAGACATAGGCAAGCTGAACATTGGACGCGGTTTATAGATTTTTCTAAAGCATTTTGTTATTCCTCTAAAATAGGACTAGTTCGGTTTTGTGTGGGTTGAAACATAGTCCAAATGGATCAGCCCACTCGTTTTACGTTTTTAGTTTGTCTAATGAATTCTCCAAGAGTTCTTTTAGGGTGTTAAGCGCTAAAGCAACGTTATCAGAATAGGCAATTCTTTGAAACCCTGCAACTATCGTTACTTAGAATACTTTTATCAAACCATTTGAAATATTGTTTTTGATAATTTGTAATTGGGTTTTACTTGCATATAATAAAACACTTTTTTTATTAACAGTTGTGAAAGTTAAAATATACAATTATGGGAAATAAATTACAAAGAATATTGCACTTATTTTCGTTGTTTTATTAAAATTCTCAATACTGACTATAAATTTAGAAAACATCGTTATATTTTAAATGCTTATAAGGTATAACTTTTTTTTACATACAAAAAAGAGCAAATACAAAAATGAGGAATTCTGAAATCTTTTTAAAATTCGAACAATAACCCCAAAAAAATACAACTGTCTTTCCTTCTTAATAAAAATTAATCGAAATATGAAGACATATCACGTTTCTATTAACAAAAATCCACAATCACAAATTACATTTTTTTATTATTAATAACAACAATATAAACTTTTAAAAAATCACAATCACGCAATCTTTTGAATACAAAAGTTTTGATTCATTTTTAATGAGAAGTAATAGCAAAATTATTGAACAAAATTGGGAACCTTGACTTGAATCTTTTATATATGCAAACCTAGTTATTGTTCAAACATCTAATTTAATATCGATTAGAATCAATTGGGGTTTAGATTGTCAAGAAAGTGTAGAAGCTATCTCGAAATATTTGAGAATAATTGTTTAATAGAAAAATAAGTAGTATATAGTGATTGTGATATGGAGAAGGCACATAAATTACTTTCAAATTATTAATGATGAAGAAAGTGATATTGCCCAATTTATATACAAAATTATGAGTCTCATGACGTTTCAATATTCATGTCTATTGATTCGCTACAAAGTTCAAATAGAGGTTCGCTAATAAATTATAAATATTTATTACTTTTTGAGATTTTTGTCTTAATGTTATCAACAATGATAAATTGCATCTAGATAAATGCAAATGTATATTTTCTCTTTTGAATGCATCAACGTTTATCTAGATAGGCATCAATTATTTTTTAGATAATTTCAGTTCCAACAACCTTAATAGAACATTTCAATAAAAGAAAATATACAGATTCAGTAATTTAATTTTGCTTTCTCGAAAAAATCTCTTAATCTTCCTCCAGATGTTATTCGTGTGAGTGATGATTATACGCAAGTAAAATTTATGAAAAATTTCACTCATTTTATGAGGATATATGCTCAGTTCATTACAATTGCTTTATTATTATTATTATTGTTATTACAACAACCTCTGCTACTCGTAAAAGTTCTTTAATTGCATTTGCATCAAAGTAAACTGCTTTATGTCAGCAATAAATTATCCAAGTACGAAGCTGCGGCTTCAGCTGCTGCTCAGCTCAGGCATCTTAGATCTCAATGCCAATGCAATACGATTTATAGTTGAAACGATGAAAAAAAAAACAGCTAAACATTAGATACTAGATACTTGGTTAAAATTGTTACCACTTTTGTTTTTAATAATTTGTATCCACTTTAAAAAATTGGTTGAAGCATTCGTAAAAGTTTTTTAAATCGAAATTTTAATCAAACATAATGGTATATACGTCGATACTGCAAATCCGTTTGACTTTTTTTATAAAACCAATCTATAAAAGTGGTTATAAACAATTCAGGTTGAAATATAGAGCAGTTAGTAAACTATCGGTTATTCCAAAACTATTTGTAAAAGTACTCTCCATATCATATCAACTTGTACTAATTTAAACAATTTTTCTTACTTCATTTTAAATAATATTAAAAAAAGTTATAAAATGGATGTTGTCTATAGAGATTAAGCAAAGGTCTTTGATAGAGTATATCATAAAATTTTGACTCAAGGGAATAGGATTTCATTCCAAAATCCTTGATTGGTTTAATTCATATCTTATAGAGCGTAAAAATTATGCTAAGATCCATTCGACAGTGTCTAAATCAATAAATGTTACATTTGGAGTTCCTCAAGGAAACCATCCTGGTCCACTTATTTTTCTTGTACGCATTAAGATTTACTGGATATTTTTTCTAATTTGTCATGTGTTATGTTTGCAGATGACCTACACATATTTTTATGTATTAAAAATCCTTTTGATTGTTTTTTCAGTTACAAGAAGACCTTTACAAGCTTTCAGAATGGTGCCATAAAAACAAATTTGGTAATATTTCTAAAGATCAAAGTTAAGTTTTAGTTTTTGCAAAACGTTGTTTTGGCGTAAGTCTGTTTATTCTGAAATGGCCGACTCCAAAAAGGGTTGCCAGATTGGAAATCATACGTTTAAGAAAACTTTCGTTTCTATGTATACCTTTTAAGATCATACCGAACTGAATTGAAATCAATTTAAAAAGAGGAGGGGGTGTGGCCCACACTGAAAATTTCCCAACCCTTGTGTCTATTTGTCTTGTTTAAAAGTTTGTAGGTTATCGTATTGGGTTAAAAATCTTACAAATTTTAAAATTACCAACAATATTTTTTATTTTAAGAAATAGTTTAGTTTAAAAATCTAGTTGTGTTAAATAGATTTTTAGTCAAAACAAATTTTTACCAATTTAAGTAGCATTTCATAAATTTTTACAAATCGGATAAATGAAATTAATTTGAAAGATATCAAGAAGTGAACATCTATTTTGCCAAATTTGCGAACTTTTTCTTGAAGATTTTATTTGTTTATGAAAAAACTGACTGTAGGATTCTTATGAAAAAAAACTATTGGACATCGAATACAATATTTTCTGTGAAATAAAAAAAGTTTGAAGACAATATTTTTAATTCTTGAAAAGCTATTTGAGTCGAAAGTAAATTTTTACAAAGTTTTATATTTCTTAAAAGATAAAATTAATTGAAAGCCACAATCTTAAGTTTTTGAAAAGCTATTTGATTCGAAATTCAATTTTTACCAACTTTGCGTAATGTTTTTTGGTTTTTATTTATTATAAAAAAAACTGTGAATTCGATGTTTCTCAAAATTTTACCAGATGTTCATGATGACTTTATTTTTCGTGGTTTAAAATTGGTTTGGAAATAAAATCATTTTGTATTCGTAAAATTTTCGAAATGACAATTTTTTTTTTTAGTTTTTTTGATTTATAAAAAACCTTGAATTGGATTTTTTTTCCAAAAATATACTAGTTTGGTATCGCGCCACAATATATTAGATACCATTTAATTCAAGTATCTAGCGTTTTTGGTGCTCACCTTACTTTTGAACGGTTATGTTAAAAAAACCGCCCATGCAATTTTCTTGAGAGCCCATTCTACATTTTTCTGTCTTTTTGTCTGTATAAAAAAAATTTATTTGAAGTCGATATCTCTTCTGGTTCTTCAGATATGGACAACGAAAAAAAAGTTGAGAACGTATGGACGTACACTCGCAAGCACAGCCATCTTTCTAAAAATCTTTTATTTCAACATTTTCACTTTGACAAATCGGACTCAGTGAAATAACTTCCTATGGGAAGTGGATTTTGCCAGTCAATATGACAACCAAGTTAACCAACGAAGTTGTTCTATCGACTACTTTTGCTGTCATATTGACTACCTGAAATTGACAATCAAAAAATTGTTCAATTGACTATCCAGAAGTCAATATTTTAAAATATGGTTGTCATATTGACAATCGACGATTGTTAATATGAACATTTCTTTTCTGTGTATTGATTATATCCTTTTTGAAATTCCTTAAATGACAATTAGAATTATTGCAAGAATAAAATAAATATATTTAATTATGTTTTATTTAAAGTTCTACAATAACTTTGGTTTTAATTTGCTAAGTAGCTTAAGTTCTTATTTTACTGTTTCTTGAGAAGATTTTCTTGTTTTCAAAAATGTGTATTGTAATTTTTATTCAAACGAGATTGCTTTAAAAGTTTTAACAATTTTGATTTAAATTTTGAACAAAATGATTTTGTATGATTTTTTTAAGCTTTAAATTTATTTTTAAAATAATTTTCTGAAGTGGCAACCACTGTAGTGCATTAGTTGATGATTTTTAGAAAACAAAAAAAAAAAATTAAAATAAATCGAAATTAAAATGCATATTGATGCTGATGATTATAATGATGATGTTGCGCTGTGTTGCATATATTTAGGTAGTAATAAAACTTCGGTCGTGTTTTCAATTTATTTATCCTCACTTAAAAAAGTATACCTATATGTATCTTCTGGTTGCTAGATATTTTCACAATCAACGAAAAAAAACAAACAAACTTCGAAGGAGGATCTTTTTCCGCATATAAGACCTCCCATATCCCCACTATACCCGCTAAGACAAGGTAAATTTTGTTACCTACGTGTGGATGGGTAAAGTTTTGCGTGTAACGCTTCCTCATTCTCCTTAGAGAGTTAGATAATAAGGATGATGGTGTAAAGTGGGCGTTTCAGGGTTTCCAAAAATAAACGTACATATTTGTGCTACCGGGATTTACCATACCTCGAAACACATACCGCATGTTGTCTATAAAATTGTATAATGCTGTGAAAACACACAACATTCAAGTGCAGTGCCAAGAGAATAAAACAGGGACACAGTTTATATACTCGAAAACATGGGGGAGGGCATTTCATGGTCGCTTTTCAAATAATGTGGAAATATGCCAAAGGGTGTGAGAGGACGTTGTGTTGGGTATGAGAGGTCAAATTTTAGAGGGATTTATGGGTGAAATACACGATATATGGATGCAGTTTATGGTAACTCGAATGAATGACGTCAGTGAACGATTAAGTTATAGTTCAAGGTGTATAAATTTACACATAGCGCATAGTTACGAGCTTTCAATTCAATATACAATACGGATATCAACAGCAGCAGTAGAATCGACAGCAAAAGCGTTTCGAAAACCAGCAGCTTTATGTGGGTTATTAGGGAAGTCTAATACAATCGATTGGATATTTTGAATATTTGATAATAATGCAGAATTTTGTGAATAGCGAAATAAACAAAACAAAAAGAAACAATAAATACAATAAACATTATTGAACTGGATGTGGATGTGATTCTATGAGTTTTGTTTTCGAATAAAGTTGTTCAACATCTATATTATGGGAGAATTCCTTGGAAAGTTTTCAATTTGAAATCTAAAATCAAAACATGCAAATATGTTGGGATTAATTGTGAAATTTGGTTTGCTCTAGAGAAAGGGTGAAGGATTGACAATTGAAACATTTCCAACAGCTTTCTAATTGCGAGTTATTCGGAATTGATTAACACATATAAATAATTAATAATTTTTGAATGTGTTAAACAATAAATTAGATTATTAATTATGATGAAATTGAAAATACATTGAGATTTGAGGTGAATTTGAATTTAAATTTATTTAGTATTTTTATTTTATATTTATTTGAGAGAAGAATTAAAAAGAGGTTCGGATTGAACATGTGCTGATAATTTAAAATTGTTGACAGTAAAATAGTTTTTACTAATTTTAGTTTAATGCATCTAGTTCTTATTTAAAAAAGCTTAAAACATTATACGATTAGTAAATAGAAGTTTGACCTGCTTTCTATTGAAATGTGTGCCCTATTATTTCTATCGAAATAATAGCCAGTTAGAATTGTTGGTAATACTTTTAGCAGCGTTTTACTTTTTTTAATTATCTTAGTATTTAGTATTTTCTTTAATGTCTGGAATTTTATTGTACACAACAAATTTGGTTTAAACTTTTTCGCTTTTAAAATATTTAATTTGTTAACTTTTTTTAATTTTTTAGTTTGTTAATTAGGATACATAAATCCTTAGAATATTTGTTTGTCAGATTTTTGAGTTTTATTATTATTAATCGATACATAAAAATATAGAATAATACTTAAAGCTCATAATATAATAAGGCTTCTCGTTATGTTTGGTGTCTTATAATTAAATATAAAACACAAACTCTTGATGATTTTTAAAATTCTATTTTAAGGAATTAGATATTAATACCTGTAAAACAATTCTTTTTGAAGTTTTTAAAATGGAAATACGAACGTCATAAAAGGTAAGTATCTCGGTGAAGTCATATTCTTAAAAACAATATATTTAGGGATCTTTAAACGTCGAGAAATGTAAAAACTTGCAATTCGTTCAAATAGAATATTTGAATGCTAAGAAATACTTTAATGGAAGATGCTCAATATAAATAGAGAGTGGCCTGGATTACTGAACACTTTTATTCAAATACAGGAACAGTTTAAATTTTACTTTTGAAAATATGATTTAATTTCATTTCATAGTATTGAAACATGCATGATTGCTGAATGTAAGAGTTTTTTTTTACTTAATGAGTATCAACTTCTAATAGGAAGTTATTGAATTTGGCCCCATTTATCAAATCAAAAATATTGACATTTCTCTACGTTTCAAGGTCCCTAGAGTCCAAATAAAATATTAGAGAGGCGTTTGCGCTTGCGTGTGTATGTACGTTCGTAAGGCCGTATTTCCATTCAAATTAATTTTTTTATACAGATAATAAGGCAGAAAGAGCTCTCTAGAAAATTGGGTGGATTGTTTTTTTACCATAGCAGTTTAAAAAAAAGGTGAACATTTTGGTCAACCCTAAATATCTTACGAACCAAAAACGCTAGAGACTTGAATTAAATTTTATAAAGTATATTGTAACGTGCCAAACAAGTATATTTAAAAAAAAAAAATTCAATTAACGGTTTTTTTATAAATCAAAAAAAAAAACTATAAAAAAAATGTGTCACCTCGAAAACTTTACAAATACAAAATGATTTTATCTCCAAAACAAATTTGTGCAACGATAAATTGTGTTTTTAGCATCTATTAAAATATTGAGAAAAATCGGATTGACAGTATTTTAACAAAATATAAAAACTTAAAAGAAAATTTAACAAACTTGATAAAAATTGATTTCGCCTCAAATATCTTTTCAAAACATTGAGAACTTTTATCTTTTTAAACATATTGTTTAAAACTTAGTAAAAATTTGCTTTCGACACAAATAGCTTTCCAAAAATAAAAAACATTGTCTTAAAACTTTTTTTATTTCAGAGAAAATATTGTTTTCGATATTCAGTAGTTATTTTTTATAAAATTTCAACAATCTGTTTTTTCATAAAAATATAAAATCTACAAAAAAATAAAACGCAAATTTAGTAAAAATTGATGTTCTGTTTTTGATATCTCTCAAATTAATTTCATTTATCCAATTTGTAAAAAATTCAGAAATGCTACTTAAATTGGCAAACATTTCTTTTCGACTAAATTTTGTTAACAAAAATAGATTTTAAAATCAAACTACTTCAATATACGCAAAACATTGTTGGTCGTTTTTGAATTTTTAGCAATAATTGAAGTCACAACTTTTTTTTACAAAATACTAGAATCTACAAACCTTTTACGCAAGACAAATTGACAGAGGGGATGGGAAGCCTCTTTTTTCGATTTTATTTAACCTTATAGAAAATATTGTTTTCAGTATAATTTGTCTAAAACCGACAATAATTTTATCATACAAATTAATAAACAAAAGAGAACGCAACACAAGACCCTTATCATGCCCGTCCTGCTATACTTTGCAGAAGCATGGGCTATATTCTTCGTGTGATCTACGGTCCCGTATGCATCGAAGGGGAGTGGGGGAGAAGATAGAACGAGTACGAGCAATGTAGAGTTAGCCAGAAGGGTAACAGTCCAACGACTTAGATGAGAGCATTGAAAAAACAGGACCACGCAGTAGAGGAAGACCACGGATCAGGTGACGCAAACAAGTGGAAGGTGACCTCACCCAACTTGGAGCGCGAAACTGGTTTGTTGGGTGAGGCCCTAATTCACACAGGATTGTAGCGCTACCTTAAGTAAGTAAGTAAGAACGCTACAATATCAATGATGCACAAACTATTGAAGATCTTAAAATACTATTTCGTGAAGTTTTCGAAGACATATAGACTCACATGCATGAATTGGTTAATTGAATTGAAATGTCATAACAAATATGTGGTACTTCATTTACCTCTAATCTTTTTTTTTTATTTTTCGTTATGAAATGAAACAGCATATTGAAAAACTCGTATTTTAAATTCAATAAATAGCATATCTTCTTATTTCTTTCTGAATGAACATTGATAAATTTCTTTTCAAAATGGCTTATTTCTTTCTTATATCAAAAAGAGAGCTCTTATTGAAAAACACATATTTTAAATAAAATAAAATAAAATAAAATAAAATAAAATAAAATAAAAGTACGTATACGCCTACGTGTACCAATCTAGGTTAAAATTACATATACAGGGTTTTTCAAAAGGGACCTAACAAAAGTAGAGCGACAGAACGCAAACGACGCCATATTTCTTGCCGTTCTTTTGAAATTTTTCAACGTTAAGAGCGCTATGTCCAATTTATGATTGTCATAATCGCCCTAGCAGATCAACAACTAAGCGTCTAGTGGAAAATTTGAACCCATAGGCACAGTACAAAATATTCCCGTGCCAGTGAGATAAAGAAGTGCCTGTAGTGTGTAGAATATTGCTGCTGCTGAAGTTTCAATTGCAAAAAGGCTAAGTGTGTCTCTCAGACGCCATTCTCAAGCGATTTGACGCCGTAAGACTGTGACGATGTTCTAGCGAATTTTGCGAAAAGATCTTGGTGTACATATTTACAAGATTATATTGACTCAAGAACTGAAGCCGCTTGATCGTCAGAAGCGTCGTATGTTCATTAATTGGGTTGAGCAACAACTTAAAAATGGTTCGGATTTTCATAAAAAACTCATCTTCAACGATGAGGCTCATTTCTAGCATTTCTGCTGAATTGTTCAGGAAGCAATCCCCCCGTAATCCGTGAGTCATCATTGCATCCCCAAGAAATTACGGTTTAGTGTGGTTTATGGGCCGAAATATTGTTGGCCCCAATTAAATGATATGGACTTGGAGGACAAGTGGTTCGAACAGGACGGTACCACAAGGCAGACAACAAACCTCACAATCAATTTATTGGGAACCAAGTTTGGAGAAATGGTCCGATCGCTTGGCCGCCTTGGTTGTGCTAGTTGACACCATTAGACTATTTCCTGTGGGGCTACGCCAAGTCTGTGGTCTATTTCAACAAAACAGCGACGATTGATGAACTTCGTACGAATTTTGAAATGACCCGTGGTGACAACGATTGTAGTTTCACAGGAATAAAGAATTTCATTGACATCTAAAACCGTTTTTGTTGTATTTAAAAAAAACATTGTAGGGCTTTTATTGAAAAACCCGACAAAAGGAACTAAACAAAGGAATATTATTCATGGAAAAGTTATCCATTTTAAGTTTTTAAGGAATTCTATAACCGCAAACGTCTTCACTATTATATTTCTCACTCAGTAATTGTTTGTTATTCTTAACTGACCTATTAAACGAAAGCCAGAGAGGTTATCTGCTAATTAATTACACCAAAATTAACAAATGAAATCATGTACATATGTAAACTTGTAATTGCACAACTAAGCAGATGTTAAAAGGTACGTACACTGGCATAACACATGTTCATTAATTTCTGAATCACAGAATTGCGCCAGAAGCTCATACAAGGAATTTTCTCCAATTAACAAATAAAACTTCTAAACAGAAACTTTGTCATTGTTATTATTTGTATAACGAGTTAAGGTTATATCTCTTTGCTTTAACTTTAAATTAAATTCAAGTAAATAACATCTTTTTAAAAATGAAATCGCGACTCCAAAGAGATGATACCTTGAGGAATTGTGAATAATAAAGTACCAGAATAAAACAATTCAAAGTAACAACATAATATATTTATAAGAATACCTTAGATCAATCGATTGAAACGAATTGGGGGCCTATTTAAGTGTAAAAGCTTGGGTATTGGCTCGCTCCAAGGTAACAAATTATACATTTTAATGAAATATTGAATTTCCTTAGAATTTATAAAACAATGTATCTCATTTCTATTGCAGAATGTTAAAATTTTGTTAAATGTTAGTATTGCCTATTTAACATAATTTACCTCCTGAACTTTCAAATAATTCAGCATACACAAAAAAAACCTTTGAAATTCGCTCGCTTAAGCTCCACATTCTTTGATTTATGGCTCTTAAATTTAAAACAATCCATTTTTGAAAACCCCTTTTACCTATAACAAACCTTCTAATACTGCCCTGCAGAAGTACATAAATAACCATGCAATGTATTGTATATGAATATCTCTCATATGTTGTAATTGATGTGGACTTGATTTATTTCCAAAAAAAGACCCAAAAACTTTGAAACTATATAATACGTTTGGTAATAAATCTACTTGTTAATAAGGTACCTACATTAAACCACATCATACCAAAAGAATATAAACAAACAAAAAAACGAGGGCAAAACTTTACCAAACCATAACAATAATGAACCTTTATGTTTCTCCATGAATGGCGCCAAGTTCAACTGCCTCACTATATTATGGTATTAATTTCCGTCCAAAAACTCGCCCATTAATCCATCTTCAATACATTCTCAAAGTCCGTCAATACCCAAACCCATCATTGGTAAGGTTATACTAAAATTTTCGGCTAAAATCAAGAAACAAAACACATGTCTGTAATTATTGGGTGGCCCTTTATGCCGCCCAAAAATACAAACGTATAATTAGAGACGTTAAATTGTATACTAAAAGTTGTCAGTTCTGCATAACGGTCAATTAGCAATGCCAAGACAACGTAAATCAATATTAACGATCAATAAACTTGACCAAATCAATATGAACAGCAAACGAAAAAAGGAAAAAATAAATAAAATAAATAAAGCATAAGAAAAAAAAAGAGAAATAAAACAAAAAGCAAAATAATATTTGCACCGCCTTTTGCTGTTTGCTCTCGGGCGCCACTCCGAATCACGTTCATTAGCATTTTTATTTTTTGATATGTTGTGCTGTGTGTTGTGTTTTTACCACAAAACATGACCAATTCGAATAAAATGTCCAGATTTTTGCCAAATAAAAAATTATGTACATAACACACCGCACAAATGAGCAAAAAACCGTTTAATTAGCATGTCATCGAGGAATGTACATATATTTTGTGATAATGTTGTTTTTGTTGCGGTGAAATCAGTCGCCATCAAGATGATGACGCTGATTTTTTTATTGGAAGTGATGACAGTGACGTTTTCAGATGCTGTTTAACCAACCACACATGGCAGGGAGAACACCTTGAACTTGAATCATAAGCAACTAGTTAATATTGGTTGTTTATTGTTGTTGTTGTTGTGTCATAAATAAAAAAGTAACGTGACAGAAGTGACGCCAATTAACGACAGGTAATTCCCGATACAGATGTATACGCACCTTTTTTCATTAGTTGAACGATGCGATGGTGACATTGACAGATGACAGATCTGATAAGGCTACTCTTGCACTGTGAGAGTAGTTGCCACGCGAAAGTCTAAGGTGGGTTTGTTCACTTTTACGTTCTTTTTTAGCGTCTTTTGGTTGAGGTGCAACCGGATTTTAAGAAAACATTGATGATTGAGAGGAGTTTTGAGTGTTATTTTATTTTTCTAGGTGAAATCATGGTAAATATTGTGATAATTGGCTGAAGAATGTCGTTTACGTTAGTGTAATTGCGATGGTAATGCCCTCTCTCTTAATTTAGTGTAGTACTATATTCTCCCGGAAATTGGAGATCGATCTGTGAAATTCCTTTCGGTTGACGTGATTGCTATCAATAATAATAATAATTGTTATGAATTGTAATTGGTGTTAAATAGGCCAATCAATGGTAATTTTAGAAGATGTGGTGGAGGCTGTATAGTATATATAAAGATTGAAGATTAGGGTGGGGTGTATTCTAAAATGATACGATGGTGATGGTGTTAAGTGGGACTGCATTCTGTGAAGATGAATTGTATATCGTTAATAGAGTTTAAGAGAGTGACGTAAATACTGAGAAGAATTAAGATAGATGGTGCGAAATCTCATCTTAGTCTAATCAAAGTGGAAAAATGTCAGTATAGTTTCGATATCGCTACTTTTCTCGTGAAGAGTTCACCTTGTAGTCGACTCTTACTAATACTTCGTCTCGGATACAATGTTCAGGGCCTTAACTTCTACTCAAGTTTAACGATAATTGTTGAAAACGGTGATAGGATAGACATAAGAAGAAGTATGGATAAGCTTTTGTAAGTTAGCAGCTTTCTTATGGAATTTGACAGTTGATTCCATTGACACACGTCATGCAAAAGCTATATAATGGGCGTGGTCGTTCTTATATAAATGCTTAATATGGCCTCTTTCTGTTTTTTATTAACAAATTTCATTTGAGAACGCATTTTTTAATATGAACTTTCAATGAGAGGTGTCATGTGGGCAGCTGTCGCTTTTGAAGCTGTCATTCTTCTGACATTTGATAAATAAAAACTTAATACCATGACTAAAAATCCAACGTTACGTGCTTCAGCAAAGCATTCAAATTGTTAATTCAGTTGAAAATGGTGAAAAAATTAAAGCCTCCGTGGAAAAATATATTTTTTAGCGCAAGTTAAAGATGTTATAGAAACCTTGTGCTCTGCTCAAGTTGACGAAAACTCAGGTTTGTAGATTCTTTATCAATATTTGTAATAGTTCATTTCACGAATGACATTTGTTTATATTGTACGCGTACTAAAGGGGTTATGAATATCCTAATAATAATTAACATAGTGCTATCCATCAGGGAAGGAGGATACGATTAGAAAAGAGAAACCGATAAATATTGGTTTTGAATGTCTGCACATTGCAATAAGTTGAAAATATTGAGCCTGGTAAAACATTCCATATGCATGTAGTATGGCTGAAAAAGTACTTCCGAAACTGGGCTCAAGGGTAAACTGAAGGGAATTCCTAGAAGTACGGGTATTACGGTTGAATTGTTTAACGGATGAATGCAACTGGCTATTTCACTATAGCATTGTTTATAAAAATAGCGATAGAACAATGAAAGGCATGAAACCTTGTGGCTTTGTTCAAGGAAAACAAAAATCTCAGTAAGAGAACGATCTCCTATCATTTTTATAGCTCCCTTTTCAATACTATCCAGTATTGAGCACCAGCGCAAAAATTGGAATTATACTCGAGTTTTGGACCTTTGTTAATTAAAGCCAGATTAGAAGGGGTAAAATACACCATGCATTGCAGCAAGAGGTTTGTGATGCACACACCTAGAATTAAAAGCTGATCAGCTTTCTCAATGCAAGAACAACTCATTGATAGTTGCATTGGCGAAGGGTTACGGTTTTGAGACAGTAGACAGCATGGAGTTTTTGAAGCATTAAATTCTACACGATTTTGCTTTCAAGATCCGAATTCTATTGGCTTGTCATATGCTGTCGTTGGCAGTCCACATTAGAAGAAAAAGGATGAGAATCTACAAACGAATATAAAGCTGAGGGAACTGTCATGAGCGAAACAATTTAGTGAGTTTGAAGTTTCATACAAAATATCATTTATAAAAATAAGGAAGAGTGGCGGAGACAAAACGGAGCCCTGAGGCACACCAGCACTTGATTTGTTGATATCAGGTAAGAACCAAAAGCGCAATAGTTTGCATAGATATTAAATTTTGAAGCCTTTTGTAATGCTGTTCCTTTCAGCCCGAAAATATCGGTCCAACATATACAGTCCCGTCTTTGTCTCTTCTTGGATACTTTAAGAAAGTAGTTTATTATCGTGGTTTGGCTTATTTGAAGTTGTATGGAATTCACCAAAATATCTTTCATTGATGTGGAAATAATAGCTGTATAGTTTAATTCTTTTTGGTTAAAATTAAAATTAACACCTGACTTTGTTGTTTTAGTTGATAATATCGCCTTTTGAATGTTTTTAAGAAAATTTACAGTCTATTCGTTTTATAAGATAAGGTTTTGAGTTAATTTTTCCATTGTGATTTCCAAAGCGAAATAAATCGATACGCTAACTAAAACATTACTCCAACAAATTGATTGTTTCTTTGGGTGGCAAGCACTGTTAATGACAGCTATCAAAAAGACCACTTGCAAAAAAATGTCTGCCATTTTTGCAATGTTTTGTAGTCCTAAGTCCTTTAGGTACTATGATAAGCCAGATACGATTGACGCCTTGGAGGAGAATATTCGCTAAGAAAATACCCCTTTTTAGATTTTTAATGGTATTTACTTCTGAAAAAGGTATAACTTCCCTAGATATAAGTAATTTTTTATTGGGGCTTACCGACGACGCAAATCTAAAACAACTATATGGTATTTTTTCCCTTAACTTTGGGAAATAACAGCCACATGGTGAGTGTTATTGCTTATTAAGGAAAGGGAAGTAAAAGGGACATAGGAAATGTTGTTTAATTTGAAATTATATATGTTATGAGCCATTATAGTTTTTTTTTGCTCTAATATGACTGCAAAATATGTTTTGCAACAATAAAAGTTTTCATGTAGCTCGCAATTTTGTTTTATAATTTATTCAAAGCTTTCCAAGGTAAGTATACGCCCTATAAAATTCCTTTCATAAAATTCAAAGCAGCTCGCAGAATTGCAGCAATATAAAGTGAATATCAATTTCCTGGCTTATAATTTTTGCCACCATTATTCATACGCGTACACATTGCAACTCCCTAAATAGTTTTTAGTGACTTTGTCAATAAATCCTTGTTCTTTTGTATGTTTGCCTATTTCCAAGTAAAAGATTGAACTCCACCCATCATAACCGCAAAATAGAATTAATGCAAATTCTTCTATTTGCACACAGAAAAATGCAAAAGAAATAAATCAAACCAACCTAAAAGCTAAGCGCAGCATGCGTTTGTTGCGTACACCACCTAGATATGTGATGTCTAAAATACCAAAGCGAAAGCCTCCATAATATACGCTGTTGAAAACATTATAACTCATTCTAAGTCTCGCCATAAATTATATTGTCCAGCCCTACTTAGTATGCAAAACGGAAAATTCAAATTGAAACTAATGCGCTTTGTCCGGCTACTAATGCCGCCGCATAGCAGAGCAGAGTAGAGCAGCGCAGCGCAGCGGCCGACTATGACCGACGACGACAATAATGATTACGACGACGAAAGTTGCCACCATAACCATCGATCGGTTTATCCATCTCCCCTACCCGCTTTAGTCTCCCTATTTCCAGCTCTGCGAAAAAAGTGCATCTATTCAATTGAGAGCGCGTTCGCGTTAGCCATTCGGGTAACTGCCGCAATTGACAATCACATCACGTCGTCGAATGTCGACGTCGTCGTTTTCGCTGTCGTTGCGCTCTGAGCTCCATCTATTGAGCAATAAAAATGGAATTCGTGTCAATCAAAGTGGTGTATATGATGGCATAAAAGAGCACGCCAAAAATAAAATGCAAACCTGGTGCAGGTTCTACAACCGTGATGTTGATGTCTACCCTACGAAAACTACCGACCGACGCGACACGACACAACGGACGACATCATGACAACACTCTCTGCAGGATACGTGCACCATGTTTCATGTTAATGCTACCTCACACCCCAACCCACTTCGACATCGCAAAGTAACCCAGGAGGAGTGTGAGAAGGTTAAAAAATAAGCCCCAAACTTTCCATTCAAATTGTAATTCCATGACTGAATGGCCAGGTCATAACACACACACCCATCATCCGACAGCAGGACACATAGGCGAGTGCTAGGGCATCTGGTCAAAACTGAATAGAAGGAAAAATATCTTCGCTTCTCCATCACCGCCACCTAGCGGGTGGGCTCTTTAATAATCACATACGAAAGTATACTAAAGTTCTGTCGTATTTCGTAGCGTGCTGGGCGCTTTTATGGTCCACAGAGAGACGGAAAGAGTCATAAAATAGTTGAACGGGCCTGGAGTGAAGACAGATTTCGAGCAGTGCCATCACACAATTCTTCACAATGAATATACTGACCTCTCTATTCTTTATTCTTTATGCCATCTGACACCCTGCTTCGCTTCGGCTAGAGTATAGACAGTTCCGCCCGCTCTGAAGCAGTGTTCTGCCCATCTACCATCAGCCAGCGTGTAATTCAATAAAATAACTTTTATGGACATGAGTGCGATAGATGCGGGCGGATAGGGTGTTGCGTGGTCGGTTCGTGCATGCCGTGGTAAAGGCATTTTAATGAAGGTCACTCTTTTTGATGAATTGCCCGAGGAGCGTAAATATACATTTATATAGACATTGAAGAGCAAAATGAGGGAGGTTGGGGGCTTGAGGTTGGCAGCGAGTAAGGACAATACAAATGGTAGTCGTGTCGGTTGCCCTGGAGCTGGCCAAAGTCCTTCGTCCTTCGTACGTCGTTGTCGTTTCAGGACACATTGCTTACCAAAAAATGTACGGGCTAGAGAGATAGAGGGAGGGAAGCCAGGAAAAACCAAAAATAATGAATGTACACATAAATTCGTAATCGAAATGTTTTATTAGATTGTCGTCGGTCGGTCGTCGTTGCGTTAGGTAGAGGGGTGCAGGAAAGAGTATATTATAGAATGGAGGGCGGATATGTTTTGTTGAGAGGTGCAGTAAAGTTTTATGATGTGGAAGTTAAATATTTAAGTGCTTTTATACTTTTCGGTCACACGATTTGTCATAACCAAGAGAAAAGAAAAAACAGAAAAAGGACACAGGACACAGGAAACCATATATATAAAAACTTTGAGAAAGTTGTGTGAGGAAATTCAATAATAATAAGGACGAATAAAATGGCAGAAGAGAGGATTTAAGTTTAAATAGAGAGAAAGAGATAAAAAGTAAAGCAAAGTTTATAAAGCATAAATTAAGTTTAACTTATTTAGTATTTTCACTTGCGATTTAGGGCAAGTATACAGGATTTGTAAAAATATTTTTAAACTCTTCATTTTAAGATGACCTGATATTGTTCATTTTAGAATTTTGAGTGTATGTAAGATGAACCCAGGTCGGTTGACAAAAGCACTGTCTTCTGACTACGTTTTAATTTTGAATAACCCACCATTTGGGAAGTTGACACTAATTAATCTGTCATCTTTTGACATTTGCCAATCAAAAATGGGACGATACGTGCTCAAAAATCTATTTAAATATTTAAAGTTCAGAACAAAAATAGTGGAAATTTGCAATTATGTTCAAAATTATAGCAATTTTAAAAGAATGCGTGTTCAAAGTTGGTCACTGAGATCTTGTGATTTAATAAATAACACTTTTTTTATTTTTTCTAAATAATCGACTTTAAACCTTAACCTTAAAACTAGTATTCGTCACTTTACACTGGCAGATAAGGTTTTGTTGCTAGCAATCAAAGTGTATTTTTAATGGTTTTTGATGACCATATTTTTATATTCAAAGTTACTCTATTACTTAAGGTTTTTGAGGTATTACTTTTCAAAATTATAAAAAGAAAAATCAGGCATAAAAGCCTTTTTACAACTACATTCATGACGAAGCTTTTCTTCGATAAAAATCTATAATCTTTGATCAATATTCAATTGAAATATTTATAGTATTTCAAAAAATTTTCAAAAAATGTATATTAGTTGTTTTATTTCACGGGCCTCAAATAATTCTTTAAAAAAAACTGCAAAATGGATTGAATTTACTTTTTGTTCTTGTAACCAATTCATCGTCTAAACAAATTTATCATGTGCAGTTTTTGAAATCTAAAAAAAAAAAAAAAATAGTTTTGAAAACGTGTATTTTTAAATTTTGACCAAGTAGTTAAAATTGAATAAATTGCATTAAATTCAAGGCCTGCTCAAAAGTTCATATAGATTCAAATAAAAGCTGATAGTGATAATTTATTTATTAAGCTTAATACAAGCTTCAACTTAACATAACTTAACTTACTTTAACACTAACTTAATTTTATTTTTCTTAGTTCTTGTCATCAGTTTAAAATCGTAAGTTCTTGTACATTACAGAGCTTTTATGTGTGACTTAGGGCCCAAATGAATTAATGTTGTTAATATCATTAATTCATTTGGGCAAGAGCTAACAATTTTGATTAGACTTAAAATTGAAAGGGACGAGGAATTTGGACTCAAAAAGGGAAAAAATAAAGAGTATCTTTCCGATTTGATTTGGAAATGTTAAAGTCGAAGACCAGCATAGCAGCGTTGCAGTGCAGTTCAAAGTGCCCGTAATTAGTGCGGTGATGAGGGATATAGAAAAGTGAGACCGATCGCAGATTTCGAGGGTTGGTGTTAGATGAATAACACTCAGGAGTGCCATGGAATCTATATTGCCCAATAACAATTGGTGAGCAAAAAAGAGGCTGGGATGTGACCCACACTGATAACTTCCATCCCGTTTGTCGATTTGTCTTGCTTAAAATTTTACTTCTGAAAAAGGTATAACTTCCCTAGATATAAGTAATTTTTTATTGGGGCTTACCGACGACGCAAATCTAAAACAACTATATGGTATTTTTTCCCTTAACTTTGGGAAATAACAGCCACATGGTGAGTGTTATTGCTTATTAAGGAAAGGGAAGTAAAAGGGACATAGGAAATGTTGTTTAATTTGAAATTATATATGTTATGAGCCATTATAGTTTTTTTTTGCTCTAATATGACTGCAAAATATGTTTTGCAACAATAAAAGTTTTCATGTAGCTCGCAATTTTGTTTTATAATTTATTCAAAGCTTTCCAAGGTAAGTATACGCCCTATAAAATTCCTTTCATAAAATTCAAAGCAGCTCGCAGAATTGCAGCAATATAAAGTGAATATCAATTTCCTGGCTTATAATTTTTGCCACCATTATTCATACGCGTACACATTGCAACTCCCTAAATAGTTTTTAGTGACTTTGTCAATAAATCCTTGTTCTTTTGTATGTTTGCCTATTTCCAAGTAAAAGATTGAACTCCACCCATCATAACCGCAAAATAGAATTAATGCAAATTCTTCTATTTGCACACAGAAAAATGCAAAAGAAATAAATCAAACCAACCTAAAAGCTAAGCGCAGCATGCGTTTGTTGCGTACACCACCTAGATATGTGATGTCTAAAATACCAAAGCGAAAGCCTCCATAATATACGCTGTTGAAAACATTATAACTCATTCTAAGTCTCGCCATAAATTATATTGTCCAGCCCTACTTAGTATGCAAAACGGAAAATTCAAATTGAAACTAATGCGCTTTGTCCGGCTACTAATGCCGCCGCATAGCAGAGCAGAGTAGAGCAGCGCAGCGCAGCGGCCGACTATGACCGACGACGACAATAATGATTACGACGACGAAAGTTGCCACCATAACCATCGATCGGTTTATCCATCTCCCCTACCCGCTTTAGTCTCCCTATTTCCAGCTCTGCGAAAAAAGTGCATCTATTCAATTGAGAGCGCGTTCGCGTTAGCCATTCGGGTAACTGCCGCAATTGACAATCACATCACGTCGTCGAATGTCGACGTCGTCGTTTTCGCTGTCGTTGCGCTCTGAGCTCCATCTATTGAGCAATAAAAATGGAATTCGTGTCAATCAAAGTGGTGTATATGATGGCATAAAAGAGCACGCCAAAAATAAAATGCAAACCTGGTGCAGGTTCTACAACCGTGATGTTGATGTCTACCCTACGAAAACTACCGACCGACGCGACACGACACAACGGACGACATCATGACAACACTCTCTGCAGGATACGTGCACCATGTTTCATGTTAATGCTACCTCACACCCCAACCCACTTCGACATCGCAAAGTAACCCAGGAGGAGTGTGAGAAGGTTAAAAAATAAGCCCCAAACTTTCCATTCAAATTGTAATTCCATGACTGAATGGCCAGGTCATAACACACACACCCATCATCCGACAGCAGGACACATAGGCGAGTGCTAGGGCATCTGGTCAAAACTGAATAGAAGGAAAAATATCTTCGCTTCTCCATCACCGCCACCTAGCGGGTGGGCTCTTTAATAATCACATACGAAAGTATACTAAAGTTCTGTCGTATTTCGTAGCGTGCTGGGCGCTTTTATGGTCCACAGAGAGACGGAAAGAGTCATAAAATAGTTGAACGGGCCTGGAGTGAAGACAGATTTCGAGCAGTGCCATCACACAATTCTTCACAATGAATATACTGACCTCTCTATTCTTTATTCTTTATGCCATCTGACACCCTGCTTCGCTTCGGCTAGAGTATAGACAGTTCCGCCCGCTCTGAAGCAGTGTTCTGCCCATCTACCATCAGCCAGCGTGTAATTCAATAAAATAACTTTTATGGACATGAGTGCGATAGATGCGGGCGGATAGGGTGTTGCGTGGTCGGTTCGTGCATGCCGTGGTAAAGGCATTTTAATGAAGGTCACTCTTTTTGATGAATTGCCCGAGGAGCGTAAATATACATTTATATAGACATTGAAGAGCAAAATGAGGGAGGTTGGGGGCTTGAGGTTGGCAGCGAGTAAGGACAATACAAATGGTAGTCGTGTCGGTTGCCCTGGAGCTGGCCAAAGTCCTTCGTCCTTCGTACGTCGTTGTCGTTTCAGGACACATTGCTTACCAAAAAATGTACGGGCTAGAGAGATAGAGGGAGGGAAGCCAGGAAAAACCAAAAATAATGAATGTACACATAAATTCGTAATCGAAATGTTTTATTAGATTGTCGTCGGTCGGTCGTCGTTGCGTTAGGTAGAGGGGTGCAGGAAAGAGTATATTATAGAATGGAGGGCGGATATGTTTTGTTGAGAGGTGCAGTAAAGTTTTATGATGTGGAAGTTAAATATTTAAGTGCTTTTATACTTTTCGGTCACACGATTTGTCATAACCAAGAGAAAAGAAAAAACAGAAAAAGGACACAGGACACAGGAAACCATATATATAAAAACTTTGAGAAAGTTGTGTGAGGAAATTCAATAATAATAAGGACGAATAAAATGGCAGAAGAGAGGATTTAAGTTTAAATAGAGAGAAAGAGATAAAAAGTAAAGCAAAGTTTATAAAGCATAAATTAAGTTTAACTTATTTAGTATTTTCACTTGCGATTTAGGGCAAGTATACAGGATTTGTAAAAATATTTTTAAACTCTTCATTTTAAGATGACCTGATATTGTTCATTTTAGAATTTTGAGTGTATGTAAGATGAACCCAGGTCGGTTGACAAAAGCACTGTCTTCTGACTACGTTTTAATTTTGAATAACCCACCATTTGGGAAGTTGACACTAATTAATCTGTCATCTTTTGACATTTGCCAATCAAAAATGGGACGATACGTGCTCAAAAATCTATTTAAATATTTAAAGTTCAGAACAAAAATAGTGGAAATTTGCAATTATGTTCAAAATTATAGCAATTTTAAAAGAATGCGTGTTCAAAGTTGGTCACTGAGATCTTGTGATTTAATAAATAACACTTTTTTTATTTTTTCTAAATAATCGACTTTAAACCTTAACCTTAAAACTAGTATTCGTCACTTTACACTGGCAGATAAGGTTTTGTTGCTAGCAATCAAAGTGTATTTTTAATGGTTTTTGATGACCATATTTTTATATTCAAAGTTACTCTATTACTTAAGGTTTTTGAGGTATTACTTTTCAAAATTATAAAAAGAAAAATCAGGCATAAAAGCCTTTTTACAACTACATTCATGACGAAGCTTTTCTTCGATAAAAATCTATAATCTTTGATCAATATTCAATTGAAATATTTATAGTATTTCAAAAAATTTTCAAAAAATGTATATTAGTTGTTTTATTTCACGGGCCTCAAATAATTCTTTAAAAAAAACTGCAAAATGGATTGAATTTACTTTTTGTTCTTGTAACCAATTCATCGTCTAAACAAATTTATCATGTGCAGTTTTTGAAATCTAAAAAAAAAAAAAAAATAGTTTTGAAAACGTGTATTTTTAAATTTTGACCAAGTAGTTAAAATTGAATAAATTGCATTAAATTCAAGGCCTGCTCAAAAGTTCATATAGATTCAAATAAAAGCTGATAGTGATAATTTATTTATTAAGCTTAATACAAGCTTCAACTTAACATAACTTAACTTACTTTAACACTAACTTAATTTTATTTTTCTTAGTTCTTGTCATCAGTTTAAAATCGTAAGTTCTTGTACATTACAGAGCTTTTATGTGTGACTTAGGGCCCAAATGAATTAATGTTGTTAATATCATTAATTCATTTGGGCAAGAGCTAACAATTTTGATTAGACTTAAAATTGAAAGGGACGAGGAATTTGGACTCAAAAAGGGAAAAAATAAAGAGTATCTTTCCGATTTGATTTGGAAATGTTAAAGTCGAAGACCAGCATAGCAGCGTTGCAGTGCAGTTCAAAGTGCCCGTAATTAGTGCGGTGATGAGGGATATAGAAAAGTGAGACCGATCGCAGATTTCGAGGGTTGGTGTTAGATGAATAACACTCAGGAGTGCCATGGAATCTATATTGCCCAATAACAATTGGTGAGCAAAAAAGAGGCTGGGATGTGACCCACACTGATAACTTCCATCCCGTTTGTCGATTTGTCTTGCTTAAAATTTTTAACAAATTTGCGTTCTATTTTTTGTAGATTTTATTTTTTATGAAAAAACGGAGTATTGGATTTTTAAATAAAAATAACTGAATGTCGAAAACAATATTTTCTGTGAAATAAAATAAGTTTAAAGCCAATATTTTGAATTTTTGAAAAGCTATTTGAGGCAAAAGGATACCTGAGTTTTTTAATTTAAGACAGACATCGTTAATAGATAAGAAGAAGTGAATATGACTTCCTTGTGGGACTCCAAAAGTAGCATATGTATGTATGGGACTGGAGAATGAGTTACGGAAGAGGACTCTATAAGTCCTATTCACAAAGTAAAAGTCTATCGAGTTTTTAAATATAGAAGGAAAGCCTAGGGCTCGAAGTTTGAGATAAATTATCTTATAGGATATTTTATCAAAAGTTTTGCTGTAATCAGAGTATACAACATCAACTTCATTACCATTCTCAAGGGCTCACAAAACTTTGGATATAAAGTCGTACTGGATATACATTTAAGGGGGAGAATAAAGGCTTGCAATGGAAATAAACAGAATCATAAACTAAGCTTTCAAAAAGTTTTGGGGTAATACAAGTTTAGCAATAGGTCTGTAATTGTTAATTTCAGTCTTATTGCCTAGTTTATGAATGGGAAAAATAAATTAACCTTTCCATATATAAGGAATGACACCATGGGAAAGTGATAGTTCAAAGAGTGCAGTTAGAGGCTTTGACAAAGAATGCATTCATTTTTTTTAGAACTAATGAGAATTTCCAGAAACTAAGTAAGATAATAAACTTATTTAAACTGTTACTACAAAACATAGATTTGTATTTTGAAAAATCATTACACAATTTTATATTAAGGGATGTGTTGTGCTTTAACTTATCCTTGAAATACAAATTTTGGCTGTCGTAATCACTTTTAAAGTTGCAAATTTGATATGATAACAAAAATGTTAAGGTGAAATTCTAATGCAGGAGTCTTTTTAAAAGCATTGTCCTTTTGTTTGCTAGAAAAAAGCAGTAATTTTGTCGACCAGTGTTATCGATAAAATACAGTTAAATAATTTCAATAAACATTGAAATCAAAAGAAATTGATTTTACTTTAATATATTTTTTTTTAAATCTTGATTTTAAATGCAAGATTTTTGTTCACGAAGTAAAAATTGTAATAAAAGTTATGAGATTTGAAGAAGTTTTAAAATATATTTTGTATTCAATTTAAATTTTTTAAACTATGTATGTAATATATTTTTGAATTTTTTTTATATCAGTAAATACAAATATTTTTAAAACTTTTACATGAGTTTTAATTTGTTTTTGTATTTTTAAAGGACGGTACTTTTCAATAATTCCTCGCTTATCTTAATAAAATATTTTACACAATCTCAAGCGTGGTTTAAATTTGCTTGCAGAACTTTTTTAGAATTTTTGTCTTTTTGGGAGCTGTCATTTGATTTATCCTCAGTTTCGTTTTCCATTTCTAAATAAATAGATTTGCTATTGATCAAAACATAATTGCAGACCTTTATGTTCCTTGAAACCTCAAGTTTAAAAAGAAAACACACATTGCAAACGTTATTTTGTCGTTTTACAGATAATTATACTGTCTGATAATTGTTTCTAGATCACTTTATTACAGAGAAATATTTCTTTAGCTTTAAAAGAGAACTATAAGATATTGACTTATATTGTCTGGCTCAAAGAAAACGTGATATCAACATCTGATATCCGTATTTTCTCCGACAGCCAGGCCGCTATCAAATCTCTGGACTCAGTCTCTACAAACTCTATAACAGTCCATAACTGTCGATCATCTCTAATGGAGATGGCGCAACAGTTTAATATTCACCTTTGCTGGGTGCCGGGCCATAGAGACATTCCAGGTAACTGTAAGGCAGATGAACTCGCCAGGAACGGTACAGTACAACCCATCCTACCACGTTTGGCAAGTACTGGCATACCAATCGCTACTTGTAAACTGCTACTAATGCAAGACGCTGTGAGGAGGGCAGGCACCAGGTGGACCAACATCACCACGTGTCAAGCCACAAAAAACATCTGGCCAACACTGGATTTAAAACGTTCAAGGTGCTTGCTCTCTCTAAGCAGATCGCATATAAGCTCGATAATAGGTGTCATAACCGGACACTGTCTAATAGGAAAGCACGCCATGAGACTAGGCGTATTCTCAAATGACTTTTGCAGAAGCTGTATGGACGAGGAAGAGGAAGAAACAGTTCTTCATCTTCTCTGCACATGCCCTGCTCTAGCTCGAAAACGCAAGAATTACCTTGGAGAATTCTTCTTTAACGATCTAAACGATCTAAATCATATCGGGATAATCAGCCTCTCACGTTTCGTAAGAGACTCTAACTGGTTCCATTGAGCTTAGGAGGAAGCCTCAAGATTCATGTGGTATCACAATGGGCCATTAAACTGGCCTAAGTGTGTCCGTTCCATCTTGGACAGCCACTATAACCTAACCTAACCTATTGTCTACTCAAAAATATTTTTATTAAATTTGTATACATTTTTTGATTACCGGAATTTCAGAAAACAAATCTATTTGTTACTTCATTTATGGTGTGACCCGAGTTCCTTTGTATATTAATTTGGTTACACCCACTTCTAAACATTCCACAGCAAAATCTCAATAATTTTCTTTCAAAGATCATCATACACACATTTTTTTCCAGTAAACTCAAGAGTTCCTCAGGGATCGATACTAGGGCCATTGCTGTTGAACATTTTTCAGCAAGACATTTCTTTTTCGGAACCCATTTGCGATGAACCTACAATTTCTATGCATTATGCTGATGACACAATTATGTAGCTATCTTGGCAAGCGACGTACTCTTGGACAATCTAAGCCCTTAATAAAATTGAGCGTAGGCTTTAGCTTGTAAGCAAATATTTAAAAAAATGGAGATTGAAAGTCAAAACACGTAAATTCGTATTGATTGAAAACACCAGTGGTAAAAGAAAATAATCTATAGCGGTGAAAGAGAGCCAATCATCAAGTCCAAAATTCAGTACCGTAGACATAGCAATACGATTGGAAAAAAGTATCTAGGAATACATTTTCACAACCGATTTCAACCGATACTTACATAAGATTTTTGTACTTTGGTGTTATAAAAGTTGGTATTGAGAGATATTGGCTTTCAACTAATTTTAACTTGCAAGAAATATTGTTTTGAATGTTCTGAAATTTTGTTTAGACAGTTTTTTACAAAAAAGAAAAACCTAAACAAAAAAAATTAATAAAAGTTTTTAAACATTAATTTTCGACTCAAATATCTTTTTTAAAACTTAGAGAAATTGGCTTTAAACTACTTTTGTCTTTTGAAAATATTGTTGTCAACACTCAGTAAAATTCAAAATTAAATAGACAGTTTTTTTTTACAAAAAATAAAAACCTAACAAAAAACACAATACTAAAACTGGTAAAAATTTAATTACGACTCAAAAAGCTTTTAAAAATTAAAAATATTGTCTTCAAACTCTTTTTATTTCACAGAAAATATTGTTTTCGATATTCAGTAGTTTTGTTTATGTAAAAATTTAAGAAATGCAACTAAAATTGGTAAAAATTGTTTTCGATATAAATCTATTTATCAAAACTAGATTTTCAAACTAAACTATTTCCTTATATGAAATACAATGTTGGTAATTTTAAAATGTTTAAGAATAATTCAACTAACTTACAACTTTTTAAACCCAACACGAAAACCTACAAACTTTTAAGCAAGACAAATTGACAGATGGGATGAAAGTTATTAGTGTGGGTCATCCCAGCTTCTTTTTTGTATGTAATTATTCAACTTTTTTTTCAAAAACCTACTGTTTTCGAGAATTTAGAAAAATCTGAACGCAACATACTCCCCTCCCCCTCTCAAGCTTTTAAGATTTATTCAAAAATCAATGTTCATTGTAGTATTCAACTTTAATGTTTGGGTGAATTTTTCGAAGTGCAAATTAAATTTGTTATACTATTTTCTCGAAGCACTTTTAACAAGTTTTGTGATTTATTTTAAAGTGTTTTTAAACTAGTTATTTCTTAAATAAGGATTATGAGCTAACGCAAACACCTCTTTAAATTTAAAAATTTAAGTCTGTAAAGTGTTCAAATAGTTTTAAATGATAACATTTTTTAAATCCATCCCTGAAAAATAATAACCAAATAAATGTATATTATTTTCCAATTAAAATACGTATCACCGTTATCCTTACATAATTTTATCAAATAACATTTGAATGAATTCGTTTAAAATCAAATCTTTTTTTTTATGATTGATATACACAAAAAAATATATATTCTGATAACAAATTTATTTATGATTCAATTGATTTGCATTTTCCATAAGAAATATTGATTGCAACAAAAATAAAACTACAAAAATTGTACAATTACACAATAACAGCCATTTTATTACTAAAATAAAATACTTTTATCTATGTTTGCAGTTGTAGCTACGAATACCTCAACTTTTTCGATACAAACGTTTTTTTTTTTAATTACTTTCAATCAAAAATATAACCAAAGTATGAAATGTTTGGCATGAACGTGAAATGAGTTTCTACATAAATAAATATAACAATGTATCTACAGCATGTAAAATCCATTTCATCAATGATAACAACCGCGCACAGCTTGAGTCTGACTTTTTATCTCTGAAATGGGTTGCATTTTCAATCACAATTTCCGATGCATTCAACTTGATATCGTCGCACAACTACAAAAATTTATGTCAACCGTTTATTAAAGAAAAAACAAAAATAAAAATTGAAAAACAAAACAAAAAAAAACACTTCCCCAACATTTATCGTAGCGTGGATAGAAGTAGATTGAGATATTCACCCAGGTTCACATTCACTTTTATTCCGTCTGACAATAAACCTACTTTTTCCGGCTTTCTGCACCAAATGAGCATGTAACCCAAATGTGATGTATGATGCGGAAAAAATGCTCCCCCAATTACAACGTGCCTCAGTACTTTCAATATGCAAAATCAAAAAATGAAAAAGTACTTGAAAAAAGGAGAAATGCAATGCGAACACAATCTACAGAGCAATATGCCATCCATTAGCTTTGGAGAAGCTGATTACGAAAAAAAGATATTGCAGGGTGATTTTTATCACATCAGCCAAAGCCAAAGCCAGAGCTGAATCCGAAGCTAAAGCCAAAACCACCCATCAGCTAGTCTTTTAGCAGAGCATTGATATTGCACCCTGCCAGCCAAGCCAAGCCAAGCCAACCCATCATCCATCCATTTAGAGCTTGGGGGACTTCTGGGGGCTGCAAAAATGGCAATCTGCTTTTTTCTTTAATACTTTATGCAACACACAGTCCACAATGCACCGCGTTGCGCTACCGCTCCATCATCATGTTGTGTGAATAGGAATACCAATTGGGCGCGTTCCTATAGCGCTACTCAAGTTTTTGTGCAGTGCTGCTGTGAACATTTCCGCGATTCCATTATTTGTCGTCAGAATTCAGAAGTTATGTATGCACCAGCTCCATTCACCTAGGAACACCATCAGCTACAACAGAGGCTATATTCAGTACACGAGTAATCTTGATGGCTCCATTTAATTCCGAGCACACAATTTGATAGACGCGATGACTTTTGCTTATTGTTGCTCTACGACTGCGACTACAACTACGAAGACCGACAACGACGCTTGTGTTGTTGTTCAGATGCCGCGATTGACAGTTGCACCTTTGATGGAATACACAATGTGCGCGGCCCTACAATGATGGTTGCGCAAAAATAAAATTAATAAAAATGATCTTGTCACCCATCATCGTTTGCGTTCAGGAAATAATTACATAAAACTAGAAAGTGAAATTTCACAAGTTTTTGAGTATAGTGAAGGAAATTTGTGTACACATAGAAATTGTAACTTTTAAATAATTTTCTAAATAACTAGCGCCATTTTAATATTGTAATTGGACCGTCAGAACACGTCAAAAGAGTGACAAAAAAAAGAAACCTTAATTTAGGAAACTCAAAATTAAGATGGATTTAACAAATCAACAAAAGTTTAAGTAGCCATTTTGTAATTAAAAATAAATAAATAAATTGGGTGGCACAGCAGTCCGTTTGAGAACTAGTGCTTAGTGACTGACAACTCTCAACCATTCCTGTGTGCGAGTACTGTTTTCAGGAATGGAAGGGACCTACAGTTTTCAGCGGAATCCGAACGGCAAATTTGAGAAAGCACTTTTCATGCCAAGAATTACTCTGGGAGAATTTGTCAATTTTTCGCAAGAGGCAGTAGGTACCCGTGAAAAAACTTTGGGTGGCATAGGCAGGGATCGAACTCAAGACCTCTCGCACTAACCATCATGCCACGGGTACTACGCCATTTTGTAATTATAAATCTAAAAAGAGAACAACAAAATAGCGCAGGAATTGTCGAGATTGGAGAAGAGCTGTCGGAAGCTCCAACACATCCCTGGAAACTACATAGGATCGTGAGTAGGAGCAGTTGAAGTTCGGTACGGATCACCCACGAAATGTATGTGTATGAGGACTTTAGTAAGTAAAACAAATTTGTAAAGCTATACAAGTTGGACCGACATTTTCCAAATAAATCCATTGAATTAAAATATGCTCGTAGTTGCTTTGATGTCAAACCTCAAAAAATTAATTTATATTGTACTTTCCCAAATTTATAACGCGAGATATTTTTATACCTCACTACTTTTCACGGAAGACTGATTATTAAGGTTTTTTGTAAACCGCAGAATTTGGATTTATTTTCAAAAATGTATGTTATTCTTGTGATTTTAATGCATTTTACCAAGCAAACCATCATTTTGAGCTTTCGATTTTTTTTTTGCATTCTCATCCATACAAATGATTATAAATATAAATATATAATTAAAAGTGCTCGAATATCATACCACGCTTGTAAGTGAAGATCTCCTCGTTTTATGGTTCAATACTTCGAAATGATCGTACGCCTTTTAAATCGAAGTCCATGAATTTTCAATTTTTTACTTCTTTAATCTTGAATCGTTTACACCTTTTGAGGCGTATTTTCAATTAAAAATATATAAATTAGGTGGCACAACGATCCATGAAGAATCAGGGCCTAGTGACTTACAACTCTCAACTCTTGTATTTTCAATTACAAAGATTCATTTTCCAACCTCAAATCAAGAATGTTCAATGCTTAAACTAACACAATTTTGAACCTTGAGTCTTGAAACGTTTTTATTTAAAAAAATGTTAAACACCGTTGAATTAATAATATTTGAATGCATCAAAATAGTTATTAAAAGTGCTCTAGTCAAATCTTGTTGTTGCAACAAAGTGTTGAAAGGACTATAAACTATAACAGATGATATTTTAAAAAAGTCGTGAAATTTTGTATTGTATAACACGTGCTTTTTTTAGACGCATAGTTTTCAATCTGGCAATGCTTTTTTTCGGAGTTAGACTTTTTGACAGCTGTCGCTTGGATTTTGATTATTTAATTTGCCATTTCATAATTAATATACTTACGCCAGAACAGTGTTTGCGAACCATGAACATTTATTACTAAAATATTGGTTCCGTTAACGAACCGCAGCGATAAAATCTCGTCTTGGGTTTGTTTTGATTTAAAACCACTGAAATCGACTGTGAACGCAAATGAGCCCGAGATGATTAAAGCATTGCAAGAATAATTCGGCCTCCATTGTTGTGGTCGAAAATTGGGCCTTTCAGTTGGAACGTATTCGAAATAATTTGAAACAAAAAGTTTTAAAAATATAATGGTAAAACCTAATTTTTATAATACTCGTAAATCTAAATTATTTACCACAATCAAATTTGTTTTTTTTTGTTCTTGAAAAACATCTTTTACCTTCTTTCAGAATGGTTGCTTGAAACATATTTCTGAAACAAAGTAGATCATCAAAAATCTGAAGTCCTAAGTGTGAGAAAAAGCGTTTAAGTGAAAAAGGCAGACCAAAATGTTAAATCATGGGCAGAAGATATACTCCATATATAAATCCAAGCGTTAGTGAAATTCACCTTTAAAGAGTGCGTAAGCCAAGTAGTTGTTCAAGTGCCGCTGAACAAGCTACAACTTCATTTGGGTCGTCTTGATGACAATCGACACTTTATTACAATAGAACGACCGACAACATAACAATATGGATCGTTGTCGTCTTTGCAGTAGCAGCGCTTAGCAAAAAAAACTTAAAAAAAGAAGATTTATATTTGAAATAAAAAGAAAAGAAATTAATATTCCGCTTGAGATCTTTGGGGTGCGCACTCAAGCGGTATTCCAATATTCCAAATTAAAGCGGTGTTCCACAACTATACATTATATTCAAAGCACCCTAATGATTTGGTATGCAACAGATTGCATCATGATCGATGGACAGAATTAATTACTTTGCAACTTTGAGATAGAGAGTTTAAGTTTAAGTCTGGTGTGTTACAATTTATTAGATGATGGTGGTGCATAAGCCAGGAGGGGTTGGGCATTTTGACAAGTCTCATTACTGATGTATGCATCAGCACTCTTGCTCTATACAATATGACTTGTCCTTATCTATGTCATGTTAACATAATACAGTTGAGCTTGCAGCTACTGTTTCTGGCCAGACAATAAGTCTGGGGCATTGAAATTATCTTGACAGCTTCGTGATAAGCTTTATTGTTATACTCAAGTCATATATGATAGCGAGATACGATACGAGGAGATATGAATTTGAAGTGGAGAACAAGATATGAAGGTGCGATTATAAGCTTAACGAAGCTTGATATATCTTTTGTAATTGTAATTTGACAAGTGATTTTGATCGCCTTGCAATGAGTCGTGAGAGTTTTTTTAATGAAATTGAATGCATTTAAAAATGAGATTGTAAGACTTTCTCACCGTTTGAACTCTCTGCAAAAAAACACACTTTCGCCATCTGTCTGCGAGACAGTAAAAATATCTACATCATTCTCTCTTCAACCAAATCCACCCACGAGATAAAGAAATTCCTCACTGACAGACTACTTTCGCGAGCAACTGAAACTTACAAATAACTCTAAAACTTTACGGTCGCTGTCTTACAAAGCCTGTCTCTGATAAGCGTGCCAAAGCCGAAGCGAAGCCAAATCCAAGCGTGTAGTCATTTGGAGCAATTTATTTGGATTACACACCGCGGAGACGTTCAAAATAAGTAGAAAAGAAGCCTATACGTATCTCGAATAAATTAAACTGCTAACTGTTTTACCATTTAACAATAAATTCATTCCAATTTATTGCGATGAATAATCAAGACCTCGCGAAAACCTCCTTCTCCACTTCGTCGCCGCCGTCAACCATCACCTTCACGGTCTCCCTTTACGTCGTAAGTTGTCGTCCTCGTCATCGTATAAAGTTGTCGGCTTTGTTGCAGATTAGTGGTCGACCTAAAATCACGTCCCAAACTAAAGTATAGATAGTAGGCCAAGAAGTAAGAGACACCACAGACATTCAGTCCCGTCCAGTCCAGAGAAGTTGAAGGCGAACGTTGGCGCGGCGCAAGTAATATGTCCAAATGCAAGACATCTCTCTAGATTTATGCGAATTGGTCAATTCCGGTCGGTCGTACGATGAAGTTGGGATTGCAACTTTTGAGATGTTTATTCAAGCCCGTCCATCTGCCACACATATCCTGCGTCGTCGTCGTAGTCGTCCCCATCTCCATCTCCATTTGTCTTTATCACAATTCCGTGCACCATCAAGGGGGAGGCTATTTTCCAGATTTACTATTCCAGTTCGACCAAGTCCGGGTGGTAGGTAATACTATATTCCTCATAGGCTTAGTTATGGAGTATCATACTCGGACTGACTTTAGTTGTTGACCAATGTAACTAAGAGAGAAATTGGACGTCCACATCGTCGATGTCTTCGTACTTCGTTCTTCATCGCCGCCGCTCCGCGCCGCCGTAATCTTCGTGGTAGTCACCGTAGTCATAGTCAATGTAGTCGTCTGATTTATCTTTTAGTCCTCAGGGGGATTTTCACTTTGTGTTGTTATAGTTAATAGCTTAGAGTACACTGTACCGCGATAAAAACAGACGAAGAATAACCGTTTGCTGATGATGGTAGATGCCTTGGATGTTGGTTTTCTATCCCAAAGCTTATATATGAGGGATATCCATACCTACATAGCATGATATCACAGTATCTGAGTCAAGGAAGTCAAGGAAGTCACGTTTATGACTTTTAAGGCTGCTGTTTGTTTATAGGTGACGTTAGGATTGCTGCTGCGCCTTATAGTTGAAAATTAAAAAAAGCGAAAAACAAAAGTCGATAACAAGGAACACCAAAAGAGAAAATACAAAATCAAAGGAAGAACACAAAACAACCAAACCCAAGCTATATTAACCCAAAGTCATATACAATCTCAATGTACGTATACGCTATGGAGCGAGAGTGAAGAGCCGGAAAGATTTATTGGGCCAAAATAATGTTTAGCGAACGAAGAGGTTCCGGAGGTCATATTCGAGGAAAAAGATAAATATTAGATAATTCGGTTGTTTATCGCGCCATGTTACTAAAGGAAAGGCCAGACTTTTTACAGAAATACAAAGGCTCTGATGTATACCATCCAATTCGTATACCTATAGAGTTTTGTATAGAGGATTGATGATGATGATGAATGGGTTCAAGGCATGCGTACGCGATAAAATATAGGATGATGAGGTAAGGTTTTTATTTACTTATTTACTTAGTTTTGTCTTTACTAAGCTTCTTCGTTGGAACAATAAAGTTCAAAGGATTGGCGAACAGAAGCGGGTGTGAATTTATTTGAGGAGGTGAAGTTCAAAAAATAAGACACTCACTTATTTATGCGTACCACTCAAAGAAGACAAAAAGATGGCTGTCAAATTCAAGTATGAAGGTGTTAGAAACCCTATAAAAGCAAATCATTTTGACAGATGATAACTTAAAGCTTGTGAAAATGTTGAGCATCAACGAAGAAGTCTATAAAGGTTGTTCCAAAATGAGAGCAGTTTTGTAATGTGCCACAATGCCATTTATAGAGAAGAGTGTTGGCAGCACTAGCGAAACATATATATTTATATTTCTGACAGCTAAAGACTAGAATAATGACAAATTAAGGATGCCTTTAAAATACTATAAATTTAGAGTTACATAAGAAAAGGGTTTGAAAATAAATTTGAGGATATCCTTTTTTTAAATATTGGCAACTCTACAGAAGAAAAATTAGACAACTGTCAGTTTGCGGTTTATAAAATATAATTAAAGCCTTACACATGAGAACAAAGCTTTTGACATGTTAAACAATTTTTCAAAAATAATAATAACACTTTGCTTTATAAACAAATTTCAATTTGGAATACATTTTGGGACACTATATTTTATATTCTCGATTTTTGGCTAAGTGTACAAATTTTCAAGGAACTAAGTTTTAGGAAACAATTTGTATCAAAGTTATGACTGGATTAAATCAACTATAAAGTTTCTTGACAAATTAAAATAAACAAATTTTAAAACGAGTCCAAAACCCCCAATTGACCCTAATTTGTTACCACCACTGGAAATTTTGTATTGTATTTTTTGACAGAGTTATACTTCGTATACAAGGTGTCATAGATCTTTTGATGTTGAATTATTTAATGTGTAAGGAAACAGGAAATTTTTGTGCGATATTAAATAAAACATCTGTTGATGGTGTGGCAGAGATTCTTTCGGGCAAGAATGGTTTAACTCTTGTAGATGTGCAAGTTTTAATATTTTTGAAACCTTGAAGGAAAATATTATTTATTTTGCAAAAGCAAATTTCAAGAAGAATTTTCAAATAGTATAAGTATCGAGAGTGAATTATTGAAAAAAGAAAGAAATCTTTATGATTTAAGTTTGGGCACCAAATTATATTGAAAATATAAATAAAGAGGGTTTATTATGCGTGCAAATAAGTTGATTGTATTTTCTTATTGAATTGTTGTTTTGAACAATAATAAAGATTCAAATAAAGGAAGAAAGTTTTCATTTAAACAAACTCACGTTGACCACTTTTAACGAACAGGGAATCTAATTGACAAACATTTGCTAGGTAGAAACTTTTATCCATAGATGACGAAAGCCAACAATTCCGTCTAAAAAAGCCGCTGGAGCAGATGGCCTCAATGCTGAGCTCTTCAAAGCAGCTGGGGATAGTTTAGTTAGGAGCCAGCACCAACTAATCTGTAAGATATGGTAGAAAGAAAGCATGCCCGAAGAATGGAACCTCAGTAATATATGTCTGATTCCAAAAACAAAGGAGACTATCTAAACCTTGACCTGATAGATTCTTATCAATGGAATAAATATTCACATTAAGGCAGATTCTGGAAAAAAACAAACAACATCAAATCGACATCTACCATCTCTTCATCAATTTTAAGGCCACATATAACAGCTTCTACAGGGACGAGCTATATGAAGCCATGTCTAGTTTTGGCATCCCTGCGAAACAAATTCTTTTGGCGGGATGACCATGGAGAATTCGCAATGCTCCATAAAGGTTGGATACAACTTAACAGAGTTTTTCGATGTCAAAAAAGGTTTTAGGCAGGGTGATGCGCTGTTCTGCCATTTTTTTTAACATCGTACTTCAAAGAATAGTGTAGAGCTCCCACGTCAATATCTCCCACTATCTTTTAAAAGTCTGGCCGATTACTAGCATATGTTGTTGACATTGACATAATCGGAAGTACTGCGCGTGATGTCAATGGGGCCATTGTGAGTATTGGAGGAGAGGTGGCAAAAATGGGTTTATATGTTAATGAGGACAAAACAAAGTATATGCTGTCATCAAAAAATGATCTATAGCAACAACGAGGTCTCGTTCAAAACGTCACCATCGGCAGATGAAACTTTGAGGTAGTTACGGACTTCGTCGAACTACGAAGGATAACTCTTGCTAACCGCTGTTTCTTTGGGATAAGACAGCAATTGAGTAGCAAATCAATTCTCGAGCGACCAAAGTGTCGATAAATAAGACCCTCATAATCTCCGTCCTGCTATACGGTGCAGAAGAATTTACTATGACAGAAGCTTATGAAAGTACCTTGGGTCATTTCGAGATAAGAGTTCTTCGCGTTATCTACGGTCCCATATAAGAGGAGTGACGGAGAAGATGAAACAGCTCTATGGGCTGTAGAGCGACGTAGACTTAGCCAAAAGGGTAAAAGTCCAACTACTAAGAAGGTTGGGTAACGTAGAACACTTGGAATCCAATGCTCAGGTCCGAAAAGTCTTCTACCCACTGGGTAGCGCATAGGTGAAAAGTGAGCTCACTCAATTTGGAGTGTGAAACTAGAGACAACTTGAGTTAGATGGAGAAGTTTGTTGAGTGATATCCTAGTTCACACAGGACTGTAGCCCACCTTAGGTAAGCAAGTACAAATCTTAAATGTCTCACGTTGGGCGCCACGTATAATAAAGCGAGAATGTTATCAAACAATAGAAACTATAGGAAAAAGATGCTTGTTTGTCAATAGCTTAAGCAATGAAGAATACTCGCATGTTCCGGAGGATATCAGATTCTACTTTTAGGCATAAAAACTAGAACTAGAATCTGATATCCATCGAAAAAATGTTGTGTATTTTTGTTCTTGAAAGTTGTTTTCAAAATTTAAAATGTTCAAACGGTTTACGAGGAGTAATTTGAACAGTAGTAGTAGATATATGTACTGTATATGTAAGACCCTCAAAAAGCTTGTTTTCTATAATTTTAATCTGAAGAAAACAAAAGTTCTGCGGAACCCAAACACTTCAAAGTTTCACTAACAACAGCTAAAAAACACCATTAGATAAACTCTCAGTAATAACATAATTATTATTTTCGTTATTCTTTTAACAACAATAAAAATAACATTTAAAAAGAAAAAAAAATATTAATGATTTGCGAAATAGTTGTATCCAGTAGCTTTATTGTGTGAGCTCTTTTTGTAGCTTCCTCACTTTTACGCCTCAAGATATTTTACAAACCACGAACAGACGTCAGCTATCAAGGTTTTATAATTTGCAATTTATAATAATAACAATATATGTAGCATTGAAGCTAGGTTAAGGTAGATAGTTTTGATTTCGTGGTCAATTTCAAAATGCTCACAGCATAATATTTATGAGTTTCAAAATTACGTACATAACCTAAAATTAAGATAATTGTTAAATTATAATAGAAAATAACATGCGTGCAGTTAATTTCATATAATTGTAAAATTGCTGCTTTTTGGTTTTTAATTATATTATTGTAGTTATGCGAATCAAATAAAAACAAAACCGGTCCAATTAAATGTTATTACAAAATTATAAAACTTTGAAGAATTAAAATAATAATTATTACCTAAACTATTTTACATAAACTTTTCACAAAATTTTGATTTTATTTTCTGTTTGATGAACAATGAATTTTTGGAAATCGGTTTTCTTGTTAAGATTTCGTTGAACTTCAGTAAAAATGGTTGGCCTAAAAATGTTGCTTCTATACATTTTTATTATAATTACTATTTTTATAATGAAAATTAATGGAAAGGTAAAATTCAAATATTAATCATATTTTTGGTTTTAATTTATGTAAACTTATTTTTTTTTTTGAATTTCAATCAGAGAAACTATGATATCGTTTTGGAGAATGTCACGTGCAGTGTAAATCCTGAATACTTTGAACCACCAACATGTTTCATTAATAAAAATACAACTAAACAATTAGCACATTTTGAATTAAAATCAAAACAGGAAATGAGTTCTTTACAATTTTCATTTAATGTTATTTTCTTGAGGAAGAAAGACGAACCAATTGTTTTATTGGATTCGACACAGAATGATTTATGTAAATTTTTAGAAGGATCACAAGTTGCGTTTAATATATTGAAAATTGCAAGAGATGTCCTTTTAACTTTTGGTTCATTACCCAAAAATTGTCCAATACCAAAAGTAAGTGTGGAATATTTAATTTATTTAAACAAATATGTATTTTCTTTTCTTTTCTTTTATATTTTAGGGCTTTCATTTTTTGTTTAAGGATGTTTATATCGATGCCGAACGATTTCCAGCATATGCACCGGAAGGAAATTTTGAGATAACAATTAATCTTACAAGCGGAAATAATTTTGTATTTTTTGGTAAATCGCATGGTTACAGTATTCACAAATCCAAAGGTGTCAGATGGGGTTAAGAATTATTTTATATGAACGAAAAATGTTTTAAAAATAAAAATAAATATTGTGTCACTTTTTTGAATGTCAAAATAAGATTTGTTTGCATTATATTTGTGAAATCATCATTCAAAATCATTTACGTAGTACGGCTAAGTAACGAATCTCTGTGATTCACAGGACGACTGGAGGTTCGACTGAAATATAAATGTCTTTTCAAAATTAGTTGTGAGCTCCCTCTGCGTATTCAGAAAATCATGACAATGTATTGAT
Organism: Eupeodes corollae; assembly: GCF_945859685.1. Classification (NCBI taxonomy): domain Eukaryota; kingdom Metazoa; phylum Arthropoda; class Insecta; order Diptera; family Syrphidae; genus Eupeodes; species Eupeodes corollae. The sequence continues at coordinate 281,191,514 of NC_079147.1, forward strand.
CTTTTATAAAATTTTATTATTTCATAAGTTTTTAGCTCATTTTTAACTCTTTCATAATTTTTAACTTTTTCATACAACTTATTTTTGTCAGCTAACCAGTTTTGTTTCAGTGAAGAAAAGCCTAAAAGTCGCTAAAATATCATCATAAAAATGACACATTGTCATTAATGTTGGGACTAGACTCTTTAACAAAAATTACCAATTGACAAAACATAATACTTTTTTATTTTCACTTAAATTGTTTGTTTCGTTATTGTTTTTTTGTGATATAAAAACAAAGAACAAAACGCAAGTGATTTGTGTTGTTTGTTCTAAAAATTCTCCGAAAAGTAACATACGTATTCTTTGCTACATAAACGACGATGTAAGGAGCTTACGCTTATTTTGTGTTTCCTAGAAATAGATACAAATACTAAAATCGTCTTAAAATATGGTATCGAAGTAAAAGTTCTTGGAATAAGGTAAATATAAGCTTAGGTTGAATAGTTCCTAATAGTTTACGCGTTTAGAGAAAAAGTCAATTTGTATCAATAATTGGTTTTATTTTTTTAACATTGCAGTTGAATTAAAAAGAATAGTTTAGATACTTAAAAAAGTTCTAAAAATTAAAATAAGCATTAAAATTGTTAAAATTCACTTAGCAAATTTGAAAAATTTTCAGTAATTTCCAGTTTTGCAAGAACAATTTTCTGTCCGCGCTATTTCTCGAAGGTGTAGTGATTTCGTTTACTATAAAAACTATTTAAAGACTCCACTGTTGATTATAAACTTAATAGAAGGAATTTGTGAAGTTATCGAGGACATGCAGAAGTTCAAAGTCAAACACTAATGTTCACAAAAAACAAAGTTGCTAAGTATCATCAATAACATGTGTGTATCAATAAAATATAATATTCATGGATGGTTGACTTAATTTCGTTTATTTCAAACTTTATTCTTTAGTAATGACTTTTTTCTATCCAAATAGAAAAACTAACAATTTAGTCATGAAATTTAATAAGGGTAAATAAACTATTTAAATCAAATCAATTTTAAACTCCAAACCAACCTAATGACAGTTGTTTATTCAGTACGATGACATGATACCATAAATATGGAAGCACCAAAAAGTGGACTAATTTTTGTATTCTTTATTTTAATTTTATCAATATTTGTAGAAATAAATGGAGAGGTAATAATTTAATAATCAAACCAATATAAAAATTATATAATCATTATTTTAAACCTTTTTTTCCATATTTTCAATAGCCTCAAGTTGTACTGTCTATATATAATTGCTCCTGCATTGTCAATCCTGAATACGCTGATCCACCAACATGTTTTTTCAATGGAACTTTTAATCCATCTCGAGGTCACGTTGAGATCCCAATGCGTCGTGAAGTGAAATCACAAATGTATGAACTTAATGTTGATATAATAGCAAATAAACGTAAAAGAAGAATATTACATTTGAAAAAGAGTGCGTGTGAATTTTTCGAAGGACGTGTTACAGCAATATTGAAAATTATTAAAGATATCGTCGATGATTATGGGGAATTACCGAAAAAATGTCCAGTTCCAAAAGTAATTTTTCCTAATTCTTCTGTGAATTCACATAATATTTATTTTTGAATTTTTTACTTAGGATTTTCGATATAACTTTAAGGATATTGTTATAGATTCGGCTCGATTGCCCTCATTCATATTTGATGGGGATTTTCATTTGACTACAAGAAATACGGAGAACAATAAATTAATTTTTATGATTGAAGCGAGAGGAGGCCTTAAAAGAGTTCACAATGTAATTGTTGATGACAAAAAACATAAAAACTGATCTTGATACTGATTTTAAATAAATTTATGAAACACAAGAATAATTGTTTCGTAGTTTTCTTTTCAAAAATTATATGTTCGAGTTGTTGAAAACGTTATTTTTACAAAGTATGACATTATTTTGAGGTCAATATAAACAAAAATTAAAAAAAATATTTCTGTTATTTCGTACTAATATTGTTTATGGTCATAATTTGAATAAAAGTTAGGTGGTGCAGTAGTCCGTTGTGAACTAGTGACTTACAACTCGCAACCCTTCCAGTGTTCTCAGGGATGGAGGTGACCTACAGTCTTAAACCAAATGCAGGCGGATAATTTGAGAAAACACTTTTCATGAGAAGAATTACTCTTGGAGGATTTGTCAATTTCTTGCAAAAGTCAGTACCCGTGAAAAAACTTTAGATGGCACAGGCAGGTATTGAAACAAAGACCTTTGGAATGACAATCCAACGCACCAACCATATCATGCCACAAGTTCTACCGTAATTTGAATACCACAATTAAAAAGTTTCTAACCAAATTTTCAACTGTTCTTAAAAATAAAACTATATTGAATACATATTTATGTAAAACAAAATCTATTCTGAATCTATACCTCCTATTTCTTAAGATGTGAAGGATTAAATGATATATACAAGAACACAATGATAAATCTCTGAAGACAATGGACTTTATATTTCAGAGACCTTGGAACAAGTTGGTAATGCAAAACGATTTCAATACTAAGTTTTGTTTTGAATAGACTTCTCCTAGGTTATTCTTGAGTTTTTGAGCTGGTGGGCATGTACAGAGGAGGTAAAGAACTGTTTCCTCCTCTTCATAAATCATACCGCTTCTGCAGAAGCTCGGATATGACGCCTATTATCGAGCTTATATCAATTCAATATGCTATGCATCTTAAGCACTTTAAATATAGTATAGGCCACCTGTCTTTTGTATTCTGACACATGGTGATGTTGTTCCAATGGATGTTTACCTCCCTTATAGCTTTGGTATGTCAGCATTTGCCAAACGCGGTAGAAAAGGTTGTACAGTACCATTTCTAGCGAGTTCATCCGCCTTACAATTCCCTGGAATGTCTCTATGACCCGACACCCATCAAAGGTGAATATTAAAGTGTTGTGCAAGCTCTATAAGAGATGAACACCATTTATATGGACTGTTATAAAGTCTGTAGAGACAGAGTCCAGAAATATAATAACAGCCTGACTTTCTAATAAAATACGGATACCAGATGTTGATTTAAATTTTTCTTTCTGTCCTTCAGGGTACACACCTCCAACAACCAGTTCATTTGCTTTTAATCCATCTGTTTAAAAGTAGGCTGACTCGTCCTCTAGGAATGTGCTGTACTCCCAGAAAGATCTGGAAGGTTTATAAATTTGGAAATTTCTTTCGAATTGAAGTTTGAAGATTGTGTAGTCTGTGTGCTTTGGAATTGATGATAAATACGTATTAATGAATTACGGAGTAGCCAATGTTGTTTTTAACCCAAGTCTTCCATAACATATGGAATATTGTATTTCCTTGAAAATAGGACTAAATCGGTTTTGTTTGGGTTGCCAGCCAGTTCACACCGATCAGCCCAAAGCATTAGTTTAAACATTCTAAAAATTAAACTATTCGTACACTCTTCAAAAATGCATTAATTTCTTCTTAGTTTTACTGTTTAGGCTTGTTCCAATTTTGCAAATGGCTACCGTGAAATTAAAGAAACAATTAAAAATAACTAATAATATACGGAATCAAAGATAAGGTGCGGATAGTAAAACACACGACAATGCCATTATGAACATGAAATAATGAGCACCAATGTACAAAAAACAGTATTTAGTCCGTCACGCATGGAAAGGGGAAACACAACTTCTTATTATTATTTAAAATAGTTAATAAAGCTATTAGTTCAGTCGACTTTTCTAGTTTGGAAATTATCAAGTTGAAAATGGCTTCAAAATATATTATTTTAAATCTAATATTCCTTGGTTTATTTATGATGACTGGAATCTATGCGAAGGTTTGTAATCATTAAAACTAATTTATTTCTTAATATTCAATCAAACAGTCAGCTTATTCCATATTAATGGATAATATTGTCTGCACTGCGAATCCTGAATACGCATATCCACCAAAATGTTCACTCGATAAAAGTTATAATCCAGCAAGAGGTTTTATGGAGATACAAATGAAACGAGAAATCAAATCACAAAGATATTCATTAAATTTTACCATAACGAATAAAAAGAAAAAAAGAAATTTATTAACCTTGAAAAATTATGATGCTTGTGCATTCTTTGAAGGACGTGTTTCAGCTATGTTGAGAATTTTCAAGGAATTATTAGAAACATTTGGAGAGCTACCAAAAAAATGTCCGATAAAAAAGGTAAGTTTTGGTGTTTTTGTTTGTTTTTAAAGAATATCTGAATAATTCTTTTTTAATTATTGTTTTCAGGATTATCATTATAAACTTCAAAATATGACCGTCAGCTTGGACAGATTTCCACCGTATTTTATCGAAACTGATTTTTATATAATCACAAGGAATTCTGTGGGGAAAGACTTTCTGTTTGCACTTGAATTTAGTGGAAGAGTTAGAAGAAATGAAGAAGTCAAAAAAGATGAAAATGACGAAAGTGTTGAAAATAATATATTTTTACCAAAGAAAAAGAATAAGAAAAGTAAGAACGACCCTGCCATAGCATAATTTATTCTTATTTCTTATAATACAATTCTAAATATTTGAAAAACTATAATAAAATTTAAACTGCATAATTTGTGTTTAAAATTTTGAAGGAAATGGAAAATTTTAATTTTTCTATTACACACAAAATTGTATGTGAGTCATTTGAAAACTTCTACTAACTTTTTTAATCTTGCTTTTATTTGAAAACGTATACAAAACAAAATAAGTTAAATGTTCGTGCAATGTAAGCAAACTAATGTAATTCAATTAAAATAAAAATATATTCTAAATCTCAATTGAAAAACTAAAATAATTGAGGGCTGATGTTAATTTTCCTTTGATTAGAATAGATTTTTAGAAAGATTTATTCGTAATTGTAACCATTTTTTTTAACGATGGGTTATTATGTTAATTTTTTGTAATATGATTGGTCAGGCATAAAAAAGGAACACATTAATTATTTATACATTTTTTTTAAGAACTGAAAAATTAATTTTTGTTTTCCAATGCATATTGTCTTAAAAACGTTTTAATTTATTTGACCAACTATTTAAAGGTATAATTAAGACATTATATAAATATTCCAAGCATCTTAATAAAGTTAAAACATTAAATATTTCAAATTTATTATTTTTATTTCAAATATAATATAAAAAAATTTCGATATACTGTGAGGTGAATTGTGGACTTTTATTTACTGTGCTAAGATTGTTAACAATTCTGTCATGTATTTTTGGACACTTATGCTAAACAATCGTTTAAAAATATGAAGTTAGACTTTTAAATATTTTTTTTCCAAAATCGTCAATTAGAAGAATTTCCCGGAAAATATTTAGATCTATAAATTTAAGTTAGAAAACGTTTAAATATTTTTTAACAAACTTCATTAAATTAAAAATAAAATGAAGGACTAAAATAAAAAAAAAATAATTAAATTATTTAAAATGGAATAAAAGAAAAAAACTTTCCCCAAAACTTACTTAAATCAACAACGTTGAAACCAGGAAGATATTTGAATATTTTCAATTTACTACGGAAATTAACAAAAAAATCTAATTGTTACTATAAAATAAAATAAATATTAAAAATATTTAATAAAACAAAGCAAATTCAAATAAAGTTAAAAAAACTAAAATAATTTAAAGCAAGAATAAATCATGGAAAACAGAACAAAAAAGGTACATAAAATGAAAATATATAAAAATAAAATCAAATAATCAAATACAATAAATAATATAAAATATAATGCCATCAAATAAAAAATACAATAAAATTAAATGTTGTAGAACAAAATAAAATAAAATAAATTAAATCAATTAATTAAATAAAAAAAAGAATAAAATAAAATGACATATTACAATAAAAACAAATTAATAAACGATAAAAAGAAGAATTGGAATAAAACAAAATAAGGAAAAATACTTTCCGGAGGATCTTCATCCCTATTACTGTCTGATTTAGTAAAGCTCTTAATAAAATCAAAAATTATATTGTTGGTGGTGATTTGAACTGCAGACACAGAGATTGGGGTTGTACCAGAGCTTATTCATGGTTCAACCCACTGTCGGATCTAACAAATATATTTCCTTTTTCCATACTGTTTCCATCAGGTCCTACTTATATACCCGCTTGTAAAAGAGGAAGTTCTTCAGTGTCACTAACACTGGTGATACTGTACCTCAGCCTATAGTTTTTGACGAACTTCATTCGGATCACACAACTGTTGTAGCAATGTCACCCACAAAGGTAATCACTCTGAAACCCCCCGAATCCAGACCAGCCGTTTCCACTGATTTTTCTTTACAATAGGACATGTTTAGCTATAGATAGAAGTCTTGTATCAATATTTGCCCTTAAGTGAATATCATATCTCTCTAATGTCTTAAGAAGGAATGAGGATAGACTTACAGGTCTTTTGACAAACTACCAATGCAAAATATAAAACCATAAACTCTTCAAAAATGCATTCATTTCTTTAAAAATCACTTAGGTACAGTGAACAATTTGCAGTCAAAGTTTCCAAAACTCAAATCACCTTGAAGCGCCTTCGCGGACGAAGATAGAAATTTGTGACGAAATTTAAGTTCTTAGAAAATGTAAGTGAATTGAAGAATCGATATAGTGAGAAGAAAGTCTAGTCAGCCAACTCCTAGCAATCTCATATATTCGCTGATTGTGTCCTAGAAATGCACCAACACAATCCGGTTGGATAAGGGTGTGATTAGACCTAACTCATTCAGAAATAAGGCTTGAACAACTGTTATTGTGCATGGATTGCAGTACCAAGTTATGACTTTTCATTTCTGGACTTGGAAAGTTTTGGTGTTTTAGATTTGTTTTCGTGTGTTTTCTCCAGGAAGTAATCAAATTCAGGTGATCGATCACCTGATTTTTTTGTCAGCTTTAATGGTATACCTGGATCTAATTGAAACCATTGGTTAAATCGCGTAAGGCGATAGTTCATTGTCACTGTGTTGATACTCAATTTTGATTATCAACTTTTCTTTGTTCTGTGTAAAGTGATCGCTAAAAATGTATCATTAGCTTAGGAAACTTGGTTCAAATTGCAACAGGCATAAATGTCATTTCGATCAGCTGTTGTGTTTATTGTGTTGTATTTTATTGAGTGCATATCTAATAATAATAGTGTAACTGTACTTAATACAAACACAAATGTTTGTTGTAATCTTCAAAAAAACATTCTTTTGTTGAATCCAAGGGCTTAAATTTAAAAGTGGGCATAGAACCGACTGCATTTCAGCCCCAACTTGTCATTGATAACCACTACCTATAAGAATATTTAATGTGGCAGCTTGTTGAAGCTTATGAAGGTGGAATATATGTTGATCTTAATCCTGATGGTAAATCGGGCAACCGCCAAACATACTCGTACATAAACGTTTCTTTGTTCAGACGAAAATTTTTTTAAAATCTAAAATATGTATTGTTGAAAATAAGTTACTGATGAGCATTCTTAGAAAGTCTTATTCTATTAGAAAGTTCTATAATATTTCCTTTATTCCTTAAGTTGATACTCAGCATTAAAGTATACATATCGTAAATAAATAAATAAATAAATAAATAAATTACTTTAACTTATTTTAATTTCAACTTTGATATCTTTCATTTTTTTTTGGCTAAAGGAGAAACGCACACAAAATTAAACAAAATGTGTAAAAGTGACAGCTAAATAACAGTCACCAACAAACCAAATTAAAAATAGTGATACTCAACTTGATAATCACCTTATGTAGAACAAAATTTTAGGTTTTAATGGCCAACAATCAACTATCGCCTTATGCGATTCCACAACAGAATCCTTTGATCATTTCGTCAACATCAAAATGGAACAAATTATTGAAAACAATTATTCTTCCATTTTCAAGGAATTTTATTCTAATACAAATCAGCCGTGTAAACTCGCACTAAAGTCGCTGATCAAACATCACATTCAAGTAATTCTTAGTTTGACGGGTAGATGGCTTATTTCATTTTGCAAATGGCTACCGTAAAATCAAAGAAACAATTAAAAATAATTAATAATATACGAAATCAAAGATTACGCATGGATAATAAAACAATGTCATTATGAACATGAAATAATGAGCATAAAGCCACAAACAACAATGTTTTGTTTTTATTGTGATTATAAATATCACAGTATTTAGTCCGTCACGCATGGAAAGGGGAAAAACAACTCAATATTTCACACAGATAATAGAGCTTATTAGTTCAGTCGACTTTTTCAGTGTGAAAATTATCAAGTTTGAAATGGCTTTAAAATATATTATTTTATATTTAATATTCCTTGGTTTATTTATGATGACTGGAATCTATGCGAAGGTTTGTAAACATTAACATTAATCTATTTCTTAATATTCAATCAAACAGTCAGCTTATTTCATAATTATGGATAAAATTGTCTGCACTGCGAATCCCGAATACACATTCCCACCAAAATGTTCACTCGATAAAAGTTATAATCCAGCAAGAGGTTTTATAGAGATACAAATGAAACGAGAAATCAAATCACAAAGATATTCATTAAATTTTACCATAACGAATAAAAAGAAAAAAAGAAATTTATTAACCTTGAAAAATTATGATGCTTGTGCGTTTTTTGAAGGACGTGTTTCAGCTTTGTTGAAAATTTTCAAGGAATTATTGGAAACATATGGAGAGCTTCCAAAAAAATGTCCCATAAAAAAGGTAAGTTTTGGTTTTTTTGTTTGTTTTTAAGGAATATCTAATCATTTGTTTTAATTTTTTGTGTCCAGGATTATCATTATAAACTTCAAAATATGACCGTCAGCTTGGAGAGATTTCCACCGTATTTTATCGAAACTGATTTTTATATAATCACAAGGAATACTGTGGGGAAAGATTTTCTATTTGCTCTTGAATTTAGTGGAAGAGTTAGAAGAAATGAAGAAGTAAAAAAAGATGAAAATGAAGAAAGTGTTGAAAATAATATATTCCTGCCAAATAAAAAGAATAAGAAACGTAAGAACGGCCCTGCCATAACATAATATTATTTTTATAATACAATTATTAATACATATTTGACAAAACTATAAACAAAATTTAAACTGCACATTTTTTGTTTAAAATTTGGAAGGGAATGGAAAGTTTGAATTTTTCTATCACTCAAAAAAATTCTTTAATAGTGATGATACTTGAAAACGTATACAAAACAAAATAAGTTAAATGTTCGTGGAATTTTAACAATCTAATTTAATTCAATTAAAATAAAAATAGATTCTGAATCTCAATTGAAAAACAAAAATAATTGAGGGCTGATGTTAATTTTGCTTTGATTAAAGATTATAAAGATTGATTCGGAATTGTAACAATTTTTATTTAACGATGGGTTATTATGTTAATTTTTGTAATATGATCGGTCAGGCATAAAAATGGAACACATCAATTATTTATATATTTTTAAGAACTGAATATTTGAATTTTGGTTTTCCAATGCATATTGTCTTAAAAACATTTTAATTTACTTGACCAACTATTAAAACTTATAATTTATTGTAAGGTGCATAATTTAGACAGTATATAAATATTACGAACAACTTAATAAAGTTAAAACATTTAAAATTTGTTGTTTTTATTTTTATATAAAATGTAATATTAAAAATTTTCGATATACTGTGAGGTGAATTGTGGACATATTCTGTGCTTACATTACTGTGCTTAAATTGTTAGAAAAATGTTTTAGCATCTGTCATTTATTTTTGGACATTCGTTCTAAACAATCGTTTAAAAATATAAAATTGAGAGTTTTAATTTTCAAATAAAACCAAATAAAATTCAATTCAATTTTATTAAATTAAACTAAATCAAATACAATAAATAATATAAAATATAATGCAATAAAATAAAAAATTAAATTAAATGTTATAGAACAAAATAAGTAAAATAATATAATTTAAATCAATTCATTAAATAAAAAAAAATAAAAAAATTAAAATGACTAACACTGCTGATACTGTGTCTCAGCCTATAGTTTTTGACGAATTTGCGTCGGATCATAACCCTGTACTGTTACAAGTTTTTCATCCTTAGGAAGTAATAGAGGAATATCATTTTGGTTTTAAAAATACTTACTGGTCAATTTTCAAGTCAGAATTAAAATTTTAAACTAAGAAATATGCCTACGGAAATATAGACAATGTTAGAACAAAGAAGGTGTTGACTTACTTGTTTCAGCTTTCCCTGATCAAATTCATTGCTCAATAGAGTCTTCTGTATTCCTGATTATATTCTTAAATATATTCGTGTCACAAATGGTTTTAAAAGACAGTGGCATTGATAATGTTTGCCAGTGCATTTCCATAAGTTGAAGTTTTTTTTAATAAACTCATTTCTTCGGAAATTCAAAAAAATCGAAACATTCAATGAACCCAGCGCTTAGTCAGTTACAGAAAAATGATAAACCTTTCTTGATCATTGTTAGAATTATAAAAAATAAGACCACATTAATTCCTGTGCTTAAAAATTCGAATGAGGTCCTTTATACTGATAGTGAAAAGGCGAATGCTTTCGCTGAAGAATTCAGGAAAAACCATGAAGAATCCCAACAGCTAAGTGATTTAGCTACTATAATTTTGGTAGACGCTGTCTCTCATCGAATTGTATCTTCTATAACAAGAACACCCCAAGCTGAATACGATTCTGTTAATGATGGTTCCGCTATTATAAAGGAGTTGCGAACGGAAAACCGATGGACTTAATAACATAATCTGTATCTCAAACATTTACCCAAGTCAGGAAGAAAGTATCTGACGTTTATTATCAACACCTATATGAAGAATCAATACTTTCCTGAGATCGAGAAAATAGCGAAGGTCATACCAATATTTTAAGCTGGTAAAGACAGGGAGAATCCTAGTAGCTATAGGCCGATCAGTCTCCTTAGTGGTTTGAATGAGGTGTTCAAAAAAATATTGAAAAAAAATCTAACTTATTATTTGAAGAAAAACATATTTTTCCTGACCAACAGTTTGGATTTAGGAGCCACCACAGTCCTTCACATCAAGTCCATAGGATTTGTATATAATCAAAAATAATCGTTCTAAAGGAAGATCTATAGATATGGTCCTATTAGACATCGAAAAAGTTTTGGACTCTGTTTGGCATAATGCTCTTCTCTTGTTTTCTCATAAAAACAATTGAAAGTTTTTTATCAGGAAAATATTGTCAAGTATGTTAACAAACTTAAATCGATGTTAGTTTATATTCAGTATGGTGTCCCTCAAAACTCAGTTTTTGGTCCTGTTTTTATATAATGTGTATACGTCTGATTTTCCACAGCTTCCTTATTGTGAGTCAGGGATCTATGCATACTCTATCGCGTAAGTTTGGTCTCAATATTGAGATCAATCTTCAAAATGCACTTCAAATTATAATGAGACATTATCACAAATCGAAAATTAAACTTAATGCCGGAAAGATAAAATCAATTTTGTTCACGCGATTGTTTCTTCCTATTAACGAGCTGGAAGTCAACGGTACTACTACAAAATGGGAGTCCAATGTGCAATATCTAGGAATAAACTTTGACAAGTGGCTTGTCTTTAAAGAGCATATTATTAAAATAATTAAAAAAGTTAACATTGCAATTAAAATGTAATACCCGCTTATAAATACTTATAAATAGAAAATAGCATTAAGTGCTGAAAATAAGATCATTATACAAAAGGTTGTGTTTCAAGCAATGTTGTTTTATGGATGTCAGGTGTGGGGTAGTTGCGCAATCACACATACTAAAAATCTGCAAGTGTGAAAAAACAAAATTTTAAAAATGATGCTTGATGATGATGCCCTGGTATCATTCAACTAATGATCTTTTTAATCAAATAGGTGTTGAATTGATTTGCACAAGAATTCGAAAATAACTGATAACTAACTATTTTTGGCAACCTTTTGGTAGTGCAATTAAACATTAAAAAATGTATTAATTTATTTTTGTTCATTTATTTTTATTTACTTATTACTTAATGCTTATGTAATATTATTTATTGTTTTTATTTTTTTTATTTACTATTTGATATTTGATTATATTTGATATTTGTTATTTGTGATTTATTATATACTATTTATTATTTGTTATTTATTTATACACTAATTAATTAATTTCTGCATTTTGTTTCTTGATTTTATTGTTAAATAATTTGCATGCTTATTTACTTACTTACTATTCACTTAAATGTAATATATATATATATATATATATATATATATATATATATATATATATGTATATATATTTATATATATTTTATTATCTTTTATTTTATTATATATTTATTTATCTTTTTCTTTATGTTTATTCAACTTAATTGTAAGTCTTTTATTATTTTACGTATCTAATGTGTTTTTAAATTCAATCCATTTCTTAACCGAAATTATTATTGTGGTTAAATGAGGGTTTTTGTCATATTTTCTTTCAAAATATAAATGTTTACTTTTCTATTTCTTAATTATAATGTTGTAAAAATAACGTACTCAGTAGTAAGAGATATTTTTTATATCATATCTCTATTTTAATAAAGAAATAAAATATCTATCTATCTATCTCCAGAGTAAACTATGAAGTTTTTAAAAATTTAAAAATAAAGTATTGTAAAAATATAAAAAAGTTGTATTATTTAAATAAGAAAAAAACAAGCAAAATAAAACAAAATAAAATAAAGTTACATAAAATGAAAATAAAATAAGAACAAATTAAATAAAATTAGAAACAATTTAATTAAATTTAACTAAATTAAAAAAAATAAAATGACACATTTTAAATTAAAAATAATATAATAAAATACAATACAAAATAGAAAAAAATAAAGTGAAATAAAATTAAATATGTAATATTTAAAATAAACAATACAGACAAGAAACATTTTATTAAATAATGTCAAATAAAAATGCGAAAAATAGATTTTCTTTTGAAAACCAAAGAAAATTAAGTTTTTAAAAATGTTTAAATAACTTAAAGTTTACGACTTTATAAAAATATGATGAAGTAAAAAATAAACAAGATACAATATAAAAATCAACAAACTGAAATAAAATTAAAAACAACTAAAAATAAAAAAAAATTTATAAAAAAATAACACCTTAATTACTTTCTTTTTGTTTTTTTTTGTTTAATATTAACTTATTTTTTTATTAAATAAACAATTGTACATTTTTGTAATAATTTTTATTAATGTATTGAATTTTCAAGGCGAATATAATAAAAACTTAATTAAAAGTTTTAAACTGTTAAATAGGTTTAAACAAACATTTTTAAACCAATTTTTTTAATTTTTTATTTTTATAAAAATTGTTAAGTTTTTATATTTTATTAAGAAATTTCTTCTTCATCATGTATATTAGTTTTCTGCATTATTTGACCATAACCTGATACTGCAAAAACAAAATGTTTTCCACTAGTTAAATTAACTGTTCCTTCAAATTTTGTTTCCGGTACATAAGGTGGAAATTTTTCACTATCAACAATTAGACCATCAAATAAAAATTTTGAATCCTTTAAAAAATAGAAATAAATACAGACTTAAATCAAATCGAATGCAAATTTTTTTATACCTTTTCTATTGGACACTTAAGAGGCATTGTTCCATTAACCAACATAATATCCCTAAACATCCTCAACAATGGCACCGGAGATATTCCTGCCAAAAATTCACATGCATTCATATTTTTCACATGCAACAGTTTACGACGTTTATTGCTTTTATTTCTTATTACAAAAAGTACCCATGAATATTGTAGTTTTTGAATATCACGTTGTATAAGAATATCGATGAAAGCTTGAGCTGGGTAAAAAGTTTGATTTAAATAGCAAACATGAGTTATCGCATAGTTGGGATTGGAAGAGCAGTTGAAGGAATCCATTAGGATTTCAAAGCCACGCTTGAAAATACAAACAAAAAACATTCATGTAAAGAGAAATTGAGAAAATTTTCTACAAAAATAATTTCTCACCTCTCCATTATTTTGTTTAATTGAAATTAGAAGAAATATGAAGGACACTAAACTTATTTTCACCAAATTCATCATGAACAATTACATATAGTAATGAAATAGTTTTGATGCCATACTTAAGCGCCAAACTATAAAATAGGTAATGGTTTTTTAATGATTGAATTTAAGTTATCTTTTTAATAAATAAATTGAAAAAAAAAGCAAAAACTTCAGTAATCATCCAGTCATCGTTGATAATTTAGTTTTCTGGTTCAAAGAGTCTCGAAGTGTGTCAAAATAAACTTTCCAAATTTTAAGTAAAATGAGTTCCAGAAGTGAGAACTATTTTTAAGATGAAATTAATACAAAGTTTAAAAATGGGTATTATATATTTATATTAAAAGGTTTAATTTTGAATGTAAAAGTCAAGCTTGCAAAACAAAAGGTAGCTTAGCATATTTCTCAAAAACTATACATTTTGAAAACTACACCATCATGGATTTTTGGCAAATACCACTTTTATTTCTAATATTTGTTACATTTGCGGTTCTTAAAATCGATGATGAACTAATTATTTTCTAAGCATACAAAAACTGGTAACTAAAAAAATTTACCTGCTTTTCTTCTTATTTTTATCAAAGCAAAATTACGTAATTGAAATGATGCTTAATCTTCCAAACAGGTGTTAAATTGATTTGCACAAGAATTAAAAAACTAACTGATAACTTATTAAAGAACTGTGATATTTCTGACAACTCATTGATAGTGCAATTAAATAATTAAAAATGTATTAATTTATTTTTGTTATTTATTACTTATTTATGTATTTATTTTTAATTTCTTATTACTCAATACTTAAGTTTTATTATTTATTACTTAATATTTGTTATTCAATGTTTGTTATTAATTGTTTACTGTTTATTATTTGTTATTTATTTATTTACTAATTATTTGAATTTTGCATTTTGTTAAGAGCAAATAAAATAAAAGTAGATACAATAATTTAATTAAATTTAAATAAATTGTATAAAATAAAATATAATTAAATAAAACAATTTAAATAAAATATTATATAATAAAATACAATAAAAAACAGAATAGAGTAAAATAATATAAAATGAAATATGTATTTTGGAACAAAATAAAATGCATTAAATTAAATTAATAAGTGAAATACAAAAAACACACAACAAAATGGTTAAAACAAACAAAAATTGTATTAAAATAATAATAACCACCCAAAATAGTAAATAGAGACATTTAATTAAAGAATGTCAAATAAGATAAGACACAAAATCGATTTTCTTAAAAAAAAACAATGTAAACTAAGTTTTTAAAAATTTTAAAATAATGAAGTGTAAAAATAAATTAAAGTTTAAGACTTTATTACAAAAATAAATAAATAAAATTCAATTCAAAATACAATTCAACAAACTCAAATTTAAAAAATGAAAAAATTAAAATAAAAACTACACTTTAATTACTTTTTTTTCGTTGTTTTAAAAATACAAACTTCTTTTTTTATTAAATAAACAATTGTACATTTTTTGTAATAACTTCTATTTATGTCTTAAATTTTCACAGTGAATATAATAAAAACTCAATTAAAAGTTTTAAACTGTTAAATATATTTAAAAACACATTTACAAACCAATTTTTTTTTATTTTTATAATAATTGCTAGGTTTTTATATTTTATTAAGCTCAACTTCTTAGTCATGTATATTATTTTTTTGCATTACTTTCCCATAACCTGATACTGCAAAAACAAAATGTTTTCCACTAGTTAAATTAACTGTTACATCAAATTTTGTTTCCGGTACATAAGGTGGAAATTTCTCACTATCAACAATCAGACGATCGAATAAAAATTTAGAATCCTTAGAAAAAAAATATTAATACAGACTCAAATCAAATCGAATGCAAATTTTTGTATACCTTTTTTATTGGACACTTAAGAGGCATTGTTCCATAATCCAACATAATGTCCCTAAATATCCTTAACAGTGGTACCGGAGATATTCCTGCCAAAAATTCACATGCATTCATATTTTTCACATGCAACAGTTTACGACGTTTATTGCTTTTATTTCTTATTAGAAAAAGCACCCATGAATATTGTAGTTTTTGAATATCATGTTGTATATGAATATCGAAGAATGCCTGAGCTGGGTAAAAAGTTTTATTCAAATAGCAAACATGAGCTATGGCATAGTTGGGATTAGAAGAGCAGTTGTAGGAATCCATTAGGATTTCAAAGCCACGCTTAAAATACAAACATAAAAATTCAGAGATTGAGAACATTTTCTAAGAACATAATTTCTCACCTCTCCATTGTTTTGTTTAATTGAAATTAGAAGAAATATGAAGGACACTAAACTTATTTTCACCAAATTCATCATAAACAATTACATATAGTGATGAAATTTATTTGATGTCACACTAGCGCCAAACTTTAAAATAGGTAATGGTTTTTTAATGATTCCATTTAAGTTATCTTTTTAATAAAACAAACAGTTCAGTAATCATCCAGTCATCGTTGATAATGTAGTTTTCTGGTTCAAAGAGTCTCGAAGTGTGTTAATATAAACGTTCCAAATTTTAAGTAAAATGAGTTTCAAAAATGAGAACAATTTTTAAGATAAAATTAATACACAGTTTAAAAATGTGCAATATATTTATTGTCCCCACTTTTATTTGATATTACAGGATATCAATCTTGGTGAAAAGCTGCTGACTTCAAACTTGAAAGTAGCATAAAGGTTTAATTTTGAATGTAAAGCTCAGGCGTGCAAAACAAAAGGTAAAAACATCATACCTACATTATTTTCTGTATTTTCATTAATGTTTACGTTCTTATTATTTCAGTTCCCTAGCATAATTCTCAAAAACTATAAATTTTGAAAACTACACCACCATGGATATATGGCAAATACCACTTTTATCTCTCATATTTGTTACATTTGCTGTTCTTCACATCGATGCTGAAGTAATTATTTTCTAAGCATTATAAAAACTGGTAACTAAAAAAGTTGACCTTGTTTTCTTTTTCTATTATCAAAGCGAGATTACAAAATTGAAATGAGTTCTTATGTTTGTAAATCAAATCCTGAATTGGTAAAATATTCAAATTGTTCAATTGACAAAAGTGTTAAGCCACCACAAGGAAATATCGAAGTTCAATTATTACATAAAATAGTTACATTAAAATTTAATGTGAGCCTTTCTGTGGAAAATCCTAAGACTAAGAAAAAACGTACACTTTTGAATGTTAAAAACATAAATATGTGTGATGTTTTTCGAAACAAAGGTACTTTAGTTCAACTTTTGGCAATATATAAATCCATTTTAATGGACTTTGGAGAAGTACCAACTGATTGCCCTCTTGAAAAGGTTAAATATGTATTTTGTATTGTATGTATTTTTTAATTTATGTATAATCAATAATTTTTAATTTTTTTGTTTTCAGGATTACGTATTTTCATATAAAAATATTGTCGTTGATGCTGAAAAATTTCCAGTTTTTGTACCATATGTGGCGTTTGTAATTTATTTGAAAGTTTTTACAAATGAAAAATTCTTTTGTTCTCTTGAAGCAAAAGGAGAGGTTTTTGCAATACATTCTAATAAAATAAATGATAAAAAACTTCTTGGTTAACTATATTACTTAGTTTAAAATACATTTCAATTAAAGTAAATATTAAAAAAATTAAAATGTTATTGGGATTTTGTTTTATATAAGAATTTACAGAGGAACACTGTTATGGTATGGAAAAAGGAATAAATTATGTATTTTTAATATTTTTCTTCATTTTGCGATGTGTAGTTTAGTTTTACTGAAAAACCTTTGGAATTCCGAAATTATTACTTTTTTAATTTTTCAAATGATTAAAGAGGTACTATTTGTATAAGTTTTTTGATTGAACAATCATTTAAGAAAAAAAAGTGTAATTTTAAAGTAAACACTGTAAACAGAATTCGAAAAAAAATGCATTTTGAATTATTATTCCGACGTGTGTTAGTTAGATTTCTACGAAATCGGTTGGTTACAGAATTATTTTAAGTTGGAAAATTTCCAACGTACCTGTGGCACACGTGGATAATGGTTTACATATTCGTCCAACTACGCAAGAAGTTGGCAAAATTGTAAGAACATTTGAGAAAATGGATCGGTTACAAAAACTGTAAGGCCTGTGCATTATCTTTTCGCTCGTAAGTGAAGTGTTACCGAAGACCCAAATGTGTCAATTCTTCGTCGTTCTCAGAAATTAGGACCTCCTACATCCATATAAAGTCCAGTTGAGTTAAAAACTGAAGCAACAGGAGGGGGACGGCGATTTTTCGAACAAAATTTTCTTCAGCAACGAAGCACATTTCTCTTTCGGTGGGCATATTTACAAACCAAATTGTCGTATTCAGGGTTCTGAGAATTCTCGAGTAATTAAAGAGAGACCATTGCATCCACAAAAGTCACTGTTGGGTGTGCTCTTTGGTCCGGCGGTATGATTGGACCTTACTTCTTCGAAAACGACTGTGGAACGACTGTCACCGTCAATTCGAAGCGTTATGGTCACATGATAAATGATTTTTTTTTGCCTGCTATTAAAGAATGTGACTTGGAGAATATGTGTTTCAACAAGATGGTGCCACATGCTACACAACTCGAGCGAATATGGCTTTGTTATACAAAAGGCGGTATCAACTGGCCACCAAGATCATGTTTATGCAGATAAAATTTTAACTCTTAAGCACTTAAAAACCAGCATTCGTCAAGTTATGACTGAGATACTGCCAAATATGTGCCAAAAAGTGGTCAAAAATTCACTCAAATTTCAACATTAAAATTTTATAATAAAAAGAAATATCGAACTTTATATTAAAAAGAAAATCGATAACCCTGTTCCAGCACCAAGTTCGATTGTTTATATAATGGTGTTAATTTTTGATTATTCGTAATTGCTGATAACTTGGAGAAAATCTGTCATCACTTTTATTTGTTTGCAGATTCTAGTATAAGTCTTAGCTCAAATATCTTAAATCTTCAATAGCTTTTTTTGTAATATTTGGTTGAGCTGTAAGCATACTCATACTCATCTCATAAATGTACACTTAGTTCCAAGATCATGACACCTTTTTTAAACAAGAATTCATGCGTTCAAAAACGCAGCAAATATTACAAAATTATCAGATAGCTCAGTAAAATGTTTACAGCAACACTGTAAATAAAACAGAGTATAGTACAGCAGCACAGAAGCTTTCTGCAAACAGTTTGGTTTTTATTTTGTATGCTGTGAAATCTTTGTTTGGAATTCTGTTTTAAAAAATATTGAAAACTCAAACAATATTTGTTGACAATTAATTTATTTTATGTTTTCTTAGATTTCTGTACAACTCTGATTTTGGCCGAGATGGTAGCTATAAGATCTTTTCTCTTAGCCATAGTAGAATTAAACTTTACTTCATAGTCACCTTCTGGGAATAGTGGTGGTAATTTGTCAGCATTCACACGAAATTCCTTAAAAAGAAAATGGAAATCCTAAAAAGAAATTACTCATTTAAATTTGTTTGTCCTATTCACCAGAAAAATATTAAGTTTACCTTTGCAATTGGACATTTTTTAGGTAATTCTCCGGCATCTAATAGCATTTCTCTGGCTGATCGGACAAGAAACATACGAATTTTTCCTTCAAAAAATGAACACCCTTCACTTCGACTCAATTGCAAAATTGGATATCGTTCGTTTTTATTTTTCAACAAATAAATATCAATTGCGTATTCAAATTTTGGTACTTCACGATTGATTTGAAGGCTTATGTAAGCTGAGTTGGATGTTTTATTGACATAACAAGTTGGTGGATATGCGTTTTTGGGATTCTCAAAACATTTAATTTCATTAAATATAACATTAAAATTTCGCTGTGAAATATTTTAAACAGAAAACAATTGTTTTTAAACAAAATAAAAAAATTATTTAAAAACAATATTACCGATCCATAAACTATAGAAAGAAATGTTATGATGAAAATAATAAAAAAGACAATTGAACTTATAAAATCCATTGGGTATTCGTTTGCAGATATTTTCGATTAAAATGGCAGTCAAAAATGTTGTTTTGGTCAAAAACTAAAACTAATTAGAGTTCAATGCAAAATACATTTGATGAAACAATTAGGGAACACCTGCTCTTATCTAACTAATTCAATCAGAATATAGTTTAGTAAGTTAATTATTTATACATTTAGTAGTTCAGAGAAATTTGTCAAGCGCGTTAGTTAAATTGGTAGACAATTGGTCCCAAATATACGCAATATTTGAATTTTTCCCAAATGATTTACGTATTCAATACTCTTTTTTCAGAAAATCTTTCAATCGATTACTCATATTGTTGTTCCTAACATTAATCTGTGTTACAAGTTTAAAAAGTAAACTTATTTATTGAACTTATTAGATGCAAGCGTGGAAAAACACCTCTTCAAAATAATAGTGGATTTTTGTACGTCAAGATCTTTCAGAACTCTTCCGAGTGACAAATAAGATTCATCCCATAAAATCGTTTACACTCTCAAGAACAGAAGGACTCATGGCACTCTCTGGTAGCGTCAAATTAAAATGAAACTTCACTGCAAACAAATTGGTTACGAGCAAGCAATGGAACTAGCTTGCAAAATGGCATTAAGGATAAGAGTTGGGACCGAGGATAACGTGGTGTTTCGTACGTTTTTTTTCTTATAAATGGCGAAATATTTGTTCGTCGTTTGAGCTTATTTATGTTTTCCTCACTTGGGTTGGATTAATAACAACGGAAACTAACATTTCTGATTCTAATAACCTTTTTACAGATCCAATTATACCATGAGTTTGGGTTAGATAGATTTTAACCTATGCAGGATAAAATGTCTCATTCCCAGAAAATAAAATTTGTAACCATATCAGGCCTGGAATCCACGTCACTATCGAGGAAGCATATTGAACAGTTAAAGTTCCTGAAGAAATCATTGAAACAGTCTCCTTTGGCCTTCTCATATTGCTAAAGGGCTATCGTAGATGTGTTTTCTTTAACTGGTTTCTTTTTGACATGAGAAATTGGCAGATACAATACAATGGTCTGATGTGCCTTGTGGAGGTAATACACTGATTAGGGTCAGATGTAAGAAACAAGTCTAGGATATTGGTGAACTGATTGACCTGCAACGTCAGGAATTCGAATTACCTCGTCGACAAGCTGAGTTAGTTGGATTAACTCAGCAAGGACTTCAACATATCTTCCTTCGGTTGTTGTCTAGAAGTCTATAAGAATTGTGTTTATTAAAATCGCCCACAAAGACAAATTCAGTGTAATGCGTTAAAAGCCGATTAAAAAATAAACAAGCGGAAATGATGTGTTTAGCAACCATTAGTTTCAACCACATGAAGTATAAGTTTATGTTAGAGCACAAACCATATTGTACCTGAGGTTGCTATGCATTATCATTTCTTATATATATAAAGGCTAATCTATGGTGGGTCCAAAACAGCTGGCTTGTTTGTCAATGTCAACATATGTTGCAGAAAAGTTATTTCGTATAACACGAATGTTGCACTCTAGATTTTTCAATAAGGGCGGGTAGATATTGAAATGGATGTGTGTGAGTTATAAACAAAATTATTTTTTATTTGAAAGGCGCATGTATGCCATTAGGTGTGGAATATGACATCATTCAAATGCCTGCCTCGGCTTCTCACGGTGCACGGATCCGAGTGGTCCCATTTTCAATGAATCTTCCGAATAGATCTGGTTGAATTTGAGCGATGGCCTATGTTATGTTCATCCTTAGGGTATTGGTCGCTTGTCGTTTATTTGCATAGACCTGCGATTTTAAGAAACTCCACCAGAAAAAGTCTAGTTGGTTCAAATCGCATGACCTTGGAGGCCAATTCACATCACCCCTGCGAGAGGTAACCTTAACCTCAAATCGCACGTAGCCCCGTCCTGCTGGAACCACATGCCGTTTAGGTCCGTATGGTTCAATTTGGGCCATAAGAAATTAGTTATCATTGTTATGTAGCGCTTTCTGTTGACGGTGTCCGCCAATAATGTCGTTTTCAAAAAAGTACGGACCACTTACGTCACTAGCCCAAAATCCACACCAAACGGTAACTTTTTTGAAGATGCATTATCACCCGGTGAACCTCGCGTGGGTTGGTGGCAGTTTTGATTGTTTTCACAGCCGTTCATCAAAAAATGCGCCTCTTCACTAAAGATAATTTTTTGATCAAAATTAGGGAGGACCCTAAATTATTCCAAGTCCAGACGCAAAATTCAACATGTTGAAGTCTGGCTGATTGTTTACTGAACCGGTCGTCTAAAATTTGGACACCAACAATTGAAGAGGCGACTGTGAAGGGTCACCACTTCTACCGAAAAATGGGCGCAATGTGCATTATTTGGTTAAACGGTCAATTATTTTGAGAATAAAGATTTATCATTTTAACGTGCTGATCAGTGGCGTAACTTGCCTTGATCATTTGGCATATCAAGCAACTGAATTATAAACAAAAGATTTGTTAGATGTCACCAAATCAAAATAGTGATTACGGTGCTCCAAAATCTACGCGCACCTATCGAAAAACCCTTTAATATATTATAGACTAATTGAAATACAATTCGGACAACGTATTACCAATTTGCAAACATTTTTGGTGGCGATGTGTTTGGGGGATCATGACGAAATCTAGAATGCCAAAAATCTCGAAAATAAAAAAAATGATCTAGAACGCAAAAATCTCGAATCCACAAAAATCCAGAATTAACAAAAATCTCTAAAGACTCTATCTAGAAAAAAATCTCGAAAAAAAATATATATTCGAGATTTTTTTTGTATTTTTAACAGTTTAAAGTCAATAAAACACCCAATATTTTATTTTCTGACATTTCGAGATTTTATTTTCTAGATTTTTGTTTTCGAGATTTTTTCCATTCTAGATTTTTGTTTTCGAGATTTTCATATTCGAGATTTTTACTTTCTAGATAATTAATTTCTAGATATCGTGGTAGACCCTGTGTTTGGACCTCATTTATTTGAAAAAGAAGATGGTTACGGTGGATTGCGCTACGGAATTTGAAGTTTTTAATTTTAACGAAATTATTAAAGAATAATCTAAGCAACGAAACAATCTACATAAATTTTACAAGAAAAGTTCCCTGGCCATGTTATTTTTTGAAGAAGTGATTATAACTGCAATAATCTCCATAGATTTTGTGATTTAATAACTCTAGAATGTTTTTGTTGGGTCAACGTAAAAGATACGGTCTATGCTTATGCTTCACAGTCGATCCTTGAAGTTATCAAAGACAAACTGTTGCAAATTTTTGAATTGACCATGGAAAATTTCATGAAAAAGATAAAGTGCTGTAATCACAGCTGTGAAGTTATGTATATAGTTTTAATTGTTTTTGTAATGGAATTTCTTTCACCTTCCAATCAAATAAACAAAGAAATTAATTGAGATATCTGAACAAAATACTCATATTATTGCCTATTAAAGCTTCTTACTGGAAAACCCTGCATAATATTTCTGACTTATTTATTTGTAAACCATTGTCTTTGAAAAGAGTCCATTACTAAATCGGAAATTCTATTTTCAAAATAATTGTATCTTAACCTCAATTTTGATGCAAATTTAAAACAAAACCTTGTAATTTCCCTTAAGTTGCATAATGTACTCTATACAAATAAACAAATAATAATTTAATCAATCTTTTTGTTCCGCCCTCGTTATATTATATATATTAAAAAATATCCACTTTTCAATCTACACTTATAGTTAGTTTTTTTTTCTTATTTCCTTTCATTATAATATAAAGAAAAATTAAATGAAAAAAGAAAAAACTTTTCCTTTTACTCGTACCCGTATATTAAAGATTAAAGAAACAGACCGCATTAATTGTACTTTGAAAAGCTTAAGAATTGTTCCCCAGAACAGCAGAAAAGTGGCGTAAAATCGATTCGATCTTTTACGTAGCTATACATAAGCGGATAATATAGTGTAGATATGTAGATGTACATATATAATTATATATTTTTTTAAATAGTAATGCATTCTAATTGGTTTTTCCTCATGCAATTTTCATGGATGTTTTTGTAATTTCTATTCATTTATTGTTTTTTTTTTTTCAAATACAAATGTGTATCAATTAATTTTGGATGGAATTTACGGCGGCGGCGGCGGCGTAATAATAGTACGTTTTTTTTTTTTTTTTAATTTTCTAATGTTCTGTGGCAATGAATGTTAAAGTTTTTATATAAACTTGAAAGCAAAATAGTTCATAACATACACTCGTTTGTAGAGTAAATGACATTTTAGGCTATAAACAACCAATTAATTAGTTCAAACTAGAAAATAGATGCAATAATAGTAATGTAATCGTTTATAAACGCTTTAGGGGTTGTAATAGGTCAAATAAATTGCTGTAAAATGTTCAATTTAATTTAATTCAATTATAATTTTAGTTAAAAGCGTGTGAAAATTATGTTTTGAGTGTGTAGTTGGGAATTGAAATTAACATGATTTTTTTTTGTAAACTATTAGAGATGTAAATGTACTAATTAAGTTGTGAGTTTTGAAAAGACTAATGAACTCAAGCACCAACTTCTGAGTTTTCATAAAATGGTAATTTAAAAAAAACAACTTATAATGTTATATTTCGTCAGATTAGTGAGGTTAGGAGAGGTGTTATAGTACACCTGGCTTGATGGTTAGTGCTTTGGACTGTCATACCAGCGATCTTGGGTTCAATCATTGCTTGTGACATTAAAAGTTTTTCACAACTGTACTGCCTCTTGTGAGGAATCGACGAATCCTTCAAGAGTAATTCCTCTCATAAAAAGTGCTTTCTCAAATTAGTCGTTTGGATTCGGCTTAAAACTATAGGTCCCCTCTATCCTTGACAACATTACTCACACTCGGAATGGTTTTGAATTGTAAAGCACTAGGCTCTTATCCTCAATGGACTATTACGCCACATGATTTATTTATTTTAGGACAGTGGTTTTGAAATGTTCAAAACATGGATACCAAAAGTCATTTTATTAATTTTTATAGTTTCGGTTCTTAAGACGTAAAGTGTTTAATTTTTTGAAGAAATTGTGTTAATATATGTAAGCGAAAAAACCCAAGTCTTATACAATTAATTAATAAAGAAAATGGACTTTTTTGATTTTTTTTTCACACCGTTCTTGTGGATCACTAATTTGACTTTCAAAATATTATAGCAAATTGTTAATGATAGGACAATACAAAATTCTTTAAAGTTTTTATAATTCAGAAATCTTCACTGTTCTTGAGATGATCTTTTTCAAAGCCGAAATCAATCAAAAAATACTTGGAAACAGAAATTTATCATTAAGATAAACAAAAAATGGAGTATTAATTATTGAAAATAATAAAATAATGATTTATCTACAAATAATTTTGAATTCATATCTCCCAATAATTTATAAAAAATAGACTTATGTACATATATGCCATTTACGATGTTTTCTTTCCATTGGTGGCCATACAAATTTTAAATTTGTGTAGGTTTCTATTTTTGATAAACAAAACTTTCAATAGGAGTTTTCTAAAAATATGTAAAATGTTGACAATATCCATATATTCGAGCTGAAAATATAGTTTTACAAATTTGTATCAGTAGGTTTTGTCTAAGAACTGTTCAAAAACACAATAATAAACCTTTCATTAAAATTAATTTATATAAATTGTTTTCTCTGATCATATGAATAAAGTGACCTACATTTAAAAACCAATTACTTACCTACTTAAAAAAAAACAATGATAACAATAAAAACAAAACATGGGTGTCTTCTGCATTTACCAAGGTAAAAACCAAAGCCAAGCCCAATTTGACTAATTTTTTTTTGTTTTGCAAATAAAATAATAAACGATTAAAATTCCAAAGGTTTCCTTATCATAATTTAAACAAGAACACCAACAACAATTACAAAAACAAGAACTAAAAATCAAAACATTTGTCTTCATTATTGCACATAACATATGTAGGAACAATATAAACAATATAATAAATTTAAATTTTTAGATAAGGTTCTTATGTCAACCTAACACTTTTAAGTCTGTTGGAATTTTTATAATGACTAAACCCACAAACATATGTATGTACGTTGTTAAGGAATCTCAGGAATTTTCTTTGTTTGAAATTTGTATTTGTTTAAGCTAATAATATTCTTGTACTGTATGAGTATCTATTTGTTTAATTTTTGTAATAAAATTGTGATAAAATAAACAAAAAAGTTCTTTCAAGTCAGCTGTTTGTAAGGTTACCTTTTGTGATAATATACAATAATATTTGCATTTGCTGGTAATAAAATGAACAACCATACTCAACCATTTTTAATCTCCTCAAAATGTAAATAGTAACTAATTGCGTTTTGGAATTTAAGCAATTTCATATATTCATTTATAATTTTATCAGATAAGGGCTGCATTGCAAATTACAAGTATTTCACACACGATCAAAACAATAAAAACTTTCAACAACTTGAATATGATTTATTGTTGAAATTAATTTATTCACCATAAAATAAAACAATAGGTAATGAACACTTTGAAATTCTTACCTTGAAATTAAAATAGATAAGTCAACAATATTTTTATGGATTTATACTAGAAACTGGGAAACCCAAGAATTTACCTGCAAAGAAAAAGAAGACAAATATTTATTTTGAATATAATTTTTATAAATATAGACTTGATGCAATAAAATATATAGACATTAAATTTAGATAATAACACCTGTAAAGTCGTATAAAAAAAAAATGTTAATCAAAAACTTAGGCTTATCTTGAGAGAAGAATATTTTCAAAAAGTATTGGAGTAAAAATGAGACGTTACTCCTTTCTTCCCTCTTTAAGATATTTAACCGAACCGAAGAATAGAAACTTATAAATTGATGTTTTACTAAGCATCTAAAAAATTTAAGAAAATGATATTTCAATCCAAAATCTTCTTGAAATTCATCAGAATTTGTATTATTTTAAATTGTATTTAAAAAAAACATCAGATATGAAAGGGATAAAATAATTAAAAAAAGGCCTTTTATATATAAATTATATAAATAAATTAGGCTGCATTTATATTTTTCTAACATATTGAGATAATTTTAAAACAAAAATACCAAAAATTTCAGAAATATTTGCAGTATTTGATTTTTTTAAAAATATTTTCAACTATATGTTTTCTGGAAAAGAATGAATATCTTCGATACGCGTTAGTTACTAAATTTCATAGTTAATATTGCAATTCTTGTTTTAAATATCCTTTTTGTGGCTTTTAAAAAATAGTAAGCTAATATAAATGTTTTTTGATGCTAAAAGCTGGTAAACAAGAATTTATTTTCAAAAATTTAAAAATGTTTTTGTTTTAAGAAATAGAAATCGGCTTTACCGATTTCAGAAATTATATTTGTGCTTTTATAATTTCTAATTTCATGTTTTCGAAAAAATATATAATTTCTATTGAACCATTATATTTGAACTTTTAGAAAAAAATTAGTTTTAATTTAAATAGTTTTAAGTATAGATACGTTTAAAAGTTTAATATAAAAAATGTTTACTTAAGCTTCATTTGTTTAGTTGTGAGAAATAAAATCTATGTTCATATGTAAAAAGTATGGTTTTTGTAAACAATTACAAATTCGAGTTTGAAAACAAACACCACGTTACGCTAAAAGAGAAGTCGAAAAAGTTGGTCCTACGATTCTGTTCCTTTTGCTGTCTCTCTTGGCGTAGAGTGTTAACAATTTGTTTGATTAAATTTGAACGTGGAAATTAAGATTTAATCAGATTTTAGGTGTTAGATATGTCTTCATTTGTTTTCTTGACCAAAAATTTCAGTGGAAAGATCACATATTTGATTTTGCCATGTGATTAGGATTTCTTCGACGTTGGAAGTATTTTTACATCTCTTCTGATCTGGTTTAAATTTACAAAGCCTTCTTTGTAGGAAATTTAAACGTGCATAGTTCGTCAAATGTCTCATAAGCAAGTTTAAGTCTTTTGAATAGATCCAAACAAGAGCTTTGAAAATTATACAAACGATAGCTTTACTATAACAAAAACACATTAATATCACTCGAAAACCTTGTGTTGTTTATCGATATTTTTAAAAGTAATTTCATGTCGAATAAGCTAGCTGCATACTACCCCTCAAACAATTCACCCGTACTATTAGTACTTCCAGGAAAACTCATCAGTTTACCCTTGAGCTTAATTTCGGACATACTGTTAAGTATAGGGATTCAATTTTCAACCGTACATCGAGAATGTGTAAGACCAATTTGCCTCGGTATCTAATCTGAAATCATTCCCTATTTTCCTAAAGCTCACACTGTTTTTAAAAATAAACATGTTAAAGGTATTAATAACCCCTTTAGTGCCTTTAAAAAATTAAAATAAGTGTCTTCAATTCTTTTTTTTTAATTGGATCTTTAAATAAAAGTTTTTTTACTTCATCACGAACTTCTGAACCGATTAAGATAATTTTTTTTCTGAAGAAGTTCTTATATTGTTTAAATAATATTTTCTGAACAAAAATGTTTTTTTGTATTTAAATATTTTTTTGTTTCAAAATTGAATATCTCAAATGTTGTTAACAAGATTTTCAGTCGAAAATCAATTTTTATCAATTTTACTAGCATTTCTTCAAAGTTTTTATTTTTATGTTAACAAATAAAAATATGATGAATGAAATTAATTTGAAGTCAAATTCTTTTATTATTCACGAGAAATCGAGAACCAAACATCAATTTTTACCAAATTTCCGGACTATTTTTTGTAGATTTTATTTTCTTTTTGAAAAAACGGAATGTTGAATTTTTATGCAATATAATATAAACATCAATTTCTGTGTTTTAAATTTTTGAAAACATATTTGACTCGAAAGTAAATTTTTACCAAGTTTAAGTATTGTTATTAAGGTTTTTAAGTTTTTGTAAGAAACTGTCAATTCAATTTTTTTTTAATTTTACCAAATGTTGAAAATAGTTTTTTTTTTTATAAGTAGCGAACACTAAACGGTTTTTGTATACCTTTAATATGCCAAAGACACAGTGTGAGCATTAGGAAAAAGGGAAGGGTTGGATAGGAGGTGTCGGTGTACATTGAATCATTAAATTTAAATTTCTAAACATTGCAGTGACAGGGAAAGATAGAGCGTGGCAAGGCGTTCCACATTCGCGTAGTACGGCTAAAAAATGAATCTCTGTACTTCATATTACGGCCGAGGTTGGGCTCAAAGCTAAACTGATGGGCATTTCTAGAAGCGTGGGTATTAATGCAACTTGCCATTTCACTAGAGCATAGTCCGTTAAAATAACAGTAAAAAATAGTAAGGCAAGAAATCTTACGTCGATGTTCCAGTGACGTAAAAGAGTTGATTATGTTAATAACAACAATCATTTTAAAAGCTCTTTTTTAATACTTTTTAAGAGGCTTCAATAAGTTACTTTAGCACCAGCCCAGAAATGAGAGTTATGTTCAAGTTTCGGACGTATATCGTTTTTGTAGATTGTAGCCAGATCAGATGGAGAGACAAATTTCGCTCCACAAAAGGTGGTTGCTGATGCGCATTCCTAGGATGTCGAGATTTTCCGTTTCGTTGATGCAAGTGCCACTCATAGATAGTGGCAAAGAGAGTTTATCTCGCTTTAACGATACAAGACAGCATTGCGTTTTTGAAGCATTAAATTACACACGATTTTTTATTTTATATTGTACAATGCTGTGTAGATCATAATTTTATGAGCTAATAATATGTTGCCGTTGCAGTTCCACATCCGAAGAGGAGGGTTGTGAGTCTGGAAATGAATACGAAAAGTTAAGAGTGCTATCGTCAACAAAACAATGTATTGGATTAGAAGTAGCAGACAGGAAATCATTTATAAAAATGAGGAAGAGGGTCGGAGACAAACCGGAGCCCTGGGCACACCAGCATTTGTATTATGGTTTTCAGACTTAAATCCGTCCAAAACAACTTGCATTAAATGGTTGGAAAGAAAATTTCTAATCCAACGAAGAAGAGATTCGTTAGTACCGAAATCACGCATTTAATATAAGAAAACAAGATGCCAGATTTTATCAAATGCCTTTGAAATATCAAGTGCAATAATCTTACTTTCGCCAAAAGAGGTAAAGATTTGTTCCACTGTTCGGTGAGATGAACCAAAAGATCACCAGTGGACCTATTGCTACGAAATCCGTATTGCCGGTCATTAAGATGCTTTCGATCTTCAAGATATTTCTCGAGCTGATAAAAAATCAGAGTTTCCTTGACCTTAGAAAAAAGGGACGTTAGTACTATCCGTCGGTAATTTGTGGGAGAAGAAGATTCGCCTTTTTTTGGGTTGGCTGAACAAATGCAGTTTTTCAACTACTCTAGGCGAAGCCACGAAGAATTGTGAACATTAAAATCGCCGTAATAACGATTTTAGTGTGAGGATAGAGAGAGCCAATTCTTTGTATGAAGTCAGACAGAGCATCTTATTCCTAATAAGATGAAACTCTGTCCAGTTTTTGGCTCCGATGAAGAAAAGCGAATGGTCTTAGGTTCGATCCCTGCCTATGCTACACAAACATTTTTCCACGTGTACTGCCTCTTGCGAGGAATTGACAAATTTTCCAAGAGTAATTCTTGTCATGAAAAGTGCTTTCTCAAATTTTTCGTTTGGATTTGGCATATAAACTGTAGGTCCTTTCCATCCCTGACAACAGTACTCGCACACGGTAATGGTTGAGAGTTGTCAGTCACTAGGCCTAGGACTAAAAATCTCTTATTTCAGCTCTAGGGACCTTGAAAAGTTGAGAAATGTCAACATTTTCAATTCGAAAAATGGGATTGATTACAATAACTTTCTATATAAAGTTAATATACAAACAATCAAAAGACCTTTAAATTATGTTGTTATTTTAACTAAACTGTCTATGAAAACTTTTGAAAATGTGTGAAAAATTTTGTAAATATGAACTTTGAGAAACCTTCTTTTTTAAATCAGAGTTGTTAAATATAAACATAGATTTTTAAGGATATAGGTACCTTTTATTAACTATATTCACCAAGCCAGGTGTGTTAGCCGATAACAATTTGAAAGTAATTAATTTTACATGAATTAACATATTAAACGGAAATTAAAGTACAAAATGTTCAAGAACATACCTTATACCTAATATGTGTCTATATACATATATTTACAAAACAAAACCCTTCTTATAGTTTTGTATCTAAGTAGGTATACTCCAAACTAAATATCGTCTTAAATACCATCACTTAAGTGTAAGATTGTTGTTTCTATGGCAATATTATCTCAAGTTCCTAACGATACACAAAGGTATACAATCTTCATCCTTTAAGGCATCATTGTTTATATTTATCCTTGACTCAAAAGCAAAAGCAAAAACATCTTCAACCATTTTCGTACTACGCGTACCTATATATTTGCGTATCTATGAATCTACACCCATCAAACCAAATAACCTAATTTCCATTGTAAACATCTTCTTCCATGTTAGGTTTAACAAAAGCAAAGCAAAACACATTGTCATTTTCAACGCTCCACCCAAAGTCGCATCACTCGTCTATAATATCTAATCTTCTTCCCTGAGCATGAAATGCGTCCCGGCGGCGTCGGCCGGGTTTTCACTTCACAGTTCAAAACTTCTTCCATCCAAAATAATGGTTCCATATGCGAATAATGGTTTGGTCAGATTGGATGTGATGGGGATTCTAAATTGCTCAATTTCTTTCAACCTGTACACGAGGACTCTTTTACTACAGCTTGATATGACATACTCATAGATGGATAGATGGATGGATGAATAGATGGATGAATGGATGGATATCTGAGACTTTTCCAAAACAACCAGTCAGTCATCGACAATCTGACACTTGCTAAAAGCCAAATGCATCTCATACCATTTCCACCACCGGAAAACCTCTATCATCCTCATCAAAAATACATCGTTGAAGCCCACTTGACATTGCAAACGACTATGAGTTTGATATTCTCCGGGACGGCCCGGGCAGTGGGTTTGTTTGATTTCAATGTCATCCACCAAACAGATGCAAAGTATCGCAATCTCAATTCAACTTCACTGAACGCGAGGGGTTAATAGGCCAACGGCTATAGACGAGGAGGTGGAAATGTCCTTGTGGGTGGGAAATTCGTTGTGAATTAAAATGAGCAAAGCGTTCTGGAATCACGTTCACTCAACGTCATCATTCACCTGAGAATTTCTGTTTGATTGATCTCTGATCCAAGCACCCACCGACCCGACCACCTGCAGAGATGTTGCACTTGAGTTGGACTGTCTTGGAAGAAACGTCTAACGTCAGTCTGTTCTGTCTTTCATCATAAAAATTAAATGATGAAAGGAATTTTTCGAGGTTTACTGTGCTGCTCTGACGCATGATGAATTCAAAAACGACCAAAAATATGTTTACACGATCAATTTGTGTTATTTACACTCTCTGTTTGCTGATTGAAATTAAATCAATTAATTGAAAATTGTTCTTTGATGGCCTTGACAAGTTATAAAAATAAAACATGTGTATCTAAATACAAATAAGGTATTTCTTTGTGAGGGCACTTACGATGTTGGGAAGATTGGAAGAGTGATGAAGTCGTGTGTTTGATTACAATTTACATAAAATATTTCTCACCAATAGAACGAATATTGAATTGACATTTTTAAGTCTCACATACAGTCTATAGATAGATC
This sequence comes from Eupeodes corollae, assembly GCF_945859685.1. Classification (NCBI taxonomy): domain Eukaryota; kingdom Metazoa; phylum Arthropoda; class Insecta; order Diptera; family Syrphidae; genus Eupeodes; species Eupeodes corollae. Next base: position 281,224,240 of record NC_079147.1, read on the forward strand.
TTTTTCTCAACACGATTCTCTTCAATCAAGGTGCCTTACTACATTTATTCGTGAATTCATGTCTTTCAGCTTCAACATTGATCTTTAACAATATTCATAAATTATGTATAAATGTCTATTTGTCTATCCTTAAAAAAACTACTTTGACTCTGAGAAGAACTATGAAGTAGTGTCAAAGTCCATAGCTATTTCATGTACTATGCGAGTGGAGACTAATTTGTTTATGATTTTCATAAACAAAAAAAGTATGATGATGGACATACAAGCTTCGTGAGATCGTTGTTTTTGTTTTCTTATTTTAAATATGAATATAAATATGAGTATTGTCAATCTGTCGCCACCTTGTTACGCACAGATTTCAAGTATTGAAATGTCATTTTATGTCAGGAAAAAAATGTTGAAAGACAGCCAGAGGAAAATATGAGGAGCCTTAAGTAATTTAAAACTGGCGCCATGAATGTCGCCGTGTCGTGGTTTTGTCACACTGTTGCCTTAGCAAAATCATATTTATTTTAAAGCTTTAAATATTATTCAAGTTCAATATGAACGCAATGATGAGAGAAGTAAAAAGAGAAGCAAAAGAGTCTTAGGAAGTTTCTTAGACTTTTCTTATACATACCTGCATACATCTATTTTTAATGTATTTGTTTTTTATTGGATTTTTGTTAAAGAAAATTTATTCCCAAAGAATTTCAGGATATGAAGATATATTTCTAGGAATAGTATCGCGGAGAATCTCGATGAAGTGAGAGTCAAAGTTATTTTCGTCCAAGCCGAGACTTGTCTTGTTTCAGGGCCAGTTCAAGTATTGTAAAGTAACTATCATTAAAATTATCGGTTAAACCTAAGGGATGGATCCCTAAATTTGTTTGCATATATAGTGTCTTCACTCAATACTTAAACAACTTAGGCAAAAATTAATGAGCTTATTAAACAAAAACTTATTGTGAATCCTCAGGGATACATCAAAGCAGTTGTATAAACATCTCTTCATTTGGCTGATAAATAATAACATGTATTCAAAACAGAAACTCTTTTTCAAGACTTGGGAAAAAGTGATGCCTATAAGGTTAATTTGATGACCCATTCAACCGAAACGACGCAAGCCAACAATCCCGTTTTCCCAACTTAGACGAATAAAAGATTGCTATATTATAGCTGATGTCTACAAAGACCCCTTGAATACCGAGGTCTTCAAAGCAGCTGGAGATAATTTGGTTAGGAGCAATAAAATGGAAATGGAACTTCAGCATTATTTGTGCGATTCTGAAAAAAGGAGACCCTCTAAACTCCATCAACTATAGAGGCATCAGTCTACTTAACATCGCTTGCAAAATCTTCTCCGCCATAATTTGTGAACGTCCAAAACCCATCGTCAACAATCTGATAGGTCCTTATCAGTGTAGTTTCAAACCAGGAAAGTCCACATTCGATCAAATATTCACATTACGTCAGAATCTGAAGAAAAAACTATGCACATTAAATCGACACGTGCCATCTCTTCGTCGATTTCAAGGCCATCTTCAGCGACGAGCTGTATAGAGCCATGTCTAGTTTTCACTTTACTTCCCAACTCTTCCGTTTGTCAAGATGACTATTGACAATTTGCACTGCTCCATTAAGGATGTAAACATCTTAACCGAAAGTCTATGTAAAAAGAGGCCTTAGACAAGGTGATGCGCTGTCGTGCGATTTATTTAACACTGTTCTGCATGAATAGTGCAGAGCTCTTACGTCAAAACTAGGAGCACTTTCTTTCAAAAGTTTTTTATGTTACTAACATATGCTGATAACATTGACATAATCGGAAGAACTCAGCGTGATGTTAATGGTGCTTTCGTGAGTATTGAGTATTAACGGTTAATGAGGGTAAAACAAAGTTGATGCTGTCATCAAGAATGGACCTACAACACCGACATTTCGATCAAAAGTCACCATCGACTGACGTAACTTTGAGGTGGGTAAGGACTTGGTCTACCAAGGCTGCGCTATGAACGCAGAAAATAACACCAGCGCTGAGATCAAACAAAGAATTACTCTTTCTAACCGCTGTTTCTTTGGGCTAAGAAAGCAATTGAGCAGTAAGAAATTCTGTCAAGCGACCAAAGTGTCGCTATATAAGACCATCATCATCCAAAGCATGGACTGCGACAAAACATATGAAAGTGCTTTGGGTCGTTTCGAGGGAAATGTTCTTCACGTGCTCTACGGACGACGAGTTGTACGGGCTCTACAGCGACGTAGACTGGGTCAGAAGGGTCAAAGTCTTCGAATTCACATCCACAGGACAGCGCAGTAGAGGAAGCCCGGGGATCAGGTTGCGCGCACAAGTGGAAAGTGACCTCACACCCAACTTGGAGTGCGAAACTGAGGACTTATAGCTACTGACCGAGCTGGGTGAGGAATTTTTTTCCATTGAATCTCTGACACTAAAGTCATTTTTCGATCCGTAAGAAAAATTGAATGAGTGAACTGAATCAAGAACTTTTGATATGAAAATATCACAATAATAAAAGAAACACAAAGCTTTTCTGTCAAGCTGTGGTGGATCACACTTAAACAGATACCGATTTTCTGAACTTGTCAAATGTCAACCACAAAAGTCACCTCGTACAAGACTCACCCTCATTTCGAAACATCTCCTTTTGTTTTGATTTCTCGTCTTTTAGTTTTTTTATTTAATTCTTCTTAAACGCGTGTGTGGCCAATGCATCAGTTGTGTTGTCAGTCATTAAACGAAAGTCTCACACTCTTTTTAGGTCTTGAAACAGACACAGTAATCAAAGAACTGCCTGCCATCAAGTTCATCGAATTAAGAATCCTCGTTGATGATGTTGATGATCTCTATGATGAAGTCTGTCTGTCTGTCAGTCTCCGAGTTGTGTACATGTAAGCCTTCACTGTCAACATGCCAAACACCAAATCTCTTAATCCGCTTCGATAGAATTGATGCGCGGGATTCTCCAAATGAGACGCAGTATAGAAGTCTGTGATGGAAGAGCTGTGACTTCTTTGGACTTCTTGTCATCGCCCATTTAGTGTTTGACTCGCCTTTTTTCTGGGAAGTGAAATCGACCGTCTGTCGTCGATCGGCGGCGTTGTCATCGTCATCCTCGCAGCCGTCACGTCGGTCGTCGTGGAATCCACCCTGTCTGCCTTTTTATTCCCGTCATAGTCGTCGTTCGGCTGTATCCCGTAGCAATTCCAGCATTAGCTCCAGCACTTTATACAGGTTCTTCTTCTACTCCGTATATCCAGATCCAAAAGATCGTGATAGCTCAGATCGTGCTGGAGCCTCTTTTTCAAATTCCTTTATTTTTCTTCGGTGATGTTGGTGTCATGGTCCCTGATATGATGGTGCTCCTCTTTCTCTCTCTAGAGTTCTCTGATCTGACTTTGGCGGTTTGGAAGATCAAAAGATTGCGGCGATAAATTGATCGTTGTTTCATATTTAAAGTAGCGCAACAGATCGTTGCGAGTTTGATTGCATCTGCAATGTATTTAGGAATAGCAGTGCTGTTGGGATAGCCCTCATCGTCGTTGTGGATCTTCGTCATAGTCGTTAGTTGGTTTTATAGCCGATCTTTCCTTTCGATATCGCGCATGTACCTACCTACCTAACCTTTAAGAAGAAGGCAGAATACTTGGCTTTCACTTTGTTTCATTTCTTTTATTCTTTGAAGTACTGCGATCTCAGATCACGATGAAGTGTGGTAAAATTTGCTGCAATTTTACAACAAAGTGGCGCGCGAAAGATTTAACGAGGACATGATATGCCGCATCATGCAGACGGACATATACAACAAGATGTTCCAATCAACACAACTAGTTCTTCTTTTGTTGTTGTTTTATTTGTTGGTTCGAGTACATTATAAATATTTTTGCAGATGATGATGATAATGATGATGATGAGACTTCTTCTGAGATTGATTTGATTGGGAATATGAATAAGTGAAGATCGTTTAATGATACATTTCATTTCTGATTATATACGTTTGAGTATACTCGTACCATGTCTTGGTTGCGGTGGAAAGGGAAACGGGTATGGTTTATAGCTTTGGGGAAAGACTAACATTTCTTGAATTGGTTTAGATTTAAACTCGCTTTGAAAAGGTCATATCGTGTTTGGAAGATGAAAATTGGCATTTGAAAGCGGCTATAAATTGTAGCGTGATGATTGAGCAGATTTGATTAAGTGGGGTTTATTTTGGAGGAGCAGATGAAAGACTGTTGTTGTTTATGGTAGAAGATAAATAACAAATAACATTTGTTGTTTCTCGTTTCAAAGAAGATATACCCTTGAGTCACGATAGTTATTTCTATAATTTGTATTATAATAACTCATTTAAAATCCTTCAATTTGAAAAAAGGAAATATGACTGTTTCAAGAAAGTGGCATGTCCGTCCAATATGAAAAATATTTAATTTTGTTCATACTTAACACTAAAGTCAAAAATGAGCAATAAAGTAAATGTTCTAAGTAGGATGAGATGCAGGACAAAATTATAACTTTACATTGGAACCCTTAAAAACGTGCTAGTATTTTTTCTGTAAGACGAATTGTCTTCAAAAGAATGTTCAAAAAGAATAAGTAGATTTTAGATTTTAGATTTAGATTGGTTTTATTATTTTTTCAATGATTAAATTCCTAATTTACAAAAACATAAAAGCATGGCATTTTGCCGTCTGCCTAGTTGACAAAACATGAAAATTTCACATAATATGAAAATAAAGAATAAGCTACAAAACACCGGCACAACAATTCACAAGGACTATCCAGCAGCGGCGAGAGAACGAAGAAAAAGATTAAACAATCTGAGAAGAAACATCACTTCAAAAGAATAAGTAAATTAAATATTTAACATTATAACAAAACATTATAGTTTCGTTTGAAAAAATATTCTATTAAATATTTTGGTTGGTCAAAATTAATTTTCGACTCAAAACTGTTCAAAACTTTTAGATATTGGATTTAAACTTAGTGTATCTTTTAAAAACTATTGTTTTAACATTCGACAAATTTTAAGAAAAATCGGATTGACAGTTTTTTTTACGAAAAATAAAAACCTATAAAAAACATTAGTTAAAGTTGGTAAAAATTGAAGCTTAAGTAATTTTCGATTCAAATATCTTTTTAAAAATTTGAGATTATGGCTTTAAACTATATTTGTTTTATAGGACATATTTTGTTCAACATTCAGTAAAATTTTAGGAAAAATTAAATTCACAATATTTTTACAAAAGAAAACAATACTAAAACTTTGTAAAAATTTACTTTCGTCTTAAATATCTTTTCAAAAATAAAAAATATTGGCTTCAAACTAATTTTATCTCACAGAAAATATTGTTTTCGACATTCAGAATTTTTGTATAAATCATAAAAAATAAAATCTATAAAAAATAGTATGAACACTTTTTTAAAATTGATGTTCGGTTCTCGATATCTCGTAAACAATAGAAGATATTGATTTCAAACCAATTCCATTCATCCAATATCTGTTTGTTTATATAAGAAATAAAAACTTTCAAGAAAAATTGGTATATGCGGAATTAAATTTAATATTGCTAACAAAAACATACAATTCAAAAATAGTGAAAACAAAATATTCATTGACTGTGTAATAATACCAATTTACCTTAATTTTACTTATTGGTAACTCTGCAAATTTTTCTGGTGAACCAAGCTAATGAAAACATTCCAACAATTGGTTACCTAAACAGTAGAATAGAAGTTTTCCAAAATTCTCGGTTCTTCAATTTTGAACAATTTGTATCCCAAAGAGAATCTGTTGATAAATACACAAACTCAAATGGCAACTTTTTGACTGAGCTGGTTGAGGATTTTTGGTTTTATGTTCTTTTTATTACATTTTACATTAATTTACATTAAAATTTAGGACCACTGAATTTTCGACAAAAAGCTTTGTTGGATTGATACAGAATCTTATATATATAGAAGAAATCTACTTCAGAACCCAATCAATCCTTCAAGTCTGGTTTCAAACACAGTGGATGCTCAACGGATTTAATTTTTGACACCATCAGAATATCAGCTGTCAGGAGTTCTCAAAATAGAGCAAATAACTATAAATCTTGTTGGTACGACGAACAATGTAGAAAAAGTAGAAAGGAATCTTTCGCGTTACCTAAATTCTTAAAATCTTTAGAAGAGTCTAAGTCCCTTTATCTTTAAGCAATAATTCGTTCAGAAGATTGTGTAGCCTCAAAAAACAACAATATCTAAAAAACATAGCGTTGAATCTCATACATTGTAATGATTCTAGATCATTTTGGTCAAGTGTACGCATTCTAGGTGGCCGAAATAATAAGTCAACGGTCGCTGCTATTGATGTGGATACAATGGCTACTTACTTCAAAATACTTTTCAAAGCAGACTCTTGTCAAATGAACATAAGTTTTGCACTACCATTCATTTATATTGAGTAGTTAGATTCCCGAATTTCAATGCTAGAGCTAATAGTGGCTTTGAAAAAAAAATAAAGGATAATTAGGCTCCGTATTTAGATGGCTTACCGGTCGAGATCTACAAAAATGCCAGCTCATAATTTCTAGAACAAATTTTACTTTTAATAAACAAGATGTTTATAGATGAGACAATTCCAAAACGCTTCCGACCTTCATACATTTCTGTGATCCTTAAAAAGGTAACTCCTAACCTAGCGGAAAACTCTGTTCTCAGCTCTGTGCGGAAAATGTTTACTCAATTACTGTACCTAAGCTTACAGATATATGTTTGTCTACAAAGTTCATAAGAATAAATGAACAACTTATATCAAATACAAGTTCAGTAGTAAAAATTGGTATGAGAATGTCAAATCAATTTTAATCTGAAACGGGAGTTGCATTTTGAGTTAAGTATTTGAGACAATAATCAAAAGTTCTCTCTTATATGCTAATGAAGTTTATGGATACTAGGAATTAGAGTTAATCGAATAAGTCCAACTGTACTTTTTCAAACGTATTTTTAGACACTCTTCTAATACACCAAACTACGCTTTTTACATTGAATCTGGTCTACCTCCATCAGTTTACTTAAAAAACCTCAAAACTAACGCAGACTATATTGTTAAAGTGATGCGTGGACCTAATAATAATATTTAGAAAAAGGTTATTTTGATAGCTCTACGAGATCGGTATTCTGTTTTTAAAGACTGATTTTATTTGGCATCAGAATATAACTATCAGTTGTCACTAAGTATTGATAATTTAGAAGTACTTAGATACGAACTTTATGACCTTATTTCTATTATAGATGAAACAATATTTCGAAAATCAATAAACCGGACAAGAAAATTAGTCACAAGAACAGCTTACTTTTAACTCAACTCATGTCATACAGGCCTTACAGAAATGATTTAAATCCGCATTGCTCACTTTAAAATATTTCTAATTTATTAGCTTTTTGTAAAATAATACCGGAAATCCAAAGATTATATTTTAATAAAAGTTTTTTTACAATTGAACAATAGTTTGCAATTTTAAATGGAGAAAGTGGATGGGAAACATTCATTCGATTTGTTTCAGAGGCTCTAGCATATAGAAACATGTATATTAACTTTTAACATATGCGGGCTAATGATAAGCTTTGTTTTAGCTAAACTAAAAGCCCAATTTGTGTATTGAAACACCTAAACTTATATTTTATATATACCTTTATTATAATTTTGATTTTGTTTTTTATATAAGGTGTATGTTTAAACAGTTTAATGAAATTTATAAAATGAACTTTATCTAAACTTATTTATTTAATTCATATAATTTGCATTTCTGGCAGACGGCTAATAAGCCATGCATTTAAATCTTTTATACTAATTTTGTTAAATATATTACATGGAAAAAAATAAAGAATAAAAAAAGAAGATATAACAAAATAAGAAATTGGTAAAATAGGTTTTTTGCCTAAAAATCTCATTATCAAACAGGGTTTCATCAAAATATCGTAGGTTTCCTTTTTTATTTCCATTTAATTAAATTTAAGTTCGTTTGTGTTAGATTCCTATTCCCAAAAATTAATTATTTTATTTTTGTAAGGCAGACAAGGAAATTTGTTTAAATTTTCATTTTGTAAACAAATTGCCAAATTAAGTTTTCTAAAAATTTAAATAGTAAAATTACAAAAATTAAAATTCGTTTCAGATGAAGTAATTTTGATATCATTGTTTTTATTTTTTTTAAGAAATTGTAGTCAAAAGATTTCAATTGCATTTTTCCTTAGATTTTTTAATAAATATGGGTTTTTGATTCTGGGGAACATAAAATATCGGCAACATTTCAAAACGTTCAGTTTGACAGAACCAAAACTGATTTTTTTCATTTAACTGCATTTCGAATCGAAAAAACTTATTTATTATTTATTGAATATTTTAAAACTTAATAATTGTTGGATATAAACCCTAACATACAATTAAGTCAAGGCTATTTATGCAGCATTACTCACTCAATTTAAAATGTCAACAGAAACTATCAACTTCTCAACGAATATCATCCGTGACTTCTAGAACCACAATTTTATTTGGCAATAAACCTAAAACAAACAACCGAAGCTTAAAAGATTTGTCCTATATGATACTTTAATCCTGTACTTCTTGTTGATCTCTCCATATACTAGAGCTCCAGCATCATCAATCATTTATCCATTCACTTCAAGATGACAGATGACACCAGAAGTGCAACAGTTAACAAACAAAAACAACAACAAAAAGACAAAAATCCACTAAATTACCATTTATAGTTGTTGTGAATTTTATGTTACTAATCCATTGGATTAAAATTACTCTCGCATAACATTTTGTTCACACTCAGTGTAACTCGTTTCTTTCAAGACCTTCCAAGACATTCACTTGCTACATACATAATTCTTCATAGTCAAGCTCAATCGTAAAACAAAAAACAAAAACAATATCAAAATCATCTTCTTCGTCTAAAACGTATAGGTAGATACGTCTTCTGTTTTAGCTGCCATGCACATATCATTTCATATCCGTAGTCATCACGACTCACGACAAAAGTGTGCTCTGTGATGTTCCGTATGGAGATTCCACTTCCACTCGAGTTCAAAAAAGCGAGAAAAAAATAAGACTACACTTAAACTTCGACTTCATACTGATGGCGGGAAGGAAAATAGCTCCTCGCTCCGGTTGCAAAGATGTACAAGATTTTCATCAACAAAAACCCAACAACAATATATTTTATTGAAAAAAGCAAATACAAAAATATACGTTGATACAAAAAAGTATCTCTGAGAGGATGACAAATTGATTTTGCATTTTATATGTACGTACGGGTATCTATGAAGTTTTTATATTTCGCTCGAAGATATAGCAGCTATAAAACTGATCGCATTTGAAAAACAACATTGTTTCGAGAGAGATATAATTTTACACTGTCAAAAATTATGATAATTTGTGTGTTCGGAAAATTCTCAAAGAGTTTCTAGAAAATTTTCAAAGTTTACGTATGTATGTAAAATAGAACAATATTTCTCTTTGGAATATGATTTATACGTCAAAGCGTATAATGATATCAACATAGTTTTAAAAACAAAATACAGAGACTAATGTTCTGTGATCGGGACACAAGTGATTTCCGCAGCTGTGACTTTTAAAGCTTTCATTCGTTAATACAATAAGAAACTAAACCATTACCATAAAAAGAACGATACACGTTTCAACAATTCAAAGTAACATTTTGCCAGATTGTATTTATAATATTAATAACAATTTTTTCATTCAGATTGAATAAACACGAGACTGATGTATTAACAGAATTTACTTTTCATTCTAATCTACTCATCAAAATATCTTTGTATTTCTTCCATGTTTTTGGAGTGGTAGAACATTTTTAAGCAATGGAATCATAAAAGTTCTTTCCTCAGATTACTGACAGCAAAAGTGAGAAATGTGTACGAAAAAATTTGTTCATATTTCTGAAATACGGACATTTCTGAGATCTTAAAAAAAATGGAGACATTTCTAGTCTAGCAAAAACCGAAATGTATCTATGTTAAAATTTAAACTGTTAAAGAATTGAAACCGTGGCATTACTCAGGAATAAATGAGAATATTGTTGCAGCTACTGTAACCTTTAACGTTGACAAAAACCTATGTTTGTCGATTTTTCGGATGAGGGATTTCACAAATGATATAACAAAAAATTTGGTCTTATAAGTTCTTAAAAGTTTAGTAAATTCATTGAGAAATGATCTTATGTGATGAGAACCTACGAACTAAGTCAATAATCGCAGTTATCATATTTATGGCTAGCAAAATCAAAGAATGATTATTTTAAAGTGTTTGGATAATACTCACTATGAAACTTTCATTATTCTATTAGGTGGTCACAATCAGACCTCAACCAACACGTGTCTTCTGCCAACTCGGTCCCTGTCTCCAGTTTCGCACGCCAAGTTGGTAAAGGTCATCTACCAACTGAGTGTGCCAACCGAGTCACTTCTATTCGCTATACCTGACCTAGCCATCTAAGTCTTTTAACCAGGTCAGTGTCTTTTCAAATCTCCATCTCTGCAGATGGGACCAAAAATCACACGAACAATTTTTTTCTCGAACTATCCTAAGAAGCTCTCATTTTTCTTTGACAGGGTCGAAGCCTTCGCTCCATAAATGAAAACCGGGATGATGAACGTCTAATAAATGGTAACTTTTGATGCTCAAGAGAGGACTTTACTACTTTAGAGTTATTCTTCGTTTGATTTCAGCACTAGTATCCTTGTTTGAATTCATAGTGGTGTCTAGGTCGACAAAGTTCTTTACTAACTCAAAGTTATAGTTATATTATTGACCAATAAACGCATCTTCTCTGCCTCCGTGCAATACTCAAAAACGTACCACTCCAATCAGGCTTTGATCTTCCAGCTATGTGAATATGTTCAGTGTATCCAAATATTGGATGGACAATTTTAAGATTATGCCTCCAGTGTTAACGATGTTGAAGAAGTCGCATGACAGTACATCGCCTTGTATAAAACCTTTTTTGACATCAATCCGAACTTGATAGAGCAGAGTGCTTTATCCATTGTTATTTTGCACAAACGAACAAATTTGACATGCCAAAACTAAATATTTCTCTGTAAAGCTTCTCTGAAGCCACACTGATATGGACCTATTAGGTTGTTAACGAACGGCTTCTTACGTTCACATAATACAACAGAAAGGGTCTTATAGGCTATGTACAGGAGACTGATGCCTCTGTATTTGGCGCACTTTAGAGAGTGATTCAATCAGTAGTTTAAAATCAACCAAAATCCGTTCTTAGTGATTGTGCATAACTTATGAAATAAAAAAAAGGATTCAAAATCCCCTTCTTAGATCTAAATTGTGGAAGCCTTTTGGAAGCATAAATTGTTGAAAAAAAATCACGCAAACTCTATGAAAGCAACAACTTCGCAAAACTTTTACCAAAAACAAAAAACATAAGATAAGAATCATTTTTGCTACGAAATCTCACGAAAAATTTAGTTTTTAAATAAAAAAGGAAGAGCGTTTTTTTTAAGTGTATCTATCATAAATCTATAGACGTATCTCATATTTATCAAATGCCACACATGGTGGTGAATGGTATTGCCTTTTGATAAATTGCGCGAAAATTGCATAAATGAATAACCCCAGGCAAGCCATATAAGATTTCAAATTGAAGTTTTTTTTCAAAATTTAGTTGCGTGTCGTCACCATCATCACCTCCACCACATTGTTGTCGTCATCATAGAACACAGACCCAATGTTAAAATGTATCGCGTTTCGAATTTTATTTACGGCTTCACAAAATCAACCTCTAGCTATTTTGTTAAACCCCCCCTTTCCCCACCACCTTTGCCTGACTCCCTCGCAAAATATACAAAATTTGTCTTTGGATAAATAGTAAGTAAACAAAATCAACAAAAAGAAATATCCGCAAGAGGAAATTCAATATTCTTGAGGCTTTTTTTTCTTTGGCGCCTTAAAAGCTTCAGGCTTTATTCCCGACTTGTGTACATAAATAAATGAATGAATGCGCGAGAATTCAAAGCCAATAAGACATCGGTTTTCTTATAAAGTTCGATTTGTATCTCGATTCTTGAGAAAAGCACAAGGATAGTCGTCATCATCGTCATCGTCGTAAAAGAGAGTTAACCTGGGTATAAGTCATATAACTATAACGTATATGAATCTTATTCACCATGGTAACTGTGATTTATAGCCATAAGAAAAAAGCTTTGAAGGTTTCCTCACCCACCCGCAAAACTTTTGTTTACACGTGAATATTATGCCAATCTCTTTTCGAACTTTGACAGATCTTTCGAAAATATTGCTGGCGTTTTTTTCCTTTCTTGCGAATCTAAACACGACGCCGCGCCGCCGCCGCCGCGCCACTGCGATGTAGGCAGGTGTCAATTGTAACGAGACAGGCAATATTTGTTGCATGAGATAAAATAGAAGAAGTTTTCATTTCATTTCATTCGTTTCTTGGATTCTGTTTCCAGAGCCATCATGGCAATATAAGTAGAATTTGCACCTCTGGCGGGATGTGTCACAAATTTTGACATATCTGACAGATGAAAGATATTACAACACCTTAAGTATAACCAAAAGATAGGTAATGAGGTATTTTATTTTTTTCTTTCATCTTAGTGTTGTGAGTGTCAAATTGTTCCAGGAATTGAATTAGGTATTTTTCTAAAGATAATTAAAGCTTTTGGTTAGCTTATGAGTGTCAGGAGGATTAGGGAACTTCAATAAGTTAGTTTTTGTGTTAGGATATACTTTGGGTTGATTTCCAAGAAATCTATGTAAAGCACTTATTATCAACGTCTTTTATCGGAGATGGGGGAATGAAACACTATTTAAGTGGTTGATTCTTTGAACCTAAGTAAAATGGATATAATTAGGATTTTCCTTGAAATGAAGATAAGTTCTGGAAGATAACGACCGAAGGGTGGTGCGTATAAGCACGTTACCTTCTTTAGAAAAGAAATTTAATTTTGATATAAAAGTCAAACTTCGAAGACTTTTAGTCTTCTTTTTAAACTGACAGACAAATTTAAGGTCAGGCATTTAAGTCATATATATAGATTTATGTGGAAGTAGAATAAAGGAAGAACGTGACTCTTAGACATACAAAGCACCTCAATCTTGATTTATGAATTAAGACGGTGGGATACACCAACAATTAGAGCGCCACTTTAAGTAAATAAGAACAAGATGTTAAAGTTGTTTATGTTACTAACAAAACTTTTCTACCTCGAAAATTTACTATCTGAAGGAGGTTTTTAAGACTCTTTCGTAGACTTCAGAACTGTCAAGTTGTTTAAAAAAAAACGTTTGTTTTACTCTCACTTTGAAAAGGCTTTTTACAATTTTATTTTTTAAGCGATCGCAGAAGTTTTGAAAGGAGAATTTTCAAACTTTTCATAAAAAATGCATTTGAATAGCTTAAACATTGAACTTGTTCCTGTTAAGTTACTCTTACTGAGCATAGGTCCTCTACTATTTCATTTCTCTTTATCTCGTCTCTAGTCGTGCTATTTCATGTTCGACCGTTATTCGTCTAGATTTCTTCTAAAATAGCACATTTGTCTATGTTAGTGGGATTCAATGCATCACTTGGCCCGTAATGCACCTATTAACTTTTCGAAATGTATGGTAAATCCACTACACCTATCTTCTTTGTATACCTAGTAGTGTCTAGGAGTTCGTGACCTGTTCTCGTATAAAGATCAGCATTGATGTTACTTCTGGGCCAGACAACCATCAAGGTAAGGTTTAAAATTTTTCAGAGATTGGTGTAAAATCGAAGAAACTAAAGGAAAATCAAGAAATTTTGATTTAGATAACCGAATTGATTATCTCTAGAGATTCAATCTGACTCAAGCATTTAAGCCGGAAAATGATTGGAAACTTTACCGTAAGTTAACTAATGAAGCAGTAGAAATGTTGATTGAAGAGATTTTTCCAACAAATTTGGCTACAATTAAAATGCATCCACACAGACAACGGGTTTTTCTTCAAAAAATTTCATTTTAAAATAAATTAGGAAAAAGTTTTTTACATTCCATTGTTACTGTCAAAAGGAGTTTTTCAATTGGCGCAGGTAGATTTTGCCGCCCAGTTGCCGATATTTTGTTTTTGGTGACATCTGTCAAATGTTTTGCTTATTTCGCAAAACTGGCCAAATTTGAGACGACTGGTTTAGTAAAAAATTAGCTAACACCAACTCGGCCTTTCGTAGACTTCAAATTGGCGAATTTTGCGTCGGGCCTACCGTTCAAGATCTAACTGACATATTAGATCGAAATTCATGACCATAGACAACTCCGTTTGTTCGCTGACTGGGCTTCGAATCGTTTGGGAGAGGACCCCAATTTTGGCCTGAAAATTCATCTTTAGTGACTAGGCGCATTTTTTTTGCTAACGGCTGTGTAAACAAGAAAATTGCCACTAACCCACGTGATGTTTACCAGGTGATAATGAATCCTCAAAATTGTTACCATTTGGTGTAGATTTGGGGCAGCCGGGCGGCGTAATTGGTCCGTACTTTTTTGAAAACGACGTTAGTGAGGAGGTCACCGTCAACAGCGAACGCTACATAAAGATGGTAACTAATTTCTTGTGGCCCAAATTGAACCAAATGGACTTAGACAACATGTGGTTCCAGCAGGACGGTGCTACGTGCTACACAGCAAACGCCACGATTGACATTTTTATCATCTACCCATCTTTATTGAAAATTCGAATATTTTGAATCTAAATACGACTATCTCAAGGTGTCATGGTAAGGTATAATGTGTGTAAAAAACTTAATGTTTCTTCTTTAAGAAAATATTCTTCTTACACTTCAAACGAATTTGCTTGATATATTTTGTTTTGCTGTAGTGCCTAAAAAATAACAAATTTAAATTGAAATTTATTTTAACTTGAAATTAAAAGTGAAATAATAATGCAAGTGACGAATACTCTTGAAAGTTACTTATTATTTGTTGAACAGTATTTAACAAACTATTCAAAAATTATTTTAAAAATTGAATTTGTTTTTTTGTTTAGAATGATTGATTTTTATTATTACGGACAATAAAGCCTTAATTTATCTACATAAAATTCTTTAAAAAAAGTACGTATACGACCGAGTGTACATCTTTAGTATGTGATCTATTTAATAGAGCTTACCAGCTCCCATGAAGTCAAGCTACATTTTACATAAATAAAAATAAATTAGGTGGCGCAATAGTCCGTTGAGAGCTACAGCCTAGTGACTTACAACGCTCAACCATTCCTGTGTGAGAGTGCTGTTGTTAGGGATGAAGGGGACCTACTAATTTTTAAATTCTTTCTCCTACCTTCTTGTATAATTTTTTCTTATCAATCTTTTTTGGCTGTCTAGAAGTTTTACTTTTTGAGAACAAAAAATATTTTTAACTTCCCATAGGAAGTTATTGTAATGGGTCCGATTTGTCAAATTGAAAATTTTGACATTTCTCGACGTTTCAAGGTCCCTAGAGTCGAAATAAAAGATTTTTAGAAAGATGTCTGTGCGTGCGTGTGTACGTACGTTCGTACGACCGTACGTCCGTACGTCCGTACGTCCGTACGTTCGCGACGTTTTTTTCGTCGTCCATAGCTCAAGAACCAGAAGAGATATCGACTCCAAATAAATTTTGTTATACAGATAATAAGGCAGAAAGATGCAGAAAGGGCTCTCAAGAAAATTGCGTGGGTGGTTTTTTTACCATAGCAGTTTAAAAAAAAGGTGAAAATTTTGGTTAAACCTAAATATCTTACGAACCAAAAACGCTAGAGACTTGAATTAAATTTGATATAATAAACTGTAACGTGATACCAAACAGGTATATTTTTTAAAAAAAATCTATCTAACGGTTTTTTTATAAATCAAAAAAACTGAAAAAAAAAAATTTGTCACCTCCTAAATTTAACGACTAACATATGATTTCATCTCCAAAACAATTTTGAGCAACGGAACACAATGTTTTTGAAATCTGATAAAATTTTGAGAAAAATCGAATTGACAGTTTTTTTTTTATAAAAAATAAAAATCTAAAAAAAACATTACTCAAAGTTCGTAAAAATTAAATATCGATTCAAATATCTTTTCAAAAACTTAAAATTAAGGCTTTAAGCTTATTTTATCTTATAAGAAATATTGTTTTCAACATTCAGTAAAATTTTGAGAAAAATCGCATTGACAGTTTTTTTACAAAAAATAAAAACCTAAAACAAAAATTAATAAAAGTTGGTAAAAACTGATTTTCGACTCAAATATCTTTTCAAATCTTTGAGATATTGGCTTTAATTTACTTTTATCTTTCAAAAAATATTGTTTTCAACATTTAATAAAATTTTGAGAAAAATCGCATTGACAGTTTTTTTATAAAAAAATAAAAACCGAACAAAAATTAACAAAAGTTGGTAAAAATTGAATATGGATTCAGATATCTTTTCAAAAACTTGAAAGTTAGACTTCAAACTTATTTTATCTTATAAGAAATATTGTGTTAAGCATTCTGAAAGATGTTGAGAAAAATCGAATTGACAGTTTTTTTACAAAAAATAAAAACCTTAAAAAAAAATTATAAAAGTTGGTAAAAAATGATTTTCGACTCAAATATCTTTTCAAAAATTGTAGATATTGGCTTTTAACTACTTTTATGTTTCACAAAATATTGTTGTTAACATTTAATAAAATTTTGAAAAAAATCGAATTGATAGTTTTTGTACAAAAAATTAAATACCTAAAAAAAAATTTAACAAAAGTTGGTAAAAATTGATTTTCGACTCAAATATCTTTTCAAAACTGTAAAGTATTGGCTTCAAACTAATTTTATCTTATAGAAAATATTGTTTTCAACATTCGATAGAATTTTGAAGAAAATCGAATTGAAGGCTTTTTTTACAAAAAATAAAACTCTAAAAAAAAACAATACTAAAACTTGGTAAAAATTTACTTTCGACTCAAATAGCTTTTCAAAAATTAAAAATATTGGCTTCAAACTTATTTTATTTTACAGAAAATATTGTTTTTGATATTCAGTGATTTTTATATAAAAATCCAAAAGTCCGTTTTTTCATAAAAAAAAAATCTAGAAAAAATAGTACGCAAATTTGGTAAAAATTGGTACGAGTACATATAGACAAACTTTTAAGTAAGAAAAATCGACAGACGGGATGGGAAGTTATCAGTGTGGGTCGCATCCCAGCCTCTTTTTTAAATATAAATTTGAGTAGAGAACAGAATTGTTTCAAAAGCTGTCCTTAATGCACATTCTTTGAATAACTTTAAGATCATATGTTAGAATTTAATAAGTTGTGTAAAGGCACTTTAACTTAAACTAGAACTTAATGAGAAAACATCTCCATCTGATTCAGAATAAGTATACTCGTTAACACCCACTTATGTATACAAAAATTAAAGATGTTCATTATTATCATGTACGTAAGTATATATTTTTATTGGAACATATAATGGGAGGTATACTTATATTCTTCGTTCAAGTAACCTCAAAATAAATATGTATAATCGAGTAATGTAGATGTAAAAGTACTTAAATCTTACGACTTGCTGCTCTTATCTGTAAGAGGAAATATAAAATTCAAGTTTCACAATACATATACGTACATATTAATGACATACACATTACATACATTTTACAACATCATCACTAGCAACATTGGATTGGTGATGGGAAACGCTTTATTATGTAATTTTAACCACCAAAAAGGTATAAACTTACCCTTTTATATACATAAACCATCTTTTTTACTATCCATAAAATATTTATCACATTTATTTCATGCCACTAATAGCTAACTAGCTATAGTAGCTTATCACTTATTTGCCTGTTGGGCAAGAAGCCACAAAACAAAATGAAAACAAAACTTCAACACTCAACACCTTTCACCTCTAACTTACTATAATCACATAAATACATAGGTGGTGATTATCCTCATACCTCGTTGCCTTGAACAACAATCAATTAACGACCTGTCGTTATTTACCTCCAAGCTCATAGTCACAATCATCAATTACACATCACATAAAAGCCAAACAAAATGAAATATAAAACTAAAACCATATGAATTGCTTAAATACTCTCAACACCATATAACTAACGGTGATATAAGTATAAAGGTACAATCATGCACAAAACCAAACATACCTCTGTGCACATAATTCAATAAATGTCAAATATTTGACAGCTAAGCACTGTTGGCAATATAAGCTTTTGAGTTGAATGAAGACTAATGGACTGACATATCGGATATATCGGTGCAACAGCTACATCAACATTAGCGCCCAAGAGGAAAGATGTGGGGGCTCTTTTCCTGTGCATCAAATGCATCATGCCCCACCGAACATTTTTGACCACTTGTCAGTTGCTTTTAATATAAAGCAACTCTCAGGAATGTTCCATGTTTATCTCGATAAGATTGAAATTGAAATTCCTTAGAAACGCACAAAGTGATTATTGTCTCTCAGATAACGTGCGGTTTCTTGTATCTAATATCTTAACACGTCCATCAAAAAGAAAACCAATTACTACTGGTTTACCTCCCATATTTATTTATAATTGCATTTAATACCAATCGTTAATTCATGTAAGTTGTTCGAAAGCAGCTGCCACTTATTCTCAGGAATCTCGTCGACGTCGTCACAATTCTTCGTTTATTGAAGGCAAACCCAAAGCCATTTATTTTGTTCGATGAAAATTGCTTAAGGCAATCAATAGAATAAAATATCTCTTACAACATAAATAATGCGCGCCATTGCATGTGTAAATGACCTCAAAAAAACAAAGTTTCATAATCCCGACCCGGGCGCCATTTAAGAAAATATATGAAAACGATCATATAGACCAGTGCCAGTTTTGTTTAGTTGATCTGACCAAAAATGGTAGCGCACACATAGATGACAATCGAATATTGATAGCAGCAACCAGCAACGACATTACTTTGGTCGTTAGCTACTGTCAAATTAAATAAATGTCAAATAAAAGCTAGCTAACGCGTTGCAACGTTAGACATAAATGTAAAATAGACCTTCGTTTCGCAGAGGCATATCTGGCGTCATATGCTACTGTATACAGCGTCATTAGGCTCAAAGTACGTTCGTGCCATTGGATTCGGAGTTTGAATAGAAAAATAATAGTGGCATAGCACTACATGTGATGCAGACCCAAGTACAAAACAAGTATGTAGGTTATAATTTGTGTGTTCGTTTTATTTTAAGCGGCAAGTGAGTTAAATTAAACGTCATTTACGCTGAGACCTGTATTTCTAAAAAATAAAGCAACAGCACGAACAAAAAAAAAACAAGAAACTAACATGGAAATTGCGTGCGCTTTTGTCAAAGCATAAATGAGAAAACTTGACTTTTAGGAAATTACTCGTACTATACTTTCAGCACTGTGAACATATGGTTTATGGTTGTGGGTTATAAGGGTTTTATGTTGCTTATTAAGTTGTCTCAATTTTTAAATATGTTCTTGTGCTTCAACAGCGAAATTACCATACATCTGACAATCACCTGACTTATTAAACTTTTTTCAATTTCCTATTTCAAGGGTTGTGGGATTTACGTTAGTTTTTATGTGTTATATTACAACTTACAAACTTAAAGAAAGAAGTGTCTTAAATTCTGGTTTTGCAGTAGATACATTATAAAAAATTAGTAAAAAAGTACGTATAAGCCAAAGTGGACCATGTTAATTTTTCTAGCGCAACTTTTGTGTACCATGTTATCATTAGTCTGTTAAACGATGATTCATTTAAAAACGAAAATTGGATACAAAAAAAGTGCCTATACGACTGAGTGTACTCCAATTGTTTTGCCTGTAAGACATTGTTTCATTAAAAATAAGAATTTTGGGGCAAGTGGTGCGTTTACACCTAAGAGTCGAGTTTGAATAAAAAACTGAAAACAAAAATTATAAAAAAAATCAGTATACGCCTAAGTGTACTAATTTTATAAATGAATAGATTAAAAAGTGATTCTTTTCCGAACGAATAACAACCGATAACGAAAATAAAAGATAAATATCAATTTATGTTCGTAAATTTAAAAAAATGTAAAAATTTAATTGAAACAAACAGGTTTTACTTTGCTCACAACCTATTTTTAAAAACTTGTACTAATTGCACCTTATAAATGACATAATTATACTACCTCCACGATATTTCTCGGTTCCGGAACTAAATCTTAAAAATGAAACTCACTTCTCAGACTCAACGCATCACTTAACCCACAAATAACTGCATCATTTCTAAATCTAAATTCTGTTTTCATTGACAGCGACATACAGCATCAATCGATATTAAATCATCATTTTTAATGAATTAAACACTCAAAACCAGACGAAACGACACGCTTAATGACAAACAAAAGACTTAAGAATTCAATGATCATGATGACAACTTATTTCGCACATGTGCCATTTTGCCAAGAGTGTCTCTATCTTCGAATACACTCTTACCTCATAAATCTATTTCTCATTTAAACTTAAGAGCTGCTGCCCACCACCACCTTCCGCATGATGAACTGTGTGTAGAATGCCCCAATGTCTGCAATTTAATGCTAAGTACCTTGTGATGATGAACGACCGACTTGATAATAATCCATCAAAATTATTACGTACCACCACTTGTAATTATGTCATTTTGCGAGCAGAGTACAGCAGAACGGGCGGATAGAGCTTCAAGCTTCAACAGTCTCCAATTTCAATTGTATCCCGATAACATGAAGTCATGTTTCTATCTTCCCTCTGACAATAAACGCCGCCGACAACACCGACGTTGATGACGATGAACGACAACCGACACGACGACGACAAGTACAAGTATTACAGAGCTATACAGCATCATTATCGGGGAGCTCTGCTTTGATACTTGTTTTCATCTTTGGAGATTATTAAATATTTTTTTCTCTGTTTTGAAAATAAAATTGATAGAAAATAAATTGAATCTGTAATCATTGAACGTAATTAAGCGAACACGGGTATCTTTTTGAGGAAAGACGGAGAAAAAATATTAAAAAGCTAATCACAACTTTATGTCAGCTTATGTCTCTTCCAAAAGACTAAATAGACCTGTGGTAGATTTTACAGGCATTGAGATAGACATGACGACGACGATGGAAAAAAGAACCTATGATTATTTAACGCTTCATCGACACCATATTTCCGTAGCGGCTTTTAATTTAAAAGCAAAAATTAACAACACCGACAGCGAAAGTAATAAAAATAAATAAGACATGCAGGCCCAACCCCGCACTCTTGTGGCACACCATCATTTTAGATATTTTTTTTGTTTTTTGCTGCCTGCAACACGATACACACGATCCACCGCAGCAGCAGTAGCTGTAGCAGCAGCAAGCAGTAGCAAAAAACCTAAGCTATTACAAACATTTTTTAGTAGGTTCTTTTGCTATGCGCCGCGCCGAGCCACTCGTTTAGTCAAATGTTGGCCCCAGGATTTATGGACCATTGGCTACACCAAATGGACACACCACCATTACCGACATAGGAAAAACTAAAACGAAAAAAAACTACGTTTTTGTGGCGCTAGATGGAGCAAAGTGCCATGTTGCATGCTGTTTGCAATTTAGTTCAACGCGCGTTAATGATTCGGCAGTAAGAGCAAAGCGAGTATAGGTTATGTTGTTGTTGATGTTGCTATTTTTATTATTTTTCCACTTTTAATGTCACAGTAGCTACTGTTTTGTGGCATGCAACATAGCTTCAGGCTGGTGTTTAGAAACACACAAAAAAATCAACCTGCATATCGTTGGAATATTTTGAATAAAACGCACGAACTACAGATACATACGTAGTTGACATTTTTAATCCTTTTTGCATGTAGGGACAGAAAGAGATGTGGTTTCCATTGGCTTAGATGGTGGAGTGTAGAATATTTAAATATTTTGTATTTAAAAAAAATGGTTCTAAAAGCTTTTTACTTTTTCCATTTGTAAAAGAAATGCCCATAAAATCAATTGTCATTCATCAAAACATTTTATTTGATTTTTGTTTTAGTTTTTAAATACTATGGAGAAAAATCCTGCCTGCTTTAAAAGCATTTCGCAATTAAAAAGTTAAAAAAGTATATTGAAACATTTTGTTGAGGTAGGTTTGAAACGGTCTTTTTTTAAAACCTAATTTACCTTTAAATTACATCTCCGTAATAAAATTTCGTCAATTTATTGTTGTTTGAGTTTGCTTTGAGTTCATTTTAACCGAAAGTGTGATATGGAAGGTAGGAAATTTTAAAAATATTAATGAATGCATTTTTGGAATTCTAAAAATAACCTTGAAGATCAAAAATCACTGTTTTTAAATGAAACTAATTTTAATTTTCAAAACTCTATTCTACCGTGACTCGGAAAGACTAAAAGAGTAGATAAAATTAGGCAAACTAGACCAAAGAGAACATTGATCACTACAAGAACAATGACAGCACCGAGAACAAAAAATATCGAGATTGACAAGATCAACAAATTCAACAAGACCAATAAGTTCTTCAAGTTCAACAAGATCAGCAAGATCGAATTGTTTGACAGGAACAACAGGATAAACAAGATCAACAAGATCAATACGATCTACAAGATAAACACGATCAACAAATTCAACAAGACCAATAAGTTCTTCAAGTTCAACAGGATCAACAAGATCAAGAAGATAAACATGATCAACAATATCAACAAAATCAACAAGATTTACAAGATCAATAGGATTAACAAGATCTACAAGATTAACAAGATCAAGAAGATCAACAAGATCAACAATATCAACAAAATCAAAAAGATTTTCAAGATCAATAGGATTAACAAGATCTACAAGATCAACAAGATCAATAGGATCAACAAGATCTACAAGATCAACAAGATCAACATGATCAACAATATCAACATAATCAACAGGATTAACAAGATTAACAAGATCAATAGGATCATCAAGATCTACAAATCAACAAGATCAATAGGATCAACAAGATCTACAAGATCAACAAGATCAACATGATCAACAATATCAACATAATCAACAAGATTAACAAGATTAACAAGATCAATAGGATCATCAAGATCTACAAGATTAACAAGATCAACAAGATTAACAAGATAAACAAGA
The DNA here is from genome assembly GCF_945859685.1 of Eupeodes corollae. NCBI lineage: Eukaryota > Metazoa > Arthropoda > Insecta > Diptera > Syrphidae > Eupeodes > Eupeodes corollae. The sequence goes on from NC_079147.1 coordinate 281,247,383, forward strand.
TCAATAGGATCAACAAGATCTACAAGATCAACAAGATTAACAAGATCAACAAGATCAGCAAGATCGAAAAGTTCAATAGGATCAACAGGACCAACAAAATAAACAAGATCAAGAAGATCAACATGATCAACAATATCAACAGGATCAACAAGATTAACAAGATAAACAAGATCAATAGGATCAACAAGATCTACAAGATCTACAAGATTAACAAGAATAACAAGATCAGCAAGATCGAAAAGTTCAATAGGATCAACAGGACCAACAAAATAAACAAGATCAACAAGGCCAACAAGATCAACATGATCAACAAGAATAACAAAATCAACAAGATCAACAAATTCAACAAGATCAGCAAGATCAACAAGATCTGCAAGATCGAAAAGTTCAACAGGATCAACTTAATCAAGAAGATCAACAAGATCAACAATAGCAACAAGATCAACAAGTAAAGAGGATCAACAAGATCAACAAGTTTAACAAGATAAACAAGATCAATAGGATCAACAAGATCTACAAGATCAACAAGATCAACAAGATCAGCAAAATCGAAAAGTTCAATAGGATCAACAGGACTAATAAAATCAACAAGATCAACAAGATCAACAAGATCAACAAGATCAACAAGATCAACAAAATCAACAATATCACGTTTTTAATCAACGTTAAATTTGATATATCACTATTTCAATGATGTTTACAAGTCATGCAGGCTGTCTTAAGTTGCCTGGTATCTGATACCTGTAAAGTCTAGCTATCATTTGAAGTGTTTCTTAACTATGGCACAACGCCGGTAATCCAAATTTATCGATTTCACAGGTTCTCTTAAAATTTGTCATATACCTCCTTTTAAGTTATCTACTAATTTGTTAAAACAAGGAGGGCCACCAAGCCCTTTAACCGAAACATAAATATCGTCCTGTTATAATATCTAAATTAGAAGCAAGAAACGGGTTTCCTCAAGGTTGAAGTTTAGGACCAATACTTTTTTATATTCTTTGATATTTCTTAGAGCAGAGTTTTTTTTTTAAAAATACATTTTTTTTTAAGGGAAGTGAAAAGTATTTATCAGTGCGGACGGCATCCTAGCCTCTTTTTTAACATTGTTTTTGGGTTTATTTGTGCGCTTTGAACCTTATGTTTGAACTTCCTTTTAATTATTTTAAATACATTTCTTAATATTAATTCAATACCATATGCCGGGTACCAATCAATATAAACAATGTTAATTACCACTTAAGGTTTGAAGAGTGTCGTTCGATCTCTGTTCTTAGATAATTGTATCGTTTAAATGTCTTCATAGAGAAATTCAATTAAAATCTCTTACTTAAAGTGTCACTTGAAACCCAATTCATCAACCTCAAATAATCTATAAATCATGCCAAGAAAATATCACACGAACAGGCTATAATGTGTTGTGCACAAGCCATGCCATACTCTATCTCTTAAATTGACCATTCGTTTTAAATGTCTTTTATCTTCACCTTTAGCGGAAGCTCAAGTAACTTGACATAATATAATACGTATCTAGAAAAACGAAGCACCATCACAGCACACATTCTAAAATGTCTCAATTAAACTCTTCAATCTTTAAGTTCTATATAGCTACAGCTATCAGGCACCTACATATAAGTTGCTGGTCTTATTGCGAAACCTAATCAAAATAATTATACGCATCCACTTCGTTTTCCACTCTGATTCATTTCAAGAACTACGTAGATATCCTTGAGAATTATTGTACCATCAGATTGATGCAGGCAGACCTTTATGTGTAGCTTCAAGTTGTGAAATATAATCTCTTCAACTTGTCTATGGGAGGATAATCGTTTAACACGTATAGTGAGACGTATAAAACTTAAGTATAGCTACGTTCATATTTACCTTGCCAACGACAAAATTCTACAGACAGGAAGTCGTCTCAAAGTTGTTATGTTGAGTTGATGGCATAGATGGCGCTTCAATGGAGTTGTGACACAATGAGTGCCCGTGACATGAGCATAACATTTAATTACATTACAACAGCAACAAAATAAAACGCAAAATCACGAATCACATCATGAAGCTTTAAAAAAGGTATTTCCGTACCTTATTTCTGTCAACCTTATATTGATGGGATTAGATTAAGAGATTTCAGGGATGTCGGATGTCATGATGCTACTTTTTCACTTGTGTTTTCGTCTTAATGAGACATAAGGGGATATTTAGAATTTAAGAATTAATTTTTTTTTCTCAAAGTTGAAGTAAAAAGTTGAAAGAAAAATAAAATCAGAAATTCAAATATGAACAACAAAAGATGCAGGTGTTGAAAAAATCTTGCTTTATAAAAACAAACATTGTACGAAGTGACAATGAATTAAAATCCTCGATGTTTGCATTAGACTACTATAAATGACATTGATAGATTATTTCATTAAATCATTGAATTTATGCAATCAATTAGAATAAAAATTACTTACTTCTTATTACACGTTTTTTTTATAAAACAGCAACTATTTAATAAGGCTGCTATAATACTACCTAGACTTTTTAGACTATATAAATATATTGGAATGTCTCCCTATAGATAGTTTCATTATTTATAAATACGAAATAATTATTATTCAGTGATCTCTTAAGTCCTAGGTACAGTTATAAATTAGTTCTAATTGAAAAGTAGAGTGTTTGTGTTACAAGTTACATGACGGTATGTAACAACGACGTGACTAATAAAATAGATACATTCAACTGACAATATAATGATTGTTCGTTCGTGATTATATGGATTGACTAATGGTGTTAACTTGTCGTTTTTTTTCAAATCATGAGGTCATTTTGTCTAAGGTATATTAATTTGTCTTGAAAAATATGAACTTAGAGACAAATTTAATGCATTCTGTTGTGAGATCACAATGTATAATTTATAATAATATTCGTCGAAGTTAAAGCTTATGTTTCAAAAGTTTTGTAATGACTACATTGTTGGTTGGCTTTTTATATTATTCACATGTATAACCTAGCCAACAACTAAAACTAATCTGCATTTTCATTTGTCAAATTTCAGTGTAAGATAAGATATTATTTATGGCGGTTTGTAAAAATTGCATTATCTTAAATGTTATGGTATGTTTGTAAGGACATTATTTCGAGGAATAACATTCTAATCTCAAATATTCAATATTTGTTCATGGACACTTTGATCAAATAAATGTGTAGAAAAGCTCTTAAAGAAGACAAATTATCTATTCTAACAGATTTATAGATAAAAACAATCTCTGAACAGGCCTTAAATTTTTAACTATCGTTCAAATTGTGGGTTCTTGCTGCAGGCAATTTCCTTGCCATAAAAAGAATCTCAAAAAATAAAGTAGTGTAGTATAGTTTGAAGAGACCAAGTGTGAGAAGACCATTACACTTGGTCTCCACTTCAACGATGGCAACTACGCCTTACTTTATAAAACTGTAGCCAACTTCATTGTAAAAGTAAAATAACCGCAGCAAACTTCAGGCAAAAAAACGAAGATGAATTCATTCGAATTCTAGAAGCCAACCGCCATTGACGCCATATGTTTTGTAAGATATTTTCCTAAGAAAAAGAAAACTAAATTATTTAAACCCAGTTTAATAAACGTGTGCAGCAACTTCTTTTGTTTTTATATATTATAGTAGCTAGTATATTTAAAAGTATAATTGTCTCTTTCATATAATATGTATTTTCAGTACCTTAATCCATTCCAAATTTCAGAATATTTGAATTTGAAAGCATTTTTTAAAGTTTGGTGATTCGAATTTTTAAGAAAAAGGTTTTTGATTTGTATATTTTTTGTTGTAAACATAAATCTATCGAAACACAACACAATTTTTAGTCTTGAAAACAGACAGAATATTAACACTTGAATCTAAAATAAATTTTCACTAATACTAATACAAAAACAGATGGACATATTATAATTTGTTTTTTGAACATCCAAATTTTTAATTAGAACAAACGCACAGCAATGATAGTTGTGAAACTTAATTTGCGTGGTGCTGGATGGGCAGTACTACTTAGCACGAAACAGCTTAAAGGTACACAAGCTGGCCGATGCTAAAAGGGCAGTGTTTTTTAGTGTGGAACCGATGCATAATAAATACATTGATCATAGTTCGAAATTGAACATTTTTCATGCGACTGCTACCTTCATACTGCTTTGTGGGGCACATGTTTGAGGTTTTGGGGAATTCGAAGAAGTCGAAAAGTTTCTGAGGTATATGCTGCATTTAGTAACATTCCTCCATTATTTTTCGACACTCTTAAGATTCACTTTAAATAGATTATTAAAATATTGGATATGGACGAGGGAAGGTTACCAAAACAAATACTGCAGCACACCTTAGCTACTAGGGGAAATCTTGTCATGAAGTACAAGGAGCTAGCAAATGTTCGTGGTGAAAACTCCCGAATTTAATCCGAAATAAGTTCGATGGACCTAAATAACATGTTTAATGGGATAATTTAGAGAATAAGCCACACTTATTATGGGAAATATTGTATAAATATATAACAAGGGCCCTGAGATTCAGAAAATGTATAATAGAAGGAGACTTTTAATCAAACTAACATGTATTATGTATATTATAGTATTAAATAATTGAACTAAAACTGTCAATCTGATAGATGGTCGTTGGCCAAACCATATTAAACTTAAGATGGAATTGTTAATTTAAAATTAATTCCCTACGGAATTGCTGTCCTAATCTTGACATTGTGATATTGCCTTGTTTGTTGCTTGACTTTCGATAAATATGTCTATGCTTTTGTCTTCTAAATTGGGGAAAGAACTATTTGTATCGGCTTCAGAAACCGCCAGGACTTTTGCTTGACTCTACCCCCTTCCCCGTTATGCAACTACTCATTAAGACAAATACATGATTTAATTGTACGACTCTGTGCATGATATTTTGACATACCAGTAATGTGTAGGGAAAACGATTAATAGTAGTACATAATTGGAATCTTTTTGGTTTTCTCGTGAATGGGACCACTTTTGTCTTAAATGAGTTGACGTTAAGTTCACAATTACTGACCCAACTACTGAGCATATTAAGAACTAATTGTAAAAGTTCAAAAAATACCTTAGAATTAAGTTCCTTTCCTAAATTTGATAAAACTCAAGAATGATTCTAAACTGATTTCTTTTCAAGTGAAATGTGTTAAGGAACCCTTAAGGGGGTATTCCGGTCTAGAAATTAAAAAAAATCGACATTTTTTCTTTTCATATTTTCATTGTTTAACTATTTAAGAATATGTCTACGCGAGGATTTTTCCAAATTCAAATTATTTTCGGAGAAATAAGTATTTTGCTGAGCAGCCATCCAAATCGTTTGGGCTGCAACTAATAGAACAAAAGAAAAAATGGGGTACTTTAAACGCGTTTTTCTAAGAACTGCCTTTTTGAATCTGATACCCACGATTTCTCAGGTGCTGCTGAACCGATTTACTTGAAATTTTAAGAGAGTCTTCTTTAGGGACTTGTCTACATCCGGAACTACGGCCATCCCCAAATTTTCATTTTTACTATTTTTAACAAATCGAAGAATGTTCAAAAAAATGGTAAATTTTTTGTATTTTTCTTTAGACAGCCGCCATTTTTTAAAAAAAACTGTTTGTAACTTTTTCGTAGTTCCAGACATTGCGACATTATTGTAGATTAATAATCTTTTTTAGTTTTTGATTTCAGATTCCAAGGAGGGTTAAAATCGTGGGTATTGTCACGCACCAAATTTTTGAGACGCACCACTCCATCAGCTGATAACTAACGTAATTTTGATTTTTTTTTTACTTTTTTATTTTTTTTTGTATGCTTCTAATGTAAATAAATAATGTATACAAAAATTGATGGCAAAATTGTTGCTTGCTTTTTTCTACAGCACTTCAAAAATTACCTAAAATTCATGTCTCTAGACCAGAATACCCCCTTAAGTTTTAAATATTTTAAAACCGAAGTTCCAACATTAAACCGAGATTTACTGGATTAATTTTTTAAAAAAAATTTGGAAATCCTTCAAGAAATTGGCGGAAAATTTGCAATTTCGAATATAAAAACAATTATTTAAAAATGGTGAAAATTTCGTTTGATCTCGAATATATATTAAAAATAATGCAGTCAACCAATTCTTCATAATTTAAAAAAAGAATCTGTTAAAAAATGGCTTAACAATTTTTAACTTCAATACTTAATTTTCAGAATTATTATATTAAAAAAAATAATCCAACTAATAAACTATTAAAAAATTGTCTTGTTGCAGAATTTTTAAAAAATTCGAATAGGAAGTATTTCTCGCAAAACACTTGCAGAACTCAAAGGGCTATTAATAACTTAACATGTTTAAACACAGTGCGAGCTTTCGGAAAATAGGGAAGGATAAAAGTGGAGATACCGATGCACATTGGTCTTAAAGTTTTGAATGTTAAAATAGTAGGTAAAGCATTCCACATTCTCGATGTGCGGTTAAAAAAAAGAATTTCTATACTTGACAGTACCTACATCCGACTGAGCTCAAGGGTAAAGTGATGAGCATTCCTAGAAGTACGAGTATTACAGCTGAATTGTTTGAGGGGGGAATGCAACTGGAAAATTCGACAGAACACTGTTTATAAAAATAGAAGAAGGTAGAACTACGAAAGGCATGAAACATTGCGGCGGTGTTCGAGTGACGTAGTTGTTTCGGTCATAGTTCTATCGCCTATCATTTTCAAAGCTCTTTTTTGGATCCTGTCTAAAATACTTAAACTTATTTAATGGGCACCTGCCCAAATATGAGAGTTATATTCGAGTTTTGGACGAATGAAGGCTTTATAAATTACAGCCAGATCAGAAGGGGTAAAATATTTCTTGCACCGAATTAAATAGTTTGCGTTATTCAAGTGCCATTCATGAATAGCGGCATCGGGGGTAGGTTACCCTTTAACGGAAATAGACAGCATTGAGTTTTTGAAGCCTTAAATTCTACGTGGTTTACAATTCCCCGTTGCCGAGATCAGAATTTTATAATCTGCCAATGAAGTTCCACATCAAAAGGACAATTATGTGAATCTAGAAACGAATATGAAAAGCTGAGAGTATAGTCGTTAGCGAAACAGTTTAATGGATTAGAAGTGACATACAGGAGATCGTTTATGAAGTTAAGGAAGAGAGTCGGCGACAAAACGGAGCCCTGGGGAACACCAGCATTTATTTGTATTGAGCAGTTAGAAAGGTAATTTTTAATCCAACGAAAAAGAGATTCATAAATATCAAAAGCAAGAATTTTCGATAAGATAGCTTGGTGTCAAACTCTATCAAATGCCTTTGAAAAAAAAGTTAATTTTTTGAAATGTTTAAAATGGGTATTTTTCGAATGTTGATTCGGCTTCGAATAAAAACATTATTCACTATAAAAAAATACATTTACTGAATTGCTTTATTTTCAGTAATGTACCTTATTAATATTCTACCAGGCATACTTTATTTTATTTTTATGGGTTAAGGCCTCTTTTCTTTTGTTCCATTTTATTTTATATATTTTAACTTAAAAAAATAAAACAACCTAACTATCCACTTTACACTCTTATAGTCAATTATTTCCTCATTTTAAGAAAAGTACCTTGTCCTGTTCTTCTGGGGTGTAGCATAGTTAAGTTCCCCTTCTCCACCTTCTAAACCCGCCCCAAGCAACATAACATAACAATGTTTGCATCCTTTTTAGAAATTATTTTCACGCGTCATAACATTTCACAAAGTTGTGACTTTAATTTGCCATTCAAACACCATACGCATCCGTAAACATAATATACCTTAACTACTCAACTCGGCCATGAAGGTAGCTAAGTTAAGGCAAGGTAAGCTAAGCTAAGGAACCTAGTTATACCTTTTTTTTCTGTTTATACTCGTATTTATACCAAGAAAAAAATAAAAATAAAAACAAGAAGAATCAACATCTCAAGCTTCAAGTATTGCATAATAGAAGCCAGTGTGGTAACAGCTTTTACATACCTAAAAGTGGGTATAGTTTCTTCATGTGCATCCAGCACTTGGACGTTCAAGAACATTTCTAAGTTCATTATTCCACATTCAGAAACAGAAGAGTGGGGGAGAGAGATAGAGTGAGACCAACTCAAGACCCTCAGTTTTTATAAATGTGCGAGAACTATAAATGGATACAAAGTGGAAAACTTCTCCTCGAATGTAGCCGTCGTCGCTCGTCTTCGTCGTTGTATAGTTCTACCTCCTTGGGGCCTAGAGCTCGAGTATCTGGTGTAGGTAACCAAGTTTAATTCCATTGAAGTGTCACACTTCATGTGAAGTAAAGTTGTACTACCATAGTTTTGTGGTGTTTGCATGTTTCTAACAGCATTCTATATACACTACACTATACCCTCCTCAATTACGGCCATCTCATCAGAGCTAGAGCAAGAGCTACAATAATATACAAATAATGATTCCCAGAGGCCCACTTACCTGCCTCAAGCATCGAAACCATGACCAAACTATACCATGAGGGAATTGTTATAGGTACGAAACAAAAAAGAAGAAAATATCACAAAGCCCAGAGAAGAAGTCAAGCTATAACCTGAGGCTGTAAATGCGACACACCAGGAACCTCCACCTACCCAACCGTGGCTTATCCTCTTCCCAAGCAGCGCCACCGTCACCGTCGCCATCACCATCATCTCATTCTCATCTGGTGCTAGTCCAATGTCAATGTCAAGAATAGATTGCCTGAACATGGTTAAATTTTGTGTACCTATGGCATATGGCCCCTCGGGGATGGGAAGTTAATATGGTGCCAAAGCCAAAGACAGACCAGAGACCAGACCTTAAAAATTTTAGCACCAGCAACAACAACAAACAGATACAACTATGAGTCTATATTTACAGAGCGGGTATTGTTCATTTCAATGACGAATAAAAAATCGATAAAGATAACTTGAGTCGTAGTACGAATCCATTAAGCTCTGATGGCAAGACTTGACCGTAAAGCCGTTTAGAATTGAACTGCCTGATACAAAGCATGCGACTGCGGCGTCGTCGTCGGTCGGTGGCGATGGGGGGCCTATTGTATAAGCATAATGGTTATGGTCAGCCGGTGTACTGTAGTAAGTAAGTGATGGTGGTGGGAGCCGGTGTCAGTTGGGTTTATTTGTTCCAGAAAGTGCAGTTCCATTGAATTGGCAATGATCTCATATTTTCAAGAAGTGTAAGGTGAATTTTACCAAAAGCTATACAAATATTTGTTCAACTTTAAAAATATTTTTGTAAATTAAAAAAGGTAATACGTTTGCTTAAGAACAATATTATAAGATAAGTCTGTGTTTTGAAATTGGTTACCAATGAACTGATAATATCCAAGCACTAAGCTTAAAAAAGACTATTAACAGAACTTACAACAATGCGACAAAAAGTTGACATTTGCAACTGCCAAAATCCAAATACCCATTAATGAATAACTTTTACTAACACTGTTAGCATATTTTTTAGCTGATTGTATTTTGCCAAAACGGCAATGTTAGCCATTACAGACTCTATTTGGAACTTTCAGAGAAAACAAAAAACAGCAGTTTTCAGATGTCTTGTAAAATTACATCTAATAGTTTTAAACTTCATGAGACGATGACTGTCATTCAAAATTGACAACGAACTTAAAGGTTCACAGGATTACAGGACCTATAAATTGTCTGCACTTATGTATTGATATTTCGAAATTAAATATTTTCAAAATAATTTCACTAAATTTCCTATGAATTTTGTATTTTCTCAGAGATTAATTTTATTTTAAGAATTCAATGGGAGTTTAAAATTGAAAAATTGATCTTGGCGTAATTCACTTATTGTGAACTTTTAAGAAAAATAGGCTTAACCCTCATATGCCTTATATTTGGTTTTACGTTTTATTTTGGTGTGTAATCAAATTTCATGGCATTGAGTTAAAAAGAAGTCGCCATACAGGATACCGATCAACAAGACCAACTTCATATGTAAATGTATATTTTGTTTGAAGTTCATAAAATACTTTTTATGATTAAGGTGAAAAATGTCAGGTTATGTACTTGTTCATTTATTAAAGTTGTAAAAACGATATACACATTTAAACATTTGTATGACCATGAAATCCAAAAAAAAGTATCTATCAATCTAGGTGAAGTTGGCGTTTGAATAATTACGTTGTTTATTATGTACCTATAAATTTTGATCCGTGCATCGATCTTTTAAACGGTAAGCCACAAATTTAACTTAAATATAAAAATCAATTTAATTTGTTTATTATTTTTATTTGTTGGGTTTTGTTTTGGTGATTTTTGATTGATATTTATGATTGACACAAGAATAAAGCCAGTTCAAGGTTGTGTTTATGATGGGATTAGTTTAAAGATTACATGTTTTTTTAATTGAATGTAAAAAATTAAAAAAAAAATTATCTTTAAATATAAATTCACCAGGTAATTGGTACACACTTAAGATTTTGATTGAATAAACTGACAGGACACAATAAATTTTGTTGAATTATTTTGTTTTTCTTTGGAATTTTTGTGAATAATGGAGTTTTGTTTCTGGGAGGTAACAAGTTAACCAAAGTTGAATGTTGTTTTGATTCATTTGAACAATTAGCTTTAGTCTTAAAAAAGTTATAACTATACATCTGGATAAGGTGATAAAGAACAAAAATAAATTAAGGAAAAATTTACGTATGTTTACTATTTGTAAATGAAAATGTATAAATAAATACATTTGAATTCTGGACAACATTTAACATACGAAGAAAACGGTAGTTTCACAAAGGACACGTTGTAATTTAATATATAAAATTCTCCTGTCACAGTGTTAATTAACATACTCCTCCGAAACGGCTTAACCAATTTTAATTAAATTTTGCATACACGTTCGGTAGATCTGAGAATTGGTTTTTATCTATTTTTTATTCAGTGATGTAACGTACAATGAAGCATTGCCAACTTACCAATTAATAGACACTGAATTAAATCGTGAACTACAATACAACACTGTAAAAATGGTGGCAATTGTTGCTCGCAATGTCTAATGAAGAAGAAAAAAGAACCAATTATGACTACATCATGCTCGCAGTTTCGACAGGACAAGATGGATTCTTTTTTTTGGATGCACCAGGTGGAACTGGCGAAACTTTCTTTATTTCGCTAATTCTTGCTTAAAATCGATCAAATAATGGTATCGCATTGGCTGTTGCATCCTTATTTTATTTGTTTGAGACGTTGAACAGGAAACTTGGCGGCACTCTGTTACTCCTTTCAGGTAATTCCAGACAAAGAATTCCCATTATTCCGCGTTCAACGTTCGCTGATGAGAATGTTGAAAACATACAACTGAGAGTAAATATGCATGTTCAAATGATTCCATCCGATGAAACATTCTTAAAACAACTGTTAGATATAGGCGACGGAAAAGTTACTAAAGATGAAACTGGATGCATAAAATTATCGGTCGATTTCTGCATGATTTATTGATTCACAAGATGCTCTCATTGACCAGATATTTCCCGATGTTTACAGCCAATGTACAAATCATGAGTGGTAGCAAGAACAATTTTGGCAGCAAAAAATCAACAAATTAAATCTCAAGATACAACATTTGTTACCAGGAAACTTGGTGTGAGTTTTAAACTTATTGGGTTTACCAGGCATTCCAACGCTTAATTTACAACTGAAGGTTGAATCTCCGGTAATTCTGCTTCGTAATTTGAACCCACCACGGTTAGTTGTGCAACGGCGCGTGATTCGAAATTAAAAAATTTATGAAAAATGTTATCGAAGCCATAATTCTAAATGATTAATTTCAAGGTAAAAATATATTATTACCGTTTATAATTTTAATAAAATTAAAAAATTGTTTGATGATTTGTTATTTCAATATTTTGTCACCTTTAACAGTGCTCTATATCTCTACCACTTATAAATCACATCAATCGATTACAATAAGTTATTTATTTCTAGCAAAATATTCTCTTGAAATTATTTATATGACAAAACAACGTGTTGCGGGTCAGCTAGTCTTATTATAAATTTGTATTAAATATCAATGCAAAAGCTTTCATTTCATTAGATTTTCCAATAATAGGTTTCATTTTGAATAGTCCGTTATCCGAACAACTGTCACTTTTAACAGTTTATTGGCAATAAACCACAACTAAAAATAAAACAAAATAGAATGCAAGAACGCACTGAAATTTTTAAAATGCACTATACAAATTAAGTATAAATTAGAGTCGAGCACTTGGAGCTCGAATTCAAGAATGATTGCTAAAAAGGCTCTTCAGCTGGTGCGGTTTTTGAGGCAGCGATGGGATTGGATTTTATACATATTCAAAACTGTAAGGGTAAATGGATTCTATTCAAAAAAATTATAGCGGGGTTACATGACATTTCTAGAACAGTTGATTAAAATTGACCACCTAGATCTTGTTATTAGAAAAAACATTTGTTTCCAGTTAAAAGTCGAACATTTCCGTAAATGGATCGCTTAACTACCGTGCAAGGCATAAAATTGTTAAAAACCTAATACAAAAATGGTCATTCTTACACATATCGTCCTTTAAAAGGAGATTTTGGATTACATAATCGTCCTACTACGCAAGCAATTAGCAAAGTTCTGAACAATTGAAGAGACTGGATTGGTTACCTGGGAATCACCGTTTCGCTCGTACCTCTGAAAATATCGCTGCTGTAAGTGAAAGTGTTGGCGAAGACCTCGTGGTTCTCAGGAATTAGGACTGTCTTACGGCAAAATATGGCGTATTTTGCATTTAGATCTACACCTACATCTATTTGAAGTCTAGCTGACACAACAAATAAAGCCAACTGACCATTCACAGCCCCCTCTTAGATACGTCGAGTGGGTGCTTGAATAACAATCGGTGGCCGGCGATTTTTCTCCTGCTACGAAGCACGTTTTTCACTCGGCGGGCTTGTTAATAAACAAAATTGTTGTATTTGGGGTTCTGAGAATCCTCAATTAATTGAAGAGAGGCCAATTCATCCACAAAAAAGAACTTTGGTCCGGAGTTGTAATTGGACCTTATTTCTTTGAAAAAGATTATGCAACGATTTTCATCGTCAATTCCTAGCGTTTTGGTCACATGGAAACCGATTTTTTGCCTACTATTGAAGAATACGACTTGGAAAATATGTGGTTTCAACAAGACGGTGCCAGTAACGGTAAGAGTCATTTCCTGTCCGAGCAATTTTTCGTAGTACCGATATTAACTGGCCAATAAGATCATGCGATTTAACATCTCCGGATTTTTTTTTGTTGGGCTATGCAAAAGACCGTGTTAATGCAGATAGACCTTTGACTCTTGAGCACTAAACACCAACATTGGTCAAATTCTGACTGAGTGTTAAAAAGTGGTCGAAATAACTTTTCAATTTATAATATTTTTTCAATTTATAATATCATGTAAACAAATATTTCAATTAAGTTTTATTTACGTTTACTTTTGAAACCAAAAAATGGATAACCCTGTATATATCTGAATAGTTTATGCTTACTTTGTATCCATTTTTTTAGTTCCCCTTCCTGAATGTCCCTTTCTTCGTGCATTCTAATAGTTTTTTTTTCTATTTATTTTTATTTCCCCCCGGAGGATAAACTCAAATAATATCCGTACCCGTACCCATTTCATATCTACGAGTATCTCGCTTGATGATCAATTGGAAAAACCGTTTATTCTACTCTATTCTACCTCGAAATGAATCTTTTGTGTTCTCATTTCATTCCGAGAATCATCAATCGTCATAAAACGGAACCAACAAAAAAAATACAACAAAAACACAAATTTCTATTAAGTCCTTCTGGCTACGTAAGCTTGTTGGCTGGTTGGCTGGCTGACCATGACCAGTAAATCCATATTCTTTGTTAAATCTTCCTTGGGTTAATATCCCCTGTTATTCCGTTCGTTTATAAACTGTTATACCCCTTCCTATAACCAAGCAACCATCTACCATCCGAGATCACAAATCGCGAACTCATTCTGTGTCACCACCGAGCCGTAGTGCAATTATTTACGTTAGAATCTGATATGTAATTGTATACCTTACCTTCCTACGTACCGTATACGTTTACCCATCTTCCGTCTCTGATAACCTTGCTTACAAACCAACAAGGCACAATATGAGTTGAGTTTAGATACAGATACTTTCGTACGAACAGATACAAGATACATCGGAGGCAACAACTTTCGGAAAGTAAGCCAACGTAGAACAAGACCAGCTGTTAGATGCTGTTGCCTGCTGCCTCTTGGAAATCAGATACCGTACAATGACCATAATTGCCCTCGTGTACCTGGATACTTTTTCGTTGTTTAGCTGAATTGTCGGATTGGAACTGGGGAATTTGGACTTTGGAGTCTCTCAGGCACTACCACACCACTTGCCGCCACCGCCTGCAGCCATATCGCCGCTCCAACGAACGGTCTCTTACCTCTGACAAATTGCTTCCAAATACCAATTACATGGATACATGATAGTGAGATAGCAAGTTGTGTACCATGCCGCCACTAAGCTGGATTCTCCTGGACACCTCCTCCGCCGGCCTCCGCCGGCCTCCGCCCGCTCCGATCTGAAGTCTGACAGTTAAAATAAGGAACTTTTATTCTTAAGTTTGTTTTTATTTCTTGTTCTCACTGCCGCGCGGCGCGGTGACATAGTCTGTGGTCAAAAGTAGGGAAGCCAAATAATTCATAGATACTCTTCCATACCAACTTTCTGAGAGCTATAGAGAATAACCGCGTGTATATCTTCAAGATCTTAGAAATTTAAAATGCATAACATGTGTCATCTTAAACCTCGTGTAGTTTGTGGGCTTGAGTGTTTGAGAGTTAACTAGGTATTTATAGGTAGAGTAGGTATGTGCACGAGGGACCAAAACGAAGGAGCCAACGAATGAAGTTTCAGGAAGTCTCTTCTATAAGACTATACACTGCTGGTTCGGTCGCTATCTCATCGGTGCAATCTCAGAGGGATATCATGTGTAGGTAGGTTGTGCATCATAGAACAGCTGGTGGTTAGAGTGTTAGATGTGTTTAACCAGTCATCCTGGGGATGTTAAAGTGGTCACCATTATACAGGAGTGGTTTTGTGTACACATCATGTTCAAACTGCTCCCCAAACGAGTGTGATGATGCATCGCATAGTAAATACAAGAACAAGTGAAGAAGTAGGTAGCTTAGCTGTAGGAACATATGCGATAGGTATACCTACCTTCCTTAGCAATTTCGTCCTTGTTTTTAGTTTTCTTTTTAAATACTGACAGGTGTAACGCTGATGCTATTCCAAACTGCAACATACTTGCAATAATGGGGTTGTAAAGAAATGAGATCATTTTAGTTTTCTTCAAGTTTTAGAAAACACGGTAAGGGAGGATGGAACTTCATAGAACATACAAGGAAACGAAATCTATAAATAACATCTTTAAGATGTCAAAATGAGATATAGAACTTATGGAACGATAAATTCTAGCTTGGTGGCTTTTAAGTTCCTGGATGACTTTATCTTGTCGAAATAAAAGAAATGGCACAGTAGGACATGTATTAAGAAGTTTACGTCTAAGATGTTCTTTAGAAATTAACGAAAACGGTTATTTTGCTTACTTCATCTAAGAAAGTTTTAATAACTGTTTAATGTTTATATCATACATGTAGATCTTCATAGAAATATTATAATTTGTTGCTGAACCATTAGATTCATTGCTTTTACAAAAATACTAGATACTTCTTAAGCGGGTATTATTGCTCAAAAACACACCAAGTCAAAAGTTGTTAGATGTCTCATCACATTTTGAAGACTGTCAGATTAAAATATTTACTTTAGGACGTTTGTGTTATTTAACAGAACATGAAGCGATGAAATAAAAATAGTGTTGCATTTTTCTAGCAAAAAATTCTATAATATTGTTGTAGTAGTAGTTTAAGAAGATGTTTCAAAATATTTAATTTATTTCAAATAATTAAATTTAGGTTTTTTTCTGTTGCAAAAAACAAAACAATACTTTTTTATAGGATTATGATGTCCTTAATTAGAATATAGCCTTTACATTTGTATATCACACAAGGTTTTTAAAGTTGCTAACAGCAACCAAAAAGTAGGTTTTTGAGCCTAAATTAAATCTGAAAATATCTCTTAACAATAAATTGTGTGTGATAATTTTAAAAAGTACTTTAGATACAATTCCAGTGTCTTATTTAGATTCTGGAAATTACCATTATTTATGAGTATTTTAACTATTCGTCGAAAATATAAAAATACCTGTTTTTAACCTTATTTTTATATTTTTTTAATATTTGAAAAACTTTGTATACAGCGCAATTGTTTATACAAGATTTGTTATAAGAACAACAATTATTTTCAAAACGTTTTGACTTTTTCGTTTGATTTAATTTTTGGAAGACAGGTTAAACCTAACAACTTTTTAAGTTTTTTTTGTCGAATATTGTATGAAATAATATAAATTTTTTAACTGAATACTTAAAAAATTATTATGGATTTGGAAAACCATCAACGATTTTATTAAAAAAAGCTGTTTAATAAATAAAGATAACCGGAAAAAAAATTGCATACATGTTGTTTGAGTTTTTAAAGGTGAAATCTCAAAGACCTGACGTGATAAATTTTTTTTTGGATTTGAATTGAAGTAGAAAAAGAAAAGTTCATTTTTAGTGCCAGTAAGAAAACTTTGAAAAAGGCTGACTGTTAACTTTTTATTGGAGCATTTAATAATAATTGTTTTTTTTTGCAATAAGTCAAATTGTTATTCAAGGAAATTTTAAAAAGTTTGTTGTTAATAATCATACTTTAGGCAGTTTTTTCGAGGTAATCAAAAGTTAGAACAACTTAAGTGAAACATTTTTGTCTTTTGACAGGACAACATTTTATGTTAAAAAATTATCAACTTATTTTCTTTTCTTATTCTCTACTTTTTCTGATAGTTAACAATAATAATCTCTTTTCTTGCAAAAAACTATTGGTAATAAATGGGGCTTACAACCCAGAATCACGCATTGGCTATTTACATCGGTAATCAGACCGATTTTAATATACGGTGTGGCAGTATGGTGAGAAAAAGGTATAAACAGGGTTAAGTCAAATAAAGTCAAACGTTCAGCTTGCCTATGTAAAAGCGGATCGCTTCGTTCGACCCCATCTGCGGCACTGGACACCTTACTCTTTTAACACCCCTTGAAATTTTTAGCAAACAAATAGCTGCAAGCTCTGCTATTCGCCTTAAAGCTTCGTCGCAGTGAACTTACAACAACATTGGCCAGGAATTCTAAGGTATTAAGAATCAATTCCAAAGCACAAAGACTACACCATCTACCAACTGCAATTCGACAGAAATTTAAAGATTTCTATACCTCCCAGATCTTTTTGGTGGAGGTGTGTACTTTTAACGACTGAAATTTAGTCTCTCATTCTGTCTTCCTAATCATTGTAGCGTGTTCCAGGCGGAACTTTTGGCGATAAAAGAAGTCTTGCCCTGGCTTAAAGAAAACGTGACATCAACATCTGATATCCGTATTTTCTTAGATACCCAGGCCAACAAACTCTATAACAATTCATAACTCTTGATCATCTCTTATAGAGATGGCACAGCAGTCTAATATTCACCTTTGTTGGGTGCCGGGCCATAGAGACATTCCAGGTAACTTTAAGGCAGATGAACTCGCCAGGAACGGTCAGTACAGCAGATCTTACCAGGTTTGACACGTACTGGCATACCAATCGCTACTTTTAAACTGTTGCTAGTGCAAGACGCTGTGAGGAGGGCAGGCACCAGGTGGAACAACATCACAGCGTGTCAAGTCACAAAAAACATCTGGCCAACACTGGATTTAAAACGTTCAAGGTGCTGGCTCTCTCTAAGCAGATCGCATATAAGCTTGATAATAGGTGTCATAACCGGACACTGTCTAATAGGAATGCACACCACGAGACTAGGCATATTCTCAAATGACTTTTGCAGAAGCTGTATGGACGAGGAAGAGGAAGAAACAGTTTTTCATCTTTTTTGCAAATGCCCTGCTCTAGCTCGAAAACACAAGAATTACCTAGGAGAATTCTTCTTTAACGATCTAAACGATCTAAATCGTATCAGCATAATCAGCCTCTCACGTTTCGTAACGGACTCAAACTGGTTCCATTGAGCTTAGGAGGAAGCCTCAAGATTCATGTGGTATCACAATGAGCCATTAAACTGGCCTAAGTGTGTCCGTTTCCATCTTGGACAGCCACTATAACCTTAGGTAACCTAACCTAACAATAATATTTTGTATAAAATGAAATTAGTTTAAAGTGAACGCTAGAAGTCAATGTCAATGTATTTTCAAGATATTTGAGAAAAAAATGATTTTCTTCCACTTTTTTATTATATTTTATTTTTTATAAAAAAATTTACATTCGATTTCTTTAAAATTATATCGGACTATTCCAAAGGTAATATCAGGTAGCCAGTTAGTAATAAAAATGTTTAGCAAATTTTAAGATATATTCAGGTTTTAAAATGGTTTAAGTTTTTTAAATCATATTAAAAACTTGTTTGAATGGAAAGCTGTCAAGTTAGCTCTAGTTTTTAAAATATACAAATTATATAAGGTTTATAATTGTGCATTGGTAGAAAATCTAAACTGGTCTCAACACAAAATGTTTATGTTTAGATTTGTTGTTTCATTGATCATGCTTCCTGAGTTTTTAGCTTCCCATAGGAAGTTATTGTAATCGATCCGATTCGATGTGTCGAATTGAAAATTTTCACATATCTCGTCGTAAAGCTTTAAAGCCTTACGTTTGGAAAGTTTTTTTGTCGTCCAAAGCTCAACGGCTTTGTTTATAATTAAAAAAAGTGAAAAAATAAAATATTTGTCACCTTGAATATTTTACGAACAAAAAATTATTTTAACTGCAAAACAATTTTGTGCAAAATGCAGCAGTCCGTTTTTTTTTCATACAAAATTAAAATCCTAAAAAAACAGTACTCAAAATTGTTAAAAATTATTAGTTTTAAAAGAATTAGTTTCATTCATTGAATTTGGATTTGTTTACATAAAAAATAAAAACTTTTAAGAAATGCTACTAAAATTGTTAAAAATTTGTTTTCGGCTGAAAATCGCGCTTAAAAAAAAAATAGATTTTGAAATTAAGCTCTTTTATCAAATCAACATATTCTTAAAAAATTAAAAAAAATTTAAGAATAATTCAACTGATAACTTCTTGAACAAAGCACGAAAACTTACAAACCTTTTAAGCAAGACAATCAATGGGAAGTTATCAGTAATTATTACAATCAATCAATGTTATAAATCTAGTAAACTTTACACGTTTGTTAAGATCAAAAGCGATATATATAACTTTGTTGAATCTACCAGAATTAAAAATTAATTTTATGAAGTCAAGGGATACAAATGTTTACTCAAAGTGTGACAAATTTTTTAAAACCTGTATAAGTTAAAAAATCCTGTAAAGTCGTTAAAGATCAAAACACTAGTAACACTACGATCTTTCTCTGGAAGGTTTTTCAGTTACGTTAAATGTCTGATTTTAAGTCACAAAATCTAATTAATAAATTGGAATAGTAAATACATTTTTCTTTGAAAATTCAAGTATTTTTTTGAGGAATCTGAAATTGAATACAATGTTATTAAAGAAGTCTTATTACGATGAATAATATTTTATATATTACAAAAAAAACGTGTATTATTTTTTTTCTTTTAAATCCACAAAAAAAAATTATTTCCTGTCATTTTGTCACTGTTAAAAAAGAAACAACAACAACATGAATCAATTATTATTGTTTTTCCGATTTAGGGAAATAAATTCTTATGAATTCATATTGCAATGCTCTATCAGCACTTCTTATAGTCACAATTCTCACATTTTTCCTTCCTTCCTAATAATTTTTTACTCCCATATCTTCAATATAAACCTAAGCATAAAACAGCACAACATTTGGACTTTGAACTGTAAATTACTGTCGATACAATAAGTTTCAACTTCGCCTATAGCCATACAACGCTTAAGTTTGTAATTTAATATCTAGTGCATACCGCACCTCAATTCAATGCAATTCAATGATTACCTCAAAAAATCAAAGCGTACGACGACGGCGACGTCGTCATGTCGTACATACGCGGATTATAAACCAATCCAATGCAAAATTGTATCTTATTACCTTCTATAGGTGATGTCGAGAAAAAAGGAAACACAAATTAGAGGACCCTATATGCAATGCGGGTTGTAGTGTTAGAAACAATGCCACCACAAAATCACATTAATAACTGTAATTAGAGTTTGTTCTCAACATAATACTGATTGTAAAATGTATCTATCACAGAAAAACTAGGTTGATTATTCGTGTTGTATTTTATAACAGCCGAGATACAAAATAAAACCTCAAATCGATGTGTTAAATCCCTCTAGAGCTTACGTATTTGAAGATACTTTGACTATAAAATAAAAATTAGAACAAAATTGAAAACATGAAGAGTGGTATATAAAATGTATCCCTCGAGGCGTAAATTTACGCATTCAGCTAAATGACAATCAATTAAAAATTCGCACTATGAAAATGACATGCAAATTTTTCTTTTTGCAATTTATAGCTTTCAAGTACAATGTACTCAACGCAGCAGAGTTTTGTCATAGGCATTGATTTATTCAACAGGGTTACCATTTCTACGGTTTTATTTTCAAGATTTTAATCGAAAAACTTTAACGTGAACTAACACAAAAAAACGGGTCAGAAGTAAATAAGTTCTGTTTTATGTTTATTTTGTTATTGATGATGAATGGCTGAATTTACAACTTAATGAGAACACTACATAAAGCTTATGAGCACCAGCGTTACCACTTTACTTCAATTGAAGTAGATCTACTTCTTTTTTTCAAATAAATATAAAATCTACTTCCTACTTCGCACCATCATCAAAATATTGAAATCTACTTCATTTTCAATATCAGGTTTTTTACCTACTTCAATTTTAATAAAAAAAGATTGAATCTACTCCTTTTTTCTCTCACTCTTGTATGTAGTCTTAAAACTTTCTAGAGAATTAAAAATCGCTTGAGTATTTGCATTTGCAGTGAAGTTACGTCTTATCTTATGTATTCTAGGGTAACCCTTTTGTCATTTTCGATATACGTGAAAGGGCCTAAGGACCTTTATCATAATTTCTAGTCAAAAGGGTTGTTGAAAATGTCTAGGCTACTTGATTTTAGAAAATAATGCCCTAATTCTCATCGTTTCACATTTCAATAGACCAAAATTAATTATTGATTTTGTTTCGTTTTCAAACAATCCTTAATGACGTTTTTAAAGCTTATCGATCTTTCAATAACAAATTTACATACATACATAGTTTTATTTTGTAAATATCTTTATATATCATACATATAGGGCCTGTAAGGCAAGTTTAACATTCGTAAACAAATTCGAATTCGAGATTTTAATCAAACATGACATTACGATGTTAGAGAAGACGAAAAAAGTGGTCTCCCGATGTTTTCAGACTAAAAATAACAATACAAAATTTTCAATAGATTTTTTTTTAAATTCTTGCTAAAATGTATGTTCTTAGTTTAGTTTCTTTCAATATAAAAATATATAAAGGCTATCCCATCCCAGTTAGAACCGTTATTTTGTTTTTAAGTTTTCTCAAGAACTAATCTATTTTTTTTTGCCAAAAATATCATTGTTTTTATTTTTAATTTAAAAACAAATATTATTTTTTTCGAAATTTGATTTCTTGAAAATGGGTTATCATTTTTTACAAAATTGAAATGCCAGTCGTCTAATAAGAAGTTCAAAATTATATACCAAAAATATTATTAAACTAAAATTCGAAAACGATTTTAAAACGCAAATTTTAAAAAAATTATTTTTTCTTGAGAAATCAAATGGCATTTACATTTTTGAAAACAAACTTTTTTGCAGGTACATTTTAATTCAATACAGGAAAGAGTTATACCATTATACCATTATTCAATGGTTATACCCAGACATTTTTGAATATATTAGCGAGTTCATGCGAACTAGTCGTTCTGTTTGTTAATGTTTTAAGTTGGGCCCTAGTCTTATTTTGGATTTGATTGTTTGTTTTCAATATGAAAAGATATTTTCAAGTTGACCAAAAACAAAGATAAAAGGTTTGTTTATGTACTTAAATTGTATTACGATTACAATAACTATTTCTTGAAGAACTCTTTCTTTGCAATAAAAACATCCTAAAGTCATTTGATATGACCAACACGAGCCCAATCTTTTCTTTTTCGTTGCTAACAACCAAGATTTAAAATAAGAAATGTTACATTAACATATTGAAGTATATGATATGAAGCCTTAAATAATTACATTTTTTTTCTACTTTTTTATTGAAATAATATAATTTAAAAATATGTAAAATAATACGAAAAAGTTAATTTTTGAAATCTACTTCCATTTTTCTCAATCTATTTCACTTTTTTCCTAAAATCTACTTCCACTTTTTTTTTAGAAGTGGTAACGCTGATGAGCACTATATCCAAAAAAAAGTACAAAGGAGATCCTCAGAAAAAGTCAAGACCCCCATTTTGAAAAAAAAACTTAAAACACAAAATTGCCGTACAAGCATCAAAACTTTAAACGAGAAAGTTATAAAACTATTTAACTAATTGGAAAATTTAAATTAAAACCAAGAAACTAAAAATCGACCTAAAATTCTGCCCACATAGGCAATTTTCCAGAAACTAGAGACTAAATATAATCACATAACAAAAATCAAAATGTATATGTATCTGTTTTTCTTAGTGTTCCGTTCAGTTGACAACTTAGTTTCGTATCTATTTTATTAAGTGCGTTTTTTTGGTATTCCATAAATATAGTACAGTGAGAAATTGCCAACAAAACGATCCGCAATAGCCAGATTTTTGTATTCAAAAATTGGTACAATTGAAGGAAGATCTGTCAGAATAATAATAAACAAACACACAAATAGAAGAAAGTTTTGTGAAAATCAAAAGTTGAAATTAACTTAGTAAAAAACTAACTAAAACTAATAAAATGGAAAATTGTCAAGAAGAAATGGTAAGAAAACATCGGAAATTTAGATTCTATAAAACGAGTTCATTTAACAATTGCTTCAAGGAGGATGTTTGTTCGTAGACTTACATTAACCTGTGGTGTTAAATTGAACTTGAAGCTCTCCTCAATTCTATATATATCTGAACCGAGTTGAAATTAGTTTGATTCGTCTCAATTCCGGTCGGAGATCGGAGTCGAGTCCAAATTTACCAAGAAAATCCTGTGTGGAGGAGTTGGTTTTCAGATAATGCATTATGGTCTGTTTATTGCATGTTTGTGTACAAAAATATAGTTTTGGTTTAATCGAATTAAAAAAAAAAATACATGGAGTAGGTAGCATATTCTTATATGATGCTGAACAGTTCAGTTTTTCATTGTTTATCTTTATCTCACTTGCATTTCATAAGAAACACCGAATTATCATTTGCATTTTATAAAGTGCTGTCAAGGTTAATCATTTTTAATTCTTCTTGTGTGGTGGAAACACCATGTAGATTTATTTAATCGAAACTGAGATAAACCTTTGGTGGAAACATAGCATTTTCTACGGTTTTCTCTTGCAAAATAAGCCCATTTTCAGAAACAAAACTAAATAATATCAACAGATTGATTGATTTTTTTCCAAAATGGATACACATGATTCCAAATGCACAAATACTCAACGAACACATCCATCGAGATACAAATGCAATATCAATTGTACCGCCATTTGGGACCGAAATCACATAAGATCCATTCGAGACTCGTATAAATGTCAAAAACCCATCCATAGTAAGATTCTACTCTAACTATTATCGGTGTTTTTCATACTATGGATAATGTTTTAGTTGTTTGTGTAAAATCCTACTATACTATGAATAGATTTTCCAATAAAACACGGGTATTGTATGGGACAGAGTAAACATTTCAATGGAATGACCTGAAGAAATTTAAAAAAGAATATTTTGGAATTCAAAAATAGAAATTTTACCTCAATACTCTATTTCCATAGTAACTACACAACGAATTTGAAAAAAGAACTGTATTGAAGTCAAAAAATCGTATTGGTCCATGAAACATATGTGCTTACGATAACAGAATAGGCCAATAAGACCGATAAAACCCTTGCTCAATTTCGATCACAATATTTATAAAATAACACACCAAAGTATTGATCAATAAATATCGTAAAAAAAACATTAATTTTATAATTTTGTCCAAAAATGAATACTTTTATTTTTTGTTGAAATAAAATAAATGTATACTTTTTTGAAATTTTAACATCTATCGAGGACTTGTAGACGTTTCTAGACCTTACAATCTAAATCATTTCATATATATTTAAGTTCGGGAGTTTTTTGAGTTTAAACAAAAAGAGACTGGGGTTTAACCCACACCGATAACTTCCGATTCTGTCTTTCGATAAGTCTTGCTTAAGACTTTAACATAATATTCATAACAATATTTTGCGTGAGATAAATAACTTTAAATCAATATCTTTCTATTTCGAAAATTGTTACCAATATAAGTTTTGTTATTAGATTGTTAGATTAGATTTTTCTTTTAAAATTAATCAAAGAATGGAATCATTTTGAAGTCAATGTTTTCATTTATTTACGAGATTTAAGAAAACTATCAATTCTACTTTTCTCAATATTTAAACACATCTCAGAAATATTATTCTTCATTGCGTGAAATTATTTTGAAGATAAAATGTTTTTTGTTCGTGAAATATTTGAGGTGACACTTATTTTTTATTTTCAGTTTTTTTGATTTATAAAAAAAATCGGCGGCGGAATTTTTTTTAAAAATTTTATAAGGTTTGTATCACGTAACAATATTCAATATAAAATTTAATTTAAGTTGCTAGTGTTATTGGTTCGTCAGATATTTTGGGTTAACCAAAAGGACAAAAAGGACTCAAGTCCTTTCTGCAATATTTTATCGATACCTCTACTGGTTCTTGAGTCATGGATGAAGAAAATTTCGAGAAATTTCAAAATTTTCAATTCGTCAAATCGAACCGATTACAATAACGTTATATGGAAAGTTAAAAATTGGACTGTCTATAGATACAAACATTACTAGAGACACCAAATATGCCAACGAGACCGATAAAACTTTAATTACATTTTGGTCTAATATGTTTTGACCAAACAAAATTAAGGAAAACATCTATTACAGATATATTAAACGTTTCCAAATTTGTTGATACCAACCTAACCCATTTTGGTAACAAATATTTACATAATTAAAAAAAAATTAAAAAATTTACAAGAAATATTTTATGATACAAACAAAAATTAATGATGATATTTTCAAAATACTTGAATGCAGCAAATATTGAAATTTTATTGAGAACTGTTTAAAGTTTTTTTTTTTTTTAAAAACTGTCAATTTGATTTTTTTCAAAATTATATCGAATGTTGAAAACAATATTTCTTCTATAAGATAAAATTAGTTTGAAGCCAATATTTCAAATTTTTGAAAAGATATTTGAGTCGAAAATCAATTTTTACCAACTTTTGTTAGATTTTTTTTAGGTTTTTAATTTTTTTTACAAAAACTGTTTATTTGATTTTACTCAAAATTTTACTGAATGTTAACAACAATATTTTTTGAAAGATAAAAGTAGTTTAAAGCTAATATCTCAATTTTGAAAAGATATTTGAGTCGAAAATCATTTTTTACGAACTTTTGTTAATTTTTTTTAAGGTTTTTATTTTTTGTAATAAAACTGTCAATTAGATTTTTCTCAACATTTTTCAGAATGTTGAAAACAACATTTCTCATAAGATAAAATAAGTTTGAAGCCTAAATTTCAAGTTTTTGAAAAGATATTTGAATCTATATTAATCAAAATAATCACCTTTTTTTTAAACTGCTATGGTAAAAAACCACCCACGTAATTTTGTTTAGGACCCTTTCTGCATCTTTCTGCTTTATTATCTGTATAATAAAATTAATTTGAAATCGATATCTCTTCTGGTTCTTGAGCTATGGACGACGAAAAAAACGTCGCTTACACACGCAATCACAGACATTTTTCTAAAAATCTCTTATTTTGACTCTAGGAACCTTGAAACGTCGAGAAATGTCAAAATTTTTAATTTGACAAATCGGACCCATTACAATAACTTCCTATGGGAAGTAAAAAATAATCTAATTTAAAAAAAATCTTTAGTATTTAAATAATTGCGGTTTTGTACAAAATTTGTCGTTCAATTTGTTTTCTGTTTTTGCAGTTAAGTTTTTTCAAAATCCTTACAAAATTCTATAACTGGTCACCCCAATTATATTTTACTATGTACCAGAGAGCAGTGTTTGTGCATGTGCAAGTTCAAAGCCGTTTTGATGATGCTGGCAAAAAGATACTTTTTGTTTTCATTCAATTATTTTTCGTTGTCCAGCTTTTTTTTTGCGTATACTCGTAGCACTGCACGAATGCGATGAAAGCCGGACGGTGCGGTGTTAGATATAACCTAACCTAACCTAAGCTTAATGGTGCAATCAACCGCAGTTTGTTGTTATAAAATTGCATCCGACTGTGTTTACTAATTGAACTATTATCTCGTCGCGTATCTAATCCTAAACGGATATTATCTGTGTTGTATTATAGTTGGTGTGGTATTTCATTTTTATAGTTTTATTTTAGTTTGTTTTTATAGTTATAGATAGTTTAATGGCTCTATATTACATAGTAGTTTCGCGTGGGTGTGACATGAATTGGATTTAAGTTTGTTACCTTAAAGTTTTAGTTTTTAATTAATTTTACTTTCGGTATGGAGTAAGTTTTAGTTTTTGTAATGAAATTTGAAGAGTTAATCAAGACAGTTTCCAGAAAGCTAGTCTAAAATTGTCCCCAATGTTTGCCAGTGGCAAATTGGCAGAAGTTATTTCGTTCAAAAAACAAAAAAAAAATAGTAAAAAAGTGCGTATACGCCTGAGTGTACCAATTATGTTTTTCTAGTTTAAAAGTTGTCTTAATGTTTCAAAAACCTAACTCTAACACCCTGTATTTTCCTTAATTGACAGGGTGTCAAAACTTCTTTTTTTTTGTTCGCATCTCTTTAAATTAAATCAAGATATAAAGCCTGGGGGACTTAAAAGATTGTTCCTTTTCTTTTATACACATACACACTTCCCGTACAAGAAAAAAAGAAGGAAATCAATATCGGAAGAATATTTACCTAGTGGAAAAACTTGCATTCCGTTAAACGCTTGCGGCACTGAAAAACACATAGAAAATAAAGAGAAAACTTGGAATTTTAGAATGTAGATTGCTGTGAAAGATGTGCCTTGCCTTGCCGTGCCGTGCTGTACCTCTTTGCTCTATAAACACAGCCATACGCGTATAGCCATAAGCACCTATATCATATTGTAGTTCTTTAGTTCTAGGAAGTCAACAGATAAATTCATCGCGTAACCTCAGGTTGGCTTTTAGGTTGCACTTTTGCCATGAATATGCCATGATGACGGCATGAAAATCCAATACCTTTACTCTACATCGACATCATTCTCATATAGGCTAGATACTATAGTTATAGGTTTGCCAGGAAGGTTCTTCTTGTTGTGATATTGGGTCCTTTAAGCTAAAGCCAAGATAATGTTTACTGGATTTATTAGTTCGTGATAGATGAATGTGCAACAGAGTAACAAAGCTACGTATATGATTTTGGAAAGACGTAAGCAGATTGGAGTTCTATTAGGGGAGAAGACTGGAGAAAGATAAACCTATAGCTTGCAACAAAACCAAATATTCAACATACGAATAGAGTTCGTTTTACCAAGAATATACACTACACTTCATACGACCAAAGCCATCAGATGTATGAAACCTTTGTAATCGGAAAAGTAGATAGATACATGTGTATATGTTTTTGCAATGTGCGGTTTTTGAGTGAGGTAAATATTTGTGGTTGTTTGTTGTACTGAGTACCTCTCTGTTGTAGATACTATACTATATAGTCTTTCATCATTGCGCACTAAGTGAGAAGAACGAATGTGCTATTTAGCTACATATAGTATCTAACTACATGTGTGCTTTGATTATGGTTATTGTGTTGATGTTGATGTTACTTTAATCATTAATCTTCTAAAGCGAGTCTCAAAAGGCAAAAAAGATACAAAATAAAAGTATCACGAAGTTGAATGGGGTTTTGTGTGAATAAAGAAGGTATTTTGCAAGCTGATGTGTAATATAATGCATTATGAAGAAGAATTGAATATTGTACATATAAAGTCCACTAATCAAGAAATACTATACATTACATACACGGCTGTAGGAATATAATGGACTTAATTAAGGTAAAAGGTATGTAGGGCCAAAGAAATGCAAAATTAGACGATATTCACTGGATTATTCGGGATTCCTAGTTTTGATGAGAGAATAAGTCATTAATTGGGGTGAAGATGCTTAGTGGAGTATTTTATGCTTTGTCAAAGACTTTTTTATTTCACATAAAAGTTATTGTAATTGGTTTACAAATTCAGGATACTTATGTCCATTGGTCAAATCTCGAAAATAAGCAGTAATATCTACTTCAAATTGTGTAATGAATGTAATATATTAAAATTTGCAAAAAGGACTTTCATGTCGGTCTCAAATATACCATAGACAACACTGCTGAGTTCCGATTTGTGCACGTCTATGAGAGTTTATATGAATATTAATAACAACATTTTGTTTAAGATAAAAAGTTTCAAGTGAATATCTTTTTTTTGTTCTCATGTTACTATAATTGAGAACTATTTCTTAAGTTTAAAATTTTTTTGTAGGTTTTCATGTTTTCTAACTAAAAGTTGTCAATGGTATTTTTCTAAAAAATCGACTCTAAACACAATGTTTTGCATTTGATAATGTAAGTTTGATTTGAATATGATTTCCTTTTTCCAGCGATTTTAGTCGAATACCATTTTAAGTAGCATTTTTTGAAAGTTATACTTAAATAAAGAACCAATTTTTTGTAACTTTAAATACATTTTTTTGTTAAAAAACCTGCCACTTTATAAGAAAACTGTTTGTTTATTTTTTGTAAATTAAAACTAATTTGGTATTGCTTTACAATGTATAATACAAAATTTAATTGAACTGCTCTTATTGGATAGACAAATATTCGGGATCAACCAAATTTTTTACTTTTTTTTAAATTGCTTCTTTTGATGTTATTATCTATAAAACCAAATGTATTTGAAACCGATATGGCTTAAAATCACGAAGGTTGCAAATTTTGAAATTGGTTTGATGACAAAAAAAATTACAAGCTAAAATGATGACTTTAAGCTTGTACTGTTTTAAAATTTGTATATTAATAAACTTTGAATTTATCAGAAATATTTGTTAGTATTAAATATCTTATAGAAACCATCAATTTGGGAACGCTTTTCTAAGTTTGATAAAATCGACAACAACAAAACAAAGCACATAATTCAAGCTTTGATTTATAACATGGGTGTATTATGTATCTATATTAAAAAAGCAATAATGAAAACAATACATACAAAATGTTCTACAAGTAAAATACGTCAAATTATGTCCGGGAACGTTCCCGAAATGACCGTTCACGAAATTACGATTTCAAAGCACTTTGATTATACAGCGGCCATCTTAAATGCGATCTGACTTTGTCAATAGGAACATATTTGAGGTTTCATTGTTATTTCGGGGCGTAAAAAAGAATTTTATCAATAATTAAATGTAATAAATCACGGAATGACGGACTATTGATGTACGCTCTACGAAAAATGAATAGAAAGGTACTTAACATTTAAATATAATTTTTATGACGAAAAATACGGTGACAGCGGGCTTTGTTATTGTTCACTTCCTCGACTGACGTTTGACCCCATTGATTCGCATTTTTATAGTTAAAAATAAATAATCTTTTAGTATCCTCTCTAAGACTACATTTAGTATAAAAAAAAATACGGTGCACTTAGAAATGACCGGGGTTAAATACCTTACATTTTTCAATTAAATTTTGCACTTGTTGTTGCAGATTGTAAATTAAGACGTGTTCCTATAATGATTTTCTATGTGTGTATATTGATTTCATTTTAAATTTACCTTATCAATAAATTATATTGTTTGATGGACACAGAAAACAGGTTAGATTTAGTATTTTAATAATTTTGTTTTTAATTCAGTCAAGAATTAAGACATTGAATTGCTAGCAAAGCCAATTCTGCACCTTGATGTTTTTGAGCCATACATCCTTACCGAATTTTAAAATATGTAAAACCAAAAAAAGCAGTCTGAACTTAAGGAATAGTTTATTAGTCTTATAAAAAAAAAAAAAAAATTAAAAAAGTAAGTACACTTCGTGTCACAAAAAAAAAGACAAGGTTTATTCCTTTTTTATTTGCCGATATTTTTAAACCCTTAGGTTTTTTGAAAAAACCTTAATATGGAATGAATGAGGTAAGTATTGTATTATATTGCAAGCAAACGTTTTTGGATTAAGTTGATATATAGAAGTTGTATGACGGTTGTTCCCAAGAAAGTTGTTTGTGTGTCACCTTAATAGGGACAAGACCCAAATTAAACTTTAAGACCCTTTAAGTATATAGGTAAATTCTTTTTGTATTGAATGGATTAAAATAATTTTTAGTAAGGTGTCCTTGCTCCTGATTTCTAAATTACTTCTAGTAACCTGTGGAGTATGGATTTATAGATTGCTCCCCATTCTATTACAAGGCATTTTTTACTGTCCCGTTTTTCGAGACAGATTTTTTCCTTTCTTAAATCATGAACATAGCAGCTATATCCATCAGGTCCGTCCAAATTATTTTTTTTTAATCGAAAAAAACGGTGATTTGTTGCAAAATTAAGGCGTGCATTGGCTCTTGCGTGCAGCATTCTATGGCCTCTTTTACAACTACCCATACTTACTGATTCCATCAAATTAATACTCGTACTAATCTCTAAAACAATCAGAGTATCCTTCTAAAACACACTAATGGTAAATTTAGATCTTGTCCCTGTTTATGTGACACGAAGTGTATTGTATACACCGCCGCGAAAAACTATATTTTTTTTTTATAATATGCCCACAATTAAGGGGGTATTAATACCCTTATTATGTGAAAACACAGTGTGAGCACTAGTAAGAGGAGAGATAGGGTGAAGGGAGGTGTCTTTGAACATTGGTTTTGAATACATAAATATTGCAATGGCTGGGAAAAAAAGAGTGGGGGGCATTCCACATTCACGTAGTACGGCTACAGAACGAATCTCTGTACTGGACAGTACGAAAGTAGTTGAGCTCAAAGGTATAATGATAAGCATTCCTAGAAGCGCGAGTATAATGGTTGAACAGTTTAAGGGGAGTAATACAGCTGGCTATTTCTCTTGAGCATAAACCGTTAAAAATAACGAAAAGAGGGTGAGACAAGAAACTTTACGACGATGTTCAAGCGACGTAAATGATCCTATGATATTGTTATCACCAATTAATGTTTTAAATGCTCTACGTTCCATTCTGTCCAAGAGGCTTAATTAAGTTGGAGGTGGCCCAACCCAGAGATGAGATTTATACTCAAGCTTTGTAGATAACAGCCAGATTAGAGGGGAAAAAACTGTGTTTTCGAAGCATTTAACTCCACGCGGTTTTTTAATCCCCATTGTAGAATTCTTTTTAGGTCGGAATGTCGTAGCAGTTCCATATCCGAAGAAGAATGATGTAAGCCTTAAAACGAATATAAAAAGCTGAGAGTCTATTGTCAGAAAAATAATGTATTGGATTAGAAATTGCAGACAGGAGATCATTAGTCAAAATGAGAAAGTGTGTTGGAGATAGAACAGAGCCCTGGGGCACATCAACATTTATTTTGTGGTTTTCAGATTTGAACCCATCCAATACTACCTGTATTGAACGATCCGAAATGTAATTACTAATCCAAGCAAGGATTAGTGAAAACGGAAAGCACGCATTTTCGATAAGAGGACCTGATGCCAAACCCTATCAAACGCTTTTGAAATATCAAGTCCAATAATCTTACTTTCTCTAAAACGATGTACAAATTTGCTCCATTGTTCGGTGATATGAATCCTGAGATCACCAGTGGACCTATTGCTGCGAAAGCCGAACTGAAAGTCATTAAAAAGCTTTCGGTCTTCGAGTTATTTCTAAGCTTATAATTTATCAGCGTTTCCAGGACCTTGTAGGGTGAGGAGGATTCGATTTTTTTGGAATAGTCTGGACAAATGCTGTTTTCTATCTTCTCGGAACGAGTTCTGAGGAGTATTACAGATGAAAACATTTTAGTTGTTAAGTTAAAATAAGAATGGCACATGCTCGAAATTGCAATAATGTAAAAAATAATGTATTTCCTTCGCAAAAAAAAGAACAAACAACATAGAATTGGAGAATCAGGGTATTCTAAAAAATATAAAATAAACTACTTTGGCTCATTCTGCCAACAAAATCTTAAAAGAATTTTCAAATGACGAACGGAAAATTATGACCTATTACCTGCTAAAAACAATTCTTTAATATTCATAATAATGTCTAATTAGGACGTCATAAGCTTCCTTTAAAAAGACCTTAATTTCATGGATCTAAAGAGGGAAGACATTAAACCAATGAACCTAATATCTGTTCATCCAGACTTAAGGCTGTAAATAGGTCTGAGCGTTTCACACCGCACTTTATTTCTTGACTTACTTTTAAGGCCTAAAATCCATTTTCGCAAACTTAAAGTTTAATAAACAATATAACTTTCTATGTATAACTTCTCACCTATAAAAACTTACTGTAATTTACTTACAATAATAATTTTTCAATTTTTGGAAAAAAGCAAATAATTAAAATAAAACTCTTGAATACAAAAAACTACCAAATTATTTGGTAAAAGGTCTTAGTTAAAATAAAATATTAAAAATTTTGTTTCTTCTTATTTTTAAGTAAATGATTGAAATGTTTTCAAACAGACATTATTCGAACATTTTTCTTAAGGTGTAATTATTATTTTTAAATCGAAATCGCAATATTTATTGCAACATTCGTCATTAAGGAGTGATAAATGATATAATATAATAGCTAGTATAATAGGTTTGTATAATTACTTACGACAAAATCGTTTTTAATACCTGAAATTAAAATAAAGAAAGGAATTAATTAGTATAACTTAAAGTCAATTAAAACGAAATCAATCATATGTCTGTGAATTGAAATTAATAAAATTTTCCCAAAAAAGCAAAATCCCCACTAGCCAAGTGGTTAATTAAGGATTAACATCATCCAAAAAAACCTGAATGTGACACAAATCAAATTAACAGCAATTAAATCAACAAAACAAAATTTTTGTATCTAAAAACAAAATAAACAACATCAAAACAAAATTCTATTCTTGGAGTACATTTATTGTGCAGTAGCCACCGGTTGATGTTCCATACACAAAAAATAATCATTTCTACAAAGTTACATCATTTTGTTTGCAATAAAATAAAACAAAAATAGAAAAATGCCATCAGCATAATTATACAGGTTGTTGAAATGTAGAATAACAAATTTTCAAAGAAACATCATTCAAACGCAAGACATCAGAAAAATCACAAAATTTTACTCTACACATCTTGAATTCTTGAAAACCAATCAACTATATAGAACCGTGAAATTGTAAACAAAAATAGATATCTAAAGATCGTTGTTGTGTTTAATATGGCGTTTGACCTGCCGTAAATAAAAAATAAATAAACAATTTCGACATCAAAAATGCCAATCATACATAAATACGTTTTGAAAAGAAATCATTGACGTAGATAATTTCGAAAGTTGTCGTAATGTAGAGAGACGTAAAAGTTGTAAGGCTTTGTTGCTGAAACTGATTTAGTCGTCGAAATTTCATAATTCTAGAAAGTTTATAATTTCTTCTAAAAAATAACTCATTCTTGTTAAGAAATAATTTATACGTACATTTCAATACCATCCCAAACCAAATTAAGGTTACAGTTAAACCAAATTGACATCTTTTTAATTTCATCAAATTTTCAAGGTGAAGTGTCAAAGAAAATTTTTGTCATATTTAAAAAAGAAGCTTCAGAATATTCAAGATACTTCTTATGAAACGAAAATCAAAAACAATTCCAAAGAAAATCTTTATAAATAAATAAAAATCAAATTCAGGTTCATGACCGTTTTACTCGATGAATATTTTCAAATTTGCTTTTCAAAATCATCAAAGCATTTAATTTTTTTCATTTATTTTTTATTTATTTACCTTAAAATACATAACATCTTTAAAAATATAAAAATGTTAATTTTTTATTTTTTCATTTAACAATGTCGTCTCACCTCAAATGATGAGGTGAAACACGAACAACGTTATTTTTCTTCAAATACGTAATCGCATAATTTATAATTTTGCGTCGTTTTTAATTGGAAAATATAGAGATTTAATTTTTTCAGACAAGATACCTGTGTTAATGAATGAATTTTGTAATTTTTATATTTAGTACAAATGTTTTCGTTTACATTTTGTCAACAAAAAATTAAATGATTGATGGAGTCGTTAGTTCTTGCTGAAAATAATTCTCAAATTTGTGTAGAAAATTTTTTAAAGGGATTTAAGTTCACAGGACTTTTTCTTACTTTCTCAAGTTTTAAAGGATAAAATGACATAAATGACGATGTGGTATACATTTTGAAATAAAATGTGAATCCAAAAAGTATATTTCAATGGAATCAGTAAAAATATAACAACGACGTAAATACGAGATAAATATGGTAAAAATACTTTTACGGCTGCGGAGGTGCCACAAACCACAAGAATTCAACCAACAAAAACAACGTGAAAGTGAAAACAATTTCTCTGAAGACAAAATAAATATTAAAATTAAATGAAAAATAAAAACATTGTACGTGATGAAGACAACCTATTCAAAAAATCATCGCACCATATCGATAATGAAAATATACGTCGATATCAATACTAAAACCACACATTAAGATATGAGATACAAATCGATTTTATTGGGGGTAGTATCTCAACCCCATAGTACAAAATAAGTGCGAATGAAATATACTCTTAAATTAAGTGGGAGTACTTTGTTTTGGGGTAGAAAGGAATTTTTTATTGGAGATGAAAAAGATAAGTGAAATGTGGTGTTTTTTGTTTTGTATTTGTATTTCAATAAAAGAATGTTTGTTTTGTATATTTTATACTAATCAATAAATATTCAAATTTGTATAGATTAGCTGACTTAATTACTGACGTAGTTCCTTTTGTTCTATATTATATCTTGAATTTTATTTTGTCCCTAAAAAAATTAACAAAAACTTGAAAACTTAAATAAAAATTCTAAGTAATTGTATTTGATTTTGCTTTTATTTGAGTACACTGAAAGTTATTACTAATTAAACAAATGAACTTGCAACAAAGTTAGCCGACAACGACTTGCGTCGTTGCAGTTAACAGAAATAAAAACCTAAGCAAACACAAAGTACAAATTTTGTGTGTTTAGTTGAACAGAAAAGTTTTCTTCAAAATGTTTATTAAATAAATACAAAGAAGCACTCTAATAGATACTTTTTTCAACGTTGTCTATTATGATGAGGGGTGAACAAATTGGGTATAAATTTATTGACTAAATATATTACAAAGTGTTTCATTATTAAAAGTCAACTTCAATCGATTGAGGGTATAGTGATTGACAATAATTAATTGATTAATAAAAGGGGTGAATAGTTGAGGTCGTGAAAATTTGTGTCTTATAACATACGAAATTTAAATAAGTATAATAACTATAACGTTTTGAAATGTTTAATCTATTATTACACAAAGACTACATGAAAGTGAACATTTTTGAAGGATAAGGCATGTTCTTAGGAAATGCGTTACATTTTCGGTTTCTTTTGAAGATTACATAATTTGCACTGAGTGTTGTGGTTGGAAATTAGTGGTTGGTTTTAAGCGCAACATTTCTCCTCTGGTTTTGAAAATTACTGCTTTTGTACTGA
Source organism: Eupeodes corollae (assembly GCF_945859685.1). Taxonomy (NCBI): domain Eukaryota; kingdom Metazoa; phylum Arthropoda; class Insecta; order Diptera; family Syrphidae; genus Eupeodes; species Eupeodes corollae. The sequence goes on from NC_079147.1 coordinate 281,283,393, forward strand.
TAATATATAGATCGTCGAAATAAGTGCTCACACCCATGTTGTTATTTAATTTTCTATATAGGATTCGGGGCTCACATTGTTGAGGGGACTCTGAAAAATTGTACATACATTTTTCCTATCCTCCGTTCCTAATTCTAGTCAAGTCCAATCGTGATAGAAATTATTAACTTTTGATATGTACTGTAGAAAAATCTTAAATGTAAAGATATAGAGTGGTGCCACTCCTTTCTCTAGGTGCAGTATATAAATAGGTGTATATCTTGGACCCGGTCCTTTTTTGTAATAAAGTATCTTCAAAGTTTTTCTACCTCCTCATACTGCTGAAACCCCCATACCTGGTCAGCATAGCATAATAGCGATCGCATTACGGCTTCAAATAGTTTACTCTTTGTGCTTGAGGAAATATGCTTTGTGATTAAGAGTCCTTTCGAGCTGCAGTTGATAACTTTGTTTTGCTTCGATTAGCTTCGCCTTCAAGTGTATTTTAAGAACAAGCGATGTTATCATGATTACCCCCAAATATTTATACTCAGTCACCACCTCACCAATAGTGCTTTAATTGTGTCACCAGAGAAACTAATACGAGTTGATAAGATCATCTAGGAAAAGAGAGAAGTGAACTGGGTTTAGAAGACAGCTTTGTTTAACACCTGATGTACGTCGTGTGGAACCATTCTGATCTTTCTGTTAAATTCCATACCGTTATTTGGTTATTAGCATAGAACCTTTTCAGCGTATTCAACATTATTGTGGATATTCCTTGTAGCTTAGATTGAATCGAACTAAATGAAGTGTATAACTTCTATCCATCCGTGAGGAATAATCTTTCGATACATGTCAAGGAAAATATTTTTTGAACTTTCAGAATTTTTAACTTCCCATATAAAGTTATTATAATGGGTCCGCTTTTTCAAATTGAAAATTTTGACATTTCTCGACGTTTCAAGGTGCGTGTTTACGTACATGGACTTCACTTGTTCTTGAGTTCGTACGTCCGTACGGCCGTACGTTTGCGACTTTTTTTCGTCGTCCACAGCTCAAGAACCGGAAGAGATATCGACTTCAAATAAATTTTGTTATAGGTACAGATAATCAGGCAGAAAGATGCAGAAATGGCTCTCAAGAAAATTGAGCATGCGCTTTTTTTTACCATAGATGTTTAAAAAAGGTGAAAATGTTGGTTAACTCTTAATATCTTACGAACCAAAAATAGTAGACACATTTTATTTTATTGCACTGTGATACCAAACAAATATATTTTTTGAAAAAAATCCAATTAACGTTTTTTTTATAAATCGAAAAAACTGAGAAAAAAAATTTTACGAATACAAAATAATTTCATCTCCAAAACAATGACGTCCAACGAAAAATAAGTTTTTAACATCTAGTAATTGACAGTTTTTTTTTATAAAAAAAATAAAACCTAAAAAAACATTACTAAAAGTTGGTAAAAATTGAATTTCAACTTAAATCATTTAAAAATGTTGAAATTATGGCTTCCAATTAATTTTAACTTATAAGAAATATTGTTTTTATCATTCTCAATAAAATAAAAAAAAAATCGAATAGACAGTTTTTTTACAGAAAAAATAAACTTAAAAGAAAATTTAACATAAGTTGGTAAAATTTGATTTTCGACCTAAATATCTTTCCAAAAACTTTTCATCATCAAAAGGAATATTGTTTTTAACATTCACTTAAATTTTGAGAAAAATCTAATTGACAGTTTTTTTTACAAAAAATAAAAAACTAAAACTTGGTAAAAATTTCCTTTCGATTTAAATAGCTTTTCAAAAATTAAAAGTAGTATTGTCTTCAAACTTTCTTTATTTCAAAGAAAGTATTGTTTTCGATATTCAGTAGTTTTTTTTATAAAAATCCAACAGTCCTTTTTTTATAAAAAAAATAAAATCTACAGAAAACAGTACGCAAATTTGGTAAAAATTGATGTTCTGTTCTTGATATCCCTCAAATTAAATTTATCAATTTGTAAAAATTTAAGCTACTAAAATTGGTAAAAATTTGTTTTCGACTAAAAATCTATTAAACAAAATTAGATTTTCAAACCAAACTATTTCTTTATATAAAAAATGTAATTTAATTTTTTTAAGAATAATTCAACTAACAACTTTTTTAGCCCAACACGAAAACCTACAAGACAGGATGGGAAGTAATCAGTGTGGTTCACATCTAAGACTTTTTTCCATTTCTTGTCTGGAACCCATAGCGTAAATGTGTCGGGAATCACCCCAGTAAAGATTTTCAAGAAAGAGTCCATAAATAATATGCCACTATAGCTTTTTGGTTCGTTCACGTCACTATCCTAAAAATTTTAAAAACTATATTCTTTCCGAAGCTTTCCCCTTGAGTGATCTGTTTGTTGTATTAACAAGTTTTCAGAAGTGTATTTACGAAACGCAATCTTTTCCTAGAGCTTTACTGTTGTTGTATCTTTAAAGCACAGTCTTTAGTTCTTGAATTGTAAATGCTTGATCAAGAATTTCGCTTTCGACTGTTAAAAGTACAATGTACTAATAGTCCTTAGGGTCCAAAATGACTAGATTAAGCCACCTGAAGTTTTCATTCTAGCTGCTTCACATTTTCCATTATACCATGCGTCCCTCCACGGTTTGCTTGGAGTAATTGGGCAGCTTCCTTGACACACGCAACTAATTACTCAACACCACTTATCGACTGAATTTGATCTTCGTTTACAAGACTCGGACTGATTGGCATAACATCAAAAACCGTTCCTTCCACTGGAGCTTTGGTATTATTTTTAGACTTTTGTTTTGTTGTTCTGATGTTTTGAGTACAACAGTTGTTCCACTGTTAAGTCATTTGCGTACTTTAAGTATGTTTAGCACAGAAATATATTTGTACAACCTTATAAGGCTTAAGAAAGAAATGAAAAAAAAAAATTATTTGCATATGTTTTAAGATTGATATTTTTAGGATTAAAATCACAAGGTGATTATTTTTGAAACTTATGTTTTTATATTTCATTAATAATTTTCTTGTAAAAATACTTCTAATTTACATTTTTCAACTTTTCACAATCTCGGGATAGTTTTTGGAGATCTCAAGAAGCAGAAAAGTTATGAATTCAAATAAATGTTGTCTCACAACTAATATCATTAAAAGGTGAAAGAATTATTTTTCGTGAGGGTGAACATTTTGGTTGATTTTTAATATTTCACCTAAAAAACTATATTATTTAATTTAATTGAATTTTAATTTTTCTTATAAAAAAATTGTATTCAAAATTGATGTGATTTTTTTTTAATAAAATTAAATACCAGGAAATGTCTTGTTTAAAAGTTATTTGGAACTAATAACAAAATAATAATTTGGTATCATAATGACTTGATCAATTTTATATCAAAAAATTCAATCAATATTTTCCCCCTGGTTAAACCAAGTCATAAATTTCACTAATGTTGTTTTGATCAATTAATCGAAATATTTTATATGAACATTTACAATAAAAATGTTAACACTCTACAATAATGTATTTTGGAATCCTACATTCTGTGCTAAAAATTATAATAGCTGCAATAATTATACACTTTTCTGATTCGGTGGTAAACTTACTAAATTTTGTATTTATATTTGTTTTATGTTGTAAAATACGAAATTTTAATTCAAATTGAAATTGTATTTACAGCGAAATTTTGCTTTGGTCCTTTCGAACATCGAATGCATACCCTATGGAAATTACGTGCAACAAATATCATGTACTTTCAACAAAATACCAATAGCTCATATGAATATTGACATTCAAATGATGAAACGAGTTGATGATCTTCGTTTGGATTTTATCGTACATTTAGAAAGACCAACAAACTCTTATATACTCTTAAGATCCTTAGGTATCAAAACTTGTGATTTATTTCATAAGGATATAAAAAATCCAATTTTAAGAGCATATAAAATACTACTGAGTCGAACAGGTCCATTACCAGAAACTTGTCCAATTAGAAAGGTCAGTTTGTTTCCTTATTTCATATATTAAATAATTGATTTTTCATTTTTAAGGATTTTCATTACCAATTTCGAAATATGACACTGGATGCTGAAGACTTTCCATCGTTTGTACCGGAGGCTTCATTTAAAGTGATTGTCATTTTATATGATAGAAAATTTATGTATTTGCATACAAAAACTTTGGGTCAAATTGTTCACAAGCAGACGAAATTAAAAAAAAGGAAATATGGAAAGTTACAAATTAAACAACAAATTAATTGAATTATATATTATTAATGTGCTAAAAATGTCACATTTTGAATAAAATTTTACCCATAATATTTTGTTTCACTTTTAAATAAACCAAATAAATAAACCGAAATTATCTTTTTATTAAATAAAAGAAATTCCTGAAACCACGAATTATGATTTAACGAAACATTAAACTCTGAGACCAAGGTCTGATTGAAAGCCATACCTAGAAAAAGTTTGAGATGTTCCAAAAGGGTATAGAACTCCATTCAATTAAAAAAGAAAAATAAACCTTATTTTCAGATTTTCCAGAATTTCAAAATACATTTTAAGGGTACTTAATGGGATCTCTAAATTAATACAAAAAGTTGTAACATAAATAAGTTCTGAAGTTTTTCATTAAATTGAGAAAATTATGGGTCCCAAAATTCTGCACAAAAACAAGTAACTCAAATTTTGTACCAAAAAGGTTTGAAGAGAATTCAGTAGAAAAAGAGTCAGAGTTTTGAATAAATTCTAAAGAAAACGCCCCCATTGATTGAAATAATTTTGTTTTACATTCTTAATATAATTTGATTTTACTTTCTCCAAAACGTATTTATTGCTTTTTCATAAAAAAAGTGAATACCAATAAAGGTTCTAAGAAGAATACAAAAATTGATACAAGATCTATAAAATGTTAATGTCAGGAATTTATGGTTAAGAAAGTGACTCCAACGATTGTTTAAAAATATATATGTATTATTAATTTTTGAGTAAGATTTGTGTTTTCTAAGCAGCTAAGTACGACCTCTTTTGTACTTTAAATGTGTCATTAATTTCTTCTTCGAATTTATCGGATTCCCCAAAACTCGTTGGCGTAATTGAGTTATTTCAACAATTCCATTAATTAAACAAAAAATATAATTTATGTATATTTTTTAGATCTATTTTTTAATGAGCTTGCTTAATGATGCCTCAATAAGTCCAATAGCTTAATCGACAGCTAGACTGTTATTGAAATGATTTTTGGGCAGATTTATTTAATTATTATCATTTCAATGAACAAGCATATCAAGCTGTCTGGTTCATCAAAAAATCATTACTACGAAGGTTTGTTTGTAGCTGAAGTTTTACAACAATAAAACAGTTTTTATTTCTCCATTGAAAATGTTACGTTTACAAATATTATGTAGAGTCATTTAATAATGAGCTAAATTAGTCATAAACAAATATATTAAATTCATCAATTTACTGAATTATTGAGAGTTTTCATTTATAGAAATCATCAGTAGTACTTTTGAAAATGTCAAAAAGGCTGCGATTTTGTTCGTTATTATTTATCAGTGTTTTTATAAACTTAATTTGTAATTTTTTGGCAGCTCCAGCGGTAAGAAAATAATTTGATAACATTTTTTAACCAAAATTGAACACCTTAATGTTTTAATATCACTAGAAATACTACAATGTTGCTTTAACCGATATCAAATGCAGTCACAGTCCTAATTATGCCTCGTGTACATCTTGTAAACTTACCGGACCAGCACCAGCGGTGGGAGCTGATTTTGATATGCAAATGAAAAAAGCAGTCAAAGAACTACACATGGATGTGGTATTTTATCTTGAACGGATGAAAAAGTATTTATTGCTCTTCCAGGCCCCGGATTTTGATGTCTGCGAAGAAGTCTCTAGAAATCAGTCGTCAATTTATATGGAATTGCTGAGGGATATGATAGCCAGGGCAGGAAAATGGCCCGGATGTCCGATAAGAGCAGTAAGTGTTATGTCCTAACACATCAGTTGAAACTAAACCTATTTAACTTTGTTTTTTATTCTATTTTCAGGATACTTACTTTAAGTTTACAAATGTTACACCAAGTTCAGATTACTTTCCCCCATTTTTACCACAAGTTGCTTTCAAAATGGTTATCACAATGAAAGACAAAAAAGAACCATTTATGAGTACTTCTGTTTTTGGAAGGATTGTCCCTAAGCATATTTCAAAAGGCATAAAATAGAAAATAAGGGTTAAATGTGTAAAGATTAAACAAAGTGAATGGAAGCAGTTAAGAGAAATAAAATATTCTATAAAATAGTAAACCGTATTTTTGTTTCCTTTTTATTTATAATTTGCCGTCTGGAATACTAGTTTATCACTTTCCCGGGGGATGAAATATATTTCTTCGATTTTAAATTAAAACAGTGAGTCAGCAGCGAAAAAAATATGGAAAAAAGGAAGTAGTATAACCGTAAACTTTAAATGAAGAACTTTTTGACAAGAGGCTTGCTTAGAAGTTTAATTGAACCTAAAATGCTTTAAACAATTTGTTTCTTTCAATAAAAACTTTAGAATTGAAGGTGTTAATTAATTTGTGTTAAATGAATTAAAAATAAAAAAGTGTCTTGGTACAACAGAGAGTGACTTAGCGGAAAAATTGAGGCTTTTTGAAAACCCACGCTGTATTTGGAAGACGTCACGGAATCTGGCTAAAAACTGCTTTTAATCTCCCAAAAAGCATTCTCAATTTTTTAGATAATGCAATAACTTGTGAAACACCAAGAACTGGTACTTGGACCGCTAAAACCATTTCCGATTAATACCAAAAAACTCAAGTTTTGTGAACTCTTAGAAGATTTAACTTTTCTTTAGATTTACATTTTGCACCAAAAATATCTAAATGTTTATCAGGTAATGAACCCGAAGTAGAAGAAAATGAAAATGCTACAACTGGCATTGGCATTATATATTAACCCTGACCTTTAAGAGCAAAAATATAATGTACTTCTTCCGGTTGTAAATGTGTTACATACAAAATGCTTTCCGAGCTTATTTGCATATTTTAAGAAAAAGTGTATGCTTCCGATTAAAAGAGAGGTCACTGAAAAATCAGCCGCAGTTGATCTGCAGGAACTTCTAAACAAGGCTAGCAAAAGTATTGCTAAAATTTCAGGAATACAAAAGTAAATGGGGTTTTGATGTTTTTTCTGGCCATAAAAAAAAATGAGCAAATTTTTATCAGATTCAGAGAGAATAGATGATTTTTTCTCTTTAGTAGCTTTATCCCCTTAGAAATTGGCCGACGATGGTACTGGCATATAGCGTTTTGAAAAAGCCCAAGATCTTTTTCGATAAAGTTTTGTAAAACGATTTATGTTTGTTTTTACAAATGTCCAGAGCTTGAAAATAAGGAGGCTTAAATGGAATCTCTAACAGGTAAGTCAATTAAACGTTTTTTTATGTTGTAGTTTGCTAAATGTGATTTATCATCAGTTTAATATTTAACATTTTAACCAGAAATCTTAGAATTTGAAATTATGTGTCTATTAAAATCTGTGTTTAAATAAAAACGTTTTGTCTTCTCATAAGAACTATTTTGAAATGTTCCTTTTTACCTTTTTTTATTATAAACAAGCTCACACGTCTTCCCCTAAGAGAGGTTTTTAATGTCAAAATTTCATCAAGTTGATTCTTACTATAGTTGATGGAAGCATATGTAATATTTTGTCAAACACAATTACTATACATATTTCTTATAGACTGCCCTTCAAATTATCGCGAGTACTGCATGGTCTAGATATAATTTCATTTTTTAAAAGTCATAAAGAGTTTCGAAGAAATCGCCTTTCTCATACAAGAAAATCATTCTGAATGAATCCTTTAATTTCTAATCTAAGAAAAACAGGTTCAAGACTTTCAAAACTGACTTCAGCTGTGGCCACAATTCAATACCTTGAGACCGAGCCTCCTTCAAAACTGATATACTCCGGATTTTCAACATAGAGCGCAAAAACGGTTAACGAAAGCTTGTAGCCTGCTAGAGATGTTGGCAGAGCATTTCCATGTTTCAGAAGCATATAACAGCACTGATTTGACGTTGGATTCGAAGAGTTTCAACTTGGTGCAATGAATGACACATCTGAGTTTAGCCAGCCGTGTTGTTAGCCATGAACCTTGTCGGACAGACTCCATTGAATACCATGTCTTTCATGTGTACCCACCCTGGCAGTCATCACATCGTCAAAAATAGAATTGGTGACAAGACATCTCCTTGTCTCACTCCTTGACGCTCATCGAAGCAGTCTAAAAGCTGTCCATTGTGCAACACAAAAAACCTTGCGTTGTTCTTTGATTCTTTAATAACAGCAACAATTTTCTCAACGATTCCTTGATTATTAAGCGATCTCATGCATTCACGATTGATCCGATCAAACGCCTTCTCAAACATTAGGTACAGCGTGAATGGTACTCAGATGATTGTTCGACTATAACTCTCGAGAATAATAGTTGCCATTTACTTCGGAAAAACGGACGGAACTGTGATACAGCGCCAGTTATTACAGTCTTTGAGGTTTTCTTTCTTTGGTAACTTTACAATAACTCCATCCTTCCAGTCCCTTGGGTAAGTTTCACTCTACCAGACAGCCTACACGAGTTTAAGCAAAATACGGGAAGCTGCCTCAGGGTCTGCCTTTAGAAATTCTGCGGGAATACCATCAAGTCCACCTGTTTTGTTTTTCTCTAGAAGATGTATCGCATTAATTATCTCTGTTGGGGGACTGGTGTCAATACCCCTAGAAGATTTGCGCTTGTTGTTCAATTGTGGATTCAATTCTGTCACTGTGGTTAACGCACAAAAGTGCTGCCTCTATGAAACCAAGTAGCAGAACTTTAAAGAGCTTCAACTTGACAATATTTACCAACATTTCAACTGTACATTAAAGAATTTCTACAAAAATTTTGTGTTGTTTTGAGTAAATGTATAGAAAATCACGACCGTCATCTGAATTACGAGTTTAGATATTGCAAACTTCGCAACTAAGTCTTAGGTCAGATTCGTTTTAAAAAAAATTGTAATTTCTTAAGACGAATAATAACAGAAGTAACCATTCAAATTTGTTGGTCCAAATCGGATCTTATTTGTCTGCTATTTTATTATATACATAATTGAACCATACCAATATTATCATAACAAAAAGAAATTATAAACATTTCCTAAATAATGTGTGTTGAATTAAAAATCAATGTCGGCCCTAAAAACTTAACTACTTTTAAACAGTTTCTTTGATTCCAGTTCAAGCCCAGTAGTACCAGTATATTTTATTTACCTCAATTATAATTATGCAAAATACTTTCAAAAATTAATTTTTTAAAATCAAAATTGTTAAATACTACACATTTTGGCAAGTATACATCCTCAAAAAAAACATTTCCTTAATTAGTAAATGACCAAATGATCATTTGACCCAAAAAATATATCTAACGCTTTCTATTGCATCAATATCAGTTTTAGAAGCTCGTTAGAAATAATTAGGTAAAGCAACCATAACAAATTATTAAAAACTAATAAAACAAAACTTTTGGCATCATTATGAATCAATTAAAACTGACTTACCGACTTAGCTTTCAGAAAGAAGAGACCTAATGTCTTTTTTTAAGTATCAGTTTTGTTTAGTATGGCAGTAGGATTGAGATTTTTTTCATTGGTAGTGATTGTTTTTGTCATTACAATTTGCAACGATTTTTCTTCAACGGTAAATAAATTATAAATAAGTTCTAAGATCGATACCAAAATTCTTCACACATTCTTTTTGTTGTCTTTTTGTTTCAGTTAAATTATAACATTGCTTTGACTGATATAAAATGCAACTATAATAAGAAATATGCAGTCAATGCTTCATGTGCCCTTAGTGAACCAGCTCCATCAGTTGGAGCCGGATTTGAAATGCAAATGAAAAGTGCAGTCAAAGATTTGCGAATCGATTTGGAATTTTATCTTGAACGTTCGAAAAAATTCATTTTAATATTTAAAGCTCCCGATTTGGATGTTTGTGTGGAGTTTCATAAGAAACAAGCGGCACTTTATGTGGAATTGTTTAAGGAAATGACACAAAGGGCAGGCAAATGGCCAAAATGTCCAATTGAAGCTGTAATATTTAATTGAAATAATGTAAGAAATAGTTAATGGTTTTTTTTGTTGGTTTAATTTTCAGGATTTTTATTACAAATTTACCAATATAACACCAAGTGCTGAATATTTACCACCTTTCTTACCACAAGTTGCTTTTAAGATGATCGTAGCAATGAAGGATAAGGCTGAACTTATAATGAGTACTTCTATTTTTGGTAAAGTAGTACACAAGCAAAAATCGAAGAAATCAAAGAAACATTAAAAGAAATCAAATATTTATTCCTTATTATTATTATTCTTTTATTTCTTGCAATATGAAATAATATATTATTTCAGAAGATTGAGTTTTATTTTGTTTACGGAACATTTTTTACTAGGCAGCAACATTTTTACTGTTATATTATAAATATTCATATATCTGAAATGCCACAAGGTTCAAGGCTCGGACTCATGCTGTTGAAAGCCAGTATAATCATTCAGGAAATCATGTTTCTCTAATAAGAAACGAAAAACTAATTTGAGTTAATGTTTTCTGAGACAATGTTAGAAATTCTGTCACTCCTTCACATCTGGCTAGAGTCTGGAAAACCGTAGCTGGAATATATAAATCCAATCCTTGGGCTGGTACTTTAGTAATTTACTTATTATTCTTGGACGGAATGCAAAGATGAGCTTTACAAATATCGGTGTTTTCGTCAACGAATTTACTTTCCTCCAACATCATCACACTTTCTCTTGTAAGGGGTAAGCTTTATCGATGCAGACACTTTAATTTCTTCCATTAAAGCACTTAAAGAAGAAATAAAATACATATGATTTAATGTTATGAAATTTAGTTTTATCATGCAGATTCCAATTTGCAATATTGTTTTAAAAATTATTTCGGGCATGTGGCAACTATAGCTGGATCTAGAGAGCCCTAATTCACTTAAACTTTCGTCAATCGTCTCAAGCTCATCTGAGTAGAAAAGCGGCTTCACACAATCCTACAAAACTTAGTCCAGCGGTATTACATCGCTCAAACAAGTTTTCTTCAATAAGTTGTGCGCACCAAATAATTATTTTGGTAATAAATTCTGCACGATTTGCAAACCTTGTTTAGGGAATAAATCAAGCAATACCCGTCATTAAACTACTTCCGAAAGAATGATAACAATACATCTAAAAAGCATCAGTCACAATTAAAACTTAATACTTGCTCTTCTTGGAGATTACTATTAGCTTGCCCCTAAAACCCAACATCTGCCGTAATGTGACGTAAAGAGATTTGTTTTTCTAGCCATATTAGACGAACGTGGAATGTCCAACTCCTTACCTTGTCGTTGCAATGTTCAGAAATTCAAAACCACATTATTTTATAACGTAATTCTTTAATCTCACACTAAATTCTGGAGAAATGGTAATCTTATATTTTTTATAACTAAAAACCACAATATTTTAATAATTTCGTTGAAATAAAGTTGTGGCTTTTTGTAATTAATCACAGTAGTGAAAGAATCAAATTTAACCAAAAGTTCATTTAAAAAAAAATCTAGATAATTTATTTATTTTTACACTTGTTTATAAAATTTCTACCGAAATAAATAAAAAAACACATCTATGGTTTTAAGAATTGTGATAAGAATAAAATCCCTTGATTATTTCTCCATAAATAAGTTTATTTTTTCATTTTCATTCAACATAAAAAAATTCATAATTTATCCGAATTTACGTTTTTGAACAACACTTCCATCGAGTTGCACCAAATAACAAAATTCATTATTAACTTTAAATTCGGCCACAGCTGAAAAATTTGCATCAGGTAAATATGGTGGAAATTTATCGGCATCAATTCCAAGATTTTTAAATGAAAGTTTAAGGTCCTTAAATGCAAAAACAAAAAACAAGAAGTTTAAAAAGGGACAAATTTAGTGAATTTCTTGAAAACTTACTTTTGAAAGAGGGCATATTGGTAATTCTCCAGCTTTGGCCAATATCTCTTTGTAAATATTCACTAAATTTGTTTCAGATTTTTCTCCAAGAAATGCACATCCGTCGTAGTTTTTTAAATTTATCAAAGAAAACTTTTCATTAGCACTTCTGATAATAAATATTTCCAATGAAATAGAAAATTTTGGAATATCGTCGATTATAAGAAAATCCAGAAATAATCGTCCTTGCTTATATTGAGCTTTATCAATGAAACAAACAGATGTATGGACAAATTTTGGATTGGAGGTGCAATTTACTTCATTCAAATATATATCAAAACCACGCTAAAAAAAAAGGAATATAATTTATCGTTTTAATTTAAAGAATATCAATCAGTAAAATGTCACCTTTCCATGAGTAAAATGTATTAAATAATACAAGAACAATGTTGAGAACAATGTTTTGTCCATTTCAACCTCACTCACGAAACTAAATTTAGCTGTTGATAATTTATGAACAATAAAATAATTTTAGAAATGAAAATGAAGCAATTTTGATTTGATTTTTATTTTAATTGCTTTCTAATTATTTTTTGTTTGGGCATTGATCTGAAGAAAATGGTTACATTTGTATTTGTTTTATATCATGACACGTTTCAAAGTTAATCTGATATGGATTTCAAGATTTAATATTCGTATAAAATATATGAAAAGTGCATTTTCGATATAAATTATTACTTTTACATTCTCAGGGACTGTAATCAATTTTCCGGATCTCATACTCGACTAATTTTAACAAATAAGGTGTCAAATGAAAGACAATTTTTTATCCGTCATGTAAATTGTATTATTCCAAACATAAGTTTCTAATTAGTTAAAAAAGTTAATTTTTAATTATAATACAAATATGAAAAAATAATGGTAAAATAATATATCAAAAGAAATGGTTTGTGTATGTGATCGAACCAATCGAATGCTCACACCATTTCTTTCCATAAGTTAGTTTCCCGGTATTTAATATTTTTTGGGAGGAGTTTTTTTTACGTTGTGAGTGGTCTTAGGATGAGCTTTGTCAGGAGATGAACCATGCTGCTTGTTAAGAGAGCGGTGGGGTAGACCATCTCAGCCCATACCTCAAGGACACCTAATTCCGGAAACAAAAATTAATCCAAAGACAAATTTAACACTAATAATTGAAGATTTTTGGCTCGTATCTTTAATATTCAAGTTTAGGTTTTGTGGTTAATTAAAAGATTTGGAAATGTTTGATCAAAATGGATGAAAGATTTGTAATTAAAAAATTAATTTTCGACAAATAGGTCGACTCATCGAGATTCCAATGGTGCCAATGAAATCAGACATGGAGATTTTATACCTACATTTAAAGTTCAGGGTCAAGTCTTTCATTTAGCTCGATCTCTTCTATAAATCAAACCTAACGATCGAAATTTTTGCATTTTTTTTCATTGAGCGAAGTGCAACGGCGAATGTCAATAGGCCCAAATACTTACAGAGAACTTTTATACGACTTGCGATATTTGTTGCATTGTCACTAGCCTTACGTGCGCAGCTCCAAGAGTGCTTTTGAAGCAATGCCATGAAAAACAGAAAATTTGTAAGTCATTATCAGATCTGACCGTGTGCCACAGACAAAACACAGAGGTCGTTATAATGCACCTCAAGTTAATGATGTAGCCGTATTAATTGTTGAACAAGAATTTACAAAAAGTGATATCGTATTGCGAGCACGAGATAAAGCTCTAAAACGTTTAAGTGAAATACACCGGTCTTACGATGCACTGCAGTACCAGCACAGGGGCATACACTGAAGGTTGCAGGCCTTGACATCACAAATCCCTGTTTTACCCACGTACAATTCTATGATGTTTACGCGTATCAGCTCGGCAAAAAAAATATATGTATGCTCCTCACCAAAGAATATTTTAATATTGTTTACAAAGAAGTATTATAACCGTAATAGAAATACATATGTACAGAGATAATATATAAATTAATAAATTAAAAGTTACAATATAAGAAAACAGTAGTTTTTCATCCTCATTTTTGTTTATATAAAATAGTTGAATACCTCCCGGGTGAAGACGCGTAAACCAGCTAGTAAAGTAAAGTAAAGTGGGTAGATCTTCATGCCTTAGCAGTGTATAAAAAGCTGAAATCGACTTAAGTAGACACCAAGTCGAAGTTTTAAAGGCTTTTATTCTGCACTTAAAAAATAAAGATTCGTATAAGAATAAACATAAAGAGAGATAAAAACAATTGCAAAACAGAAGCTTGAACACGAGTAATTTTAAGTTGTTCATCTGATTCTGTAGCAAAAACAAAAGAAATTGGCGTAAATGCAAGTCTCTGAACAGTTTTAAGAGTTATTAAAATTTGAGCCATCTTAAACGAATTAATCTTAAGAAAAGTTATACTCAAATAATCTTAAAAAAGAACGGTATCACGTGTTTTTTTTCAGATCCTGATCAACATTTTATTTTCATGATTTGAGAAAATAAAAAGGTGTTAAAAGCTTCATCACTACTTTGAAGGAGATATTGTTGTAAAGAAAGCTGTCAATTATCATAGAATAGTTAAGGTTCAGGTGTTTACATCAAAAATTACTGCAGCTTGTTAAAATGAAATCTTGGAAAGACATTTTCTACAATAATCTAAAATTCGTTGACCAATAAACTTGGCCTACCAACATGATAAATCATCCATTAACTCGGTGCGCATAATAAAGGCTTGGACAGAGGAGTAGTAAGCACTAAAAGGTCGCATAAAACCCATCTAAACAAAATGTAAAAAGCATTTTAAAAAATGCTTCAAAAAAACCTTTTCAAAGATTCAACGAAACTGCTTTTATTTTTTAATATTTCATTTTTTACATTTATGAATGCATTGAATTTCGGAAACATAGTAACTTACCAATGTAGGAAATTTTTTTAAATGTAAGAGAAGTCTTCAAAAATGTAACCTTCACTGCACAAAAAAAAACAATTTAAAGAACTCATAGAAAAACTGTCTCACTGTTTTTTGGGAGTGAACTGTTTTTGGTATTTGTTTCGAGGTATTTAAATACTCACAGTTCCAAAAATGTTCATCGGTATATCATCTAGCCTTCGTATTGGCAAATAAAGAAATTTGTTTTTAACCAGTACCATACTAATCTGGAATGCTTTTAAATAGAATGTCTTTCCCTGTCATTGCCATGTTAAGAAAATTCGTTTCTTTTACTAATGCCTGCGCTTCTTTTTCATAAGAAGGGTATCAAAAGTAACTTGAGTGTGGGCTTAGCATTAAAAACTAAAAACCATGTAGAAGAAATAGTTAATCGGGGAGCTCTGGACCATTTAAAATAAATTAAGACTGGAAAGAAAAATAAAAGACTGAACAAAAAATGTTTCATACTTTATTTTCATATTTACAAAATTTGTGTTTTTACTATGTAAAGGGTGATTTTTTAGCTATTATCTTTTAGGCGACACTGCTTTAAACAGCGGACGCATGTTTCGTGTTTTGTTTCACTATTAAACATCTTAAGTTTGGTCTATAACCATGAATCGTCTTACAAACGAACAACCCTTGCAATTTATTGAATTTTATTATAAAAATGCGTGCTCTTTTAAGAAAGTTCATAGCGTGCTGCTTCGAAAAATTGTGTTCAGCAACGAAGCCCATTTTTGGCTCATTGATTACGTAAATAAGTAGAATTGTGGATTTTGGAGTGAACATAAGCCAGCAGCATCGCAAGAGCTACCAATGCATCCAGTCACAATTTGGTGCGGTTTATGGTCTGGTGGCGTCATTGGACCGAAGTTCTTCAAAGGTGATGTGAATTGTAACGTAAATTTGAATTGTGAGCTCTACTGTGATGCATCTTGCATCATTGATGAACAAAATCAAAATTAACTTTTTTATAAAACATAAACATTTTGTCCTTTAATACACACATCACAAAATATATACATTTTTTATTAAAAAATAAAATCAAACTAATAAAATATTCTTTGTTTATGATTTTTCTTTTGAATAACTTTTGTAATAACATCAATCCTAAATAAAATCTCTGGACCAATGTACGTTTTTAAGGACATTGAATACTTTGCTTCTGGCAAATATGGAGGAAATTTCTCAGCATCAATAGTTATTCCTTTTAAATCAATATGATTGTCCTATAAACAGAAAATAATAAATTACATTTAAAAAATAAATTAAAACAAAATAAGGGCCTTATTCATAGTACTTTTTTTTAAATTCATGTGTTGACTTTTTAAGCTTATCCCGCAATCATTTTCATCATCAGTTAATTGACCATGAAAGAGGTGTTTAAAAAAAAGAACAACTATGAGTACGCCTTTTAAGAAAAAAACCTTACCTTAGTTATTGGACACTTAGGATATTTCCCCCCAGTAGTTGTTATTTCATACACAATTTTCAACATAGTTGTTTCGATTTTGTTCTCCATAAACATACAACCATCGACATTTTTTTCACTAAACACTTTAAAATGTTCGGTATTGGATTTCAAAGCTATTAAATCGATTGACATGTTCAAATTAGTGACAACTTTACTCATTTCAATTGAAACATAACCCTTTGGTGGTTTTTGACTGTCATCAACATAACACGAAGTCGTAGATATATTTGCGTACTTGACATTTGTGGTGCAGCTGATAGATTCGAAAGCAACATCAAAAGAACGCTTAATTGGAGAAATTTCAGGAAAATGTGATAAAAATTATAATTTCGAAAGTCACCACACACCTACCCTTCCAAGGACAACTATACTCAAAAATCCTAGAATGTACACAGGATACAAAATAATTGGTCTAATCAGAGTCATTCTTTTTGTTACATTAAAATTGTTAGTAACGATGACTTTCTATAATAATGTGGGACTGAATGAGCTCCAATTTTCATGTTTTTTCGAATAGAGTTGTTTTCGAATTATATTTAAATTACTTTTAAATTGATTTTTTATCTAAACGGTTTCATCTCAATTAAGAAATAATACACAACACGTGCAACACAAAAATTGACAAATAAATTCAATATACAAATTAGACTACTGAAGGTGGGGGTTAAAAGCCTGTGAACTCTATACACACGATTATCTCAAAAATGTAGGCCTTCCAATGAGCTGTTCTAAATTTGCTGACATAAATTATTTGTGATTAATGTTGTTTTATTGTCTGGTTTATCAGCAAGTGATTAGTGCAAAACTATAAAGGAAATAAAATGTTCGACTAGGCCACAAGTACTTGCCACTTATGATTTAAAGTGGTTTATAGTCTTCGTCTCAATTGGTTACTTCTTAAAAAACAAAACACGGATATAAAATAAAATAAACTACAACAAGATAAAAGATTAATTTAAGCTTCAAAAATAAATAAATAAAATACTAAATAAACACTAAAAAATACCAAGTGAATTGAGTAGCAAACACTTAGACTTGATTTTTCAGTGAGATTTTCAAATTAATTTTTTGTTTTAAAAAATCACCAATAAATAACTTTGAAATTTAAATATACATACAAAATTAGTTAAGAATACAAAAAAGTTTGGTGTTTTATTTTTATATTTAAAGGTTTTTGAAAAATTCAGGATTATGAAATATTTGTTAATGCTTAAAGTGCAAACATTATTCAATTGATTTAAAAAATCAAAAAAAAAAATCATGAAATAAAAGAAGTCAGGTGTTTTTATTTAAAATATAAAAATTATAAACGAATATTTTTGAACTTTTTTGTATATTTATAAAAAATAATTGTGATTTTTCTTTAAAACTTAAATTAACTTATCAAATTTTCTGAGCTTCTGATCTTGTATCTTCTTCTGGTAGTTGAGCTAATATTGAACATTTTTAAGATTTCTTTCTTTAACATTTAAGACAACTTCAAGAGCTTAATTTTAATTTAGTCAAAGAACTAGAAAGAAGCCCAAAAACTACACCATACTATTGAAAAACTATATTTTTTCCAAAATTTGGTATTTATTAAAAAATTAATAAAAATTAAACAACTACTTGACGGTTGAAAATCTAACTTTAAGATCTTAAAAAAATAAACTCAAACATTGCAATCCAAAACAAAATTAAGAGAAAATAATAAAAATTATTTGTGTGCTTATATGTGAAATGGAATGTGAGATTCTATTAAAATCTGCAAATTGTTTTCTATTTCAAAATAAGTTCAGTTCAATGAACAAAATTCTATAATAAAACAGAAGTACAAAAAAAAAAAAAATTCAAACAGCTCTTGGAAATTCCCCACTTGAATTTCAAAAACAAAAACAATCCAAGCTTTTTGTCTATTTATTTCAGTTAGCTAAAGAATCTAATCAATACGATGTATTTTAGATTAAGCGAACACATTTGTTGACATTTGAGAAATGTTTATAAAACGAAAAAATAAAAACAAAACTGAATGGAGTCCAACGATTTCTATAGATACGTATCTTAAATATAATTTCCTGTTAAGTGCTTGCTTATTGCATTGTTAAAGATACTAAATACCTTAAGTTGGGTTATCTTCTACTTTAAAATAGTCGACTTGCAATCAGCAATAAATTTATACAACACACTGAGGTTGTTCAGAAGACTTGACTCTTTAATGAGCTATTTGTGTTTGACATTTTGCCATGCCATACCATGCCAGGACAGGATAGACTTCAGCTGCTAGCTGACAATGTGTCGATAGATATAAATTGAAGATTCTATTTCCTGAAGCAATGGAGTTTCTTTTTTTTCGAGACGGGGCTGAAGTTTTTAGTCAGTAATTTTTGTAATGTTTTGATTTTATTTGATATCGTAATTTCATTGAAAATCATTAAACTCAGAGTTCGATATAATTGATTTAATCTTGAAAGTATCTAAAGATAGTTATCAGAGAGCTGTTTAAGAAGCTTTTTAGATATTACAATAGATATATAGATTCTCTTGCTACTCTTTACTAATTGAATTATTTTATCACAAGATTTTTTGTTTTTATCTTAAAAGTCAGAATCATTCATGAGAAAATAAATTTAAAAGGAAAATATAATAACATTAGATACATGCATTTTCAATTAACACCAGACAGTAAAAAAATACCTTATGGCGCCCCATAAATACAACAACGCAAAATAAAATGCAAGACAACAACAACAACAAAAAAATGATAAAACTTCTATTTTAAGATCAAAACAAAATTTCAACAAAAAAATACACTTAGATATGCCAACTTTTTGTTTTAATGTCTTTTTTAATTTAACACCAGACATTTAAAGGTCATCTATATCTTTAAGGGTGAGAATTAATATTTGTAATTAATGAATTAAATGAATAAGGTACAGTAAATTTTTATGAATTACATATTACTTTTAACCGATGTTTAAAGATTTTTTAGTCCATCGAATTGAAAGTTTTGACATTTCTTAGTTTGTTGACATTTCATGTCCCCTGAGATCTAATTCTACTATTTATAAAGAGAAGCGTGTGAGTAAGTACGGTCAGAAAATGTTTTTTGTAGCTGCATTATAAAGATAACCATTTACAGATTTTTAGAAAAGGGTTTGAATAATTCATAGTTATTTTATTGTTACAAAAATTTAATCTAAGTTTAGTAATAAATTAAATTGTTAGTCTTAGACATAGCTCTTGCAATGTGACCTCGAACGAGTTTTATCACTGAATTCTCAATTCTGTTGTTTCTAACCTTGTTGTATAGGACGTCGTTGAAACAGTAATGCACGATAGAAGATACAGCTGTTCAATATAAGCCGGGACAGAGTCATAAACACTGCCACTCGAACGCCCGAAACTTCTCCATCTGGGCAGGGGCATAGTTGAACCAAACAGGACAACCATAAACGATCATCGGCCGTATGAGTGCCATGTAACATATTGCCTTCACACTGGGGTCAAGCCGACTGCTGTAAAACAGCCGTTTCGTCAGAGCCCAGGCAACTCTGGCCATGGTCAGAGCAGCATTTATTTGTCTGTCGTAATATAAATACTAATCCAACCAGATACCGATCTACTTTACTACACTTTTGCTCGTTAATCGCTGCCCGTGAAGATCAACGATGACCATCTTGTGCTAATTCTTGCACGTATCCATCGTGGCCCTAGCCAACGGCGGCGTTCGGAATAGAATTGTCTCCGATTTCTTTACATTTATTTTCAGTATCCAATTGTCGCAATATCGCTGAATCTTGTCAAACTCACGCTGCAAAAGAATTCTAATAACTTCAACCTTTTGGGCCGTTGATCGCTGGTGTAAATGCTAAAGATAATCAACGAATTCAAAGCTCCCTGTTGAAGACCATTTTTAATTATGATAGTTGTGGTGGAAGTTACATTAAGCATATCATAAAATATATACAACAATGGTTTGCTTATGCAAAGCCTGCTCAATTTTCGGTAAAGACCCTCTAACCATATGGTGTCAAAGGCATTTTCCAAATCAACCAGAACAGCACCTGTGCGTTGTTGTTTTGGTTTATTCCATTGGATATCAGAAACGATTTTAGACGCATCAGGAATTGTGTCATGACCCGCCTTTAACCCGAACTGTTTATACGGAATTATTTTGTTGTCTGCTGTCTTTTCGAAAACTTTGCTGATGCTCGGAAGAAGACCTATCGACCGAAAGTTTGACAGGTTTGAGTTGCCCTTTTCCTTTTTCGTTAGAGGATGAACCACATCGGTCTTCCAATGCACTTGATAATAGCATTATTCAGTGCATTATTGAAGAGTGTGGTGTTAATGTCAATTGTTTCCATCGGTAAATGTCTTAGTACAACGTTAGATATACCATCGACACCTGCTGACTTTTAAGTTTTTATTGAGTCGAAGATCAGTTGATTCTCAAACTTTGTCACTAACAAGGGACTTGTTCCCGTTTGCTCGGCGATTATGGCATTTGCCAAGGAATCGTCATTAAACTGCATGAAACCGCGGTCCCCAGATCACCATTGTGGCATATCATTATGAAGGTAAAAGTGATTAAGTAGGGCTCTATTCTTCAAGTGTTGGTTGGGGCGAATGCTAACATTCAACTAGTACACTTGCTGGAAAGCAGCTCCCACCACCTCTTCTTTTTCCTTCGGATCTTAAATTATATATTTTTTCAATAATTTCTACATTATATTGTTTTCATGATTGACGACACTTAAACAAATACAATAAAACTATAAGAACTAAAAATATTTGTTGATAAGATTCTAAGATGTTTACTTCCTTACAGGTCTGGGGCGGACCTGGGCCTCAACTAACATGTGTTTCGATCCAGATCAGTCTCTATATAGCTCTCTCTAGTTTTTTACGCCAAGTTAGTTGAGAACTTCTCCCACCTGCGAACTCCTGGCAGGTAGACACAGTCCTTAACTATCTCAAAATATATATATATTAAATGATTTTTTTTTATGACAGCATATACTTGGTATTGCCCTCATTGACTACCAAACCCATCTTCTCCGCTTCTGTCGCAATGCACAAAAACGATCCACTGACATCATGCTTTGATCTTCCAACTATGTCAATAAAATCGGCGTTAACGAGCAAGGATTCTGCCTCTAGTGTTTACGGTTGAGTTTTGCACAATTCTTTCCAGAACAATGTTAAAAAAGTCACATGACAATGCATTGTCTTGTCTAAAACCTTTTTTGACATCGAATGCATCGGTAAAAACTTTTCCCGGCCTTGAAGAGCAGCGTGCATTCAACATCGTCATTCTGCACAAACCGATAAGTTTGACAGGAATGCCAGAACAAGAGAATGTTCTGTAGATATCTTCCCTATAGATACTGTCATAAGGGGCCTAAAAATCGATCGATTTGAAGTTCGTGGTTTTTCGAAGATCTGCTGTATTGTGAATATTTGTTCAATGGTAGACTTTCCTAAGGTGTTTGCCCTAATTTAAAAAAAAGTAAGGGTTGAAAAAATGAACAGCAGTTTTAATAAAAAAGCATGTCCGCTTGTTCTTAAATTTTTGATCTTAAGTGTATTTACTTTTTATCATAAATTTTTCATTGATTCTCAATGAAATAAGGATATTAATAGACATTTTTAAATGAACTGAACACTTCAGCAATCTCATAAAATAAAAAAAATATTAAGTTGCCGAATAAAAATAATTTAAATATGTTGTTTTGTTAGTTTGAAAAGTTACATACATTTTGTATAGGTTTATATATTTTTTTTAAATATGAACACATTTCTCACAAAAAATCAGGTTTTCTAAGATTTTCTACATATGTGACAATTTCTTGATAACGCTCAAATGTCTAGAATTCATATTTTCAAAAAATTGGAACTGCATTGAATTAAAACTCATTTCTTCAAGTTCTCAAGTGTTAGAACTCTGATATAGATCTCAGTTTGAGGTAGAACTCGGAAATCAGAGCTCTGCTTTAGAAATGTTGTTATTGCCTTAAAATACTTGATGTTTAGGTATTTGTTTTTTTTTTGCAATATTAAACATAAAAATTAAATTTTAAGAAAATATCTTGTGGTCCTAGATAAATGTTTTAGGTAGCCTTAAGTTCCATTGACTTTTTTACCCTGGACATTAAGTAATCCAACAACGCTTAAGGTCTACCAAAACGAGGCACTTCATCAAAAATGCATTGAAAACAAAACTAATTAAAGGAAAACAATTGATAAAAATAAAACAAACCGTTTAAATCGACACTTTAATGAAAAAAACAAAATTATTGTAAAAATTATTTAACGGAAAATCAAAACTGAAAAATATGGAATCTTATAATTTGAACTTTTTTTTCTAAAACCGAGATTTAGCTCCTTAAAAGTCAACATAATTGTACACCGAGTTCTAAGAAAATTATAAAAATTTAAAAAAGGCTCAAATTAAAAATATTTGTAAGACCGAGTTTGAAAGATAAACAGAGAAGTTTTAGATTGAAATTTAAATTGGTTTTAGAACTTTATCAAGATATTATTCGTTTAAATTCTCGTCCACTAAAATTCTATTTAAACTATTAGAACTTTAACAAAAAATATTGTATTATATAATAGTTCTGTAAATCTGACATATTTATGAACATATAAGTATATGACCTTATTTTTAATAAACTAACGAAATCTTTAAAAAATTATCAAACCACTTCTAATTATTTCAGGCAGTCAGTGGCTCACAACAATTTTTTCCTTCATAGATCGATGATTATTTACAATTAAGTGTCATTGTTCTTTTATGGAGCAATAATAAATTACAGATCGAAAAT
The DNA here is from genome assembly GCF_945859685.1 of Eupeodes corollae. Lineage (NCBI taxonomy): Eukaryota > Metazoa > Arthropoda > Insecta > Diptera > Syrphidae > Eupeodes > Eupeodes corollae. The sequence goes on from NC_079147.1 coordinate 281,306,641, forward strand.
AATGATTGTCTTTTAATGTCTATTAATAATTAAAAACAAATTAAATGATCATTAAGATTTAGAGATCTAATATTTGTGTTTGCAATTATTATTGACATCATAAGTAATAGCGTTTGAAAATAATATGAAGTTGTTTTTTTTTAGGTTGTTCCGAAATAAATTTTTTAAATTATTTTCATTCAAACATTACCTTTGAATGTTCTAACCGACAGAAAAATATATTTTAATAGAACAAGAGAAAGATTATGTAATTTCTAAGGGTATTGACAAATAAGATTTTAAGGGAGAGTTTATTAAAGGATACCTTTAACATGAATACAAAAGAAACATTTTACTTATGCACGAAAATTCAATATTTTATGAATGTTATCCCTACACCTAAGAAATTCCCAAAAAATGTGCACATTATGGGATATAAAACAGATCCTTTTGAAAGACAATACTGTTTTATAAATAATCATAATATTCATACGTATCTGGTTAACATATAAAAAGTTTTCGGGCATTTTTTAGTATGGTTGTCTTTTGTCTATGATAGCAAATGATACACAACCGAAATGTTCATCTTTATATAATGATATTCTTGTATTATATTTATTACAAAATTTTGAAAATCCAAACGCTTTCCTAGAAAAATCTGATATTTTAAAATTCTGACAAAAATGTCATCATTGCAGAAAATAAGTAAGATGATGTGCAGCTTTAAATAAAACCAATTTGTTGTTCAATTTTTTGCAATAAATTAAGTTCAGCTTTTTAATAATTGTTGCTTTTACCTTATTAATTTCTTAAAGTTGATAGAATTAAACCATTTTTATTTACGAGGAGCCGAATTCCACTGTCAGACAGGATGATCCATTCAATATAGATGACGAAAGAAAACAATACCGTCTTCCCGACTGAGACGAAGAAAAGATTGCCATATCTAAGCTGAAGTCTGACAATGCCGCTATAGAAGATGACTTAAACGCCAAACTCTTCAGCTGGAGATAATTTAGTTGGAAGCATGCACCAACTTATCTGTAAGATATGGTCCAAGGAAAGCATGCACGATTAATGGAACATCAGTACTTTTTTTTCCGATTCTGGAAAAAGGAACCCTCTAAACTGCATAAACTTACAAACTTTTCTCTGCCGTAATATATATGAACATCTAAGGCCCATCGTCAAGGCAAGTCCACAATCAATTAAATATTCACATTACGGCAGATCCTGGAGAAAAATCAAGAACATCAAATCTACACCCACCATCTTTTCATCGATTTCAAGGCCGCATATGACAGCATCTACAGCGACGTGCTGTCAAACTTTTTCGTTGGTGCTGGGTGACCATGGAGAATTTGTGCTGCTCCATAAAGGTTAGAAGCAACTTTAACGAACTGTTTGATGTCAAAAAAGCTTTTAGGTAAGGTGATGTCCTGTCGTGCGATTTCTTTAATAGCTTGCTTGAAAAAATAGTGCAGAGCTCCCACGTCAACACTAGAGGAACTATCTTTCAAAAGGCTGTCCAATTAGTAGCATAATATGCTGATGACATTTTCATAATCGGAAGAACTTAGCGAGATGTCAGTCAGCTTTTTGTGAGTTTTGAGGCAGGGGCGGCAAAAATGGGTTAAACGGTTCATGAGGGGAGAACAAAGTACGTGCTGTCATCAAGAAGGCATTTACAATCGACAATCTTAGCTTTTAGGTAGTTAAGAATTGTTTCTACTTAGGTATAAGTTTGTTGAGTGAGGCCCTAGTTCACACATGACCATAGCCACACCTTAAGTAATTAATCAAGATAATTAATAAAAGTATTTGGAATCAAAATGAATAAATTTGTCTTTTCGGAGGCATTTAATGTTGAACTTAACATTGTTAGTTTCATAAATTCTTGTTTTTAATAAAAGGTCTGTTGCGGACACCAATAAAATGATATTTGTAGATCTTGAAGTTTGAGTTTTCAAAAAATTTCATCATATTCTTAAATTATAAACTCAAGAATTCTACCTTTCCGAATTTATACACAAATATTGGTTATAATTAAATTAAAATTCTTTGTACATATCGATTTCTTTGTTAAAATTTTATCTCTGTCTTTATTTTGAAAACAATTTTTTAAAAGCCATTTTATGTTTATTTTACTTTGAAAATTCTTTTTTTGCTTTTCTTGGCTTCAACACGCCCTCTTATAAAAATTTTATAAGTCAATTTATTTTGAACTAAAACGTCTATATTTAACACAAAACTTAATTCCGGTGTATAGCCTGGTAATAAATCAGGATCAACAAACATTTTACTCAAATAAAAACGATCGTTCTAAAAAGAAACAAAATATTAAAAAAAAAAAAAACTGAAAAAATGTCTCGTGTTAAATTAAGAAAAACTCACAGCTAGTAATGGACATTTTTTAGGGAGATTTCCTGATTTTCTCATCATTTGCAAAATTACTTTCAATATATTATCGTTTTCAGCTTCGACCAAAAACTTACAACCATCCACAGTTATATTGATAAGTTTCATGGGTTCTTCATTTGGACGTGGTATTTCAATTAATCCGCGAAGCTCGAAAGTATCTATTTGTTTTGAAAATATCAATGCTGCGTCGACATATGTTTTGTTGGACTTTTGGTATTGATTACAATATGCTTCTATGACTGATTCTCCATATCCAAGGCATTTGAGTTCATCAAGAACAAGATCAAATGGACGCTTTCATAGTTTCAAAAGAAAATAAATAAATTTAGACAATATTGTCCTTAATATTTTTCAAACATTGTATTTTTTTACCCTTGTTGAAACAGGTGTTAAAATCATCAAAAAACAGCTGAGATATAATTTCAACGACATGACGTTTAACTAAGACTTTAAACTGAATACTAGTTCAATTTTTTTTCACAAAAGTTGGTAAAATAGTAAAAGAGTTGGTCGAGGAGAAAATAGCAGTTAATGAATTTTTAATTCTTCACAAAGGATGATGTTTGTGTACAGATTAAAAATTCAATTTAAAATACGATAAATGAGTTAAGTAATAGTCAAAATAAATTAAAACGGTTATTAAAGCTTTTAATTTAAAATATTTCTGGTATTATTCAATTACGGAATGAATTTCATCTGATAACTTTTAGGTCACAGTTAGTTAAGCTAAAGTGACCATTAAACTGTGTTCTAAATTTGAATCGATTTTTTTTTCAGTCAAACATAACTAAAAAAAAAAATTAAATAAACTAATACTTACAAATAGTTAAGGGTTTCATCATAATATTAAATGAGGCTAGGATGTGACAACTAATAACATTTGTTTGACCATACAGAATGTTATTAATTTGTCCATGGCCAATTCGCAAATTTCAGGCTATTGTTCTCTATAATTTTACGAAATTTAAGGTCTTGCATCTACTGTGGGCCATTAACATAGACTTTATCTTTCACTTAGACTTAAAGGATTTAACAATTTATATCTCAATATTTCTGTAGCCAATTGTGATCACTTCTTCACGAAATAACAGAGTCAGGAATCTTTTACTACAAAATGTTCGCCATTCTCATAGGGAATTTTAACAATTTCAGTGTATTTTTAAAGCTAGTTTTGTTACGGTTTTAGGTTTGGCTTAGTTTTTAACTGCCAAATATCAGACGATGATAGCTTCGAAAGTGACACCTATTCAAATGGTTAAAAATCACATCGTCCTTCGAAGTAGGAGTAAAAACATTCTCTGACCATATGCCTCTTTTAGTAGAACTCAGACTAAACAACCCCTCATATTACTACGAAATAGCGCTACCCCTAAAACTCGTCTGGAAAGATAGTTCAAAAGAAATGTATGCAGCAAAGTTACTGAACCAGATCAACATAACCTTTTTAACTACATTGGAAGTTCGAAACGAGGAAAATATACGTTTTTTTAACAAATCTATAAAGGAAGTCGTACACATAAATTCAACCACATCTTAATCTTTTAACTACCGTCAAAAATGGTTCGACAAAGAATGCTTCACCGCAAGAAAGCTATCTTTTGATCTGCTTAGAAGATTAAGGAGCACCATTAATCATAACGAAACCCTAAGAGGAAAATATATCACCGCAAATAAAAATTATAAAGAATTATGCCTTTATAAACGCATTACTACAATACATTAGCTATAGAGCTCTCCTGTACAAGAGATACCAAAGGCTTTTGGACAAAAATAAAGTCACAAAAAGGCTTAAACTTCGTTTGTGGGATACACTTAACGGCAGGAAAACTGGCCGAACACTTCAAAATACTCCTAAATCCAAGCTACTTGGAAGAGCACAACTTTCACTACGCAGAACCACTAGTCGAAGATGATGTACTTGATAGGGAAATAACTCTAAATGGGCTACAATTGAGTCTGTATAGCTCTAAGAACTGAAAAGCACCTGCTCTTGATCGCATCCCTAACGAATTTTACAAAAATGCTCCTATCGAGTTCCAACCGCACATACTTGACGCCTTCAATTTCATCTTCAGAACCGGTATAATGCCTCAGGAATTAAAAGATGCTGTACCGGATCTATAAAAAAAGTGATGTTAATTGGGCATCTAACTACAGGGGTATATCGTTCATGAACTCAACAGCAAAAATCTTCTCTGCAATTCTACTTAATCGAATAAACGAATCTATAGAAAGAAACGAAGTCTTGAGTGAGTATGAAGCAGGTTTTCAGAAAGGGTACTCAACGATAGACAACATTTTCACTGTGACGACCATTGCCCAACATTTTCTGAAACAAAATAAAAAATTATACATATTTTTTGTCGACTTTAAAGCAGCTTTTGACTCTATTGATCGCAATGCATTGTTCTACAAGCTGTCACAGAAAGGACTGTCTACAAAGCTGTTAAAAGTCCTCAGAAATATGTACCAAAATACTCGACAATCGGTGTGGGATGGCAAAAGTATGTCAGAATGGTTTAACACAACATCAGGAGTGAAGCAAGGCTTTCTTCTGAGTGCAATATTGTTTTCACTGCTCATTGACGATATCTCTTCTTATCTACCTGCTGGAGTATGCGTAGAAGAATTAAGAATTAAAGTGCTTCTTTATGCTGACGACATCGTTATGTTTGCTAAATCTCCGCAGAGTCTTCAACTTATGATTAATAAACTCAATACTTATTGTAAAACCTGGAGGCTTACAATAAATTTAGAAAAATCAAAAATTATGATCATTCGCAACAGGCAAACAAAATTGGGAAACGGCGAAAAATGGTTTCTAGATGGTGAATCAATTGAAACAGTCACACAATACAAATACCTTGGTGTTATACTGCATTCAAACATGAAGTTTTCTCTCCACCTTGAGAAAAAACTGGGTTCCGCTAAAAAGCTTATAAATTCCTCCTAGAAAGATATAATCGGGAACAATTAAATTAAGACTTCAGCAAAATACAAGGTCTTCGAATCAATTATGCGCTCTGTCATGTGCTATAGTTGCCAAACATGGGGTTACCGTTCATATGAGGAAGTTGAAAAACTTCTACGATATTTTTTAACTCTTCCGACTGCCGATGAAACTCTTGGATCACCAATGCACAGAATACCCAATATTCTTAAGAAGTTTGTAATAAACAGGAAGATGGAATGGGCGCTCGAATGGAAAACACTGTCTGATAAATGTGGATTCAACTTAAACTTGCAATACGAAGACCGGGGTGAATTGAAGCAAAAATCTGTACCAGTTACTTGAGCTTCACGACACGCATCAGCACAACGAATGCATTCAACAAGCTACTAACTCTATCAACAGACCGATCTACTCAGAGCTCAGCTTTAGCCTAAACTGCAACAACTATTTTAATGATGCGAATAACATCCAATCGATATCTTTAATTTGCAGAGCTAGATGTGATATGCTTAATTTAAATGGTTCAACATACATAAATAAAGAAACAAATCTATGCACAATATTTAATATGAGAGCAAAAGAAGACACTTTTCACCTTTTAGCAATATGCCCCATCTACAGAGAATTAAGATGCAATTACATCGGTGAGTTGACTTTGACGATGGAACAAACTAAAACCATATTTAATCGTTCTGATTGGGTAGCCTTAAACAGTTATCTAAAAGATGCACTCAATTATAGACACTATATAAATACTGAATTTACTTAATAGTTACATCATGTTCTTACGACAGGTACTTTTCATCACGATTTTAAATTTTGTTTAATTTCTTCTTGTAAAAGATCCAAAATGTAAATTTATCTTGTTTTTATATTTTTTTTTCTAATTACAATATTCTGAAGTAGAAGTTTTAATTTTCATTTAAATTACTTTAAATTTATTGTTTTATAATACTTACTTACAAAATTTTTAACAAATCAATCGGGCAGACGGCAATGCCACACCCATAACTTTTTATTTATTAAAATTTTAATTGTAAATTTTGTAAACTTTATTATTGAAAAATAAATATTACTTACTTACTTACAAGTGAGCTGCTTTAATGAAACCTCTTACTGGAAAACCTTTTTATCCCTTATACATATATATATGTAGGTGGAATGTTAATATTTACACCCTATATTAAACTCCCCCTTTTTACAGTAAATAACTGAAAATCTTATTAGCATTCTGTTAGTAAAACAAAAGTGCTACCGAATGAACTTGTCAACTTACGCCCTAATTAGTCATTTTAAAAAGCACCTAACTACTTATGACTGATATTCATCAACCGGATGTAGAGTACACACGTGCTCTTTTTAAAGTCGTATGATGTCAGTTAAAGTAAATTGAATGAAATTATCAATTTTTCTGATGTGTCAATACAATAAATTAAAAAAAAGAACTCGAATTGCATTTTAATAAGCATATTTGACGTTTAGTATTCACAATATTGTAATATTCTTATATCATTAAAAAGAGACCCAATTACAAGTAAAGTGCACTTAAACTTCCTTCAAGCAAGAAAGCCTCCCCCAGTTGAAATATAAAAATAAAATGTATAAAATTGATATAATTTTATCGCAAAAATATTTGTCAATCAATTACATTGTACCGCAATCGAGCCAAGTGACGACGACGAGACGTCGAACAACGGCGGCGACAATGAATCCTAAAGTATGTCAACCAATTATGTACCCCTTATCGATTACCCTCATTAAATGAGGAAGTATAAATGAGAATCATTCTGTCACAGCCGCTAAATAATTTATCTAGAATTTATCATTACATACACTTATGGTCCTTCTTGCACCCCCATAGTCTCCACCACCTCCATCTCCACCTTCTTCGCCTATACCGCCCACTTTTTCCTTTTTATTGATGTGGTTGCGATACACAACTTTTCAAAGCTATGTGCGTTATTTTTGTGTTTTGTTTTTATCAATCAAATAAAAAATTGTGTAATTGACAAGAAAAATGCCCTTGTTTTGGATCTCGTATAGCTGATGCGTTATACGTGTACGTTTTAAATGCGTTTTATCAACCCCTCCCACCAATTACTATATAAAGGGTAGGTATACTATACGAACCTATAAAACAGATAGAACATAATAAGCGGTTACAATCGGTATAGGTTTGAAAAACATGGAATATAGATTTATGTTGGGGGTTTTTTAAGTACACAATAATATCGAAATTATTGAGTAATGACTGCAACACGCAAGTTACTCGTCGTTGTCGTCGTTAAAAGTAAAAATTAAATAGGTCAGTATTTTTATATTGTTATTGCATTTCGGAATTTACTATATATTGAATTCAATTACCGATTATAGGGGCACAGGGTGATTCAAAACATTTGTGTATTCAATTCCGAAAAATTATTTTTTTCAATTTCTGTATTCTATTTCTTAAAAAGTGTGCTACGTAGGAACACATTTTTTACTATAACTCGCATACAAAAAATTTACAATTTTGTTATAATTTATCAAAAGCCCTTTTGAAACCATCGATATCTGTGTTACTAAATACATTTAGTAACACAGATGCAGAAAGGATTCTTAAACAAACTTAGTGAGTGTTTTTTTTACCAAAGCATTTTTAAAAAAAGGTGAACATTTTGGTTAACCTAAAATAGTATATTTTTCGGAAAAAAATCCATTTAGCCCTTTTTTTTATAAACCAACAAAACTGAAGAAAAAAATATTTGACACCTCGAATATCTTACTAAAAAGAAATAATTTTGTCTTCAAAATAATTCTGTGTAACGAAGAATAAAGTTTTTGACATCTGGAAAAATTTTGAGAAAAATCGAACTGACACTTTTCTTTATAAAAAACATTACTTAAAAATGGTAAAAATTGATTTTTGACTCATATGTATTTTCAAAAGTTTAAGATTATGGCTTTAAACTAATTTTGTCTTATAAGAAATATTGTTTTCAAAATAAGATCAAAAACAATAGTAAAAATTTACTTTCGACTCAAATATCTTTTCCAAAATTTTAAATATTGGCTTTAATTTAATTTTATCTCACAGAAAATATTGTTTTTGATATTCGGTAGTTTTTTCCTAAAAATCCAACATTCTGTTTTTTCATAAAAAATAAAATATACTAAAATTAGTACGCAAATTTGGTAAAAATTGATGTTTGGTTCTCGATATCTTGTGAATAATAAAAACTTTGAATTAATTTCATTCATCTAATTTTTATATGTTTATATAAGAAATAAAAACTTTTAAGAAATTGTTATTGGTTTTCGACTACAAATTCATTTACAAAAATAGATTTTGAAACTATTTCATTATGTGCAAAATATTATTTACAATTTCTTAATTTTTAAGAATAATTCAACTGACAACTTTTTTTTCAAAAATCGAAAACCCATAATTTTTTTAAGCAAGACTAATCGACAGACGGGATGGGTAGTTATCAGTGTGGGTTGCATTCCAGCCTCTTTTTTATTAAGGTTTTTTGAAACTCAAATTTAAAGTTTTGAAAGAAAGCCAGTTCTTCTTAAAATTAAAAAAAAAAGGATTAACAGATTTAAAAACTTAGTAAATTTGAAATAATGTTATGTTACGGTCTGACGACCATATTTTCCCCGTATACCGTAAACGGGTATTCACACGAAACCCATGCGGGCAAATCCCGTATTCGTGAAATAATTTTTTCCGTATACCGTACAGACTTGTCACTACGATTCGATAAATCTCGAATGTATTTTTATCGTTTATATGATTAGTAGAGCTTAACTTTATATTGTGTCGGTCCCCACGAACAAAATTTCATCGAATTCGTTCATTACGTTCATTACGTCGTGTTTTCGATTTGACTATGACAGTTCTGTGTCTGCCGACTGCCGACAGTTGTGTCCGCTGCCACGCCTCAAGTATTAGCAACCCTAAGAAAACTGTTACGATTGTAAACAGTGTGTATGGACTTATCTTATTCCAAGACTGAATAACTCTGGTTTAAGCTAAATTGACATAAGAACAAGTCTTTAACGTGATTCAGTGTCATTTTAGCTTTGACTCAATACACGCCAAAACAACGAGCTGAAAAGTTGATGCATAGTTGTAGAAAGAAGGACTAAATAAGAACTTGATCGTAACTTGTCCTGTCAGGTAATTTAAAAGGTAAAACTTTTGCCAAAAAGCTGAAAACATTGTTATGCAGAATGGCAGGAAATGAGATGATCTTTGTGTATTAAGTGCGAGCGATCGAAAGATGGTAAGGTTATTGAATGTTTAAATAGAGTTCGGTAGGGTGCATTCTATATAGCTTCCGTTTGGCAATACTATTAAACTTAGTGTACAAATAATAAAGGGTGACTTCTTGCTTTAGTAAACATACAAAATCTAACAAAAACCAAAACGACGCGTAAGACTCGTGATTTTATTTTTATTTACACACTCTTTTCGCACTAGGTTAAGTTAGCTATTGGACTTGTTACTGGCAGAATCATCGTTTTTGGACTGAACACAATTTTCTCGAAAAGGCTAATAATTTGTGATTTTTATTTTGAAAGAAAAATTTATCGAGCCAAATGTTTAAATACCAAATGATGCCCATAAATGAACCTGTAAACCACCAACTATCGTGTGAGTTCACAACTTTTTTTTGGTGTACTATTTAAATACTATTTAAAACTAAGGAAATTCTAATTGCCTAAGAAAACATCCGATATAAATGAAATTCAGTCACATTTGTGCAATGGACAAATTCCGTGAAAAAGTTTACGTATTGCTAAGAAGCTTTGATCAAGGCAGCTTGTGTTTAACTTATTTTATTTGCTTTTGTTTTTTCTTTTCATTTAAGTTTTCTTTAGTTTTTGAAACACCCTTTATTTTATTTGTATTGGTTTTGAAATCATAATTTAAAACTTTCAGGTATATTCAGTTATTCATATTCATATACGTAGAAAATAATTGTATAAATTAAACTATGTAATCAAATTTGAATCAAATTTAAAAAATCTGAACTTACATATAAAATTTTAAGTATTTATGGTATGGGCATTTTTTAAAATCCTTTTTCGTATTCAAACAATAAGCAAATTTAAATGTCTTCTTTTTTCTAAAAATTGTAGATTAAATAAAGAAATAGTTTTAAAACACCGACATTTTTAATTTTTATTAACAACATTGTAAAGACTTGAGATATTTAAAAATGTAGACGACACGTGAAAGACCTTACAGAAAAATAAATAGAAATCGTGTGCCACCCTCATTTTTTATTTCTGATAAAGTGATAACGATAAGGTATCCCAAACAGGTGATAGTGATTCCTAAATTTGGAAGTGCTTATCAATTTCTGTTGTTATCTATTTTATGTTTGTAAATTTAATTGTTTAATGTTAATAGCTTTATAAGAAATGTTTGTCAACAAATTTTTGGGGAGTTTATGTTGAACTTGAACTAATTTAAAGGAACTTGTAATGTAATGATAAAAAAGAGTCTTATCTTTTTTTATCAAAAAAAAGGTTACAAATATTTTTTAATTAAGATTTTGTTGGATTTTTTTGTAAAAAAAAAACAATTAAATATGAATTTAAGGGGCGTAATGTAACTTGAGATTTGTAAGTACAATGTGTAAATAGTTAAGGTATAGTATCAATATTTGATATACTTTATGGCATCTTATACGCTTTTGCACTTCAAAGCAAATAAAAAAAGAATGATTTCAAACATTCGAATGGCTTCAATGGCAAAAAAAATTCAAAATTGTGAGTCTTTAAATACTTAGTTTCCAGAAACTACTCATCATAAAGGATACTGGATGAAATTAAATAGGAATTGATATCTGGCTAACAAAAACCTGTAGCATTTAAAAAGCACGAAAAATCCATCTTTTTTTATTTACATTCGTATCTTACTTTTTGACAGAACTTTTGTCATTTGACTTAATGTCGTAACTTTAATCACTTTTTACAAAGTGTAACCTAGACTAGACGAAATTACTCGTACGAGAGTGACATTTTTTGAATTTGCCAATACCGAGAGCGGATACAAACATCTCGCCAGGTCTCCTCTCTATATTTAAGTTTCGTTTTGTTGTTGTGATTTTTGACAAAAATTCAACCACAGTTGTCACCTTTTCTAACAAATTAAATTGAATGTTTGACTCCCAGACATTTCTTTTTCTATTAAATGATCAAAAATAAATGGTCAATAATTTTATATCATAGATTATAAAATCTGGGCAAGTTCGTCATTAAAGCCTTTGAATTTAAGTTTATTTTGCTAAAGTTTGGTTCAAACTCTTTCTTGGGATTTGAAATCTTTTGTGTTTTTGAATAACTCTTGAATCATTTTTTTTGCTGAAGTAAGAAAGAAAAACTTCTGAATCTTTGTTAAAATTCATCTAATTATCGATCCATCTTCGAATTGGCGATTCAAAAGCAAGTTTACCAATTTTTGTTTTGTATTTTCTGTGTAAAAAAAGGATACCAAAAAAACCTAACCTAACCTTTATGTGGACAACAATTCAGTTTTTGGAATTTTTAATTACCTATACGAAACGAGAAATGTAGAAAAAAAAACATAAAGGGGTCGTATCTTTTTCTTCCTGATAACTGCCAATATTTTTGTTTTCCTTCGTCTGTTCATCCATTTTTTTTTCTGTCCCAATGCATACGACGACGATACCATCACCAGATCAGAATATCCATCAAATAAATTTCTGCTCCAAAACACCAGAGGCTATGGAGACTGTCTGCTTGTCTGACATAATTCAGCATCAATTTCAAAGATATAATAGCCAGAAGGTTATAGTATGTTCTTACCAGAAACCAGTGAATAGGTAGGTTTATATCTGAATCTTTCAGATACAAAAAATAAGAAAAAAGTTTATTTTTGTTGGCATCAAAATGTGAATAAAAGTGAAAAGAACTGGAAGAAGTAAAAAAAGGAGATCAATAAAGTGGAACCATGTAGAAGTAAAACAACATGAACGATGAGTTCCTTGAAGCTAGCCAACAGAAAACCAAACCAAAATACCTACCTACTGCAAAAAAAACAACAACAAGAATATTGAAATGTTGAAAACTAAAAAGTCGATAGAAAGAAAAACAAGTCACAGTGGTTTGGTTTGTGCGGTCAATTTCGAGACACATTTTACACAAAAAGAAAAGGACATACCTAATTCTGAAAAAATGTTTTTACATTATTTTTTGGTATTTAATTGGGTAGTTATAGAACACAAAGTTATGTTTTGAATGAAAACACACAAAATGAGCAAATCAAAGAAATTTTGTCTGCAATCATAACCATTAAATTTAGGACTTTTTTACAGTTAAAAGAAATATCCTTCAATTAGTTTTATTCAGCATTTTAAAATTTAGAACGAGTAATTTGGGTCCTTTATTGACGTCTTATTAAGGTCTTGAAAAAGCTAGATAAGACACAGGATGAGCCAAGGATGTGATTATGTATAGCTTCTCAGTGCAAGTTATATAAGATAACTAGAATAAAGCCAAGGACAGGATTGTAAAAAATAAGCTTAATTCTAAGGAGTTTTCACCAGACTTCACTACAAAGAGCAGTCTTTTAAAAAAGTACAGGAATTAGCATTTTTCAGAAATCAAAAAATTTATACTTGCTTTGAAATATAGGTTGAAAACGTTTGTCATTCTAAAATGATTAAAGTTTCTGTCTAGTCTCTATTTTGCCTCGATCTTGTCCTGATCTTATTTCTATCTTGTCTCGATCTTGTGTCGATTTTGCGTCGATCTTGTATCGATCTTGTCTTGATCTTGTATCGATCTTGTCTCGATCTTGTCTCGATCTTGTCTCGATCTTGTCTCGATCTTGTCTCGATCTTGTCTCGATCTTGTCTCGATCTTGTCTCGATCTTGTCTCGATCTTGTCTCGATCTTGTCTCGATCTTATCTCGATCTTTTCTCGATCTTGCCTCAATGTTCTTTCGATCTTGTCTTTATCTTGTCTCGATCTTGTATTGATCTTGCTTCAGTCATGTTCTGTTTTTGCGTCGATCTTATCCCCATCCTGTCTTGATCTTTCCTCGATCTTGTCTAGATCTTGTCTCGATCTTGTCTTTATCTTGAATCGATCTTGTTTAGGTCTTGTTCTGTTCTTGTCTCGATTTTGTCCCCGTCTTGTCTCGATCTTGTCTTTATCTTGTTTCGATCTTGTCTAGATGCTATCTCGATCTTGTCCCCATTTTGCCTCGATCTTTTCTTTATCTTGTTTCTCGATCTTCTCTTGGTTTTGATTTTGGTCGTTCTTAACCAGATTTTCTCTTAATTTTGTCTCGTTCTTATGTTGGTGTTAATTTGCTTGACAAATTTTTCCGAAATTTCTTTGAATAAAATTCTCGTAATATAATCAACCTTCTTAAAATCCCCCTCTTTATCACTGTAAGCTCTATTTCAAAATTACTGTCAACTATAGAGATTCTGTTTTCAGCCGCTTATCAAGAATGTGGAATGTTTTATCCAACTCTGATGCACCTTCATTTAATCTTAAATCTATCCCTATTTCCAAAAATTTCAAAAAAAACTCGAACAATTTAAGCGTTGGAGTCAGAATCAACCTGTTACGACCTTAATGTCAAATTAAGAATCTCTGGCAACATTATACTTACAGAACAGTTATTGGGAACTTAAATTAAATGTAAACTTTATCACATCGCATAACATCTTTTAATAGGCGTTTGTTAATTCTTAATTTGGGCAAGAGAAATAGAACTTTCCAAAGTCTTTGTATATTTATTAACAGGTACTTAAACCAAAGATCAAAATCTTCAACGGAAGTAAATATTGCTTGGCTATAATTTTCTCCCATAAGTAAATATTCCTTCCAGAAATCTCAGCTCATCAAAATAATTTATTGTTCCTTCTTTCTACCATTTCATTTTCCATTTCACTGAATTTCATCCTTCACTTCTATTTATATCTAATTTAACATTTCTCCATCATTCTTGCCCTAATCATTCTCATCATCAGCAGCAACATAAACATCAGCATCAACATCATCGTCATCGTCATAATCGTCATCTTCATAGCAATTTTTGTCAGATTTATATTTGATATATTTTATGTACCGTTCCGTATTACCATCGAGCCGTGCGTCTTCGTCGTCGTAGTCATTGTCGCCATAATGCCTCCGCCATACGGATTCGGCTTCAGCTACTGATTCTGAGTCTGCTTCTGCTTCTGTCGTTGTTGACGCTAATGTCGCGTCGTATCGTCTTCAAGTCTCCACATTCATTCTGGGCGCGACAAACTGATTAATGAGAACGACACTCGCTTGACACATTATACGCGATTAAAAATGTAAAATCACTTTCGTCTTTTAAACCCCTGTAGCCTCCACACCATATCACCATCGACCGTTTCCGTAAGCTTTTGAAATTGTATACAGAACAGACTCCGGAATACCCGCCATTCATTTAGTCACACAACTCTTGACAAATTATATTGCATCGTTCAAAATAATTTACAAGTGACATCGTGTTGAACGTATCGACGTTAGTGGCGTATGCAGTACTGACGCTAGTGCTAGCGACCGACATTATAGTGCAGAGATATGAAGGTACCTATAAATAAATTGCAGAGATTTTTTGAATTCCTCTGAAACTTTGTGCATCAGAGATCATCCTTTGAACTAACTTTTTCAAACACAAAAAATTCCATGTCAACTCGACGAGTGTTGAAAATTTTCGATTTTATTTTTTCAGAAACTTAAAGTTTCCTCCTTGCGTTGAAAAAAAAAGAAACACAAAAACTATACTGAATGGCTTCCATCAATAAACGTCGCACATTCTTTAGATAAATTCGCCCCCATTTTCGCCATAACGTACCATACATTTGCCTACGTTACGTAGTACTATATCCTTCTTCTGCTTAGCTAAGCGATAGTGCTTACAGACCATAAACTAAGAGCGAAAAATTTCAACTTTCATTCCAGAATATGTGTTTGCATTAAAACTTCTTCAAAAGTGAGTGCATAATTAATGTAATGAGACGAGTAATTAGAGAAATCCGTGTATGTCAAGTATCTCATATTTTTCATCTTAATTTTGGAAAAAAAAGATGCAGTATTTTGTAAGTAAAGTGCATCAGAAACGGGAACGTGCAGTAAATTTTCATTTCCGAACATAATTGCTTGGAAATGTGAGAGTTACGAGTATTATTGTGCTCGTCCTTTCCGCCTTCCTCATTCGGTGTACTAATGTTTGAATAGGGAAACTTATGCAGGAATTTGCTAAAAGGATTTTGAGTTTAATGTAACAAGACAAGATGCACATAGGACGTCGTACGTCGTAAAGTTAGCATCATATGGTGTATAACAGACACATACCGTAAGCAGACATACAACATGCACTTCATTGCATAGAACGTTCGAAATTGAATTTAAAAATGAGGTAAGCAGAAATAGACAGGTAGCATGAGAACGCCAAAGTGATGTATTTTCTTTGAAATGTTTCTTTATAATTTTTATGATTTCGCAAACGAAAATCATAATTCGAAGAATGGGTTTGAATCTTCTTCTTTTGAATGATATCAAAACCTTTTAATGATTTTTGACGAGCTTTAATTATATTTTAGATAACTGCTTTAATGCTTTAAATTCTTAATTTTTGATTTTCCATTATAATTTTTTGCAAATTGAATAGAAATTTTGTCGTTTTTAGACGTTTTAAGGTGTCTTAGCATCCAAACACATCTTTCAAAAAAATAAATAAGTTGTTTCTTGTTTTGTAAAATAGTAATCCCATAAATTAAGCTACTTCTGAAAACGTTATGAACAAATCATTCTGTCAAAAAATTTGATTCATTAAATGATTTGAAAGGCAGGGTTTTTTTCAGCACTAACAAATAAAACTGAAAAAAAAACACCCCTATCCTTCAATGTTTTTATGACTCAATGGTGGATCCAGACTTTTAATCAGAGAGGGGGAGGGGGGTCACACACTTAGATGAGTATTTACTCACCGCTCTCATTTTGGTTCGTTAATGTTTTGTAAAGGAGGCAAACAAAATTTAAATAACATAAAGTGGATCTTAATCTTACAGGTCCAGATTTTAATTGCTAAAGTGACAACTTTAGTTATCGTATGGTCTAACTATTGGATGACTCCCTACTTATGAAAGCATTCCAAGATTCCAACAGTTTTTTTTTTTAAATATGCCATATTTTTATTTGAAACGTATTTTTTTTTTAAATAAAATATAATTTTTTTGTTTCCATTTTTATTAATCAAGCTATCAGTCTGCTTGCTCGTATTTTGATCTTAAAGGAGTCAACAAAACTTAAAAATTGTAGAGAAAAAAATGCTTCATTCTTGAATTTAAGGATATAGTTGCATTTAAGTACATAATTTCTATAAAAAATTAAATTAAAACAAATTAAGGTAAACAAATAAGTTGGGAAGAAACGCACTCATAAATCACACGTTTCAGAATCTCTTTTCACTTCAAATCTCAAGAGATTCAAAGCTTTTGTATCAATAAATAGGAAACTTCTATCATGTTTTTTAATTAGCCATTAGTTTAACAAAACTGTCACTTTTGCTGTTTTTGGGACATTTATATTATTAAAATTTGTCTTTAAATCTCAGTTCTAGACCATCCAAAGCTTAATATATTTTAAGGTCTTTTATATTCAACAGAAAATCAATTTTGAAAGAAATAAAATGCACGACTGGGTCGCTAAAACATGCTTATGTTTTCCTAAAAGTCTGTTTCAAAATATTTTCTATATTTTAATATTTAAGAATGTAACTTATTTTATTTCGAAAATCATTTTAAATTTGGTCTTAAAAATATTTTTAGTAAGCACTGAATACAAGTCTTATAGATATACATTTTACATTTAAATTTCGTTATCTAGTCTTAAACAAAATTAATATTTTTTTAAAATTAGAAAAAAATGAAATTTTTGATCATCTGCAATCATCATCAATTTGATCATCTGCAAGAGTTTGCACAGAAAAAGAAGATTATTGAAATCGGTTTAATAGTTATTGAAAAACCTTAAACAAAATTAAGGTTTTATGATAGATACCCTTCTGGAGAAATACCAAAATATGTTTTTATTGTAGAAAAATTGACGATTTCTTATTCAAGGTTTTTCTTAATAACCTGAATATTTGCTCTTTTTCTAAGAAAATATTTTAAGAAAATAATTGAGTGAAAACAAAAATTTGAAGTGTTTTTGATAGCAAACCACTTTAAATGAAATGGAATCTTTTCTTATATAACTTTACTCTGTAAACTTTATGGATCATATACCCCTCCTGGATTATCCATTGGTTAAAAGTTGATGAATTTGTGCTGTTTTTGGAATAAGGCTGAATATCCAATTCATATTATGTTCTTGGTCCAGTCTTCAGTTAAAAGTAGTAATTTTAGCAACAAAGTATAAGGAAGTAAATTACAAATTTTGTTTTCAAAATATGTTTCAAAATATAATGGCGGTCATATCCAATGTGATTAGTTTTGAAATAATGAAAATTGAATCGAAAAGAAAACAAACAAATTATATCCCAGGGGGAGGGGGAGTTATGACCCTACGAACCCATCCCGTCTGTCGACTTTCAATCTTTCTTAAAAGATTGTAGGTTTTCGTGTTGGGTATAAAAAGTTGTTATATGAATTATTCTTAAAATTTTTAAAATAACGAACAATATTTTTCATATAAAGAAATAGTTTAGTTTGAAAATCTAGTTTTGTTAAATGGATTTTTTGTCGTAAACAAATGTTTACCAATTTTAGTAACATTTAGATTTTTACAAATTGGATGAATGAAATTAATTTGAGAGATACTTGTATCAAGACCCGAACATAAATTTTTTAACAAATTTTCGTACTATTTTTTGTAGATTTTATTTCTTATGAAAATCGGACTGTTGGATTTTTATAAAAAAAACTACTGGATATGTCGAATAAACAAAGTTTGAAGACAATATTTTTAATTTTTGAAAAGCTATTTTAGTCAAAAAAAATGCTGCCCAAGTTTTAGAATTTTTTTTTGTAGGATTTTATTTCTTGTAAAAAAAATTGTCAATTAGATTTTTCTCAAAATTTTACTAAACATTGACAACAATATTTTTTAAAGATAAAAGTACTTTAAAACCAATATCTCAATGTTTTGAAAAGATATTTTAATCGATAATGAATTTTTACCAACTTTTATTAATTTTTTTCTTAGGTTTTTATTTTTTGCAAACAAAAATGGTTAATTCGATTTTTCTCAAAATGTTTCCAAATCTTATAATCAATATTTCTGATAAGAGAAAATTAGATAATCTCAAAGTTTTAAAAAGGTATTTGTGTCGAAAATCAATTTTTACTAACTTTTGTTACATTTTTTTTAGGTTTTTAATTTTTTTTCTATAAGGAAACTATCAATTTGATTTTTCTCAAAAGTCTACTGAATGTTGCCAACAAAATTATTTTAAAAGATAAAAGTAGTTTGAAGCTTATTTCTTAAGGTTTTAGAAAGATATTTGAGTCGAAAATCATTTTTTACCAACTTTTATTAATTTTTTTGGAAAAATAACTTTCAACTCAATTTTTCTCAAATTTTTTCTTAATTTTGAAAGCAATATTTCTCATATAGGTAAATTAAAATTAATTGAAAGACACAATCTCAAATTTTTGAAAAGATATTTCAGTCGAAATTCAATTTTTACCAACTTAGAGTAATGTTTCTTAGGTAATTATTTTTTATAAAAAAAAATATTAGTTAGTTGTTTCTCAAAATTTTACCATATTTTCAAAACTTTATTTTTCGTTGCACAAAGTTGTTTTGGAGATAAAATAATTTTGTATTCGTAAAATTTTCGAGGGGACAGTTTTAATTGGATTTTTTTGAAAAAATATATTTGTTTGGTTTTTAGTTACAATATATAATATAAAATTTAAAAGTCTCTAGCGTGTTTGGTTCGTAAGATATTTAGAGTTAATCAACATTTTTTTAAACTGCTATGGTAAAAAAACTGCCCAACAATTTTCTTGAGAGCCCTTTTACCATATTTCTGCATTATTATCTGTATAACAAAATTTATTTGAAGTTGATATCGCTACTGATTCTTGAGGTATGCACGACGAAAAAACGTCGCGAACATACGGACGTACGAACGTACCTACACACCCAATCACAGGCATCTTTTTGGCCGACTTACATAGTTTTAGAATTAGGTTAGGGACAGAACTTGCTGTAGCTGTTCTAGTTTTTAAGTAGTTTAAAGTTTTTTTAAGTAGTGTTATTGCTTTTGGTTAGTATAATGAGTTTCGGTTTTTTTTTTATTTACTTGGTTTTAGATTAAGTTCTTGTTTTTTAGTATTAAAGTTGTTCTTAGGCCGAAAGGCAGTAGTAATGGACTATTATGGATTAACTTAGAGCACCCGCATAGGGCCAGTTAAATATTTTTTAAGTTTTTTAAATTTAAGCTAGTTTTTTTTAAGAATTTGTGTTCAGCTTTGAGATAGCTTTAAGATTTTGATAAAAAAAAAAAAAGAAAAAAAACATGAAATTTCGAGAAATGTCAAAATTTTCAATTTGACAAATCGGACCCATTACAATAACTTCTTATGGCAAGTTAAAAATTAGTGGAATATTCAAAGAAAAACAATCCAGTCTAATATTTCTACTAAAATCTTCTATTGTTCAATATTTGAAGAGCAAATAAGCAATTCTCATTTGGAATGTAATACCAAAAAAATATCAAGTGCAATTGCTAAAAGTACTACTTTTTAGTGTAATATTTCTTGAATAAAACTTGTTTTGTTATTATTTCCAAAAAAAAAACTTTATTTTAAGAATAGAAAGAAAGAATATAGTTTTTAAGAATTTTTTTTTATTTTCAAAAACAAGATTGTGTAAAATTAATATTTTCTCTAAATGAACGGAAATGTTGTGCATATTTTTATTTGAAAAGAATGCCCTCAATATTTTGAAATATAAACTCCTTACATAAAATTGCAGGTTTATTCTTAATTAATTTAGCAATTCAGGTTCAATTCAAGTCATCTTAATTCGTCGCGTTCTATAAGTACATCACTTTGTCACATTAGATTAATATCTGTTCTTATGTTTAATTGAAACAGAAAAGCCATTATTTCTGTTCGTCTTCTTATATTTAATTGATATGGTTCTAATCTAAAGGCGTTATATTAATTCAAATGGATTGCGTTGTTTTTTCTTCGAAAAGCAATATCTTCTAGAGATCCAAAAAAACAAAAAAAAAGAAATACGAAACTTTATTAAACATATTATTATCATCTTTGAATCGAAAAGTCTATTCTGTCTGCGTCAACAAAATTAAGACCGAATAAATATTATTTTATGCTTAAATTTGTATATCCTTTTCTATCCTATAAAGTAACATGTACCGTAAAGAACAACTAACATTTTAACATTTACAAGAAACACACACAAAATACACTCAAACACTTTATCTACTGTCAATATCAACTTCAATTATCGTGTTCGTAATTCGATTACCCTCAATTCGTTTGGCAAATTAATGGCTTTTTCTTTACTCCAAAAAATAAAGGATCCTATATAGGATCCTCTCTCATTTCACTCCTTTTTAATCGACAGAATATGTACAACATGCAACAAAGCTATATAGGTACATATAAAAAGTCTTTCTCTATATCCATAGCTTCTAGGTTTAGTTTAATGAATTACATTCTGGTACTTATGGGTTTTGTGGATTTGTGTTGTTTAATTTGGTCTTTTTCATTCGAGTTAGGTTGAAAAATTTCCCCGAAGCTAATTTCTGTTGATTTTGTTTGTAAATGTTTTGGTCTTGGTCAATACAATTTTACCCAATCTAGCATTGGCTTCGAGTTCGAATCAATTTCTCGGGAGGGTGCATTATTTGTTAAGGTTCAATTACGGAGATTATTATTGAATGGTTATTTGTTTGTTTGCCTATCCTATAAAGCTTGTGAAATAAATTTGTGGAAATGTATGTATAGACGTTTTTAATGGAGGTTGTTTTTCTTAACAATTTTAAAGGTTAAAATTTGTTGTAGCCTCGAAGAAAAAGATTCAAACCCATACCGTCGTCACCGAGAAAAACCTAAGCTTGTTATCAAGTAAAATTTAGTTTGAATCAGTTAAGAAGTTATGTTAAGAATAGATTCTAACACAGCAAATCCTAAATATTTTTGATTTTTTTAACTAAGCTGCATCTTATTGAAAACTTCTAAACTATAGTAGAATTTTAAGTGACAAAATAAGCCAACAAAATGTAAATTATTTGTGGGCTTTAGATTTGAAAAAGCTTAAATTAAATATATCCTCGTACGTATGCATATGTCCGTGAAATGTTTTATGTTTCTAAAACTAAATGTTCGATATTGTTTTAGTTCAAAATAAAAAAAATAAATGTCAACCTTGTAATGGACAACAAAAGCGCAATACTGCAGGTTGCAACTACAATTTACATTTCAAAACAATAAATTTCCCATCTCTGACATTTCATCACCAAACTCCCGCAACTCCATCGTATACAAAATAATTGCAAGCAATTTGTTATTCAACTCAATCCGTATCAACCTGTGACTTTCATAGATACAACCGAACCGTGTCATTAGTAATAAAATGTTTAACAACACAAAGAAAAAAAAAAACAACTTTCGAACAATAAAATATTCAAATGTCAGATTCTTCACTAAGATAGCTATCAAAAACGCGCCCGCCCGCATTCTACTATATAGACGAAACCCTCCTTTAACTGATACCTTCTATACTTCCATACCTTACCTATAATAATCTTACCTACGGTATAGAGACGAAACAAATAGAGCTTCATTGATGGTGGTATTATTGTTGAACATTTAGATTCTACGCTTTGATAGCTAGTTAATTCGATTTTCGACAATATGACATGTCCATCAAAATGCCATACCCTGCGGAATGATTTACAGGGAATCCATGTCATAAAAAGAATATTGGGCATATTTATTAGGCATAATAATAATGGCAAACAAATTAATCTATTGAAACACTGAAATTGAAACAACCAAGTTTTGTAGTAAAGAAGACAGTAGTGGATTAGACGGAAGTTTAAATAGTTTTTTTAAGTAAGTCGAAAATTCATAAAGTGTTTTGTGAAATTCTCAACGAAATAGTGTTTTAAGTTAGTTTTTAATTTATAGTCTTCAGTCGTTCCATCCATATTTTTATATACAATGAATACATTTATAAGGTGGTGAAACAGTTCGTAGAGAACCAGGGCCTAGTGACTTACAACTTTCAACCATTCATGTGTGCCAGTAATTTTGTCAGGGATGGACAATGGCTTATTGTAGAAAGCACTTTTCATGGTAAGAATAAGTCAGGGAGTTGGAAGTTGTAATTTTGTTAAAAAATCCATTAATAGTGAATTAACTTTAAGTGGATCAGGCAGGGATTGAGCCCAGAACATCTGGTATGATAAAGTCCTAAGCACTAACCGTAACGGCACGGCTACTCCTTTATAGATCTACAGATAGCTCCGCCACAATACTCTAACTTCTAATCTATCAGTTTACGCTTGAGCTCAACTTCGGGTAAACTGTCAAGAAAACAGATTCTTTTTTAAGCTGTACATCACGGATGTGTATCATTTCGATATTCAATCCAAATGTATACCGGTAGCTCTTCTTGATTCCTTTCCTATATTTCTAATGATTTGTGTTATTTATGTCGGTCATTTATATTCGGCTTGGCTTGCCAAATTTTCCATAACCTAATTTCATTTGATTTTCTTTTTCAATATTTTATTTGATCCAATCTAGAATTAGATTAGATTGCCGTCACACTCGAACATCTAAGAATGCTTATCAGCTTACCCTTGAACTCAATTTAGGATGTATTGTCAAGAACAAACAAGAACAGCTGGGCATCAAGAATGTAATTTTTATCTAACTCTGTTTTTCCTGTCTTTTGAATATTAAATATTTAAAGAACGATATATTTTCACTTAAATCCTGTCCTCTCTAAGGAACAGGCCGCAAAAACACTTAAATCCGTCACTGACAAGGTGAAAAGAGGTGGGTATTTTAAGGTAATGCCCAATTTCCTCTTGTCATATATAATTTTTGCCCTCATTTAACCTCCAAATAAACCACCCATGGTTTATGGTCAAATCAAATCTTATCTGATGGTTTTGTTTGACAGGTGCTAGCTTCAAATAACAATTTGAATTTTATTTAACTATTTTATGTCGGAAGTAGGGTTTCTCAACACACGTTTTATAGGGAACAATTCCTATGAATTACCGACAACTTGATTTATATCTAACGTAGGTACTAGGTATACAACTCATACTCATACTTGTATTTATTCCACCGACTGAAAAATGGCGACGACCACCACCGGAAATGTGTTTACACATTTGCTGTGTTGGGCTTTGGAATGTTCTTTGACAGAGTGAGAGTAAATGACAAAAAAATAACTCATAGCACTTTGTGGGACTAGTGTCCCATAAAATTGCATCATCATCGCACAGACAACGGTAATGGCAATATAATTCTAAAATTAAATTTATTTACTGTCGAATGTAAATATTTTGTGTTTGTTTTTTTTTTTATTTAACATTACCTGGTTTATAAAAATGCAGATTGGAACAAAGGAATGAGATCATTGGAAAATTGATATTTTTTACTAAAGGGGGTTTTGTTTAGGTTTTTAGATTTAGTAGGTGGGGTGGGGGTACATAAACAAAACATTGTTCTTATTGATTTTTTAAAATTTACTTATCTTTACAACCTTTGGGTTTTTTGTTTCTGGAGAAAATTAGACTGCAGACCCAGTTTAGTGCATTCTTTCCTGCACAAGCTCTTAATTTATAATTTAAGATACTATTTTATGGTCAGGACTATGTACATACATAATATAAGAAAATCAATAATTGAAGTTTAACTGATTTTGCTGTCGTTATTCGGAACTTCACCTAATTTTGTGTGTATATTTGGAAGAAAACTAATTTTTTGTAGGGAAAATGTAAATTGTTTGTGTTTATTTGACCAAAAACTGGTAAAAATATTTTTTTTATTAGATAATCATTTTGAAGAAATTATCTTCATATATTTGAGTGGAAAATCAAATTTCAACGATTTTTAGATTCTATTTTTTTGTTAAAAAAAACTGATAATTCGATTTGTCTTGAAATTTAACTAACGTAAAAAACGTTGTTCTGAATTGTATTAAATTATTTTGAATTTTTCCTCAAAATATTTGGAAGAATTATATACTACATACATTCAAGATAAAAATTGATGATTTGTTATTCATTGAATTAAAAATGAAAACAAAATTAATAGATACTAATCTGAATTAAATTTTTTGAATATTGCAAACATTTTTTTTATTTTCATTGGAAGTTATAGTAATCGGTCAGATTTTTCAAATATAAAATTTCGAAGTTCCAAGGCCTGCAGAACTATTAACCTCAAATAATTTTTGTTTTAAAAAATTCACATCAAGAGATAGGATTTTCAAAACATTTTATCAGTGTGGATCGCAACCCAACCTCTTTTTTATCTTTTTGTAACATTCACTTTTTAACTTCCAATAAGAAATTATTTTAATGGGTCCGATTTGTCAAATTAAAAAGTTCTCGACGATTCAAGGTCCCTAGAGTCGAAATAAAAGATTTTTAGAAAGATGTTTGTGCGAGCGTGTGTACGTTCGTTCGTACGTCCGTACAACCGTACGTTCGCGACGTTTTTTTCATTGTCCATAGCTCAAGAACAAGAAGAAATATCGATTTCAAATAAATGTTGTTGTACAAATAATTAGGCAGAAAGATGCAATAAGGGCTCTAAAGAAAATTACATGGGCGGTTGTTTTACCCTAGCAGTTTAAAAAAACGGTGAAAATTTTGGTTAACCGTTAATATCTTAAAAACGCTAGACACTTGAATTAAATTTTATATAAAATATTGTTATGTGATATCAAAGAAGTATTTTTTTTGAAAAAAAAATCCAATTAACAGTTTTTATAAATCAAAAAGCTGGAAAAAAAATTGTTACGTCGAAAATTTTACAATTAAAAATGATTGTATCTCCAAAACAATTTTGTGCAACGAAGGAAGATCGAATGGAAGGTTTTTTTATGAAAAATAAAAACCCTAAAAAAAACATTACTAAGAGTTGGTAAAAATTTATTTCCGACTCAAATATATTTTCAAAAAATTAAGATTATTTCTTTAAACTAAGTTTGTCTTATAAAAATATTGTTTTCAACATTCGGTACCATTTTGAGAAAAATCGAATTGACTGATTTTTACAAAAAATAGATACCTAAAAAAGTTCATTCTTACGAACTTTTCTACTAAAATTTTTTTCAAAAAATTGCGACTATGGCTTCAATCTATTCGAATTGATAGTATTTTGTAAAAAAAAAACTTTAAAGAAACGTTTCTAAAAATTTGTAAAAATTCGCTTCCGACTAAAATATCGTTTCAAAGATTAAAAATACCGTCTTTAAACTGTTTTTATCTCAAAGAAAATAATTTTCGAAATTCAGAATTTTTTTTATAAAAATCCAGCAGTCAGTCTTTTCATAAAAATTAAAATCTACAAAAAATAGTACATTAAATTAGTAAAAACTGATGTTCGGTTCTCGATTACCCGTGAATAATAGCAACGATTGACTTTTAGAGAATCTAAATAGATCAAACTAATTCATCATATGCAAAATATTTTGTAGGTAATTTAAATTTTTTAAGAATACTTTAACTGACAAAATTTTTACACAACTCGCAAGCCTACAAACCTTTTAAGCACGACAAATCGACAGATGGGATGGAAAGTTATCAGTGTGGGTCGCATCCCAGCCTCTTTTTGTGTGCAATTTAATCCAACTTGAATAATAGACGTTTGCTCCAAACGATTCAAAGATGTCGACATGTATTGACTGAATGGAGTAAGTATTCAATAGATGATGCTATGTCAAACTTCCAAACGTTTCAAATAAGCTGCAATTTAATAGCATAACAACCACATATTGCTGAGGCTTAAGTATAGTTTTTCAGTAAACGAAGTGATGATCACCGGAAATATTCTTGAAGCAACGATTTTTACTGGAAAGTTATAATTATACTATCATATTCTATTATACCCTTGAGAAGGTTACAGTTTCCAATTCTTTTAGCTTTTGCCATGTCTATAAATAAGTTTTAAGGCCAAACAATGTCCATTTGTGGTTAAGAATATTTATGTTGCAAGTTAACGTGTGGCAAAACCGTTAAACCTATTTGTTTTAGCGAAAGGCAAGCTAACCAAAAATACTCTGCACCAATTAACGATAAATTAAAATGAAATTAAAAGTAATTATAATTTAAAATAACAAAATAATATTATTATTAGAAGATTTTTAACTATTTGTCCACAATTCTCATTTATAGGTTTAATTGTCACATGTTATTTACTAAAAACTTTTTTATGTATGATTTGTTACAAACTTGAATAAAAACTTTAATACATTTGAAATTTAATTATTTTGTATTGATTTTTATTTCACATCAACTTTACGAAAATTATGGTAATATTAACTTCATTGCAATAAGCGGTAACTGTAGAAATGAAAGTCTGGAAATGAAAATCTCATATACTCGTTTGTAAAAATAAAATGGTGCTGCCGAAGTCTGATGTTCTCCTACCGTTCCCTTTAAATAGTTCACAACAATGTAATACGACAAAAAACGTTAGCCACAGCAACGCATGGCCGGCTCAGCTAGTTTCTTATTAAAAAAAAAATACCGATTGGGTTTTTCTAAACACATGGTGTTAAGTTAGACATACATACATACAAAATTGTCCATAGAATTAAATAATTGCAAAGCCGATATCTCATCTTTTCTCAAAATATTCGAATCGAAAATCAGTTTGTACCGATTTTGCGTAGTATTTTTTGAAACTTCTTTTAAAAAAACTAACATTTGGATTTATTAAAATTGTTTCGAGAAAAGTCAAAATTTTCAATTTATCAAATCGGACGGAAAACAATAAACCAGTATGCGGAAAGATATTATGAGTGAATAATTTGGTTGAGTTCACTTTATTTTTTTATTTCTTTTAAACTTAAAAAAATAAACTGCAAAATTGCAGTTTCCTTAAAAAAAATTAAAAAATATAAAACACTACTTAAATGTTCTAAAATTTGATTTTAGCTTTTAATGTCCTTGGAACAAACAAAGATATTGAGAGCTTTATGTAAAGTTTACATAAAACGCTCTACTCTCTGTTTTTAGAGCATTGAATCTACATATTTTTGGGGGATGGTAGTATTGTAAAGTGATGCCGTAATCTTGTAAGAGGTTTATCGTAAATTCTTTATTCAAAACAAGGGCTTGAAGAATAATTCGTCACATGAATCCAGTATTTTGACATTAGATGAAAGCCACTTGCGCATACCCGTGTGATGCCCTTGTTTTCAAGGGCGACATATAGCTCTCAGTTTAAATTTTTCACATTTTCAAGTTTCGAAATCACTCTTTTGAAAAATGATGATATTGTGAGTCAATTTGTTTCTGCAATTATTCGTACTCGGTTCAAACATTTAAGAATAGGGCTATTGAATACCCTTGAATTAAGCCATTTCATAATTATCTAACATTGATTAACTCCAAATTCCAAAGACGTATAAAAGAAGATAAATAATTTTTCTGAACTAGACTATCGAGTACGAAATCAATTTTGTATTTCTTAAGACCATTGTTCTGCAAAATAAAATCTCTCTTGGAATCTTAATATACAATAAAATGCAATATAATTATAAAACAAGTTATACTTAAAAGTCCAATAATAAACTAAAAATTTATTAACGGCCTTCATCATTAACTAAAAATATATTGCATCGCGATCACACGAGCACTTCTCTATCACCATATCATCAAGCACACCATACCAATTAAATTAGCCGGCATTGTTACCTACGTCAAAACGCTGATGATATGATGTTTCGAAATTCCTCAGTGCAGATGGCAGCACAGGTTCTTTTGTTTTCATTTGAAAATAGCATGTCTGATAAGAATGAGAGGGGTGCGATAATAAATTTAGCAAAATAATTTGCAGACGCCGGCCGGGCCGGTATCTTATCGCAACACTCAAAAACCATATTTGCAAAAATATTTGTCCTTATCTCGGTTTTTATGGGATCTTAATCAAAAGACAACGATAAAAAACGAATACTTTAAACAAAACTTTATTCAAGAATGCAGTTTTTCTGGCAGAAACAATCAAATGGAATATCCGGTCTTTCATATTTCTGGCTTTAATCATCAATAAAATATAAAACGTAATATCATCATTACGATTCAAATATAAACAAAAAACTCAACTTAATCAAGAAGAGTCGTACGAGTAGTAGGTAGTGTGTGATCATATAAATTATGAAGTGAGTTGATGGGAAGTGACACACTCTTTTTGATACAAAAAGCCAACAGATCCATCCGATCCAATCATAAAAAGTATCTTTTTGTTTTTTGTTCATGTTATTCAAAAATTCATTGTCAAGGTCAATTTGCATTCATCTATTCTTGGCATCATCATCGTCGTCGTTAAAAAGTGTTGTGGAGTGGAAAGTGAATGTTTGCTTAGCTGCATGGACGACTTGATTTTATTTTAATTTTTTGGCTTAATCATTGAATATTCTTTGTACTTAACAATTTAAAAAAAAGACAGAAACAAACACAAAACAACATAAGAGGTAGATTAATTTTATTGCATTAAATTAGGATTATAAATTGAGCTGTCATTTACAGTTTAAGATATTCAAAAGTTTATGACTATTTAATTGAATTAATATGATTAAATTAAGTTGTGAATTATAATGAATAGGTTTGATTGTTTTTATTTTTGTTTTTGTACTCGTGATCTGTA
This sequence comes from Eupeodes corollae, assembly GCF_945859685.1. Taxonomy (NCBI): domain Eukaryota; kingdom Metazoa; phylum Arthropoda; class Insecta; order Diptera; family Syrphidae; genus Eupeodes; species Eupeodes corollae. Next base: position 281,335,886 of record NC_079147.1, read on the forward strand.
GTTAGCAGGTAATATTATAAGAGCTTTTTTATTGTTTAAATTTTTGTGTACCTAGTAATTGAGGCTTTTGATTGGAGTTGAATTATAATGACCCTGGTTTAGAAAAAAAACGATTAGAGCAACCTCGGTTATAAATGTAGTATTCTGAACTTTGTATATATTATAGGCTTGTGTCGTTCACAAAAATAATAATGGACTAAGTTCACTTGAGATTAGTTAGCTATAATAACTTTTTGACATTCTTTTACAATGTATTAAAAACGCTTATTTGATATAAAGACAAATTTAGTGTTTCACTTAAGATGAATACAATATATTTACTAACACTTTATTTTATGGATAAGTTCAACAATTTTACTTCTTTAAACTTTATGTTTTAGTCAAACATGATATTCTGGTGGTAAAGAAGTCAAAAAAGGAGGTCCCCCGATGCCGTCCGTCGATCTGTCCTAAACCCTACAGCCGAAACCATTAAGTGAATTGACTTTGACGATTAGGTATGGTTTTAAACCATTTCGCTTTAGGCGTTTATTTTTTCATTTTTTAAGACTAAAAATAACATCAGTCCCCGTACAAATGTTTAGGTCAAAATCGAAAATTAAAATTTTCTCCAAAACACATCGATAAATTCGTATTAAATTGTCTCCAAGAATTTTATTTTTGACTTGGCTTCTTTCAACAAAAAAAACAGCTTATTTTCGTATTGCCCCAGAAGTTTAACCTCCCCCCCCCCCCATAGAACCGTTATTTTTTAAGTTTTTTAAGAACTAATTAAGCGATTCCATTAAAATGTTACATAAAATATTCACTTTTATTTTTTAAATTTATTTTTATAATTTAATATTCGATATCTTAGAAAGGGGTTAACATTGATAACGACATTCAAATAAATGCACACCAAAAATATTTTCCGGACAACAATTAAAATATTATATATATATATATATATCATTAAAAAAAGAAAAAATCCCAACGGTTTTTGAAAAAAAAAATAATAAAACAATTTTTTTTTTGTTTAACTAAATGGAATTTAAATTATTTAAAGAAAAACTTAATCTGTTGGTGCATGTATAAAACTTAAAATCCAGGAAATTCTTTGAACATACTCTTTGCATACGTGAGCATGTCCTGCATTTTATTTTATATTAAATAAGTGAGTGGTAAAAATATTACAACAATATAAAAAAGTGTTTAAAATTACTTTGACAACAAATATTCTTCGAAGCAATAATAATGCTATATAATTACGTCATACCAAATTGACAAAAAAACCTTTATTTCAGAAAATACATACACACAAAAAATTTTATTATAAAAAATATCCTTAATATCTGTTAACTTTTTTGGTTGGAATAAATATATAATAGTACTTAAATTTGTTATAATTGATTTCACAAAATACTTACACACTTTAGAAAAATGAAAATAAAACCGAAATATCTTTTTAACTGTTTTAAAGTCCCGAACATTATGACAGAAACATCTTAAAATTTAATTATTAAATGGAAAGTTTTTGAAGTCATTTGAATGACAAAATGGTTCTTAAAAACAAAAAAAAAATATTTTGCAAGGTGCCGAATTTTATTTTATTTATTTAATACACCATTAGTACAGATAGACTAACTATCAGTACTCCAAAAAAGTTTATTTTAAAAGGTCAAAAACCCTTTAATAAACAATTCTGGAATTATACTTTTATACAATTACAGCAATCTTTAGTTTTATTGAAACGTATTATGACTAAGAATAAAAATTAAAACGGACGACTGAGCGCACGAGCTTGCAAAAAAGTGTTTTTTTTAAATGTAAATGTCATTTGATTTCTCAAGATAACATTAACTTCATTAAAATTGTGTTTGAAAATCGTTGGAGCGGTTGTTTGTAGATTAATTTTGTAAATATACTTTTTTTAAATTTGTGTTTAAAAATATTTTTATTAAGCAGTTATTTAGAGTTTTAAAAATTTACGCTTTACATTTCGATTTCGTAAAAAATGATAACTCATTTTCGTGATCAAATTTCAATGTTTAATAATTTTTGTTTAAATAAAAAATAAAAATATTTGTTATCATTGAATATTATTGAGATATAAGTATAAAAGCTTGTGCAGAAAATATATATTGAAATAAACTTAGGAAAACTCAAAAGCAAAATAATGAAGCAATACAAAAATATGAAAAAAAAAAAATCTATCGGTTCAAAACTCATAATACGAATAGGCTTAAAACCTTAATATCGAAGTTTTAACTCAATAGACCAAATGGTTTGGGCTGTAAGGGGGAAGACAGATAGATCGATGGAATCGAGAACCACTCTTTATACGACTTCTCTGCCATTGTTATGTTATTGATTAAAATCTTAAGTTCGAAATTTTGCACGAATGCAATACTTGCCCTATTTAATTTTTGATTCAATAATTGAATCAAAACTGAATAAATCTTTACCTTAATTACGAAGTATTACGATAAAGTATAAAAAACACAATCGAAAGAACTGATAACTTCCCATTCCGTCTGTCTATTTGTCTTGCTTAAAAGTTTGTAGGTTTCCGTCGAATTATTAAATTATTAACTTAAAAAATTTAAAATTACAAACAATATTTTTCATATCAATAAATAGTTTAGTTCGAAAATCTAGTTTTGGCAAATAGATTTTTAGTGGAAAACAAACTTTTACCAATTTTTGTAGTATTTCTTAAATTTTTACAAATTGGATGAATGAAATTAATTTGACAGACACCATGAACCTAAGATCAATTTTTATCAAATTTGTGTAAATTTTTTTGCAATTTTTACTCTTTATAAAAAAAGGCACTGTTGGATTTTTATAAAAAAACTACTTTATATCGAAAACAATATTTTCTGTCAAATAAAAAAAGTTTGAAGAAAATAATTTTAATTTTTGAAAAGTTATTTGCGTGGGAAATACATTTTTACAAGTTTTAGTATTGCTTTTTTTTAGGATTATATTTTTGGTAAAAAACACTGTCACTTATATTTTTCTCAAAATTTGACTGAATGTTGACAACAATATAAAGTAGTTTAAAGCCAATAACTGAAAGTTTTAAGAAGATATTTGAGTCGAAAATCAATTTTTACCAACTTTTGTTCAATTTGTGTAGGTTTTTATTTTTGCAAAAAAATACAATTCGATTTTTTTCAAAATTTGTTCAGATATATTGAAAACGGTTTTTTTCGTTTCGAAAATTCGTTTTCGAGATGAAAACATCTTTTATTTGTAAAATTTTTTTCAGTTTTTTTGATTTATAAAAAAACTGGATTTTTTCCCAAAAATATACTGGTTTGGTATCACGTTACAATATATAATATACAATTCAATTGAGGTCTCTAGCTTCATTGGTTCGTGAGATATTTTGGTATATCCTAAATTTTCACATTTTTTTAGAACTGGTATGGTAAAAAAAACCACCCACGCAATTTTCTTGAGAGCTTTTCCTGCATCTTTCTTTATTACTGTCTGTTTAACAAAATTTATTTGAAGTCAATATCTTTTCTGGTTCTTGAACTATGGACGACGATAAAAACGTTGCGAACGTACACACGTTTGCACTGACAACTTTCTAAAATGAAAATGTTTTGTTAACGTAGGTTTCACAAAAATGTTGTTTTGATACCTCGTTCTGTACCAAAAATTATATTCTTCAAAATAAATAATCTCAAGATATACATTATACATTATCAACCCGATTTTTCTTTTACAGAATTTTGACAATGCAACATTTTGTTACACAGTATGTTGATTACAGTTTTTGGAATGTAATAAAATGAAATTGTTTTTCAATCTGTATTTGTTGCTCAGTTATAAAATACTTTCATTTTCTTTAAAATCAAAATCTTAAGAGTTATAGTCAGTTAGGATCCGTCTCATGTAAAAACAAACATCGCTCCAGTTATGGTGCAAACAGCGAATAAAATGCGAATCTCATCTTTTAAACTTTATCACTAAATCAAAGTTATATAAAAATCGATCGAAATCTCTTGTTTTTAATGCTTTCCAAACGAACGCAAAATGTGTGCCTAATCAAAAACCACATTCATAAATGACAATTCGAAGCTCGAAAACCGCTTGAAGTACAACAATTCATTATTTTTCTTTAACCCAAGTTATGTAAAGACCTACCGCAACAACTTGCTATACAAAAAACACACAGTTTATAGTTTGCTCATTTAAGATCCAAAAGGTCTAGCTATGCAAATTTCTCTCCATCGCATAGCCGACTTCGCCCATATGAATTCTTAATCGAAAAGTGAGTGCGAATATAGTATGACTAATAAAACAATTTAGAAAAGACTTTGTGGAATTTTAATGAACCACTTTCTGCGAGATTACGTAGTAAATAAAAATAGAAAAAAAAAACAAAAACACATATTTTAGAAAACAAAACAAAAACAAAAATGATTATTGTGTATTTCGAGGTGCGAAGTGGGTGTTGCAATACTCAAAATTTTTTAAATACCCAAAAGGCAAATAAAGATATAATTCTTTTTGTTTTTCTTTTTAATTTTAATTTTAATGATCGGTCGAATAACGGTTGACGACCGCTTTGCCTGCGCTTGGCCTTGGAAGATTAAAACAAATACAACAAAAAAGAGTAATAATAGAATATTGTTTATACCACATATTTATGAGCTTTATCAGATTTGGATGATTTTGTGAAATCCAAAGGGATATGAGTCACTTGTCAATAACAAATGGCTGACGAAAGAAACACAAAACAGTACGAAGAAATGTTCCATTTACCTATATTTTATTAGCGTGACTCATATGACTGGAATGTGCCCCAGAAGCTCCAACGAACAATACTGTGGCTTATTTGAATATTTTAATATTTGCATTGCAAGAAATCTTTAAACTGCCTTTAGTTTTTCTAGGAAGATAACAAAAATTGATGTGAGTCAGAAATTACTGACTGTGGTGTAAGTAAAAAAGGCAGAAAGTCGTGTTCATGTAATTTTTGCTATTTTTATTATAAGTGCAATTAAGTTTTATCAGGAGCTGGGAGTTCTGATTCTATTTTGGGATCAAATGAAAAGATCCGAAGGCGCCATCCATGCCAGCTGAATGGGCATAGTAAACATCATTTGAGAGGATGGATGAATAATATTTGGTTGTAATTGCTCCTGAACGATAATAGTGTTATAAATTAAGATCTTGAGTAATTTATTTCCTGTTTCGCGATGATAAATGCGTGTTTTTGATATTTTAGTGATGCTTTACTTGGTATGCAAATTCTTTTTCTTGGAATCAAGTGTTTTGAAAAATATTTGACTGATGTTAGGGGGAAGAACGAATTGAAGTATATGAGCTATGTAAGTATATGTAAGTTTCACAAAGTACAATCACTGAGGTGATTGGAAATGGAAGTACGTTTTTGTATCCTTTTTCAAGGCTTAAATCTCAAATAGGTATTATTTTACGGTATAGAAACATACCTAGTTGAATGAATTATCTTGACACGTGATATTCCAAAAATATGCAACTTATTCCCTGATTATTTTCATATTCATTTTCGGTATTCATAAGATGCCCTTTCCATCCAGGAGATGCCTTTGGTAGGTATAATTGTCAACAAGGACTCTGTTAACCTTAGTCATTTAGAAATCAAAGAGGCTCTATCTGCATTAGATCCTAATAAAAGTTGAAGGACTCAATCTAATTCATGCTTGTCTTTTAAAAAACTGCGTTAGCTGAACTGCTTTTGATAGTTTTCAATTTTTCATTATCCGAAGCCAAATTTTCGGATACTATTTGTTTAACCTTGAACAAAACAGGAAATTACTAATTAAAGAACAGTATGTAAAATTTTTTCGTTACGAAAATTATCCGAAAAACTTATTTGCAACAAACTTTCAGATTTGTTTCGTAGTCAAGTCAATCGCGACCAACTTAGCTTTGATTTTTCATGACATACGAGTAATATCAAATATGAAAAAAAATGTTCCAAACTGATTTTATTTTCACAGACTCTGCGAAAGCAGTGTATATAATAAATCATGAAACATTACTCCATAAATTGTCTCCCTTACTATTAACTATTCTTTATTGAAGTGGCTTCAATAATATTTAACATGTAGAATCCAAAAAGTTAAAATTTATCGCTCGTTCTCGTATAACATCACTGTTTTATCAGGGGTTCCACAAGGAAGAAATTTAGGGCCATTAGTTTTTTTGTTGTTTGTAAACGACATTCCTAATATTTTCAATGGTTCAGGTTCTTTCTTTCTTGTGGATGACCCCAAAATTGATCGTAAAATAAGCTATGAACCTGATTGTTTTCTTATTTTGAAAAAATCTAGCAAGAGTGGATAACTGGTGTGAAAGGAATCATCTTCTTCTAAATATTTCAAAGCTTCAAGTCTTGTCGTGCTTCAGAAATTACAACACAATTTGTTTAACTTCCCATAGGAAGTTATTGTAATGGGTTCGATTTGTCAAATGGAAACTGTTGACATTTCTCGACGTTTCCCTAGTCCCTAGAGTCTAAATAAAAGATTTTTAGAAAGATGTATGTGCGTGCCTGTGAATGTACGTTCGTACTTCCGTACGTCCGTATGTCCATGCGTCCGTAAGATCGCGACGTTTATTGTCCATAGCTCTGGGACCAGAAGAGATATCAACTTTAAATTAATTTTGTTTTCAGATAAAAAGGCAGAAAGGTGCAAAAATGGCTCTCAAGAAAATTGCTTGGGCGGTTTTTTTACCATAGCAGTTTAAAAAAAGGTGAACATTTTGGTTAATGCTAAACATCTTACGAAACAAAAATTAGAGACTTAAATTAAATTTTACATAATATTCTGTAACGTGATACCAAGCACATATGTTTTACTGAAAAAATTCAAATTAACGTTTTTTTTATAAATCAAAAAAACTGAAAAATATATGTGTCACCTCCAACATTGAACGAATACAAAATGACATTATCTCCAAAACAATTTTGTGCAACGGAAAATAATATTTTTAACATCTGGTAAAATTTTGAGAAAAATCGAATTGAAAGTTTTTTTTTTTATAAAAAAATTGAAGACTAAAGAAAACATTTCTAAAAGTTGGTAAATATTTAATTTCGACTCTAATATCTTTTCAAAAACTTGAGATTATGGCTTCCCACTAATTTGTACTTATAAGAAATATTGTTTTGAACATTTAGAAAAATGTTGATAAAATTGAATGGACAATTTTCCTAAACCTAAACAAGAAATTTAATAAAAGTTGGTAAAATTTAATTTTTTGATTTAAATATCTTTTCAAAACTTTGAGATATTGGCTTTAAACTACTTTACTACATATGGGATGGGAAGTTGGCAGTGTGGGCCGCATCCTAGCCTCTTTTCCTACTTGCACTTGAATCATTTTTACTTTTCACAAACTAAGGAAGAATTTTTGAAAATTTGTACTTATAGAGAGTCAAGAAGTGCTTCGAATTTAGTCTTACGAAACTCGATGAATTGCACCAATCAAGGGTTTCTTAACTTTTGTTAAATAATAACAACAAATGTTGAGATTACATTTTAAAAGTCAAATAAATTTAAAAAATATTTCTTTATATTACCCACTATCTTACAAAAGCTACACTCCGAGCCCAGATATTTTCAAGTTTAAAAGTCTTTACTCTGAAATTCCACCCCACAGAATTTTTAGGAAAGCTTCAACATATCTTCAAATTGTCATAAGTAATTTCATTCTCATATCCTTAAACAAAAAAAATATAATTCAATCAAAGAAATTAAATACCCATTTAATGACATAACAGGTAAAACCGTTCGTAATAACAAAACATATTCTCAAGCCTCAAAGACTCATTATTACACAAAATGAGACCGAGATTATGGGTAGGTACATACATTTAGAGGCAAATAGACATAAGTACATCATTCATATAATATCTACAAACATAAAGGTGTTTAATGATTCCTAAACAAGCAATTATTCATGTTAATGTATCTAATGCTTTAAAAATAGTCTTTTACTGATGTTTGTCACGCTAATTTACGAATAAAGCAACGCGTAATATTCACCCCTTTTATTTGTATACCTATTCCTTATACCTACGTTCGTAAAGTACTGATATATGTAAGTAACGTACAGGTACGTAAATAAATTACATACGTAAGTAACAATATCTTATGAGACTCTCTGTTTTTGGTCTTAATTGTCTCCACATATCTGCACACAAAGTTTACCATCGCAAAATAGGTAAGGTACAGCAATTACAAAGTAGGTATTTTCCCATGCCTATATTTATATAAATTTACCATACCTTACCTCTATAACCTAGAGTAAAAGGTGGACTTTTGGAATTTATAGCATCTGCATGGAATTAATATGCCTTGGGAAGTAAATTTTAGTGCCATCGTGCTTTTCTAGACAGAGCGAGAGAGAGAAACTATATATTATCATATTCATATAGCTGCTATACCCCCAATCCCCATCTTTTCAAAAACCATAGCAAACTCTTGTTTTGAACTATTTCAAACATATTATTGTTATGTTTTTGGGATATCATGCATAAGGCTTCATGTTAAAAATGTAGATCTATACCTAGCTAGCTACGTGCACATATTTTATGCCTATGGATTTTTTATTTTGAAGGATGTTGCGTGCAAGATAACACTTATAATATATTTTTCAAACTCAAGGATTACCTCTATTTCACTTGAAGCCTAAATTATATATTTTTTGAAGGTTTATTTGTATTTTAATGGAGTGCTTGCATAGATTGTTTTATAGCACAATATCAGATTTCTCATTCCCTAGATATTAACAAGCTATATGTACTTTTGTATATTAAGGAACATATATACGGGTCAGTAATTTAATGGGGTATTTAAAGTTAAAGTTTTGTTTTAATGGAATCATAACATGTGTTTTTCTCTTTCAATAGAAATGTTAGTTTTGGTTGAAGTTGTGGTGCTTATGAGGCATAATTAGGCCATCAAAGTTAAAATCAAGGAACTAACATGGCTCACAAAAATATTTATAATCAAGATAATATGGGATTCAAGGGGGGTTTGTAGGTAAAAAAAAATTCTAAAACAATAGTACTTAGTGTGAATACGATTACAGATTACTAAAGATATGTACATACGTGGGGTCTTGAAAACTACTTTAGATGGTTTGACGAAAAATTATTTTTACATGCGATAGAGAAATTGAAATTTAAATGAGACTTAATTTAATGATATAATAAAATTAAAAAAGATTTATGAAATACTGTTTGCTTTGGCCTTGAGCACATATGAATAAAGTTATTTTTGTTATAAAATTTTGGAATTAGGGACTTTAAGAAATGATAATAAAATTATATCGTTAACTGTCCAAACAATTTTAATTTAGAGAATTCAATTTTGAATTTCTAAAATATCGTGTCTTAAATTTAAAAATTACAACGTTTTTATAAAAAACGCTGTTGCTAACAGTGGTAGCCCTAGAACTTTAGAATTCAAGTTATTCCAATCGGTCAGCTTTGTCAAATTGAAAAATGTTGACGTTATTCGACATTTCAAAACCACTAAAATACAATTTTTTAGGAACTTAAATGTCATCAAATTTAATTTGCAAAAATAAAAACCTATACAAAATACTGCTCATACATTGAGTAGAATTGATTTTCAGCTCATGGGTTGAAAAAAAAAATAATTAATCACTTTTTTTTGCAAAAAAATTATTAAATTTAATATTTCATAATATTTAAAAATGTAATTGCAATCTTACTAAATTTATTAAATATACTAATAATTTGTAAAACTTGAATTCCGCCTCAAATATGTTGACAATGAAAAACATTACAATTTTTACCAACAATTGGTGAAAATTTAATTTTTAACTATCTTGAGACTTGATGTTATTGACTGATACAAACATTTTCTTCTACAGGGTGATTCAAAACGTTCGTAACTTGTATAAAGAGAACCCCTATATAATTCAAGAGGAGGGTAGATTCTTATTTTTTTCGACGGAATGGTTAGCGGCGATCACAACGAGGTTGTACGGCTGGTTAGTTAAGTTACCTGGCTCCAAAAAGGGAGTGCAACATGTCATAATTCCGCCGAAACCATAGATTGTAAACGCAAATTGTTCGGCAACCCATTAGCGCGGAAATTGTTTGGCCGTCACACTTGCCTAATGTGTGAGGGCTTTTATTAAACCAATAGAATTCGAAGGGGTACAAATTTCAATTCGACACCACTATGCCAGCATTTCAAAGGTTATGTTAATCTACGAAAATGTTGTGTTACGTTATTTTTTAAAACTTTCAAGAATTAGGAATAAAGGTTTGTATCAAACAAATTTTCAAAAAATGTTGAACACAAGATTCAAGTCGGTCCCCGATTTCGTCCGTGCAACTGTCCTGGGCCCTACAGCATATAGCATTGGGTCGACTGACATCAAATTTGAAAATTCAGTTTTTGAGCCGATTCGCTTTATTCACTGTTTTTTTTTTTTTTATTTTTTGCTAAGACTAAAAATAACAGTAGTAATCAAAATTTAAAGTTAAAATTATTTCAAAAACAAACCGATATTTTTTTTAAATTTCGCTAAATAATGTTTCCTTAACATTGCTTCTTAAAATACAAAAAAAAATGTTTGTATTGCTCCAGAAGAGTACCCTCCATAGAACCGTTATTTTGTTTTCAAGTTAATTAGCCTGTATTAGCTTTAATACTGTCTCAATAATATTTGATGATGGAAAATGAAATTGATTTTTCAAAAAAGTTACATTGTTTTTTCCGACATTAGATATTTTGTTTTGTTTTTTTTTTTTATAATTTACATACACTCAAGGGGTTATAAGAACCCTTTATATGTATGTTCTCTATATTTAAACACAGTTCGAGCATTAGGAAAATAGGGAAGGATTTAAGAGGAGACACCGGTGCACATTGGTCTTAAAGTTCTGAACATCAAAATAGGAGGGAAAAACAGAGTTGGCCAAAGCATTCCACATTCTCGATGTGCGATTTAAGAAAGAATCTCTATACTTGAAAGTACGCCCGAAATTGACTTCAAGGGTAAACTGATGAGCACTCCCGAAAGTGCAAGTATTACGGCTGAATCGTTTAAGGGGTGGAATGCAACTAGCTAGTTTAACAGAACATTTTTTGTAAAAATATCGATAAAACAACGAAAGGCATGAAACATTGCGGCGATGTTCTAGCGATGTAAATGTTTCGATTATAGTTCTATCGCCTATCATTTTTAAAGCCCTTTTTTGTATTCTATCCAAGAGATCTAAACTTGTTTTAGGCGCACCTACCAAGCTTTAGACGGATGAAGGCTTTGTAAATTACAGAAGTGGTGAAAAATTTCTTGCGCCGTCGGAGGAATCCTAAGCACCAGGCAGCATTTTTAGCAATATCGAATATGTGATCATTCCATAAAAGGTAATCTGTGATACACATACCAGGTACTGACAGTTGATTAGTTTCTTGGATGCAAGTGCCACTCATAGATAGTGGCATCGGGGGTGTGTTCCGGTTTAGCGACAGGAGACAGCATTGAGTTTTCGAAGCATTAAATTCATACCGGTTTCTGACTCACCTCAGAATTTAATGCGCTTATCATGCGCTGCCGTTTAAGTTCAAAATCCGAAGGACAAGGATGTGAATCTAGAAACGAGGAGTAGAGGCTGAGGGTACTGTCGTCGGCGAAACAGTTTAATGGATTAAAAGTGAAATGATATTTCAAAAACGTATACTAATAAATTCTAAGCAACTGCATACGAAAACAAATTTAAAACTTTAATTAAAAATGTTATATATAATATAATAATAAAAAAAAAACCTTCTAACGATTTTGAAATAAAAAAATTGAAAAATTAAGGTTTAAAAAAATTTAAATGGTGTTTAAATTTTTGAAAACAAACAATTGTTTGCACATTCAGTATCCAATTTTTAAATACAGAAAATATTTTTAATAAGACTCTTTTATTTAAATTTCACTTATGTGAGATTTGTGTTTTTAAGTTTAAGAAAATTGCTGTTTACATTTGATAATAAATATTTAAATAAAATTCTATTGTAAGTTTTCTTAAAAAAAAAACTGTAAGAAATGAATTGTTTTTTTTATAAAGGTATTGGATTTCAACTTATTTTGTTTTTTATGTATTGTTGCCATTAATTTTCAAACTAAATTTAACAAAACTTAACTGACTTAATGCCTTAAATCGAACGACAGAAAAAAAAAAACTTAGTTTTTCATTAAATTTCTTTAAATTAAGGTCCTTAAATTCAACTTTTACGAAGAACTTGACTGAATGATTTCTAAAATATTTGACAATTTATGTTCAAAAAATGTATTTAAACAACTCCAATTTCTTTCATGGTAATAAATTAAAGAAATAGAAAGAATAGATTATTAATAAAAGTTCAGCAACATTTACTTTGAAGTTTTTTGTTTTGTCACAAAATTGGCGCAAAACTTAAAAAAAAAATTATTGTTAAGGGCTTTACATTTTACTAATCTTATTATTTACTAATTCACTGAAAAAGTCCAAAATTTTAAACCTTCCAACAAGTAAATTGTTAATTGACGTTTATTAAAAACAAACATCCAAACATGTCCAAAAAGTGACAGTTCGTAAAAATCAACAAAGTAACCACTTTTAAAAGGACCAATTAATTGGAGTTCCCAACTGTTGACTTGACCATTCCATCCACTGCTCTTATAACAATAACTGCACAGTTGCCATACGAATTTAGCAAATTGCTAAAAATTAAACTGGTCATTCCGTGATTCTAACTTTAGCAAATTGTTTAGAGGTCAATCACCTTTTTAACTCGGTTAATTGCTAAAAATGTATTTACCAATTTAATAAGTCGTTTAAAATTTTGCGCCATTATCTTTACCTGTCCGAAAAATATTTAAAACTCTAAACTCTTTATAAGATGAATTTAAAGCGATCCAGTCCAGTTTTTTGACATTCGTTATTATTTAAGCTCAGAAATTGTTATAAAATGTTTATCTTCAAAATGTGAGAATAATATAAAAATTAAAAATAAATATATTTCTTTCATATCACTAAAAAAACAAAAAAGTCCAAAAGCTAATTCTATAAAAAATTCTGCTGTCTTTGCACTTAACATTTTTCTTCGCCTACCAACAAAAACTAGAACACCTGTCTGCACAGAAAAAAAAGTATCTCGTTGAACCCACTTAAAAGTTCTCAAATTGTTAGCTTACGCACTTAAAGGTGCGTACACAAATTATCTCAAAATTAACTATTAAAATGATCTTTAAAAAATAAAAAAGTACCTACATATTTCTACAGCTACTCTTTTGTTATTAGGTACCTGCTAATTTTTAATTTTTAAATCGATAACGCAGCAATAATTTTTCTAAGAAAAAATATGTACGTAAAAGATACAACCCACAGGAAATCACAATCAATCAGCAGCAGCACGTAACGTGGAATTATGATTAGTGAAATTCTATACCTTTAAATATAAAGGTGTAACGTATGCAAGATACAAATCAGGGCCTAGGTATTTCTTTTTTTTTTACTGTCATCTGTTTTCATTCCGAAAATTATTTCGATTGCTTCTGATAAAATGTGTGTGTTTTTGGATTTAAAAAAAAAATCAAATTGTGTTTACGTTTTTTTCTTTTTTTTTATTTCGTTTCAACATAAATCTGACACAGCGTCGCGCTGCTTTGAGATTATACAAAAAAAAGTAAAACAATGCCAAATAATAAATTTTGAGATTTATGAATGAAAATTTTGTTGAAAACAAACGAAATCATGAGCCAATTTTAGAATTTATGAGAAAGTGCGATGGGTATGAGGCTGAGAGAGTGAGAGAGTTGAGGATGGTTTGATAGAAAATTTGGCAGCATTAAGGAAACAACATATGTGTGGAAAATGAAAATGGTAATCCCTTTTACAAATGTAAAGTTGATTCTTGGTATTTGAGATTAGAATTGAAAAATCACTACGGAAAACAAAATTTTGAGCTGCACATTGTTTATTGTTTACTTTAAATACTTTTTGTAGAAAAGGGAGAATGGGGTGAAAATGTCCAATTGGGATTGTTGGAATCTGTTAATATTATCAAGAAGGAAACGCGAAATGATCCATAAATTCTTTAAAAGTTTAACATTTAGTGGCTTTTTACGTATCTATATAATAATAAATGTTCTTAACATGAATACGTTAAAACAAATTAAATTTAAAGCCCAGTTTATTGTTAAATAATGTTTATTCATAAGATTTCATAAGTATTTTAAAAATTTTGTCAATTTCATTAGTGACGTTAATTTTGATCTAGGGTGAATTTTGAGACGTAATAAAGATTTTAAGTATTTGTTCTTTTATTGGTTATTTTGATTTTTAGTGTGACTTAACCCCGTTTTCCCTTAAAAATAAAAAAATAGGCTTACCTGATTTAATAGCTATTGAACAATTCAATAGGAGGAAAGCTGCAACAATGAATTTTATTCTGCTGCTCATAATGTTGGCCATATTGCCAAGGATTAAAAATCCTTGTGTTAAGCTGCACGTTCTTAATTTATTTGTATTAATTTTAAACTCTCACAAAACACACAAAATTTATTATTTTATATATGATAAAAATTACTTTGATTTAATTTGATATTCAAATTTGTTGATACTTTAAAATTTAATTTAATCTGGAAATAAAAAGAAAAGAATTGTGTTAAATTATTTTTTAATTTTTTATTTATGTTAAATTAAGACATTTGTTTATGCCCGATGGCTTTGTTATAAATATTAAGAGATATTTAATGTTTGAAACATTGAATTTACTTGCATGATTTTTTAAATGTTGCTTTCAGACTTTTAAAAGATTTTTTTTTGTTTAGGGCCCCGAATCTTAGAACATTGATCTTAATATCTTGACCACAGAACAGGTATGTTTTATTTACAATCATAGTTTAATAATTTTTGTAGCTCCATACTCTTCTGCCAAAATATTATTTTAAGCTTCTCAATATTAGCCGAGTCATAATAACAATTCCTAATATTTTCATTTATTCTCGAAATATTAATATGGAAAAACAGTCGTTACAAATTGTGTAGTATTTTTTGAAGATTTTTAACTTCCCATAGGAAGTAATTATAGAAAGTTCCGATTTGTTATATTGAGAGATGTTTAAGCGTACGTACGAACGTTCGGGAAACTTTTTTCGTCGTCCATATTTCAAGAACTAGTAAGGATATCGACTTCCAATAAATTTTGTTATACAGATAATAAGGCAGAAAGATGCAGAAAGGTCTCTCAAGAAAATTGAGTTGGTAGCTTTTTTACCATAGCAGTTTAAAAAAAGTGAACATTTTTGGTTAACCCTAAATATCTCACGAACCAATAACACTTAAGACTTGAATTAAATTTTATATAATATATTGTAACGTGATTCCAAACCTGTATATTTTTGGAAAAAATCCAAATAACGGTTTTTTTATAAAACAGAAAAACTTCAGAAAATAAAATTGTCACATCGAAAATTTTACGAATAAAATAATTATTTTATCTCCAAAACAATTTTGTGCAACGAAAAATAACGTTTTTAACATCTGGTAAAATTTCGAGAAAAATCCAATTGACAGTTTTTTTTTATAAAAATAAAAACCTAAAAGAAACATTGCTCAAAGTTTCTAAAAATCGAATTTCAAACCAAATATCTTATCAAAAACTTATTTTATCTTATAAGAAATATTGTTTTCAATATTCGAAAAAAATTTGAGAAAAATCGAATTGTCAGTTTTTTGTTCACAAAAAATAAAAACCCAAAACTCGGTAAAAATTTATTTTGACTCAAATAGCTTTTCAAAAATTAAAAGTATTGTCTTCAAACTTTCTTTATTTCACAGAAAATAGAAGTAGTTTTTTTTATAAAAATCCAACAGTTTGTTTTAGTCATAAACAAATAAAATCTACAAAAAATAGTAGGAAAATTTGGTAAAAATTTAATTACTGTTCTTGATATCTCTAAAAATTAATTTCATTCATCCAATTTGTAAAAATTTAAGAAATACTACTTAAATAGGTTTTCGACTAAAAGCTATTTAACAAAACTAGATTTTCAAACTTAGCTATTTCCTTATATGAAAAATATTGTAGGTAATTTTAAAATTTTTAAGACAAACTGACAACTTTTTTAACCCAACACAAAAACCTTAAAACTTTTAAGCAAGACAAATCGACAGTCAGGATGGGAAGTTATTTGTGTGGGTTTGCATCCCAGCCTCTTTTTTACTTGCGACATATAGGAACTATATGGCAAGTTTTGCATTCGTGCAAAATTTCGAACTCGAGATTTTAATCAAACATGATATTACGATGGTAGAGAAGTCGAAAAAAGTGGGTCCCGCGATTCCGTCCGGTCGGTTTTGTCTGTCTGTCCACGCTCCTACAGCCTAAACCATTGGGTCGATTGAGTTCAAACTTGGAAGTTAAGGTTTTGAGCAGATTCGCGTTAGGCATTTTTTTCATTTTTTTTTTAAGATCAAAACTAACAGTGGCCACCATACAATTTTTTTGGTCAAAAAACGAAAATTCGAATTTTCTCACAAACGAACCGATAGATTTTCTTTAAACTTTCTCTAAAATTTTATTTTTTAACTTGGTTTCTTTTAATAAGAAAAACAAATGTTTGTATTGCTCAGGAAAGGTACCGCTCATAGAACCGTTATTTTGTTTTTTAATTTTCTCAGCAACTTATAAACCGATTTCAATAATTTTTTTTCTGAATAAGCTCTTATATTGCTTTAACAATATTTGATTATCAAAAGTGCAATTTTTTATTATTTGGGTTTTTAAAAAAATATTGAATTTTATTTTTTCAAAATTCGATATCTCAAAAACGGGTCAACATTTTTTTACGAAAGTCAAACGTATAGCGTATATTAACAATCTCTTAAAAACTGCGTACCAAAAATATTTTTAGAACAAAATTGAAAAATTTTATATATAAAAAATTAATTTAAAAAAAAAACGCTCTAATGATTTTCAAAAAAAAAATTTGAAAAATCAAATGTTTTTTTATTTATAAAATGGCATTCAAATTTTTGAAGACAAACTTATTTTTCGGGCGAAATTTTGAATCTTAAAATAGTTTTTTTTTTAATATTTTAAATGTGCATGAGCCCGAAAGAGAGCATTATTTTAACAAAATTGTAATTACATTGCTATCTTTCATCCAAATTAATGCATTTGGTACACATTTGTATGATATATTTAATCAACAATCTATTTTAAAGAGTCTATCAAGAAGTATTATCTTGGTAACTTTGTTTATGTGATTTTAATATATTATTCTTTACGAATAAGGTTGTTTCGCACATGATTTACCTATATAAACTTAGTACAAGTTAAAGAAACGGGCCCAAAAGAGTATATGTATTTACTATTGGAATTGCTTTTTCAACGCTTACACATTGTACCTATTTATAAAGGTATTACGTACAACTTCTACAACAACTGCTTACGTGTCACTTCTTAACTAAAATCCAAAACGCACAAGAGCTTGACTGTAAACAACACATGAACAGCAATTTCTTGTACTTGTTCGTATGTTTGTTTCTTAAAACTTTAGTGAAAAAAATAGACTGAACGTAATAACTCCATGTTTGCGCTGAAAACTTAAGAAGGAATGTAGTATGTACCTTTTAGCTACCAATAACATTCCTTCATTATCATCATAAACATGTCCTTATCTATCTATCTGCATAAAGCTAAGCACGCCAAGTGAACTATTCTATGGTCGTTTTGGACATCTATGTGCTACCTAACTACAGAACCAATAGGCGATCGCTTTACAATTTAAACATTCAAGGTCTGCCTCTTTCTTATCTTATTTATTTTCCATCCTGGTTCTTTTAATATGAAATTACAATAAAGCTATCTAAAGGATACATGATAGACACCATTTTTCATATACAAAGATCCTACCCGAGTAAAAGCAGACTTATGACTGTAAATAAAAACAAATATCGGTCAAAGATCCTAAACAGCTGACGTAAGAATGCAAAAGTTTGTTTCATCCCCTTATTAGATACAATATTAAGCCATTTTGTTTTTTATATAAAGTGCATTGATATAAATAAAACAAAAACAAATTCATCAACCTTCATATGGAAGCTCTTTATGTGAAAATATGTACAAGGATAGACTCAAGTAGAATGAAGGAAATTGTGTAGACTTTTTGGGTCGAAATTTAATTATCTCCCTTATTCTGCTGTCTGCTTATGGGAATGGAAATAATATTTTTCTCTCGCTCCCGCTGAATTTCTCCACTTTCGATACTAACGCCACGCCAACGACTCGGCATCTGGTCGCCCTAAAAGTTTCTGCTCATTAGAGTACTATGGTTTTCATATACAAAGATCGTGCGGTTTTTTGACAATTCAAATGGCATTTATATCTTTGAAGCCAAACTTATTTTACATGTATATTTTTAAATCTTATATAAGTACTTTTTTAAACAGACTCTTTGCATAAAGGAGCAAGTTCGTGCGACCCAGTCGTGCATTTTATTTATTATAAAACTGTGACGTGTTACCAAACTAATAAAATTATGAATACAAATCAACCAACAGTTTGTTATAAACCAAAAAAAAAAAACAGAACACAAACAATTGTCACCTCGAATGTTTATATTTTTACAAAAAATTAAAATTAAAAAAAAAAACATTGTATAACTTGATTTTAGACTAAAGTTTTTTTTTCAAAAATTGAAGATATTGGTTCAAACTTATTTCATTTTTTCAAAATTTCATTCCAGTCGAAAATCTATATTTACAACCATGCACTTTTTTCTATTGCTAAAGTTAATAAACTGCACGACTGGCTCTAACGATGTTGCTCATGTATCCAAAATGTTAGTTTTAAAATATATCCTACATTTTAAGATTTAAAATTGTACCTGTAAAAAAAGTTTGTTTTCAAGGATTTAAATACTATGTATTTTATTTTAAAAAAAACTTAAATTTATCAAATTTGTATTTTAAAATCGTTAGAGTGTTTTTTTCAAATTTTGTTCAAACATGTTTGCTATATACAGTTATTAGTTTACGGTTTACATTGAAATTTCGTAGTAAAATGATGACCCATTTTCGAGATATTGAATTGAAAAAAAGATTAATGTTTTAAAAATCAAAATTTAAAACAATGAAATTTTTGATCATACATTATTTTTAAAACAGCATGTGTGCTTGGGGAGGAATTTTTTATTTTAAAATTGGTTGATTGATTAGTTTTTGAGAAAATTTAAAAACAAATTAACGGTTCTGTGGAGGAAAGTTTGTCTTGTTTTTGATTTCCGAAGTCAAACTTTCGATTTTTGGACAATAAATTTGTATGGGGAATGCTGTTCAAAAAAAAAAAATGCCTGACTCGAATTGGTTTAAGATCTTAAACTCCAAATGCGAAGTCAATGGAGCCAATGGTTTGAGTTGTAGCGGCCAGTATATACAGACTTAAGGAAGGAAATCAGGATACCCACTATATTCGACTCCTCTACCATCCTACCATCGAAATTTCTACGAATGCAAAACTTGACATAGAGTTAGTATAAGCCGCAAGTAAAAAAACCTCCTCTCATTTTTTTTTAGAAAGGAGTTGATGGTGTTATCTGTACAACGAAATATATTTGAAGTCAAATTTTTGACGGTTCATGAGAAATGACCCTCAAAAATAGGTGTCTTGACCGTATGGACGTAAGAACGTGTATACATAAAGACATATCTCTTAAAATATTTGTATTTAAATTTAAAAATCTGACGTTTAAAAAAAAACAGAATCTCACAAAAAATGTCACACTCAATTAGTTTAATGCAACAATACTTCGAAAAAATAATTTAAATATCAATTGTTGACTGTACATTTTTTTGAAATTTCTCAAATCTGGATCTGGCTTATAGCAAATAACTAAAGGATAGTACCAATACCTAGTTTTCAATGTTGGTAAAAAGCAAGAGTTTTTTCAATATTTGTTTCAAATTCAAAACATTTGAAAGTTTTTTTTTTTTTAAGTTATAATTTATTTCTTGATGTTAGAATGTCCTATAAATAAAAACACAAACAAATCTGATTTTTTAATTCTGTGAATTTATTTCACTTCTTTTTTATTACCCTCCAACTTTTTTGAAAGTCTTAACATCAAATCACAACTTTCCAATAAATTTCTTCTTTTTACCTTAAAGTGCCATAAAAATGATATACACAGCATACAGTTAGATATTCTGATCAAAGTTCAAAAACATAAAAACAAATTGTGTCAATAACTGAACAAAAATAAAAAAAACTAACAAATAAATGCTGGCATAGTAAGTATAAATTAAAAAACCTATAAATATAGATACCAATTCACATTCCGGAACGATTAACAATAATAATAACTGAAAAAAGCTAAGTTAAGAATGATTATTTGTTATTATTGTGATTTTTGTAGTTTAAATTGTTGTTATTATTTTGTCAAATTTTAGATAGATTGTGAGCTAAAAGGTATTGGTAACCTAATATTATAACGAAACTATTGTACATAGCAATCAATTGTGTCAATATAGCTTATCGCTAAATACACGTGGTTGAGGCTTCGGTTTTAATGGGAACACATTCAACAATTTTGAAAATGATTTTGGGGTACTAATAGGTAACATAATTCATGTACTTTACGAACTTAAAATCAACAACAACAAAAAAAACATCCCTAACATGAACTAAACTAATTACAAACAACACAAATACAAATCCCTTACAATGTAGTAGATTTCTAGATTTGTATTACAAAACAATAACAGTTCAAAAACAGAAAAAAAGCACATAACAATAATTATTTTCGCATAAGTAATTAAATTATAAGAATTATTGATTTTGGTGGTAAACAGTTCAATATTATTGTCCTTAATGTACACAAATGTGAACCAATACAAAATAAGCTTTAAATTAGACGCATTTACCAACATTTATTTAAGTACATGTACTTTTAGATGTCGTCGGCAATATAATGCATAATGAATTAAATTAAATACCTGTTGTCATCGTGTTTAGGTTTAAAACGCTTGTCTGCATTTGAATATTTATTGGACAATAAAAAAAGATTTATACGAGAATATTTAACATTAAATATTTAATTGGGAAAGAATTTTATTCTTTTCTCAGTGTCATCAGAAAAATTACACTTGTAAAGTATTTTCAGTGTTTCTAGTTTGAGTTTCGTAATCTTGAAGTTTTCTTGCTTTTTCGATTTTTGAAAATATATGCACTCATCAAAATGTGCTTTAAGGAATTTAACTATTTTA
Organism: Eupeodes corollae; assembly: GCF_945859685.1. Lineage (NCBI taxonomy): Eukaryota > Metazoa > Arthropoda > Insecta > Diptera > Syrphidae > Eupeodes > Eupeodes corollae. The sequence goes on from NC_079147.1 coordinate 281,357,163, forward strand.
TTGTCCGTATAAGAAAAGTCAAGAAAAAACTTTTGAAAGTCGAAAACAATCAAGGCGAAGCTTAAAAAATTATGCATTATAAAAATAAAAATGATGCCAGATTACGAAGGTTTTATATTTCAAATAAGGGAATTGTAAAATATATGACTAGTTCTTAACGATTTTTTATTTGGGCGTTCTATTTTTGGATAACAAATATGGTGAGATCAAGATTTGTACATAGCTTCAGTTTTCTTAAGAAAAACTCTTTTGTAAGGATTAACATAACGGAAAAAGAAAAATTCAGGTATTTATAGATTTCCAAAAAAAACTAAAGAAAATGAGAATTTGATGCAACCAACTCATTCTTGTCATTAAAGATTATGGGGCGTATTTATAGAGAATTACTAAACTCGTGATTTCTCAATCTATAGTTTAAGGATTATTGGTTAAATAAACACAGCTCTTATTCATAGTCAATTTCCTAGCTGTGTAAAACCCCATGTTAATTTTGTGCTCTACTACAATTATACTTCAAATGACAAAAAAATACTGTTATATTTCCAAACTTGTTATTTTGTGCTGTCAATTCTCAAATTGAATGTCAAAAAAAGGTAGTTAAACAAAACTTTTTAATACAAAATTTTAGTTTAACAACAAAGAAAATATAAAACGACCACGGCATGAAAACTGGTCGCAGTCAGAGAAGCGATAAAAAGGATCTTGGTTCGATATGAGGGCTGCTATAATAGATGATGTTAAAACCTCTATATATTCAGAAACGTGTTATCCTCTTTCACTTCGTAGTGACTGTTTCTATATCCTTACGATATATTTTGTAGAAATCCTTGTCCCTTAATATCAATGGATTGAACCGTGCTTTTTATATTTTTATTCTTCTTGGTGCCATATTTTGCAGATCACTACATAAATCAAACTCCTCTAAGGTATCTATGTATATAGTAATATTCTATAATTGCGGTATTAATCGACATTTTTCTGGACAGCAAATGAACTTTACATTTATTTCTTATGATTTGTTTTTTCAGTTTGCAACTTACAAACAAAGATCAAATATGACAAGTGGCTGTGATAATAACTACTTAAACACAGCATTCACTTTGTTTATAGTTAGACCACAGATTTAGCTCTAAACTTAGGTTTAAATTTTTGTATAAATAGCCTTAACTTTGGACTTGCTTAGTAACAAGTTAGCAAGAGTTTAGCAAACATCTATGAATATGGCCCTTTATGTTTATATTTTAATATTTTTTCTTTGCTAAATTAAATGATTAACTTTTTTTGAAGGTTTGTTCCTTAAAGAACGTCAGTTTATTTGCAATAAAAATGTAAGTTGAAATGAGTTGGAAAAAACTATTGTACTAATATTCTCGTTTTTTTTTCAAAATATTTTTATATAAAGTTGACAAAATTATAAATTCAATATTTAAAATGAATTTAATTGTATAAATGAAGACAAACAATTTTATTTTATTAACTTCCCGTAGGATGTCATTTTAATCGGTCCGATTTGTCGAATTGATACTGTTTAAATTTCTAGACTTTGCAGGGTTTGTAGAATCTAAGTCAATGGTTCTAAGAGAGATATCTACAAATGTGTTTACTAAAAAATTTAAAAATAAAAAACTATGAATATTTATCATCCAGAATACCCTTTAAACAGGATATGATATTACTTCTAGAAGAATTCATTACGTCAAAGAATATTGTTTTAGTAGGTTTTCGTGTTTTGTTAAAAAAGTGTTCAGTTCAATTATTCTTCAAAATTTAAACAATATTTTGCATATGATGAAATAGTTTCATTTCAAAATCTATTTTTGCTATCGAGATTTTTAGTCAAAAACCAATTTTAATAAATTTTAGAAGCATTTCTTAAAAGTTTGTATTTGTTATCTAAACAAATACAAATTGGATGAATGAAAATAATTTGAAGTCAATATCTTCTATTGTTTACAAGATATCGAGAACCGCACATCAATTTTTACCAAAAATTTGCCTTATTTTTTTTTGTAGATTTTGTTTTTTTTTATGAAAAAAAACGGACTGTTATGTTGAAAACAATGTTTTCCATAAAATAAAATTAGACTGAAGACAATATTTTTTATTTTTGAAAAAATATTTAAGTCGAAAGTAATTTTTTACCAAGTTTTAGTATTTTTTTTTTATTTTTTGGACAAAAAATGTCAATTGAATTTTTCTCAAAATTGTACCGAACTTGAAAACAATATTTCTTATAAAATAAAATAAGTTTAAAGCAACAATCTCAAATTTTTGAATAGATATTTGAGTCGAAAATTAATTAAGCCTCAATTTTTATCAACTTTTAGTAATGTTTTGTTCAAGTTCTTCTTTTGTGTAAAAAAACTATCAATTCAATTGTTTTCAAAGTTTAACTGAATGTTACAAACAATATATTTTAAATGTTATAATTAGTTTGAAGACAATAATTCAAATTTTTACGAACTTTTAGAAATGTGTTTTTTAGGTTTTTATTTCTTATGAAAAAATTGTCAATTCGATTTTTCTCAAAATTTTACCAAATTTCAAAATGTTATTCTTCGTTGCACAAAATTATTTCCGGGATGAAATCATTTTTTGTTCTTGAAATATTCGAGGTGACAAATATTTTTGTTCAGTTTATTTGATTTATAAACGGTACAATATATGTTTAAAACTTAATTCAAAGTCTCTAGCGTTATTGTTTCGTGAGATATTTTGGTTTAACCCAAATTTTCAATTTTTTTGAAATTGATATGATGTTTTAACTTATTGAACTTTATAAGACTACAGCTTTTCAACAAATGAGCTGTTCAAAATGAAACCTCTTATTGGAAATCTCAAAATTAGAAAAAAAAAACAAAAAATGTAAAAACACTGCCAATTAGTTTTTTTTGTGTTTAGTCTTATAATATTTCAAAAAATGATGCTTCACAGTCTAGAATTATTCCGAGCTTAGTTCTTTTTCGTTTTAATAATATTCGAGTCATAAAATAAAGTTGAAGTATTTTTGATGTTTACAATATTTTCCAGCCAGTTCAGTACAATTATATTTTTTTCAGGTTGCATAAATTACAAAAACGGAATTTGCTGAAGATGTCAACTTTTTAAAAAATAAAGGCTCAACCAGAATTCGATGACTTTTTTCACAACTGTTAACGTGTTAAAAAGAAAAACCAAGAAAGATTAGACTATAAAAAAACAAATTTAAATCCCAAAACATTAACTATCTGTTTTCGGGATTTGAATTTGTTTGTACCAAAAAGCGGCATTGTATTAAATTCAATAATTTGATTGTTTTCACTATCAATTTTGAATTTTGTTTTGTAGCAACACAATACTTTTAACAAGTCCTTTTTTTTATATAAAAAGTTTCATATTAATCCCATTTTTTAAATAATTAATTCTATATAGAGATTCTTATGAATTGAAATTGACTTCTAAAAAAATCGTTATAAAACATTTTTACTAAAATGAATCATTTTCAGTTAATCGGGGTCTATTATATTTTTTTTTTGGATTGCAGGTACTGCGCATAATTTAAATTACATTCCGTTACACTAGTTTCGTTGCATTTGCTAAAAACTTGGACTTAAATATTTCAAAACGAAGAAATTTCAACAGACATACTTCCACGCAAGTAAAATTTTGAAAAATCAAAACTAAAAAATAGGCTGGGCTGCGACCCACACTGATAACTTCAAATCCTGTCGTTCGATTTGTCTTGCTTAAAAGTTTTTCTATATGTACTCGTATCAATTTTTACCTAAATTGCGTACTAGTTTTTGTAGATTTTATTTTTTATGAAAAAACGGACTGTTGGATTTTTATATAAAAATTACTGAATATCGTATACAATATTTTCTGTGAAATAAAATAAGTTTGAAGCCAATATTTTTAATTTTTGAAAAGCTATTTGAAAATCATTTTTTACCAACTTTTGTTATTTTTTTTGCGGTTTTTAATTGTTTGTAAAAAAAACTGTCAATTCGATTTTTCTTAACATTTTTCAAAATATTGAAGAGGAACTTTCTTATAAGATAAAATAAGTTTGAAGCCTAAATTTCAATTTTTTGAAAAGATTTTTGAATCGATATTCAATTTTTACCAACTTTGAGTAATGTTTTTTTTTAGATTTTGATTTTTTGTAAAAAAACTGTTAATTAGTTTTTTTTCTAAAATTATCAGATGTCAAAAACATTATTCTTCATATTCATATTTTAGTCGTAAATTTTTTGGAGGTGGCAAATTTTTTTTTTCAGTTTTTTTGATTTACAAAAAAAAACCGTTTAATGTTTTTTTTCGAAATATATACTTCTTTGATATCACGGTACAATATATTATATAAAATTAATTTCAAGTTTTTAGCGTTTTTGGTTCGTAAGATATTTAGGGTTAACCAAAATTTTCACCTTTTTTCAAACTGCTATCTCAAAAAAACCACCTGAGCAATTTTCTTGAGAGCCCTTTCTGCATCTTTCTGCTTTATTATCGGTGTAACAAAATTTATTTGAAATCGATATCTCTTCTGGTTCTTGAGCTATGGACGACGAAAAAAACGTCGCTAACGTACGGACGTATGTACGTACGTACCCCCAGGCATCTTTCTAAAAATCTTTTATTTCGACTCTAGGGACCTTGAAACGTCGAGAAATGTCAAAATTTTCAATTTGACAAATCATACCCATTACAATAACTTCCTATGGGAAGTTAACAAAGCCATCTTATACCTTACAGTTCTAAAATTGCACTATTTATAGTAAATCTAAAACATACTTTGTTAAAAATAAAAAAATACTAAGTACTTACCAATAAAACAAAAAATCACCAACAAAATAAAACTAATATTGAATTAATCACTTTAAACACAAAAAAACACTTAAAATTTGTTTTATTCGAAAAAATGTATTGCATACAATTTTTTCTTCTCACAAATTTTTTATTAAGGGACCTAGGTACGCAACTTCCGATTACATGAAAAATTAGGCAAAGGTACCTTAACCTCTTCTAAGGTATTTTTCTTAAACCGAATCGCACCGTATACAAAATTTACGTTCCTAATTTTATTTCCAAAGAGTAGACAAACAAAATTAAAACAAAACAAACACGTAAAACAAATAAAAACAAAACTCTTTTATTTCGTTTTTCTTATATGACTTTCACAGGTACTTCTAGTACGTAATTAACGAACAATTTTATATTCAAATGATTATTATCTGTGGGACGACGACCGAAACGAAAGCTCATCCACACGCTTGGACGATCAGTGTGAAACTAAAACTACTTTGACGGTGAATTTTTGTCGAGCGAACAACACCATAATCAAGAAAAAAAAACAGTGACGACTTCAATAATGCGAAGCACCAACGAACGGCAGCAGCAGCCGCAGCAGCAACAAACATATGGCATCCGAATCCAACAACGCCACCACCACCGCAATCCAACTAGCCGGCGCGTCATTATATTAATTCAGTCACATTGTCATCCCCCTTCCCCACCAACGTGCCAACAACGTCACCGTTGCCACCACTGACTGGCCGGGTCGTCGCGTCTCCCACAATTTTTTCACTCTCAAGCAAAATGCACGGCAGCGCGGCGCACGGTGACACGACACTCTAGCGAAACAACCACCACCGCCGCCACCAACAGCCCCCCAATTACTGAAAAACCCCCGTCCCACAATCATTTCTATGCACGCCGAGCCGCCTCACTCTCTGTGTCACCACAATCACTGTTTTCGGGATTATCAAGCTTGATGCGAGCCAAAGACACAAAAGCAAAATCAAAAGGCAACCCTCTCTCGGAAAGTGAAACAGATACAACAGAAAAATAAACAAAAATAGCAAAAGATACAAATTAGCACAGCTGATTGCCAGCTGATTCTTCTACGTCTACGAAATCAAACACAAAATAAAAGAACAATAAATAATCTCCCACCTTCCCCCACCACGCACGCCAATTTATATCAGCGAAGAGCAGAGCAGGCGAAGCCGAAACCGAAAGCGTCGAACGTAAACACAAATCAGCAGCGGTGCGATGTGGTAGCGGCAGCAGGCAACAGTCAGCGGCAGAGGCGGCAACGACGACGGACAAACCAACAAGTGCATGGTTTACGGACGTTGACGTCGCGTAATCGCCGCCAACCTTTAAGTGAGGTGGGTCGGAGAGTAGGTGAAGAAACGTAAACAATTGACGTCATGACTCTGTGGACGGACGAGTGATAAACAAACAGAAAAGATACTTTAATGACATCATCAATTCTGCAAATAACAGAGAGATACTCATCGCTTAGATAATAGAAAACTTTAAAAGTTCAATTTTGTCTTGAGAAATTAACTTTGCCTATTTTCTATCAGAAAGCTTTGAATTTGACAGCCGGGGAAAAGCTTCGTAGTGATAACGTCAGCTGTTTAATTTTGGATTTGGCAGAGATATATAAACAAAGATACAAGAAGAAAAGATCACAATTTTCTCTTAATATCTTCAATTGAAGAAATTTAAGAGACTGAATTTTAGAAAGAGGGGGGAATATTAAAATCTCTTATGCGATGTTTTTTAAAGGAGGGGAATAAAAATGACGAAAGCAATTATTTATAAATAAATGTTATTGTAAAAAAAGAGATTACTCATTTAAGATACATTTATTGATTGGGGATTTCTCTTATTCTCTTTAAAAGTGAATTTGAAGAAACTTGTCTGTCTTTAATTAAGGACAGGTTGTGTTCGTTAATTTTTTTACGAAAATTGGTGAAAGTAGAGCCTCATTAATTCTGTTAGTGGCACTACAGTTTGAGCTACCGAACAAACTTCTCCATCTAGCTGGGTCAATAGGTGGTTAGGTTAGGTTAGGTTGGAGTGGCTGTCCAGATGTCATTGACTCACCTAGACCTCAAGGGTCCATTCCATTGTGATACCACTGATAAGGTTACTCATGGGAGAGTAATGAACTTAAACAAACCATTTCGTACTTTTAATAAAGTTAGAGAGACGTTTTGTGTCAATCGTTGCCAGTTCACTGGTGTTATCGAAGAAGGAATCACCGAGAAAGTTATTCCTTCTAATGGAGAGTGCTGGACATGTACATAGAAGGTGTTGGACTGTTTCCTCTTCCTCCTCGTCAATACAGCTTCTACAGAAGTCATTTGTGTAGACCCTAGCCTCAGAGCATGTCTTCCTATGAGGCAGTGTCCTGTTATTACTCCAATTGTAGAGCTTATACTTTGTCTGCTCAGGGATATCAAGCCTTTTGACCGTTTGAAGTTTATGCTTGACCATATTTGCTTGGTTGCTAGGCAGGTGGTTCTCTGTGACCATCTAGCATTTGTTGATTCTAGAGCATATTGTTTGAGAAGATATTTGCATGTAGCAAGTGGTGTTCCTATGTTATGTTTTAGTCTAACATTAGGCAGAAGTGTTCCGTTTTTGTTGAGCTCATCGGCTCATCGGCACGCAAATGTGGTGAATATTAAACTCTTTCGTCATCTCATTCAGAGATGACTATTTGAGAGTTTGTGGAAAAAGACGGGAGAGATTTAAAAGCGGCTTGGCTGTCCGACTATATCCTTGCAAGATATAACGTTTTCTTTGAGCCAGGATAATGCCTCTTTAATCGCCATTACTTCTGCCTGGAATACACTGCATTGATTGGGAAGTCTGTATGATAGACTGAGATTCAGTTGTTCCGAATAGATACCACTTCCAACTCCGTAATCGGTCTTGGAAACGTCGTGTACCGCATCGTCTTCCAGGGGTCTCTTTTCTTCCCAGGAGGATCTTGAGAGGATGGACACATGGAAGCTTTAACCGAATACCATTTTTGGGGTGGTATAGTCTAAGCGATCTGGGATAGATCTGAAATTGTCTAGAATAGTAGTATGTCCTGTCCAGTATTGTTACTGTTCCATTGAGAGGTGGCTCTAAGCCTCACACAAGAGTTGGCTGCTACCATTTTGGAGAAGATGTCAAGAGGTGTTAGGTTTAAAAGCACTTTCAGTGCTGCGGTTGGTGTTGAGCGAAGTGCTCCTGTGATGCACATACCAGCTGAACTTTGATGGGTTTATTTAGATTTACCATCTTTTCCAGTGCGGTCTACCATACGACAACTCCATAAATGAGTATCGGTCTGATTACCGAAGTGTGTAGCCAGTGGTTTATTTTTGGGGAGAAGCCCCATTTTGATCCTATGGCCTTTTGCAAGTAAAAAGTGCTATAGTAGCCGCCCTTGGGACAGCCGAGCGTCACAGCTGTTCCATTGACTGGTAATTCCTTCAAGTAAAGGTTGCGGCTTGTAAAGGGAGAAAGACTCCCGCTACTAGTGGCAACCACAGGGTTGACAACCCGTTCACACCTTTGAATTGGCTCGACAGCCGTTTCATAGGAGATGTGACCGCATTGGCAGCCATGGCGCGATTTTTTTGTTTTATTATTTTCGTGTTTGACGTTTTCATTTTGTTCCCACGAGTAATGCGGGAAGACGGTCGGCCCTGGCATTGCAGAGCCGCTTGCCGGGGTAAAGCAGAAATATGACGGACCTTTCCACAGCGTCTGAAAGAGCCCGTTAGTGGCTGGTTTATCTCCCAGCCTTTCATTCTTCGGCACGAATTTCGTACAAAGTACGCTCACACCACCACTGAAATTAGGAACCTCTAAACTATGATTGAATTATGTTTCTGAACGTTGCACTATTGAGGAGTTACAACCAGGCAACCCAACTCAACCTTAGCTAATCACCATCCTGCCAAAAACGCACAGGACTACTGTGGTCATGATTGCCCGCCTGGCATCCACTGAGGAATGAGGATTTTTGCCAAGCGGGTCAATAGATAGATGTCTATAGTTTAGCACTCCAAGTTGAATGAGGTCACTTTCCACCTCATCCGTAGTTTTCCTCAACTGTACTGTCTGGGATCGAAAACAGTCCAATCCAGAGCATTGAGTTCCATGCGCTCTACGTGACCCGTCCATTTTAGACCTTGTACTGCTATTCTCCTGACTAAATATCTTAAAGCTATTAAAAATGCTGAAAAACTAGTATAGGAAAATTGGGGAACAAAATTGATGTCTTTGACTAAACTTTTATGTATTTTATATAAAACTAAAAACTAACCAAAGTCACTCAGTTCCGTCCGGTGCGAGGTCATCTCGACTGTAATGGAGTCGCCTATATACAGTTTTTTGGCTGACGTGGTAGATCAGGCGGAACCTCTTCTCGAAACTGTATCTCCCCTCGATTGTTTTAATAGAGGTTATATTTCTGAGTCTTCCTGAAAACCTCATTTTTTGACGCATATAGGTCGCAATTGTCTTATTTAGACTGCCTATCAGGTAGCTGATGTAAAATGCTGTACAAAATCAGCGAGTTATTAGCTTCATGTTAGAAATCATTTTTAGTACAAAAATTAACATTGTCATAAAAATATACAACAGTGGTTTACGTATGCAAAGTCTAGTCAGCTTTATATGGAGGCCCTCTAACAATACGATGTCAAATGCCTTCTTCAAACTAACCAGACAAGTACCCAAACATTGCCGTTTAGATTTGTTCCACAGGATATTAGATACAAGCTTACACTCGGTATGTTCCGCCCTATAGTCGAACTGATTATATTTAATGAGCTCAGACCACTTAAACAGAACTCTTTTTATAACTTTATCGAATAATTTACTGTTACAAGGAGAAGACTTATCGACCGGAAAGTCGCCGGATTGGAGTTTCCGTTTTTGGCAAAGGATATATTACAGCTGTCTTCCAACTCACTAAGTTCACGCAGAGTCCAGGTAGACAAAGTCCGTAACCACCGTAAAGTTTTGACAAAAATGTCGGTGTTGTTGGTTCTTTCTTGATGACGGTCCAATTATGTCAGCATATGCGATATGAAAGAGGAGCTCTGCATTAATCTTTCAAGAATGATGATAGCTCGTCATTTTATTGAAAACCTTATTTTATGTCAAAAGGTTTGGTAAAGTTGGTTTCGTTATTAAGAAAACTGATAGTTTTTGTGACTTTTTTCATTTAAAAATATTGTGTATTAATTAAACACTGAATTTTATGATGCTGTTTCTTAAAGTTCTTTAACCATCAAAAAATGCCTTCTTGTGCGTTTTTGAATGGGTTTTATAAAAAAATAAAAAGAAATAATTAATTTTTTTTTTTTAATAAATACTATCGAACAACATTACTCGTATATTACATGTTATATCTCGGGGAAAAAACCACCCAAAGCGTGAAGAGCTGAAGCCTTTAAGCTTGCCATTGCAACTTTTGGCGTAGCAAAGAACCTCCGTGATATCCTGACTCCTTAAGCAATGATATACTTTGCCGGCCACAATGGGATGCATTCACTTACAAAAATAAGTAAGGCTTACAAAAATATTCAGTTTTAAGAATTTTATAAGCTGACCTATATCTTCAATTTGATTGGTAAAAGATGCACCAAATGGCTAGAGTGAGTAGTTTAAGTTAAAACAAGAAATAATGCAAGGGAGAGGTTTTTGGTATCCCATTTTTAAAGAATTGATACAACAGGAGGATTAAGTAAGTAAGGTAACATTTACAGAGTAGTTCTGTACCATTTTGAAAAAAAAAAAACAGAATTAATTTATTTCTAAAAAAGAGGCTAGGATGCAACACACACTGATAACTTCCCATCTCGTCTATCCATTTGTCTTGCTAAAAAGTTTGTAGGTTTTCGTGTTTGGTTAAAAAAGTTGCCAGTTCAATTATTGTTAAAAATTTTAAAATTACCATCAATATTTTTCATATAAAGAAATAGTTAAGTTTAAAATCTAGTTTTGATTAACAGATGTTTAGTCGAACACAAAATTTTACCAATCTAAGATACATTTCTTAAAATTATACAAATCGGATGAATGAATTTAATTTGAGAGATATCAAGAACCAAACATCAATGTTCACCAAATTCGAGTACTATTTTAGTTATGAAGTGATACGTAAGCAGTAGTTGTAGAGGTTGTACGTTTCTTTAACTAGTACTAAGTATTTATTCTTTTATGTAGGCGAAGTTAAATAAGTGTGAAACCACCTTATTCTTAAAGAATAATATTTTTAAATCTAATAAACAAAAGTACCAAGATAATAATTCTTGATAGACACTTTAAAATGGATTGTTAATTAAACATATCATAATCGTTTCACGGCCATAGTATGTATTTACAATAGTTATAGTTATAAAAATACATAAATTGTATCAAATTCATTAATTTGGATAAAAGATAGGAATGTAATTAAAATTTTGCCAAAATAATTTACTAAAAATAAAAATTATTAAATTAAAATAAGTAAAAAAAATATTTTAAGATTCAAAATTTTACCTGAAAAATAAGTTTGTCTTCAAAAATTTAAATGCCATTTTATAAATCAAAAAACCGTTAATTTTTCGATTTTTTTTTTTGAAAATCGTTTTTTTTGTTTATAAAATTTTTCAATTTTGTTCTAAAAATATTTTTGGTATGCAGTTGCTTAGAGTTTAAAAATATACGCTATGCATTTGAATTTTGTGAAAAAATGTTTACCCGTTTTTAAGATATCGAATTTTGAAAAAAAAAATTCTATATTTTTTTAAAAATCCAAACAAGAAAAAAATGCACTTTTGATAATGACATATTGTTCAAGCTATATAAGAGCTTATTCAGAAAAAAAATAATTGAAATCGGTTCATAAGTTGCTGAGAAAATTAAAAAACAAAATAACGGTTCTATGGGCGGTACCATTCCTGAGCAATACAAAAATATGTTTTTCTTATTAAAGGAAGCAAAGTTAAAAAATAAAATTTTAAAAAATCTATTGGTTTGTTTTTGAGAAAATTCGAATTTTCGTTTTTTCGTGGACAGACAGACAAAACCGACCGGACGGAATCGCGGGACCCATCGTAATATCATGTTTGCATAAAATCTCGAGTTCGAAATTTTGCTCGAATGCAAAACTTGCCATATAGTTCCTATATGTAGCAAGTATAAAAAAACACATTTTATCACTAGTATTACTCTTGCAGAATTTGTCTATTGTTCGCAACGACTGGGTAGCATGAACTTGCTCCTTTCTGCAAAGAGTCTGTTTAAAAAAGGACCTAGCTATATATAAGATTTAAAAATATACTTGCTAAATAAGTTTGTCTTCAAAGATATAAATGCCATTTCATTTGTTAAAAAAATCTCCATTTTAAATTTTTTTTTTTGAAAATCGTTGAACCAGTTTTATTTAAATTTATTTATTTATATAAACAAATTCCCCATTTCATTAATCAAACAACCCTCGGTTTTTCATTTTTTTTAATCGTTGAGCGGTTTTTTTAACTTAATTTTTTCTATATACAATTTTTCAATTTTGTTCTAAAACTAATTGTTGTATGCAGTTGTTTATTGATTGTAAATATAGGCTCTACATTTGAATTTCGTAAAAAAAATTTGACCAGTTTATAAAATAGCTATAGAGAATTTTGAAAAAAAAATGTTCAATATTTTCTTAAAAATACAAACAAACAAAAACTGCGCTTTTGATAATCAAATATTGTTAAGACAATATAAGAGCTCGTTCAAAGAAAAATAATTGAAATTGGTTTATAAGTTGCTGAGAAAATTAAAAGTAAAATAACGGTTCTATGGGCGGTATTTTTCCGGAGCAAAACAAAAATATGTTTTTCTTACTTAAAGAAGACGCGTTTAAAAATAAATTTTAGGAAAATTAAAAAAATCTATCGGTTTGTTTTTGATAAAATTCTAATATTCGTTTTTTTACCAAAACATTTGTATGGGGTTAGTTTGTTAGTTTTGATCTTAAAAAAAAATGAAAAAAAAAACCTAACGCGAATCTGCTTTAAGCCCTAGCTTCCAAAATTGAACTCAATTAACCCAATGGTTAAGGCTGTAGGAGCGTGGACAGATAGACAGGACTGACAGATGGAGTCGCGGGACTCAGATTCAGTTTTCTGAGAAATTTTAAATGAAAAAATGTGAACATCAATATTTTAAATAAATTATTAGTTCTCGTAAATTAAATCTATATCCGAACCCAACAGAAAAAGATATAATAAACTTGGAAATTAGTCATTTCCTTTTTCGGTAGAGTTGAGTTGGCAACCAAATTTTATCATAGGTGCAGTTGGGTAACTTTTTTTATTGTTATCACACCTAATTGCTTTCATGACGGTTAATGATTTGAAGTTTTGGAATTCCCCCAAAATACGGTGGTTTACTTTTTTGTGAGTATTCATTCACTTTAATATTAGTGTGAAAAAAAACAATGTACAAGAATACACATTTTGAAAGAATGAAGGGTTTTTTAATCATAACAATCTAAGCCTCTAAATTTAAAACTTCAAATTTTCATCAAATAAAACGTACGTATTTTCAAAGATCATTTTGTTTAGATTTTTCTGGAAGCGATTTTTTTTTTCAACAACAGTCATTTGAGAACTAAAATCCAGTGACTTCCAACTCTCATAACCATTTCTGTGTGGGAGTACTGTTCTGAGAGATGGAGTGGACACAAAGTTTTAAGCTTTTCAACTTTTCATGGCTACTACTACTATCAAGTGATTTTTCAATTCCTAGCAACAGGCAATACCCGTGAAAAAAAAATTAAAACGCACAGGACGAAATTGAACACAAGACCTTTGGCATGACAGTCAACCGCACTAATAATCATGCCACGGGTACTGGAAATACTACATTACATCCATTGATATTTCGTTAGATAAATTTAAAAAAAAGTAACTTAGCTTTTGCATTTCATTTTTTGGGTTACTTTGATTTTTAAACCTTTAACTTTAATTTTTTCCATATACAGTGCATAGTGATAACTAATCAAATATGAACCAACAGTATATAAATATATGTCTAGTGCCTTAAAAAACCTTCCTTTTAAAATTGCATAACTTCTAAGAAAAAATAGATTACCTTGAGTCTTATTCTACGAATTAAAAGTTAAACTGCATACACTAGCCACAACTTTTGGTGAAAGTTTTGTATCCAGAAATATTTACTACCTGGGAATAGGTACGTGTTTTTCCATTTCAAAGTAATACAATTAGAGGTAAACGGATACGACCGTTCTAATTCCTCAAGATCAAAAAATGAAATACTTAAAAAGGGTATTCAAAAGGGCCTTGCAACATTTTGTTTATAACGTTTTTTTTTAAATTAATTTGAGTATATTCGATATTTTTAGGTGTAACCTCTAAAACACGTTTTGGAGTTGAATCATAGTTCTTTTTTTAAAAAAGAGGCTGGGATGCGACTCACACTGATAACTTCCCATCCCGTCTGTCGATTTTAAAAAGTTTGTCTATAAGTACTCGTATCAATTTTTACCAAATTTGCGTACTATTTTTTGTAGATTTTATTTTTTTATGAAAAAACGGATTGTTGGATTTTTATATAAAAATTACTGAATATCGAAAACAATATTTTCTGTGAAATAAAATAAGTTTGAAGCCAATATTTTTAATTTATGAGTAGCTATTTGAGTCGAAAATCAATTTTTACCAACTTTCGTTAATTTTTTTCCGGTTTTTAATTTTTTGTAAGAAAACTGTCAATTCGATTTTTTTCAAAATGTTACTGAATGTTGACAACAATATTATTTGAAAGATAAAAGTAAATAAAAACCAATATCTACAAGTTTTGAAAAGATATTTGAGCCGAAAATCAATTTTTACCAACTTTTATTGATTTCTTTTTAAGGTTTTTATTTTTTGTAAGAAAACTGTCAATTTGATTTTTCTCAACATTTTTCAGAATGTTGAAAACAATATTTCTTATAAGATAAATTAAGACTGAAGCCTAAATTTCAAATTTTTGAAAAGATATTTGAATCGATATTCAATTTTTATCAACTTTGAGTAATGTTTTTTTTTAGATTTTTATTTTTTATAAAAAAAAACTGTCAATTCGATTTTTCAAAATTTTATCAGATGTCAAAAACATTATTCTTCATTGCACAAAATTGTTTTGGAGTTGAAATCATATTTGAGTCGTAAAATTTTCGAGGTGAAAAAGTTTATAAAATAGCTATAGAGAATTTTGAAAAAAAAATGTTCAATATTTTCTTAAAAATACAAACAAACAAAAACTGCGCTTTTGATAATCAAATATTGTTAAGACAATATAAGAGCTCGTTCAAAGAAAAATAATTGAAATTGGTTTATAAGTTGCTGAGAAAATTAAAAGTAAAATAACGGTTCTATGGGCGGTATTTTTCCGGAGCAAAACAAAAATATGTTTTTCTTACTTAAAGAAGACGCGTTTAAAAATAAATTTTAGGAAAATTAAAAAAATCTATCGGTTTGTTTTTGATAAAATTCTAATATTCGTTTTTTTACCAAAACATTTGTATGGGGTTAGTTTGTTAGTTTTGATCTTAAAAAAAAATGAAAAAAAAAACCTAACGCGAATCTGCTTTAAGCCCTAGCTTCCAAAATTGAACTCAATTAACCCAATGGTTAAGGCTGTAGGAGCGTGGACAGATAGACAGGACTGACAGATGGAGTCGCGGGACTCAGATTCAGTTTTCTGAGAAATTTTAAATGAAAAAATGTGAACATCAATATTTTAAATAAATTATTAGTTCTCGTAAATTAAATCTATATCCGAACCCAACAGAAAAAGATATAATAAACTTGGAAATTAGTCATTTCCTTTTTCGGTAGAGTTGAGTTGGCAACCAAATTTTATCATAGGTGCAGTTGGGTAACTTTTTTTATTGTTATCACACCTAATTGCTTTCATGACGGTTAATGATTTGAAGTTTTGGAATTCCCCCAAAATACGGTGGTTTACTTTTTTGTGAGTATTCATTCACTTTAATATTAGTGTGAAAAAAAACAATGTACAAGAATACACATTTTGAAAGAATGAAGGGTTTTTTAATCATAACAATCTAAGCCTCTAAATTTAAAACTTCAAATTTTCATCAAATAAAACGTACGTATTTTCAAAGATCATTTTGTTTAGATTTTTCTGGAAGCGATTTTTTTTTTCAACAACAGTCATTTGAGAACTAAAATCCAGTGACTTCCAACTCTCATAACCATTTCTGTGTGGGAGTACTGTTCTGAGAGATGGAGTGGACACAAAGTTTTAAGCTTTTCAACTTTTCATGGCTACTACTACTATCAAGTGATTTTTCAATTCCTAGCAACAGGCAATACCCGTGAAAAAAAAATTAAAACGCACAGGACGAAATTGAACACAAGACCTTTGGCATGACAGTCAACCGCACTAATAATCATGCCACGGGTACTGGAAATACTACATTACATCCATTGATATTTCGTTAGATAAATTTAAAAAAAAGTAACTTAGCTTTTGCATTTCATTTTTTGGGTTACTTTGATTTTTAAACCTTTAACTTTAATTTTTTCCATATACAGTGCATAGTGATAACTAATCAAATATGAACCAACAGTATATAAATATATGTCTAGTGCCTTAAAAAACCTTCCTTTTAAAATTGCATAACTTCTAAGAAAAAATAGATTACCTTGAGTCTTATTCTACGAATTAAAAGTTAAACTGCATACACTAGCCACAACTTTTGGTGAAAGTTTTGTATCCAGAAATATTTACTACCTGGGAATAGGTACGTGTTTTTCCATTTCAAAGTAATACAATTAGAGGTAAACGGATACGACCGTTCTAATTCCTCAAGATCAAAAAATGAAATACTTAAAAAGGGTATTCAAAAGGGCCTTGCAACATTTTGTTTATAACGTTTTTTTTTAAATTAATTTGAGTATATTCGATATTTTTAGGTGTAACCTCTAAAACACGTTTTGGAGTTGAATCATAGTTCTTTTTTTAAAAAAGAGGCTGGGATGCGACTCACACTGATAACTTCCCATCCCGTCTGTCGATTTTAAAAAGTTTGTCTATAAGTACTCGTATCAATTTTTACCAAATTTGCGTACTATTTTTTGTAGATTTTATTTTTTTATGAAAAAACGGATTGTTGGATTTTTATATAAAAATTACTGAATATCGAAAACAATATTTTCTGTGAAATAAAATAAGTTTGAAGCCAATATTTTTAATTTATGAGTAGCTATTTGAGTCGAAAATCAATTTTTACCAACTTTCGTTAATTTTTTTCCGGTTTTTAATTTTTTGTAAGAAAACTGTCAATTCGATTTTTTTCAAAATGTTACTGAATGTTGACAACAATATTATTTGAAAGATAAAAGTAAATAAAAACCAATATCTACAAGTTTTGAAAAGATATTTGAGCCGAAAATCAATTTTTACCAACTTTTATTGATTTCTTTTTAAGGTTTTTATTTTTTGTAAGAAAACTGTCAATTTGATTTTTCTCAACATTTTTCAGAATGTTGAAAACAATATTTCTTATAAGATAAATTAAGACTGAAGCCTAAATTTCAAATTTTTGAAAAGATATTTGAATCGATATTCAATTTTTATCAACTTTGAGTAATGTTTTTTTTTAGATTTTTATTTTTTATAAAAAAAAACTGTCAATTCGATTTTTCAAAATTTTATCAGATGTCAAAAACATTATTCTTCATTGCACAAAATTGTTTTGGAGTTGAAATCATATTTGAGTCGTAAAATTTTCGAGGTGACAAATTTTTTTTCAGTTTTTTGATTTATAAAAAAAACCGTTAAATAGATATTTTAGAAAAAATATACTTCTTTGATATCACGTTACAATATATTATATAAAATTTAATTCAAGTCTCTAGCGTTTTTGGTTCGTAAGATATTTAGGGTTAACCAAAATTTTCACCTTTTATTCAAACTGCTATGGTAAAAAAACCACCCAATCAATTTTCTTGAGAGCCCTTTCTGCCTTATTATCTGTATAACAAAATTTATTTTAAATCGATATTTATTCTGGTTCTTGAGCTATGGACGACGAAAAAAACGTCACGAATGTACGGACGTACGTACATACACACGCATGACATCTTTCTAAAAATCTTTTATTTCGACTCTAGGGACCTTGAAACGTCGAGAAATGTAAATATTTTCAATTTGAAAAATCGGACCGATTACAATAACTTTCTATGAGAAGTTAATAATCATATGATATATAAGCCCAGGTGCCATGATAGCTTCGATAAAGGTGTCCTTGTCTTGATATTGGGTGCCACCTTTATGAATTTTATGAGATATCCATGGCCCAACGTTTTCAATTTGGTTAAAGTTTCCTCGCCTTGTATTTAAATCCAATGTATAACAATGCTGGAAGTGTGGATAGGAGTCTTGTCTTGTTGGAAAATCTAAATCAGAGGGACTTATGGTTATTTTCGTTTATTATTTCGGACAAAAGCTCGAAGTCTGTTGTGCCATAGTAGGTTGATACTCCCCACACTATTAGATCTGGTTTACGGCTATGATGCATTGTGAAAATAAGCTCATACTCTCCCAGATTATGGAAATAAAAATTGTAACCGTCGGGACTTCAAAACAAGTTTATTGTTTAGTTTTCTTCTCTGGATAGTATCAACATTTTTTATTATCCTTCGAACGGTTGTTAAGCAGGCTAACACTCCAGTTTTGGCCCTTATATTAGTCGCTGGTAGAGTGGAATGTGAGACAAGCCGTAAAACTTACCACTTTTTAAGTCTTCTTGCTTTTTCACGTGCAGAGAGTCCTTAATTCTTGAAAAAAATCTACTTTTGCACTTTCTGCATCTGTCAAATTCTTTCCGGAACCCATTTGTATTTCAAATCAAATTAAATTAACGAATAATAAAAGTTTTCAGGTACAAAACTTGAAGAAGGTATAAACGCTCCAAAATGTGTATCCTTACCCTAGTGGTTTGCAACAGATATACCTATACTATCAAATCTTACCAATTTATTTGAACTTAGCTAAACTTAAGATATTGTCTTATGTCATAAATTTACTTACCAAATTTTTTAATTTCAAATTATATCTTCTCATAAATCAGACAAAAATAGAATAAAAACACAAAAAATTTTTTCATTAAAATTTAGCTTCTTAATTTGTATTTTTAATCAATATTTTGTAGTCTGCAATATTTTTGTTGTTGTATATATATTTACATTATTTATTATTTTTTGTTGTTGTTTGTCGTTTTATATTATTTTAAATTTTTAACATTATGCTCTTAGTTAGACATTTAGAAAATCAATTACATTAAAATTATTCTTCTATTCGTTTAAATATTTTTTGTTTTTGTTTCTTTTTTTTATTTAAAATTTATAAATTTTTTGTATGATTTTTATTTTCTTTACATAATATAAGTTTTTTTTTTGTTAGTTTTTATTTTTATAGTTTTACTAAATTTATTAATATATATTATTGTATCTCATTCTTATAATTATTATATATTTTATTTAGTACACTTTTATTTTGTTTTTATACAAAGCCGAAAAAAGAAAAGAAAAACATTCATATGGTTTATGCATTTATTTATAATTTTAATGCTAAATGTTTACAGGTTGTTGGTTTTTGTTGAAATCAAAATTTAATTTTGTTAAATAAGAATTAAATTTTGAAATATCTTATTATTATTATATTCATCTTGTCTTGTGTGTCGTTTCAGCTGTTTTTTCTTCTTATACTCATTTGTTGTATATCAGGAAGGAGGGATGTAATGTTGATGTAGAAATCCCTGCTTTGATGAACATCGTATTTGATTATTTATTTTTATTATTTGTTTTTAATATTTTAGTGGACTCCTCGAGACCTGAAACAACAAAAAATATATAAAGTATTTGTTTTTAAATATGTTTTTCGTCCACACGATTTGAAAATAAAAATTAAATTATTTATTTAAAAATTTAAAAGAACTGAATTATTTTCTTAAATCCTCTTCGAAAGTATCTTTTTTTTCTTTCCATTGAATTTGTTTAACATTTAGTATTTCCTTATGACAAAGTTTCGTTTCTTGTGTGTATGGGCCCTTAGGGGGCTTAACTTGATCCATATCGGCCGAATGCTTCTGCTGCTGAGCTGAATACATTAGGAAAATGAGTTTAATTCGAATTATCCCAAGGCAAATGAAAATATTTACTTTTGCTCAAAAATAAACTTAGAACCAAACTAAGAACATTATTGTTTCATCGACCATGGTGTTCATTTAAATATACAAGGAGCGAAAATTCCCCCATCGTTGTTCCTTCTTCATTTTTAGTTGGTTGATCCTCTAGAGTCTAGACGACCAACGACAACCAACGACTACGACGACGACACGACACATTGTTTTAGCCGCTTCTGTCATCCCCATTTCTCATTTGGAATTCACCTTCTTCTTCGTCTTCTTCCACTATATTATAAATTTAAAAGGGCCTAAGTCTATAATGGTAGGGACGGATATGGGGGCTTTTAGTCGACCTCGAATAAATTCTCATGCTAAGCTGCTTGTTGAAAAATTAAAACGAAACAATATTTCATTCCTTTCGAACTAGGTACGAAAAACGAAACTGTTCTCGTCCCACATTTACGTAGCTAAAGGCTGATAGCTCACCTGCAAGACACACGGTTGCTATATAATTTAATCTTGAAGAAATAAGTCTTTTTAAATGTAAATTATATCAAACCACCTTCAAAAAGCAAAGAAAAGAGAAAACTCCTGTTTTGGGGGTGATAAAGCTTGGGTATAAATTGTTCGTTCCAGGATAATGGTAACACAAGCGTTATTTTGGAGCACTTTTGTCTCGTTCCACTTGAGTTCTTTTTTTTTCGATGGTTGAGGGTTTTGAAATCGGAATAAAAACTTAACCACGCGAGGTTAATAAATCATTTGGGTCTACAAAGTGTACATTCTATCAGATATATAGCTAGCTTACCTAGTCTTGTTTTTTAAGCTTATCGAAGAAAAAGAAAAAACAATTTGAGGGTCGGATGTAAGGGAGAGAAAAAAGGATACTTGATTTGGTTGCTTGGACTTGGACTTTTCTTTAATTTCTTCGAGTTAAGCTCGCTTCCCGCTCTTATTCTCATTGAAAGTCAGTGCGGTGGAAAAAAGATTATAACCATTAATTATGACCCTTGAGAGTTTGGTTGAACTTGAGGTTTGAAGAGGAGATTTGTTTTACATGGATAAATAAACACTGGCCTAGCCTATGTTTAATAATAAGACTGGTAACATATGTTTTTCGAGAAAATAATTGATTTATTTTTTGTTTGAATTCTAATGAATTCAAAATTTGTAGCTACTTTGAATGAGGCAATCGGTTGAGAAAACAAAGGAATATAACATTATATACTCTTAAAAGGTTCACAATTTCCTTTCATTGAACGATAAATCAAAGCAAAAGACAAATTAGGGAGAGATTTTCTACCTTAAAAGGGGCATATAGGTACATTTATAGGCTTGAGGCTTTAAATCAAACAAAGACGAGTAATTTTTATTAAAAAGTATAGATATTGACTTTTCTCTAGACTTCTTAATTAAATCTATAAAACTTTTTATACTCAAATCATTAGTAGCAACAATAATACTAGTGTTCCAGAAGGTTGTGTCCTTGGGCCAAGTTTGTTTTTTTCTCAGTTCTTTTTTTTCACTTTCGTATATCATGATTTATCAACAAGAAATTAAAAATTAAAAAAAAGTATTTTTTGGCAAATAAAAAAGAGTTCATGAGAAATGTTCAATAGATGTAAGGGTTTTCCCTGTTTGGCCAGCTGTTACTTTCGCTGTTTTTAAAAATGGAAATTACAAAAATACTGAACATTTTGAATCAAAGGTCATGAAACTAAATCATTTGGTTCTAAGCACCTTCTCGGCCAGAAATAGAAAAGCTGTTGTAAAAATTTGAGGTGATTGGACAAGTTACTGATGAAACACTTAGAATATTGCTGCTGCAGCCAGATTTGCTATAACAAAACCCCAGGTTTTTAGATCGATTCTCGAATAAGTGGATTTTATCTGGAAGCCTAACCAACAACTTTTGTCTGATAAAATTCAAAAGGTGGAGAATTTGCTAACAAGGTTTGGCATTCATAAAATGCATTGGAACTTCTTTCCAAACTCTGTGGACAGGCAAAGTCTTTTGGGCTTGCAGATGCATTAATCTAGAAGAACTATTCATGATGTAGTTTTTGTGTGTGATGCTTTGTTTTACCACATCAAAATATCCTAACTTACTCTCTTTTATTTGTATATATGATCCACTAAGACCGTTGAGCAAAAGACAGCTTTTTTCAGCCTAGACACATTAGTACAAATGCTATGAATGAGTCAATCTCAAGGTCAGTTAAAGCGATTGATGAAATTGATGCTAATATTGATTTGAAATTCTCAAGAAATAAATACAAAAATGATGTATGTACATATACGTTATTTATTTTTAAGAAGTTAACGTGATATTATTTAATTTGTATAATAATTTAAATCATAAATTAATGTACATATTGTTTAGTAATAGAACCTGAAACTCGTAGCTAAATAAATAAAATTTAAAAAAAAATCAGAAAACACATAAACTGAGACTGATTGGTCATGATTAACATTGTTCCATTTTGTTTTCGAAGTTTGAATTTTTGCATTGTTGCTCGGAAAATCTAAATGTTGAAAAGCCTCTTCATCTACGAGCTACAAGCCACACAACCAAAGAAACAAATTCAGAATTTTGTTAAAATAGCTTACGTGTACATTCTCAAAGAGGTAATAACAATTGGTCACCTAGATTAGTCAATCCCCTTTGACATAATTATTCTTTGTGGAAACATATCAATTTAAATCTTTGCCAATTTGTAATGGAGGATATACGAGTACAGTAGAAAATAAGCGAAGTCGCTTTGAAAAACTTTATGAAAATGGCTAATATTTTGTAAATCTTTGTCGTTTCTTGATGACAATTTTTCCCCTTAACTTAAAGTAGTAATTCATTCGTTCCTTTTGAAAAATTGACTTTTTTAATATTAAAATTAGATCATTTATTAAAAACCCTGTTATTTTAACCACATTAGTTTTAAGTTAACGAGCAAATCCGGAAATTAAATATTTAGGTCTTCCAGAAGGCTGTCTTTTTGGGCCACATTTTTTTTAAATTATTTTTAAGTGTTTTATTTGCAATCTTCCATCAATACTTCAAAGTAAACAAGTAAAGAAATTGTAAAATTATATCAAACCCAAAACTTTCTGTTGGTTTGGTGAAAATTTTGCCTAACCCAAAATATCTCACGAACTTATAACGCTAGAGACTTGAATTGAATTTTATATTATATTATTGTAGTGTGATACCAAACAAATATACGACACACACAACACACCAGAGACCAAACAATAGTCAAAACAGTAGGTTTTTAAGGGTGAATCGGCGCCAAAGAAGACCAAGGTGGGTTTGTCAGCCAATAAAGTTATGGCGACTGTTTTTTGGGATGCACGCGGGATAATCCACATTGAATACCTTCAAAAGGGAAGAACAATCAATGGGGAATATTATGCAAACTTATTGGACCGATTCAATGACGATTTGAAAAAAACCGACCTCATTTGGCCAAGAAAAAAGTTCTTTTCCTAGACAAATCATTTTTTTTTTTGAAGGGAATCAAAAATTTGAGAAGCGTTGGACAAAGTCTATAGAGCTCGTAGTCCCCCTACGTTGAAAAATAAAATTATTTTGCTCTCAAAAAATCTGTGTTTTATTCCAAAAGTCAAGGACTTATTGACCCACGCTCGTAATCTTAGAAACAAATTGAATAAACTGTTTTTTTATAAATCGAAAAAAAATATTTGTCAACTCAAAAACTTTACGAACAAAAAATGATTTATACCCAAAATAATTTCGTACAATGAAGAATAACATTTTTAACATCTGGTAAAATTTTGAGGAAAATCAAATTGGCAGTTTTTTTATAAAAAATAAAAAACTTCAGAAAAATATTACTTAAAAATTGATAAAAATTGATTTTTGACTCAAATAACTTTTTATATATGTATTTGAGATTTAGGCTTTCATTTAATTGTATCTTATAAGAAATATTGTATCAACATTCAAAAAATTGTGGCATAAGTAATTTTCGACTCCAATATCTTTTCAAAAATTTGATTCAAACTATATTTATCAAACAGAAACTATTGTTTTTGACATTCAGTACATTTCTTATAAGAATCCTACAGTCAGTTTAAAAAAAAAATTAAACCTACAAAAAATTTTACGCAAACCTGGTAAAAATTGGATGTTCGGTTTTTGATATCTAATAAATAATAGAAGCAGTATTTCGAAGCATTTATAACCAACACCTATTGGGGATCAAAATGTTCCCGTTGCCCAAAATTTTTCTTGCAGCCAAAATTTTGAGTACAGTTGTGTTCAATTGGTTTCTTTTATCTTTTCTGTTGGTATTGAGTTGTGAAAATTAATGTTTAGCTGATGCGTTACTTGTGGTAAACAACAAAGTTGTAACATGTACAATGACAGGTTTTCGAATATTAAATCTACGGTCTTTCAAATTTTTAGAAAAATCCGCTATTGTAAAATGTCATTATTCTTGAATATTGTCAATATTTTCGTGTTTTATGGAATTATTTATTGAGTTGAACTTAAAAGATTTCATACTTTCGACTAAGATTTGAATACGTGTTGTCTCAGATTGAAATATTCTGTTCAAGTCGTTAATTATTTTTAAATTTGAAGCAATACAATTCAAAAACAAAAAAATAATTCGTTTGTATAGTCTAGAAAATTGCAAATACTGGGAGCCTTAGATTAGGCTCTTCAAATGAACTTAAAATGAAAAAATCAAATAAGGGATTCCACTGCTCTATATACCATTTCTAAAAAAAGCGACTGAGTTTGACAAACTCTTAAAAGTTGGTGTTCATCGACACCAAGTGCCTTTTGAAAGTTAATGAAATCTTTTTGATTTTTCAATTTGTCAATACAGCAATAAAATGAAATAACAGAAAAATTATTTCTATAACCAGCGAATGGTAAAAAGTGGTAGATTTTGAGTTGGAGGTGGTAGCATTTCAGAAACAAAAAAAGTGGAAGAAATCCCATCACTGAACAGAAGACATTGACTTCAAATTAATTTCATTCGTATAATTTATATTTGCTTATATAAGAAATAAAAACTTCGAAAAAATGCTACTAAAATAGGAAAAAATTGGTTTTCGAATAAATATCTCGTATGTAAAATATTGTTGGTAGTTTAATTTTATTTTAAATAATTCAACTGACACTTTTTTTAACAAAAGCTGAAAACCTACAAACCTTTAAAGCAAGACCAATCGTCATACAGGATGGGAAGTTATCAGTGTGGGTCGCATCCCAGCCTCTTTTTTTTACAAACATTTCCAAAAAAGAAGAATTGTTGCTGTTCTTTAAAAAATCTCACTTATGGCGTTATGCAAATGAATTTAAAAAACCAAATCTAATTTCAATATTTTGCACTATTTCTTCAAATGTTCCCTTGAATCTTTGTAAATTTCGCAATAATCTCCATTGGAGGGAAATTAAAATCTATACTTTGTATTATAGTGTAAAGCAGAATATCCTCTTTAATTATAATGATATCTGCGAATGTGTAATTGGAATCCTATAAATCCGCTTCCACTTCAAAAGGCACTTATTACATGCATAAATGATGGAGGCTCCTATTAGTCCATCTACATATTCATCTCTATGTGGTGGCCTTACCCGCTCATGATCTGAAATCAAGTCTTTTGCCTGAGGACTAAGGAGTAAATGAACATGTTGAGAAAATGGAAAACCGACATTATTCGGCCATTGATACCCCCGATTAAATCGAACTTCAATCGTGTATCCGTCGTCGCTCGGGACCATTTCGATGGAGTCAGAATGATTGTTCTTGTTTTGTTGCCATAATAATTATTATATCTTTGACTATGACTATGACTTTGAATATGATGATGTTAAGCAATCAACGATAGCGTTACAAAAGTCGAAAAGTCAATCAGAAAAGCAGAGATGAGATAAAGAGAATAATTTATACAAACGCCCGCCATCCTCGCCAGAGCTAATGCCAGACGTCAATGCCAGATGGCTCCCTATAGCTAGCGCTGGCCGATGTGTCTCTAGTCATCTAGAAAAGATATTGCGGTGTGGAATGTTTGGGTATCGCATAATTTTGGGCTATTGACGAAAATGGGTGGATGGCTATTAATATTTTTGGTTGTTTACTGTTTTGGAAGAAATGATAAATTTATACGAGATATTATCTTTATTGGATAGACATTGACCGAATAACGATCGAACATAAGCAAACAAATTGTTTTTCAGCAATTAACTAATTATTGGGTGGAAGTGTTAACGTTCACGAAAAATATTTGGTTATGTTCTTGGAAGAAATGGAAACACAAATTATGAAACAATTGAAGGAAGATCTTTACTTAAATGTTGTATGAGGACTGGACAGACAAATTCACTTAAATTTTAAACTTCTTATTTTGACCAAAGAGACAATTATTTTGAGCAAAAAAGCAATGAAAAGAATTTGGGATTCTGATAATCAGTAATACTTCTTATTCGTGCCCTCAAAAGTAATTATTTATTTGCTTTAAGACAAATTCTTATTAAAGGAACTTCGAAAATATGGCATAATAAATTGAGGTTTATGGTGTTTTTTTTTATCTTGACGATTTAGTGTGGCAGATTGTATACTTGATTTTTTAAATTTTTACCAAAAGTAAACAACATTCTCTATAAAATAAGTCATTTGATCTCAAGTGAAGTCGATATTCATTAGTAGTATTTTGAATTTTAAAGTTCTGATATGAACATTAAACTTTTTTTAGAATATCTGAGTTCTCGGGAAATCCGCAAGGATAGACATTTTGCTAAAAGCCACATTTAAATATTCTATCAATTAGACGAGTTGGACCCATTGCAATTACTTTAAATTTGAAGATTAAATAAGGAGTATAGAGGGTGTTGTGTACGTTTAAGGGTCGGGTAAGCCCATTTTTAAATCATTTTCAGTGAAAAACCGGTTTAAAAAATAGCATGATAATTGAGGCTCGAAATCTGTACTAGATGAATTTTCGTGAATTTCCACATTAATTGTTCACACAATTAAATTCTTAAAAAAGCCCTATATGTTATTTTAAAAAGATAATGAAATATTTGTCTTATTCCTCAAGAGTTCTCTAAACAAATTTGTAGAAGTTCTAACTAAAATAAATTGATCGAAATTTAATTTTAACAAAAACCCTTTTATTTTCTCAAATATTGTGTTCATCAAAAGCTTATAAAGGAATAAAGAAATTAACTTTTTTCCAAAAGACTTTTATTTAGAGAATTTTTAAAAGCAAAGAAAACATAAACTGTTTTTGAAATATTTGCATAAGCGTATTGCTTAAAAAATCGTTTCTCAAAAATTGAAACTTGAATATTTAAGTTCAAGTAATTATAAAAGTTTAGACTGGACCAAAAAATGAGAGTGTTTTTATTTTTAAATAAAACCTCGAAAATATTGTAAAAACTCTTGTACTTTTTAACTTCGCACAGAAAGTTTTTGTAATTAGTCCACTTTTTCGAATTGACAATTTTCAAAATAAATTATTTTTAGTGAGATGTTTGTGTGGGCGTGTGTACATACGTTCGTTCGTTCGTACGTTCGGAAAGCATTTTTCGTCCTC
The DNA here is from genome assembly GCF_945859685.1 of Eupeodes corollae. Lineage (NCBI taxonomy): Eukaryota > Metazoa > Arthropoda > Insecta > Diptera > Syrphidae > Eupeodes > Eupeodes corollae. The sequence continues at coordinate 281,384,713 of NC_079147.1, forward strand.
CATATCTCAAGAATCAGTATAGATATCGACTTCAAATAAATTATGAAATATTGATAAAAATGCCAAAAGTTGCAGAAAGAGTGTTTTTTTACCATATCAATTTAAAAATGAGTGAAAATTTTGGTTAACCTAAAATATCTCATGGCTTTAATCAAATTTGATTTTGTATATTGCGACGTGTGATTTTAACCTAGAAAAAAAATGCAATTAATTTTTTTAATAAATCACAAAAACTAAAACAAAATTATTGTAATTGAAAATATAACGAACAAAAAATGATTTTCTATCCAAAATAATTTAATGAAAAAAATAGAAAGGATAGCGTTTTTTGATGGAGCTGAAATTTTAAGAAAAACCGATTCAAAAATTGATTTTTGACTCAAATATCTTTTCAAAAATTTAAAAGATTCGCTACAAACTGACTTCATCTTGTAGAAATTATTGTTTTAAAAATTCAGTTAAGTTTTCAAAGTTAGTTTTGTAATAAAAATTAAAATCTAAAAAACTAGCTCGCAATATTAGTAAAAATTGATGTTTGATTCTCGATATCTTGTCAAAGAAGAAGAAAAAAATGCTACTAAAATCGGTAAAAATAGGTTTTCGACTAAAGATCCAAATAACAAAAATATATTTTGAAATCGAACTGTTTCATCGTATCCAAAATATTGTTAATAATATTTAGTTAATCTTTTATAAATATTCAACTGGAAATTTAAAAATTAAAAATACTAAAAGCAACAAAAAACTGATAAGAAATGTTTTTTGACTCAAATTTTAGAAGAATAAAAAATGATATTGTCTTCAAATTATTAACCTCACACAAAATTTTGTTATGAATAATTTAACGAGACACTTCTAAGCTTCTTTTTTTTTATGTTTGGAGTCTAAAAAGATAAATTGAAAAAACTCCAAAATGTTCTTATGTTAAAATAAAGTATTTAAGCTTCGTATCAGCAACAGTATGAAACGCGCTAAGAATATTATTATATTTTACAAAGCTGCTGCAACGATTTTGATATGATTTTAAAAATGGTTCTTGGCAATTGATATTTTTTTAAAAGAAAATTAGGTTAGTTCTTTTCAAAATTGAAATTACTTTCAGTTTCTCTATTACTGCCACCAGTATACTATTATGATCCATACAAACCATACTGTTCCGCAGCCCAATAAGACGCGGGAATTCAGATTTGAGACGGAATTGAAAAAGCCTAAAAATAATCAATTGCAAAACGCAAGAGCGGAATTTATGGCGCTTAAACGCCTTTTCTTCTCCAACTATCTGAGATCGGATGTGAAGATTATTTGCTATCAAGCATTTACACATCCAATTCTGACTTACGCAAGTGCAGTATGGTGGAATATTCATCCGTCGTATATGAAAAAGCTTCGCATGTTCGAGAGAAAATGTCTTAGAACTTGCATGCAAATGTACAAAAGCTCATATTCTGACTTTCGGCATTACGTTTCGAACAAGGAACTTTTTGATGCTTCCAATGTGTCCAGAATTGACAATGTTATTCTGAACCTTGTGAGGAATCATTTTGAGAGGTTGGCAAACGTTATTGAGAACGATCTTGTTTCTGGGTTACTTTATTTTAACCCCGAATACTTCAAAAACACACTTTCGAGTGGATTTATACCTGCCGAGGCTTTCTTGTTTCTGGATGCACATTGCACATGGCTATTTGTCCGACTCAAATAACGTACCGATAATATACCATATGGCAAAAAGAGCTACAGATAAAAGAATACTTTATGAACCCTCTAAATTAGTAAGTGGAAATACAGACCTAAGATACTGCGTAAGCATACCTCAAAGAGATGAACAAAATTTCGTGGCTTGACTGGGTCGGTCGTTGCAAACGCGTTGTCCCTTTTACCATAACGTTCTAATAATATGGTTTGTGATCAGTTGAGGGGGCAAGCTAGATAATTGCAAACAATTGTCGATCCTGCTTATATCTCAAGAGGTTAAAGACCATATACCACGACACCTTCTAGGTTACTTAATTTTTTAAGTATTTTTAAGAACTAGTTTTAAGAAAAAAAAAATGAAAAAATAAAGATTTGAAAAGGTTTTTTGAAATCCCATTTTGCTTAAACATGAAAAACAAAAAAACATAGACACAGTTAACAACAATACGAATGTAAATAATAATTAATTGTACTAAAAATGAAATATTAATTAGTATGTATACGAGAAATCGATAAATAAGAGGTACTGAGAACTCTATGAAACGTACTAATAATTTAAAATAAAAAAAAATAATGTAATAGTTTCAAGTTTATTTAACTAAGATACAAATTGTTAGCATTTAAGGGAACACAAATAAACAATTAACAAAAAAAAATCCATTTTCTATTTCTGGACCAATCAAACTATCTTTTTATAGATTATGAACAGCATAATACGATTTTTTATCTTACCAAGCATACATATTAGTTTTAAATTAAATCAATTTTTAATTAATTCAATCAGACAAAATTATTGGGTTTAAAAAATAGCATAGACGTTCTTTTTGTTCACAAAATTGTCTTTTATATTGAAGATTATCAGATAAAAATTTATTTTCTAGGGTGCTTTTTAAGCTATTACATTTTTGGCAACCCTATTTTAAACAGCTGACGCACGTTTAGTGTTTTATTTCACCGTCAAACATCTTCAGTTTGGTCTACAATTTAACTATGAATTGTCTTACAAACGAACAACGCTTAAGAAAGTTCATTGCGTGCTTCTTACATTTTATGGTCACTTACGTAAATATGGTCAGGGTACGTAAATAAGCAGAAGTGTCGATTTTGGACTTTTGGAGTGAATATCAGCCAGAAAAATTGCAAGAGCAACCCATCAATCTAAAAAAATAACAGTTTGGAGCGGTTTTTGGCTTGGTGGCATCATTTAAAGATGATGCGAATTATAACGTAACTGTGATTGGTGAGCGGTACCGTGAGATGATATCCAATTTTTGTTTGCCCAAAATGCAAGAGCTTGACTTACATGACATGTGGTTTCAACAAGACTGTGTCACATGCAACACAGCACGCGAGTTATGTAGAAAATCCTCAGGGATTTGAAAAAAATATACAAAATATTCTTCTCCCAAACAACAAGGAGGAACGAGAATTAAAGTCGACAACAGTTTTTAGTTTTAGGCAACGAAACTTGCTTTATTGAGTGATGATTAGGAACTGAACTTATAGATACTTTACAATTAATAACTTAACCTACGCTAGGGTGTCGAATTTATAGATATGTATTTCGCTATTATTTGGTGGCTTGGTAGTGGCTTCTTTTGGATGTTTACAAGTTGCATTCCATCGAATGTTAATGTCAGAGCTTTTTTGTTTATACTGGGATTCTTCTCATGGCTCCTCTAAACTGCTGACTTTGGATCGATACCAACTGTGGAGTATTGATGCGTATTGGATGTAACTTTGTAACTCGCGCAACAATGGACTTATTGAGAGTCGAGTTCGGTTAATATTTTATTTCACGTTCGGGACCGGTCGATTGGCCGCCTAGATCGTGTAAATTAACGCCTTAGAGTATTTTTTGTGGGGCTATGTTAAAGTTCATGTCTAAACAGACACGCCCGCTTTAATTAACGGATTGAAAGACAACATTGAAGCATTTATTCGTGAGATACCAGCCGAGTATGCCAAAATTTGACTAAGCGGATGGACTATTTGAGCGCAGTCAAAGTCAACATTTGCATCTTCAAACATTAAATTATATGATTTCATTCATTTTTCTGAATTTAATGTGTTTTTTTTTTTGTTAAAAAACTCTTCTATCGCTTTTAAAAAATGACTTACTTTATTTTAATGTGTAAATATTTCTATCCTACAACGTTTTGATAGTGAATTAAGTTTTTGATTCTAACATCGTTGTTTTTCAAATGTTGACTCATAAATTCAAGCGTTTGCAGCTCATTTTTTCTTAACTTAAAATCATTCTGATAAATAAAACTGAAAATAATAAAAATACGTAATACTCGTACAATGTACATTCATACCTTCTTCCTACTTCATTTTTTATTGTTTATCTATTCAATCAAACACTTTTCTTGCTGAATCATTTCCTAGCTTAGTTCCACAAATAATACTTCCTATGCTATTCCCTAATAATTTTCAATTTCCCCCAGCTACAAATACAAACAAAATATAAAAAAAAAAAAACACAAGAAAATGCGCTGTTGTTTATTAATAAATATAATACAATTTTAAAGCTTTTACGTTGTGATCAATTTGTTGTTTATTAACTCATTGGCCAAGGAATTTATTGTTTTCCATTAAGAAAATTTAAATTTGGCTGCCCATTCATAAAATCATATATCGCCGGAAAAATGAAAGACACACAAGAGTCATTGAGTGAATTTTTCGAATAAAACAGTTGGATATCCTGTTGTTGAAAAATTCGATATAAACAATTCATTTTTTTGTATAAAATCAAAAACCGCCCCATGGTGGTTGTTTTTTCTTTAGTTTGTTTGCAATTTTAAAAATGTTCGAGCTGATTCATAAATTAAGAAAAAATTAAAGAGTGCTATGAGATTCTGCGAAGTAAGATATTCAATGATTTATTATTATATTAAATTAAAACAAACAGCTTTTTTGATTTCGTTTCCCAAAATTTGTCAAATTGTTACGAAACTGTTTTGTTAAGGTTTTTTAAAGAATATTATATTAAGTTACATACATTTTTTTATTTTATAAATTTTCAAAATATTAAGAATACAGACAGTTTTATAATACAACATACAAAATTGAAGAAATAAACTGCTCTTTAAAGAAATAAAAATAAACTCTCTTTAACATGAAGGATTTGAAATCATAGAATTAAATAATGTGGTATTCAAAAAATACCCAACCTTAAGACCTCAAGATTTTGTTTTTGCAAAAGAAATCCCTTTTTACATAATTATTCTTATCACGTAGAATTTTCTTCTTCAACAGAAAAGACAGGATTTTTCTTTTGTGTAAAAGTCAGTGAATTCTTTTTGTTGGTCTTATTTTTATATTTAGGTCAGCTAACAAAAAAAAAGGTAATCACAGTTTAAGGTAAAACATAATTAAGATGGATCGACCGACTAAAAGAGGAAGAAAATGTATGTTGTACATAAATTCTACACCAAGAAAAAAATATATTTGAAATTAAAATAAGATTTAAGACTGCAAAATTATTGTTTTTTTTTTTTTGAAGAAGTCATGAGCCAATATATCGACAAAATATTTTCTTTTGAACTTTACTAAAAGATGGTAACAATATATTGTATAACAACAATTTTTTTTCCTTTTCAAGACATTCGAATCAAAAATCAAAATTTACCAATTTTAAGCATTATTTTGTATAAGTTTTTATTTCTTACAAAAATATGTCAAGTAGCCAAAATTACTAGTGGCTAATTTCTGAGGATTTTATTCTTCGTTAGAAAAACAAGCATTTTTATTTTACAATTTTTTACCTTTGAAAAGTAATACTTTTAAAACTTATAAGAGTATTTGAAATGAATATATTGTTTATTAAGTTTTTTGAGTTAAAAAAAAAAACAAATATCTGTTAATTTGTTTTATGTTCAAACCATTTCGGATACAGTGTCCGATACAAAATATAATAAAGTTGTTATTGAGAATCAAGTTTTGTTTTATTTTCTATTGTTTAAAGTGCTTAGTTTTTTTGGAAGCCATTCTTTTCTTAACGCTTTTATCTACAAAAGTCATTCAGTATGAAATATTATTTTAGTGACTAAAAAAATGAAAAATTCACATATTTTATAATTTTGAAAACTTTGTATTGTTTTTATATTTTTATTTATTTTGTTTGCAGTTAAGCAAATAAAAAATTAATTTGTTCGAAACATCGTCATGAGCACTAATTTTTGATGATTTTAATTCCCTGCTAGAAATCGCTTAGAATCTAAGACTCAAAGGTTTTTTTAAGTGCACTTTGCCCAAACAAGCGAGTTTACCCAAAAGCACAATCCATCACAATGTTTTTGACATTAACAAAAGATCAACGAGTAGGGATTTTTAAGTTTATAAAAAAATAATAATATATAATAAATACATAACTTTATTACCCAAAATTTCGATGCAAGACCATTTGGATCCAAACAAAAACTAATGATACAAATACATAATTATTACGTAAATTTAATAAAATAGTTGTCACGGAGATTTGTAAAAGGAAATACAATTATAAAAAGATTATAAAAATAACTCAAGAAAAATTAGAGACCTTCTTTTATCAAAAGCAGAAACCTTTTATATTAATTTAGCTTTTAAATAAGTGATTTTTGTATTCAAATTTTTATATAAATACAAAACAAACAAATAAAAACATACTGTTTTTTTGAATGAAAACAAGAGTATAGAAATTTCTAAAACTTCTAAATATTTTTGTCTGCATTGAATTTATTTGCAACTTTTCTTTCGAAAAATTTTCGAGGTTTGGCGTTTGGCTTTTGGCATCCCCGCTTTTGTTCTAAAGAGATGTTCTTTCAACGCTGGCAGAACCACTTCTTAAGCTTTTTTATTTGTCCTACTCCTCAGGACTCGTTCCGAGGGGATGGAAAACATCATTTCCGCACACTCTAATTAATGACCGATTGAACTTATTATGTCCCTCCTTTCCAAGATCATTTGAACGCTGATTAATAATTTGCGCAAGAAATATCTCTAAGACCAAAAGCATTTGTAATGACTGACGTATTGTCTTTGGCAGCAATAGGTGATCTCACTGGTGATCTCATGGTTCACCTCACCGAACAGTGGAGCAAATCTTTATATCGTATCGAAAAAAGTAAGAATTATTACACTCGATATTTCAAAATGGTTTGGCATCAGGCTCTCTAATCGAAAAGGCGTGCTTTTGGTTTTCATGACTGCCTCCTTCATTGTTTTAGTGATTTGGAGGATTTTGTAAGACGAATTACTAGAGAAGGACTTGTTTTGCTGTAAGGATATTTATTTAATAATTTGACAAAGCGGTACATCGATAATGAGAACTTAAAAGTATAACTTTCGATTGAATCATTCGATCAGTACGCCCAATGACAATTTCAAACAACGATTTCATGTACATACAACAACACAAGCAAATAACGAGTGCTTGCAGTTGGACCTAGTGCGATACTGACTACATTGGAATAAAGTATTCTACATAATTATTTTTCGAATCGCTCAATACAAGAGGTATTCGATAGGTTCGAGTCTAATTCTTTTAATGATCTCCTGTCTGCATTTTCTAATCTAATACATTGTTTTGCTGATGGTAATACTCTTATCTTTTTATATTTCTTTTCAGACTCACATCCCTCTTCTTCGGATGTGGAAAAACAATAAAAAACTATGATAAGCTCCTTAAATTCCGACCTAATCAGCATTGTTAAATGCGAATAAAAAACCTCGTTGAATTTAATGCTTCGAAAACTCAATGCTGTCTTGTATCTTTAAAGCGAGATTTACCCGCCTTGCCATCATTATCCATAGATGGCACTTGCATCAATGAGACTGAGCATCTCAATCTTCTACGTATGTGTGTTACCAACAACCTCTTGTGGAACGATCACATAGGTACGCAATGTCACTAAAATTCCTCGAGGTCTTTTGGGTTTTCTGAGGCGATAGAAGAAATTTGTTTTCCCTTCTGATATGGATGTTATCTACAAGCCTTATATCCTTCCAAATCTTGAGTATAACTAAAATCTCTTGGCTGGTGCTCCTTCAACTTACTTATTGATTGATGATAATATCATCATAAGTTTATTTACATAGCATGAATATCATCGTAAAGTTCCTTGTTTAGCCTCTAGAAAAATAGACAACTGCATTCCTTTCCTTTAACAATTCAAGCGTAATACTCGCACTCTAGGAATACTAATCAGTATACCCTTGAACCCAATACTAGTCGTACTGTCAAATACAGAGATTCGTTCTTTAGCCGTACTACGTGAATTCAAAACCATTTCATTTTCCTAGTGTTCCCACTGTGTCTCTGCATAATGAGGGTAGTAATACCCCTTGAGTGTTCATTTATTATAAGGAAAAAATAGATTGTTTCAGTTTTTGTTTAAATAGCGAAACAAACTTAGCTTTTATAATAAACCTTAACATTTTTTTTTCAATCTCCTTTATGTGCTTATTATGTTATAATCTGTAAGAGAAAATCTTTTCAGAGTCCACATTTATGTTGATTTTTGAGATGTGAAGGATGAAAAATGTAAAAATTTTCAATTGAAAATTTTGCACAGTTAAGATTATTTAAATATTAAATAAAATAGGAAACAAAAAATTATAAATAATCTTACAATCAGAAACAATTACCATTCACAATCCAATTTTATGATAATATTCAAGCTTAATTTTAACTATTTTATTAAATTTTTAATAACAAGTCCTTTCATTATTAAATTCTGAAAAAAATATGAATTACTTTAAACTTTAGGGAGAATTTTGTTTTGTTTTAATATGAACCAACTGCTCTTCCATTTCATGGCATTAAATATAATTCTACGTCGGTAATCCCTGAATTAACATGAATACCCATTTAATCCTTTTCCCGCAAGGTATACTTCAGTTAACCTTAATCCGTGTAAATTCTTGCCATTCCTATTTAACTTAATTCTTATCTCAAAAAAAAAAAATGTATACATAAAAATAAAAACGTTAAGTAAACTATTTCTCGCTAATTAAGTGCCCACCTCACTGGCGATACAACATATACAAATTTATCTATAGCAAGCTTGAAAACACCCCACGTAAAAATCCTACCTGCACTGAACCGTATAACCCTCTAGAATACCCTTTCTTAAGTTTATGTATCTTTATACTCGTATCTGCATAGCTTTATCCACAATTTCTACCTTAATTTTTTTGTTGGTATTTTTCCCCCCACTCATCATATGGCACCTTGAAATTCACATTTCTGAAAACTTACTGAAGGATGATGGTTTTAAGTTTTGTATTCTCTCCTCTCTCGCTTATTTATTTAGTATGTTGTATCTCATATGGGGATATCCCCCTCTATCTTTCTGGATTTGAATTGGAACAGCGGCAAACCAAACCTACACCCTAGGGCGGCCAAACCACAGGAGTAATATGCATAATGTAAGGATATTCCAACGAAAGAATTCAGATTGTAAGGATATTTTTCTTCTTTTCTGTGCAAGGAACACAACATTCAAAATGAGAATGTACAGCGCAGAAAATGAAGGCCATGACTTTGTTCATATTCATACTATAAGGATCTCTTTATATACAAAAAAAAACACACATATAAATATAAAAGAAAGGATATACAAGGACTTGAATTATTGTGTGGAAGAATAAGAACAAAAGCACCATCAATTCCCTTGGTCTCAACCTTTCTCGTTGTTTAAGCTTAAGGTGGAAGGATATTCAACAAGTAGGAGGTTGAGAGTATTATTGTGTAAGCTGGAATGTGTCAGTGTCAAAGTCTGACATTTACCCAATGGGAGTATAATATAAAAATATCCTTTCATTTTTTATTTGGATAAAGTGTAGGGTATAGTGCCAAATAATAGGGAACTTTTGGATTGTTACAAAAAAAAAAAAAATAGAAGATAAACGGGAAGTAATAATTGCATTTATGGAAAAAGTCAAAAGTACTAAACTGAAGTGTGAGAACTTCTGAGAATTCAATGATGTTTTTTGAAGGTAACATCTGTTTTGTGTGTTTTAAAACCATATTAAATTGAAAGAACTGAACTGTTCTTAAAAATGTCAAAATTAACATATTGAAAAGGATTCCAATGTTATTTTTCAATACAAATAGTTCAATATCTTAATTAATATAATATTTCACGTTTATTACAATTTTCAACGATGAATGAACAATTTTCAAAAAAATGTATTTATGCTGGAATGTGTACAATATATGTATTTATTAATCAAATACAAATTCTTCTTCATAGTTCAAAATTATCAAAAAATATATGGTAGTTCTGAAAATGTTAAATTTTTTAAATGTATTTTATTTTATTTATTTAAAATTTAAATGTACTCATTGGGCAAGTTTATATTTCAAAGATCTGAGAGATTTTCGTATTGTCAGAAATATAAACAAAAAGGTTTGACTTTTGTTGTCAGAATTCTGAGAACAGAATATTTATAATTTGATTTCTCAAGAATAAATTTTCTAGTTTTCAATTCAAAAAGGATGAAAAGGAATAGTGAATTCTGTTTCTTTATTGTATTCTCCTGCTTCTCAAAAAACTCTCCGAAACTATAACAGGAATACCGAAATAATTGCCAAAACAAATGATCCCAATATGGTTCATGCAGTGCATTTTTTAAGGATCGACATATTGCCAAGAATGAAGCCCCAAATTTTGGAATTCATTTTCGATTTTTATAGCAGGGTGGAAATGTTGTAGCCGGAAATGTGTACTACCTAAATTTATGTTAGTATAACGCCATTAAAAATTCATAAATTAAAGGGAAAATTAGAAACGAGCGTTCCAATATCGAATAAAAACTATAAAAAAAAGCACGATTTTAAGAATTAAGGAATTTTGGGACCTAAAAAGCAAGGAGACTTAACAGAAGCAAGAAAATTGTAGGTAATTGTAGTGCTGAAAAGGGTTCAAGGCAGAAAGAAAAACATCATGAGATAAGTGGTTAATTCTACGACTTCTCAAAATCCACTCATTCTGTGACTAAAATAAGGGCCAACAGCTAAGTATCAGGCAGAATAACAACAAGGGAGTAGTGGAGCGAAACGCGTTTTCTTTTCGGGTGAAAAAGTTAAACCTTGACATCTCCTTGTATTTCTATGATCTGAGAAAGGATGATCTTATTTTGGAAGAACATCATAGCCGTTCATCAGGTGTGTGGGGATCGACTTTAAGTTTTTGTTTACAACAATGAACGGGAACCGGAACAACTATACATGATGGTGGTCATAACCACTACTACTGTAAAAAGCAAAATAAATAAATGTGGTTAAACCATAAAATTTAAATATTTCATTAATTTTTTCCTTTTCTTTCAGGAATTGTTGACGCACTTTTGTATACCCTTTTAAGTATTTTTTAATCTGTTGAATTCCAACGCTCGTTCCCAATTTAACCTAAAACTTTATAAACTTGCAATGGTGAAATACGTATAGCAAACGTTTAAGGGAACAAAACTTCCACCAGCTATAAAAAGCAAAAACCGATTCCAATATTTGGGAACTTATGTTAGTGGTTGGCAGAGGTATCTATTATTATCAGAGTACAAATGGAGGAAGTTTCAAAAATAGGTTTGTACTCAACCCACATTGAAATTTTTGAAACGAGCCAAAATTTGTATTTGTTTTATTTTTTGGAGAAAAATGAATTAATTTGTTGTTAAACTTTTTAAGTCATTAAGTAAACTCTTTTTCTAGAACTAAAAAGCGCCTCAAGTCAATATCTTTTTCGTTAAAGTGATACTTGAGTCAAAATCATTTTGAATTGATCTTTTGTTTTTTTTTATTTTATTTTGTTTCTTGTTAAAATAACTCTTTTTTGAATTTTCTAAAAACTTTTTCCAATTGCTTAGAGATTATTCGATACTTGTTTTCATCATATTCGAAACGAAAAAAGAGTTTTTTTTTTCAACTTTAACTAATTTTTGTAAAAAAAAAACTTTTAATACATTTGTTTTGAAAATTGTATCTGATGTAAAAAGCGTTATTCTTCGTAGCATAAAATTATTCTGAAGGCCGTATGATTTTTTGTTCTTAAAAAATTCGAGGTAAAACTTTTTAAATGAAAAACGGAAACAAACATATTTTTGATCTTCTGTTTATTCATTTCCAAAGAAAAGCCATCATTTGGCAATTAGATTTCCTAAGAATTAGAAATATTTAAAAATTACCATTTATTCCTTCCTAAAAAGACCTTTCAAAAATGGGTTTTTTTTGTTATCAAAAGATAAGTTGTTATGATAGTTTTTTTTTTTAATTTGTTTATTAGAAGAACTATTGTAAAAATATTTTAGGTAATTTTTCACTCTTTAAAAGCAAGTTCAAAAATCGGTCCCTAAGCACTATATCTTTAAAATAACATACATTTTATATACATACAGTCTTTGGCCATATTATCAGACGCACTGCAGAATTTTGATAATTATTAGATTATTCAGAATATTTTGTAAGTTCAAGAATGGATGTATGGTTACATTTGTGTGCTAGATGGAGCTCTATGCCACATAGCCCGGTCCATAAAAACTTATTCCTGATATGAACGCAATTGAAAACGTGCGGGATCTGATGAAGAGGAGAGTAGCTAAGCATGCGGTCACTTATTGAAAGAGTAATTCACGTGTGCAATCACCCACAAATGCAGGAAACAGTCAAATCAACAAAATATTTGAAAAAAATTACAAAAATAACTACAACAAGAAACTGAAAATATTAATTTAAAAGATATTCTTTAGATCAGTTGCTTTATTTCTAGGAAGTAGTGTATATTCTGCATTGAAACTAATTTCAATGCATTACAATATTCGAAACCCTGATTAAAATAGCTGGAATCAGATCCTCCGGAATCCATTTCGCCAATTTTCCATATTTTTTTTTTAAATTCGTCCGGCGGTAGCCTCTTTAAACCAATGCTCTTCGTCCGGCGGTAGCCTCTTTAAACCAATGCTCTTCGTCCGGCGGTAGCCTCCAAACCAATGCTTGATTTTAATTACCAGGAATTCATAAAAAAAAACTAAACTCAAAATTATGAAGTTGGAACAATGGACTTTCTTGGTAAATTTTTTTTAAACGGTTTTCTGCAATTATAATGAGGTATTTGAAGTTTTGAAAATGAATCAATTATGAGGTTTCATTCATCAGCTCAGAGCTCATTTTTCGACATTTCACAAGGCTTTAGCAACTTCTTCCAATTCAGTAGATATTGTAAATTGTAAAAATTTCACTGTAAAAGTTACAATCCGCAAAACTCAAGAACGTTTGAGTTGTCGTGAAACACCTTCTCGGCTGGTGGTTTTCAATATAGACTCACATAGGTCTTCAAGTTTAAAAAAATCAGATTACATAAAAACTCAAGCTAGTCGATCATTGGGTCCAAATGGTTTGGAATTTCATTGAAAAAAAAAAACTTCTTTATGATGAGGCCCATTTGTAACTCCAATTTACATCAGTAAAGCAGCATTGTCACATTTGTCAAAAATGAGCCTAGTACAACTTTAACGATAGGATTGCTCTACCAAGCTATGATTAACGATTTGTTATTTACGGATTTGGAAGATATTGTTGTAAACAACGGTATTTTCAACAAAATGGTGGTACGTGCCAAATAAGCAAAGAAAGAATCACTTTTTTACTGTTTCGGGCTAAAGATAATATCCATGCCATGTTGAACAATTAATTTAATACTCTTGTAAATGTAAATCATGAAGTCAATACATTTTTGGAGATAAATTTAATGGTAAAGATATGGATTATGAACTTTTAATTACGTACCATTTAATATCGAAATGATAGCTTTTTGTTGAAAAACCCTGTATTACAAAAGTCTTATTATTTTTATTAATATTATTATTATTTATTGAAATATACATAAATGCACGAAACAATACTTAAAAGGTAATAGCCACCAGGGCTTCTAGCTGAAATGACAACAGTAGTATTTTGAATGTTATAATGTGTTAGGTTGCCAGCTGCAAAGGGGCGGTCGGAGTAAGTAGTAGTAATATTCCGGATTTACTGCGAGAACCCCGCAGAGGTTTTAAATAAGTAAGGGTTAAATAATCTGATGCAAAATTTGTTTTATATTTCGTTCGGAAGGAAATAAAAAATCAGAATTGTCGTATATTGAGTTAGCAGAGGCGGCGAATCGGTGGGGGGCTTCGTTAAGTAGGTGGGCGGAGCATTTGTTTATAATTGCATGCGTAGAGGTGGGTAGATAACTAGGCTAGGATTTTGGTTGATGGAAGAATAGTGGTGAAGATAATGAGATCAATCTATTATTTGTTGGTTATGCAAATAAGAGCAAGTCGATTTTAAAATATTGTTTTTGGTAGGTTGGTATTTGGATATTGTTAAGTTGCTGTTCCTAGCGATTATTTTGGCTTCATGGTCATGATCATGCGTGTTCATTGCTTTTTACTTCGATGTGACCGGGCACCTAAAAAATCTGTATTGCTTTTCCAAGTTTAATGGAGTGATCTCTGATTTTGCTAATGTAGAATGTTCGATTGTTGACGTTTTGAATCGCTACTTTCTTCAGACTAAAAAAGATCAGTAAATTGGATTATCTAATTGTTACTGATGAAACGATTCATTAATTCGTGAAAATGCTGAAGATGTATCGCTTTTGGAGGTCAATCTTTTTGTTATGGATTCATTTAATCTAATGTCTTTGATGTTAATGGATTCATTCGGGAATAGCCAAGGAGGGTTACATTCGATATTTTTTTTTAATTTTAGTTCAGTGCCGATTTTTCTAGCAAACATTAAAGTTATGTAGCGGGCTGACAGTTTTGTTGGTGTCTTTAAGCGTTTTAGGATTTTCATAGAGTCCAAAATAATTGGAAAGTCATATGATTTAAGTATTTTTCCTTACAAGTCTTGATGTAGGAATATCTTTTCTTTCTACAATCATCGTAAAAGCTTTTGATGCTGGTTCTTATTGCGGCGTGACATGATGGTTGAAAAAGTTGAATGTTGCATCTTTACCATATATAACAAGGCCATAATCAATTTTTGATAATATTTTGGCTTTTGTTACTATGATCAATAGATTCGTACGGGTCAAACTATATTTTGATGCTAATTTTTTTATGATGTTAAGCCTGGTAGCCAATGATAGATAAACCATGTTCCTTAAATTAACGATCAAATACAATACCTAGTATACTTAAATTATTAACAGAATGAATAAAGAAAAGTCATAGTCCGATATATAATAATAGAATTGTTAGTTTTGAGGTTTGTAATTTTTTGGTTTAAGGAGTCAAGGTTTTAGGACACTAAGTTTTTCAAATCAAATGATTTCAGGAGTTTCTAATAATCTGGATTTTTAATTTTCTGTGTCATGAGTTTTTTTTTTGTTGAAGGTTTATTATTTCTTGACCCAAGTTCTCAGAATTCCTCCCTAATCGAGTTTAAATAAATAATATTTGGATTAGCTTAAAATTGTTATGCTTCTCTGAATTCGTATTCTTTATATTATTTCCCAAAAATTTGAACTCTACACCCTATTACAAGAAGTATTTCAATAGAATATAAATAAGTATATAGTTGAAACATGAAAGCAAAAATTTGGAGATTCAACAAAGCTATTTGTTATAAAAGTATATTTCGATGTTTTTATATTCATGTTTCTCAAACTTTAAGGTCGTTTTTCAGGTGATGGCAGGAGGGCTTATAAATAACCCTTCTCAAATTGAACACAAAGCAAAAAAATTGAAAATCACTTATCACTGAGAGTTGTACCAGATGCAGAGGACAATTTCTGTTACACCCCTCCTCACCCCGATTAAGCTATTATCCCATTTTTGTATTTTATTTTTTGAAAAACTGTTTCAGTATAAATGAAGAAGGTGTAGGCAGAAACCATATGTTCAATAGTCTATTTTTTTTTGTAAAGTATCTGAAGATATAAATTATAGCTATTGTAAGGATACTCTTACCAAACCCTTGTTATGTTATATTTGAAGTTTTATCGACATTATATGCAGAGAGGGAGAGGGCTTTTCATGATGAGTGACTAAGGGATTTATTTATTTTTACGCAAATTGAATTTTTATTGCACGCACATTACAATTCAACTTCGTCGTAGTTGTAGTCGTAGGTATACAATCCAAATCCAACAATTCCAGATCTAAGGAGTAATACCAAAAGAATTATGTGCTTTGGATAACTGTACAGCAAGCAAAGGAATAATTCTTGAAGCATGAAGATTGAATTTTAGTTTGTTAGCAGAGGTTAGGTTGAATTTATACCAAAAAGACGACGTGCTTTATTTTGGTTTGTATTTCTGTTTTCTGCTTTGGTATTTTTGTTTGATTCATCTTTTCTTTTTCTTTTTTGGTTGTGTAACGACAATTGAAAGAAAAATATACAATTTTTTGTTGTATTATTGAATATTTATTACATATAAATCGATTTACACTTAAAAATGAGCAATAACGTTCTTGTGATATAAAAGGAAAACGTGACACATTATAACCAGGATAAGAAACATTAACGAGTCCTATAATGGATACTTCCTCCTTTTTCGTATAAATTGTCGTCCTTTGTGCTTGTGGGAATTGTGAAATTGTTGTATAGCTAAGCTATAGATTTTATTAATATCTATACATTTCATTGTATGGCGCCTCTTTTTACCCACCCCTTTCGTAAGCGAGGCACAAAATATATAGGGAATGTGTTTCCGCAAAAATTATGTTTGAAAACATTTGAAAGAGGCAAGTTAACAAAAGTATCATTATGAGAAAGTGATGCTGATTGTTTATAGGTACCAATAAAGCTATTTAAACAAAATAGGTTAGAGAAGAAAAGCAGTCAAGAATTTGAAGATTTAATCTGCATCTTGAACGTTTTAAATCCAGTGTTGGCCAGATGTTTTTGTGACTTGACACGTGGTGATGTTGTTCCACCTGGTGCCTGCCCTCCTCACTGCGTCTTGAATTAGCAACAGTTTACAGATAGCGATCGGTATGTCAGTACTTGCCAAACGTGGTAGGATGAGCTGTACTGTACCGTTCCTGGCGAGTTCATGTGCCTTACAGTTACCTGAAAAGTCTCTATGGCCCGGCACCCAGCAAAGGTGGGTGACAGTTATGGACTGTTATAGAGTTTGTAGAGACAGAGTCCAGAGATTTGATAGCGTCCTGGCTATCAAAGAAAATACGGATATCAGATGTTGATATCACATTTTCTTAGAGCCAGAACAAGACTTCCTTTATCGCCAAATTTCCGCCTGGAACACGCTACAATGATTGGGAAGGCGGAATGAGAGACTTAATTTCAGTCGTTAAGAGTACACACCGCCACCAACTCCTTCTTTTGTTTTTGACCCATCTGTGTAAAAATATATGGACTCATCCTCCAAGAATGTCCTATCCTCCCAAAAAGATCTGAGAGGTATAGAAATCTGGAAGTATCTGTCGAATTGCAGTTGGGGGATGGTGTAATCTGTGTGCTGATTCTAAATACCTTAGTATTACGGAGTGGCCAATGTTGTTGTTTGTCCACTGCGACGAAGCTTTGAGGCGTATAGCAGAGCTTGCAGCTATTTGTTTGCTAAATATGTCAAGAAGTGTAAGGTAGAGCAAGGTGTCCAATGCCGCAGAGGGGATCGTGCGAAGCGATCCGCTTATACATAGGCAAGCTGAAGGTTGGACTTTATTTAGCTTATAACTGTTTATACCTTTCTCTAAAGCAGTCCACCATACTGCCACACCGTATGTTAAAATCGGTCTGATTACCGATGTGTATAGCCAATGAGTGATTCTGAGTTCAGAGGATTTTTTTAAGGTTTTTATTTTTGTAAGAAAACCTTTGCTTTGATATTTCTTTGGTTATTGGTTGGTTTATAAATATTAGATATTGTTCGTAAATATTTGAAATGCCACATATTTTGTTCTAGTTTTTTTTTATATTTATAAAAAACAACGATGATTTATTTTTTCCAAAGATATAATAATTTTATATCACGTCATGTTAGTTAGTTAGTTAGTGAGTTTAATTGAAGTTACTAGATAGAGATATTTTTGGTCAACCAAAGCGTTAATTTTTTTTTAAACTTCTATAGTATAAATACCATCTTCTCAATTTTTTTGAAAGTTCTTTTTTGTATCTTTTGATGTTATTATCTATAAAACAAAATTAATTTGAAATCTAAATCTGTGCACGATCTGGAAATATGGATGACTTACAATTTTACGTTCAGATTAAATTGTTTTCAACATTGTCCAAGAAAATAAATAATACAAAGTCATGTTCTCATGGTATCAATTTTGACCAATTTTTTTTCTGGTAAAGAAACTGTCATCTGAATTTACTTACATTTTTTCTTTACTTCTTCTGTCAACAAAAATGTATTTTTGAATCGCTTCAGAATGCTAGCTCCATTGACCCAAATTTTTCATTTAATTTCCGCAGGAACTAGTGAACCGTTGTCAATATATTTTGCTAGTGAACAAGCTATTATATTAGCTTAACACATTTCGTGATCAAAAATGTTTAATATTTATGTTTTTCTTTTTAATTTAATTTTGTTTGTTAATTAAATTTATCAGAAAAGGGTATAAATTGTCTATAAAAATTTGTATTTAAAATTATATTTATAAGCACTAAATAACTTCATGAAACAATAATTGAATTGAAATTGAATGGAATTTTGTTTTTTGAAGACTACTGTATGTTACAGGAGTAACTTTAAGTCCTTAAATATAGGTACTGTTGTTTACTTTCTTGGAGGCAGGATCGACAGCAATAACTTCCAATTTTAATTTACTTAATCAGCCATTTCTTATCAAATGCGTGTTCATCAAAAATTGCGTTCAACGAACTTCTAACTGCAAACGTACCCTTAACGTGGTATAAGATACATATTATGGTAGAACTCAAATTACAAGCATATCTACATTTTGGTGTTGTTTCTTCAGCTTATAATAACATTTTGCAACAAAAATCAAAAACATCAAGTCCTTATTTTGACAACTCATTAAAGATGCTGAAGTTTTTGCAACATAATACTTCTTTTTACACTTAATTATGAACAAAATTTCTACTACATAAGTAAAATGACCCTTTTATTACAACTTAATCAATCTTATATATAAACATTTTTTAAAAATTTACATTTTTAAATTGTGATGCCTTGAAACAGAATAGACGAATCATATTTCTTGTGGCACATGACATGAATAACTTAAGTATAAACAAAACTTAACCAATTTCAATTTAAAATTCGATTTCTTAAATATTACCTACACTTTATCTTTTAAAAAACAAATTTTAACATCTTATCATACTTTTAAACACTCAAAAGAAAACATGAAAAAGAGCAATGTCCCATTTAAAGTTAAAAGAAAACTGCTTTTTCTAACAAAGTGCGTATATGTGATATGGTATTTTCCACCACTTAAACAACAAAACATCATAACTAAAAATCATTCCGTTTTATCCTCCAAGTTTCCAGGATCAAGATCCATAATTTCCTTGCTTAAAATGTCTATGCTCGTAGGTGTTCCTCCTACGCTTTCTCCTGCGATCTAATATTTTGGTCTTTTTCTTTATTAGCATTAAGTTTTTTGAAGGGGACTGACTAAGTTCTAAAAAAAGTATCTGAGAAATGTATGTGTCTTTTTTTGATGTGATACACAACACTCTTGAGAGTTTTTCGAAATAAGTAGCTGGATATATGCCTTCGAAGACAACAAACACAAAAATGACAAATATAAGCTTTCAACGTCTTTTTCTTTGTGCACTTGAGAGAAATATACGGTTATATAAGACAGAAGCCATTACGCGCCCCTGATGATAAAAGAAGAAGAAGACAAAGCACAGAAAACGGAGATGAACATGACTATAATACAAAGCAACAACAAAAAGTAATAGTTATTGGCTTTAAGTGTATGATGACAAGGACGAAGAGGAAGAACGACAAAGACTATGTCCTTGATTGTTCTGGAAGAAAGCTTGATGGTTCGTCTCGTTACTTTTTGTCTTGTTCTTGTTCTTGCCATTTTGTTGCTTTTTTTCTAGGGGCTAATTGGAAAATTCTTTAAAGTTCATGTAATCAGTGTTTCGAATGTTTTTTTTGTTGTCTTTTTTTGTTATTTTGGATTTATTTTTGGTTTCCCCTCTGGCTCTTATTTTGTTTTCTTTTTTTCCAATTTCATATTATTTGATCCTTTTTGTTAGTAACAAAAGAATAGCGTAGCTTTATTACTCTGTTAAATTGATGAGAGGTATTCCCAAGAGTTTTAATATAATTCTTTATTCTTTTTTCCACCATTTGTTTATTTTTGTTTTTTGTTTTGTTTCTCATCTTTTATTTTACTTGTAATTAATCACTAAGTAGGTTGTTCTTATTCTTATAGTGGGTCCTTAGAGAGGGTGAGGTAAACAAAAAAATCCATTACATTCAGCGGGAATTCCCAGAACTCTCGGAACGAAAGAGACAAATGGCACCTGATTAAGCTTTGAATGAGGAGACAATTTGGCATAAAACAACAAAACAAAGAAATATTTATATTATCCTGAACTTGTTGACTATAAATAAACAACTGTGATGAATCCTAACCATTAAATAAAGGTAAGGCCTTGCAATTTTAAATTTTAAAATATTTTTCAGTTGAATTTGTGGGATCACGTAAAACCACTTTTAGGCTTGGAATTGGAGTGACCTATAGACAAAGCTGGAACATTCTAAGATCACTGCCTGATGACTTTCAAGATAGCAATTGTACAGATTTGCGTTTGGAGCACATTAACCTTCCCGAAAACTAAATCGTTTCAATAAAGTTAAAATTTTAATAAAGCATAATATACAAAAAAATAAGTCGTTTGTGGTTCCTCTTCAATCCCAACAACATTCTCTTCAATCCATACAACACAGGAATGTCTGAGATTTTTAAGTCACTACTTGTCAATGGACTGTTGCACTAACTTATTTATTTATAAACTGGCCATAGGAAGTTATTTTAATGGGTCCGATTCTCGACGTTTTTTTCGTTATACATAGCTTAAGAACCAGTAGAGATATCGACTTCAAATAAATTTGGTTATAACGATAAAAAGGCAGAAAGATGCAGAAAGGACTCTCAAGAAATTTTCGTGGGCAGTTTTTTTACCATAGCAGTTGAAAAAAAGTGTAAAAACTTTTTATCTTACGAACCAAAAACGCTAGAGACTTGAATTTAATTTCATAGAATATATTGTAAAGTGACACCAAGCAAGTATATTTTTTGAAAAAAAAAACACATTTACTGGTTTTTTAAACATAAAAAAACTGCAAAAAATGTATCAACTCAAAAACTTTAAGAATGCAAAATGATTTTATCTCCAAAACATCTTTGTTCCACGAAAAATAACGTTTTTAATATCTAGTAAAAATCGAATTGACAGTTTTTTATCAAAAATAAAAACATTACTCAAAGTTGGTAAAAATAGATTTTCGCCTCAAATATCTTTTCAAAACTTTGAGATATTTGCTTGAAACTACTTTTATCATTTAAAAAATATTTTTGTCAACACACCCAGTTAAATTTTGATCAAAATTTATATTTTTACAAAAAAAAAACCCTAACAAAAAGCAAAACATAAACTTAGTAAAAATTTACTTACGACTCAAAACGCTTTTAAAAATTAAAAATATTGTCTTCAAACTTTTTTATTTCACACAAACTATTGTTTTTGATATTAATTAGTTTTTTATAAAAATCCAACAGTCCGTTTTTTCATAAAAAAAATAAAATCTATAAAAAACAGGTAAAAATTGATGTTCGGTTCTTGATATCTCTCAAATTAATTTCATTCATTTAATTTTTAAAAATTTAAGAAATGCCACGAAAATTGGTAAAAATTTGCTTTCGACTTAAAATCTATGCAACTAAACTCTTTTTTTATATGAAAAATATTTTTGGTAATTTTAGAATTTGTAAGAAAAATTCAACTGACAACTTTTTTAACCCAACACGAAAATCTACAAACTTTTAAACAAGACAAATAGATAGATGGGATGGGAAGTTATCAGTGTGGTTCCCAGCCTTTTTACTTGCGACATATAGGAACTATATGGCAAGTTTTTCATTCGTGCAAAATTTCGAACTCGAGATTTTAATCAAACATGATATTACGATGGTAGAGAAGTCGAAAAAAGTGGGTCCCGCTATTCCGTCCGGTCGGTTTTGTCTGTCTGTCCACGCTCCTACAGCCTAAACCATTGGGTCGATTGAGTTCAAACTTGGAAGTTAAGGTTTTGAGCAGATTCGCGTTAGGCGTTTTTTTCATTTTTTTTAAGATCAAAACTAACAGTGGCCCCCATACAATTTTTTTTAGTCAAAAACCGAAAAATCGAATTTTCTCAAAAACAAACCGATAGATTTTTTTTTAAATTTTCCCTAAAATTTTATTTTTTAACTTGGCTTCTTTTTATAATATATATTTTTGTATTGCTCAGGAAAGGTACCTCTCACAAAACCGTTATTTTGTTTTTTAATTTTCTCAGTAACCTATGAACTGATTTTAATAATTTTTTTTCGGAATAAGCTCCTATATAGTCTTAACAATATTTGATTAACAAAAATGCAATTTTTAATTGTTTGGATTTTTTAAAAAATATTGAATTTTTATTTTTCAAAACTCTATATCTCAAAAACGGGTCAACAGTTTTTTACGAAATTCAAACATAAGACGTATATTTACAATCACTAAACAACTGCATTTCAATAATATTTTTAAAACAAAATTGGAAAATTTTATATATAAAAAATTAATTTAAAAAAAAACCGCTCTAACGATTTTCAAAATTTGAAAAATAAACGGTTTTTTTAGTTATAAAATGGCATTTAAATTTTTGAAGACAAACTTATTTTTCAGGTAAAATTTTGAATCTTAAAATATTATTTTTTAAATTATTTTAACTGTGCATGAGCCCGAAAGAGCGCATTATTTTGACAAAAATTGTAATTACGTTCCTATCTTTCATCTAAATTAATGCATTTGGTACACATTTATATGATATATTTAATCAACAATCTATTTTAAAGAGTCTTTCAAGAAGTATTATCTTAGTAACATTGTATATGTGATTTTAAAACATTATTATTTACGATTAAGGTTGTTTCACACATGATTTACTGGCCTTCGCCTATATAAAAAAATAAATACTTAGTACCTACAAGTTAAAGAAACTGGCCAGAGAGAGTATATGTATTTTCTTTTAGAATCACTTTTTCAACGCATACACATTGTACCTATTTATAAAGGTATAACGTACAACTTCTACAACTACTGCTTACGTGTCACTCCTTAACTAAAATCCAAAACGCACAAGAGCCTGACTGTAAACAACACATGAACAGCAATTTCTTGTACTTGTTCGTATGCTTGTTTTTTAAAACTTTAGTGAAAAAAAAAAGACTGAACGTAATAACTCCATGTTTGCGCTGGAAACTTAAGAAGGAATGTAGTATGTACCTTCTAGCCACCAATAACATTCCTTCATTATCATCATAAACATGTCCTTATCAATCTATCTGCATAAAGCTAAGCACGCCAAGTGAAATATTCTATGGTCGTTTTAGACATCTAACTGCTAAATAACTACACAACCAATAGGCGATCGCCTTACAATTTAAACATTCATGGTCTGCCTCTTTCTTATCTTATTTATTTTCCATCCTGGTTCTTCTAATATGAAATTACAATAAAGCTATCTAAAGGAAAAAAGCTTTTAAGGAACGAGTTGAATCTATATCGAACGCATCGTAGCTTTATAGGTAATAGAAACCATTTTTCATATATAAAGATCGTACACAAGTAAAACAAGACTTATGAATGCAAATAAAAACAAATATCGGTAAAAGATCCTAAACAGCTGACGTAAGAATGCAAAAGTTTGTTTCATCCCCTTATTATATACAATAATAAGCCATTTTGTTTGTTATATAAAGTGCATTGATATAAATAAAACAAAAACAAATTCATGAACCTGCATATGGATGCTCTTTATGTGAAAACATATCCAAGTGTAGACTTTTTGGATCGAAAATTAATTATCTCCCTCATTCTGCTGGCTGCTTATGGGAATGTGAATAATATTTTTCTCTCGCTCCCGCTGAATTTCTCTACTTTCAAAACTAACGCCACGCCAACGACTCGGCATCTGGTCGCCCTAAAAATTTCTGCTCATGAGAGTACTATGGTTTTCATATACAAAGATCGTGCGGTTTTTTTGACAATTCAAATGGCATCTATATCTTTGAAGCCAAACTTATTTTACAGGTATATTTTTAAATCTCATATAATTACTTTTTTAAACAGACTCTTTGCATACAGGAGCAAGTTCGTGCGACCCAGTCGTGCATTTTATTTTTATTTTATAATCCGTTTCTTGACACCTCCGGCAATGTTTTTGAAACACTTGAAAAACATAAAACTAATTTTTTGATAATTTTATTTGTTTTTAAAATTTTAGACAAATTTTTCTATCAACAAATTATTCCGTTGGGTCTTCACAACATTTTGTAAACACAAACAAATTATGTGAAAAAAATACTATACAACTTATCAATTACTCTTAAGGGCGTCTTACTGTTGTTAGAAAGCAAAAATAGAAATTATTTTAAGTTAGACATTTTTTGAGTTTACAAAGCTGAAGCTCTGAACATTCCAAATAAGAATAAACTACTAATTTTTGGAAACACGTAACCCTTCCCCAATCTCACTATAAATAGTTAGTACCTTGCATCGAGGAGACTGAACAGCTTCCAATCCACCTCTTTTAGAATGATCAGAAAATACCAGAGTCAACATTTCAAACTCATGCACTATGTGCAGACATTCAAAACATTATGTGCATCATACCGATGCAATCCTTTCAAATCCTGTCCTCCTAACCTAATTTCTTTTACCATGCTTGTTCGTTATAAGGTCATTGATAGCCCTTTGAGTTTTATCCAACTATCGGTTCTCTCATTCAGTGTGGTGGCGAAAACTATTTTTTCTTTAACAGGTAGCATTGGTTGATGGGATGGTTTCCATGGCAGTGAAACCAAACCAGATGGACGGTCTGGTGAATGGGTGCAGAAAAGTTGCATGAAGGAATGGCCTAATGGCCCAATCTAAAATTTCAATAATATAAGTATAAAATCATATTTTACTTAAATTTTTGTTTAAATTATTAAATTGTAACTTGAATTAATGTAACTTTAACTATGTTTATGGACGTATGGACTTTAAAGTTTCAAACAACTTAATTCAAGATGAACCCTAATTCAAGTTTAGTTACAAATCCCGAACGTAAAATCATTTTTCCTTCTATTTTTTTAAAGAATTGATCGTAAAGTCTTGAAAAGAAGCATATTTTTGCGATTTTTTTTTGTTTCTCAACTTTTGTCCGAATCGAGATGGAATATGGGGGTGGCTGAATGCAGCTTCTGGAATCGTCATGACCTGGAAGTGAATCCAGCGGGCGGCGAATTCCAGGATGACTTGCATTTAGCTGTGAGAAAAGGGTGAGTAAGCGGGATCGCGTGAATCTCTTCACAAGTTGAGTTCAACAAGCCGATCTCCGATTGGCTGTTGATAAAGTGATTGAGATCCGCCACTTCACATTGGCTGAAAGCTGAAAAATGGCGGGAATTAGGAAAGAAGAGACTTGACAGATCGAAGAATCTGGAAGTCAATTCTTTTCGAGTAGTCAAAGTGAGTGGATCAAGGGTTGAGAATCAGAAGACAAAAAAAAAAAAAAGAAAAGATAAATTCCGTGGAAAAAAAAGTTAACTAATAATAAAAAAAAGTTAGAAGAAAATCAAAGCTTTAAAAAAAAAAAGGAAGGAAGTAAGGACTGGTTTGGAGTTTGTAGCTGAAGGAATAAGATAAGTACAAATTGATTGTGAATGTTTTCTTTGCAAATCCCAATTTCTTTTGTGGGAATAAAAGACCTTAACGGTCCATGGCCCAATTTTTTGTTTTACTATCGTTGTGGACTTTATAATTATTGAAAAGATCCTGAGTTTTCATCCTGCGAAGTAAGGTTTCTCAGGCACCTTAAAAATAAACATTTTCGCCGCTCTTGTTTGACAGTTTGGCATAAATTACAGACTTATAATTTAGCGGTCTTTTAAAATCGTATTCTTGTGTTTTCTTTTCTTTTTTTATAATAAAAATATTATTAAGTGTTGAGCAACAAAAATTGCACCAATTTTTCTCTCGAAGCATCCTAAAACGCCAGGCCTCAGCGCCATAAATGAGAAACGGGATGATGAATGTTCTTCGTTTGATTTCAACGCTGGTGTCGTTGTCTGAGTTTATAGCGGTGCCTAGGTAGACAAAGTCCTTAACTACCTCAAAGTTATAGCTGTCCATGGTGACGTTTTGTCCAAGACGTCGTTGTTAAATGTCTTTTTTGTTGACATCATATACTTGGTTTTGCCCTCATTGACCACTAAACCATCTTCTTCGCTTCCGTCGCAATGCTCAAAAACGCTCCACTGACATCACGCTTTGATCTTCCAATTATGTCAATATCACCTGCGTATCCGAGTAATTGCATTGACCTTTGGAAGATTGTGCTTCTAGTGTCGACGGTTGAGCTTTGCACAATTCTTTCCAGAACGATGTTGAAGAATTCGCATGACAGTGCATCGCCTTGTCTAAAACTTTTTTTGACATCAAATGCATCGGTAAGATCTTTTCCGACCGTGACCGTGATAGAGCAGCGTGCATTCTCAATCGTCAATCTGCACAGACACATAAGTTTGGCAGGGATGCCAAAACTAAACATTTCTCGGTAGAGCTCTTTCCTCTGGATGCAGCGATGCCGTCAACTACAGCAGCTTTGTGTGACTTAAGTTAAGATATAGCAATCTTAACTTCGTCAAGGTCAGGTAGTCGGAATTGTCGATCTGCACCAAGGTTGAGTGGTTCTATGTCCCTAACAGCGGAATTCGGTCCGTCATCGCCGTTTTATAATTTGTAGAAGTGATCTTTCCATATTCTCAGCATCGACTGCGGTTCTACTACTATGTTCCCCTGATCGTCTTTATAGGCTTCGGTTCGTGGGTGGTATCCTTGGGAGGTTTTTTTTACCTTTTGATTAAATTTACGAACCTCATTCCTGTTGTGACATCCCTATCTCCTCGATTACGCGATTCTCATGCTCACTTTTTTCCGAGCAGCTCTAGTCCTTTTGTGCAGCGCCGTTTTGTGTGCCTGATGTTTCACTGCGTGTGCTTGCTGGCATTCGTCGTGAAACAAGGGGTTTTGCTGTGGTGGCCGTGTGAAACCTATCACTTCAGAAGCAGCTTCCCTGATGGCTGCAAGGCAAAATATTTCTGCTGTTTATTAAAAGTGTTGTCGAAGACCCGAATATTCGATTCCTTGTCATTCTTAGGAATAAGTAGCGTCTTACGGAATATAATGGCGTATTTTGCATTTGGATACATGTACACCAACATCCAGCAAACAAAACGAGAGAAGCGATTTTCCGAACAAAAATTTCTTCAGCGACGAAGCACATTTCTTACACGGTGGGTGTCAGTAAATAAAATTGTCGTATTCAGGGTTCTGAAAATCTTCAAGTAATTGAAGAAAGGCAATTTTATCCACAAAAAGTCATTTTTTGGTGCGCTTTTTTCCGGAGAGGAGGAGTGATTGGACCTTACTTCTTTAAAAACGACGCGACGGTGGAACGACTGTTACCGTGGATTCGGAGGGTTATGGTCACATGATAATAGATTTGTTTGCCTTGTATAGAATAATAAGACTTGCAAGTTGCCATATGGCACACAACTGGAGCGAATGTGGGGTTATTGCTAGAGACTTTTCCTGGTTGCGTACTTTTCTGTCGTAGTGATATCAACTGGACACCAAGATCATGCGATTTGACACCACTGGACTTTCTTATGGGGATTTACGAATAACGGTGATTATGCAGATAAACTTCAAACTCTTGATCAAATAAAAATCAACATTCGTCAAGTTATGGTTAAGATACCGAAGAAGAAGCAGTGCTTGCAACAATTCGAGTGGTGGTCATTTAAATGATGTTAAAAGTCAATGTTCAAACTTTATAATGAAAAAGGAATATCATGAAAAAATAATTTTGTATAGGCTTTACATATTTACATTTACTGTTGAAACAGCAAAACGGGAAACCCTGCATTATTTAAAAATGTTCGATGAATAAAATTTTTAAGTTAAGAAATATGTTTGAATGCAAGTAATAACTTATCAATCAAAGACCTTAACAAAAACAAACAAATCTCAGACCAAATCCTTGAATATAACAATAAATAATGGTATCTCTCAAAACAGAACAAGGAAAAGATATTGTTCTTTTGCATTTATACCTATATCCTAGACCAAGAGAATGAAGCAATCTGTTAACTACAAATGAAAACCATACGGTACAAAATGCAAATGACTTGCCTTAAAGTTTAAGGCATATTTCCACATTCAATCTTAAATAAATTATTGCATACAACTGTCGACAGTTTTTGTTTCAAATTTTAAATCCAACATCCAAATTGATACAAAACCCTTAAACTGATCCTTGTTCAAAAAAGGGACTTCCAGGCAGAGTCATGCAGTTAAGTCGGCTAAATAACGCCTTCAAGGTATTGCTTGTCATATTTAATAAAGTATTGAGCCTTTTTATCAAAAAAATTCTTCCATTAGCATATATTTCTCGACTTAGTGCCTTGCCTTAAGTCTATATTTAAGTACTTATTGCATTACTGAAACTTTCATCATCATAAAGGAAGATTTTCAATAAGAGCCTTAAATTCTATATTTTTAACAATTTGAAATTTTCATCGTAAAGTCTAATCTTAAATAAGACTTAAACCCCGATAAAAGTGCTTCCTAGAAAATATAATTGTATATAATATTCAGTACATTAATTATTCATAAATATAAAATAACTTATTCAATGGTTCCCAGCTTTACAATAATAATTGTGGATTAACAACAACCAACATCAACAACAACAAAAAAACACTTCTGAATTTAAAAGAAAAGATGTAATCATTTAGGTATTACAAAAACAAAAAATCAAATCCTAATCACATTAAAGTGCTGCTTTCAAGGAAAACCTCTGAGGGAGACCATATTCTCTTTTTTATTTTATTCTACTCTTTTTTCTATTTTTGTTCTTCCATCAAGTTGAATAAACGATGAATATCAAGAAGACCCTCATTTTTCTAACAAGAAACGAAAACCAAAACGAAAAAAAGAAGAAAATCGAGATATAAATTTACATTTTCCATAGCCGAGGAAAAACTCGAGAACACAACAGAGCACAGCAAAACACACACCGAAAAAAAAGGATCCAATAACAACAATCTTGAAATTTTATGG
Organism: Eupeodes corollae; assembly: GCF_945859685.1. Classification (NCBI taxonomy): domain Eukaryota; kingdom Metazoa; phylum Arthropoda; class Insecta; order Diptera; family Syrphidae; genus Eupeodes; species Eupeodes corollae. The sequence continues at coordinate 281,413,754 of NC_079147.1, forward strand.
ACTTGGTCATATTCAAAAAGGACGAAAGGAGCTAAAACAAAAAAATAGTAAGTTTTCGACCGACAGCAAAAGAGAATAGGAAATGTAGGTGTCCTTGATAATTTCAATACAAAATCTGCTGACGCGATGTTTGAAAACCTTTTTATTTTTTGTTATTTTTGTTTTGCTTTCTTCGTTCTCTTTTGTTACTTTATTGTATGCGCCTTGTTGTTACAATATCCTTTTTTGTTTCATCAAGTCTTTTGTTGTTTGGGAAAATGTAGTAAATTGTAAAATGTATATTGCCATTTTCCGACACCTGGGTGTATTGGTTCGGGATGTCCTTTGGTTGAAGTGTTGAAAAGGACCCAATTGACTAAACCACCCACCACCTCCTACTCCTTCAATTGAAGAAAGAAAATTTTGTTCCGTATCAAGAAACCTCGTTAGAATATCATGATAGTAATCTATGCAATAAAGGTGGCGTCAGCTGTAGAATAAAGTTACATTATTTATGGAGAAGAATATAAACTCAATGTTTTGGACAAAAGAATAAAAAAAAAGTAAATTCGAAGAAATATTTAAAAAAAAAACACGGAAAATTTGGTTACTTTTCATGTAAATGATAATTTTTGTTTTATTTTTTTGTTGTTGTGCGTGACAACGAAATTAGATTTGTATTTTATTTTTAACGATAGGGTTAAGATTACCGGAAGAGATAAGTGAAGACTTGACCTCAATTTAAAATGTCAATTTATATGCATATTTAAAGAAATGGTTAAACTATCCATAAAGTTTATTCGGTCATCGTGTAATAAGTTACTGTGCCTGATAAGAGCCAACTCAATAAAAGTAAATTGGTAGGTTGTTCAAATCTGTCCTTATTATCAAAGGGTTATTTTCTGAAAATATCTGATATGTTAAAAGAAATCAAATTGTTTCTTTTCACGTAAAGTACCTTTAGTAAAGGAATGTGAAAATTCCTTTTGGTTAATATAATACCTTTAACTGTATGGACTTTTTGACATTTTGTGTCGAAAGTTCAATTGTTTTTCTAATATTTTCGACAATTTATACATGACTAGCGGCTGGGCCGGCTTCGCACTGGCAGACATAAATAGATACAGATATGTAAGTTATAAGAATGCAAATCAATCAATCACTAATTTAGACAAAAGTTGTATACTTATCTTAAAGCCTCCCTGAACACTACGTTGGCTGTGGTATTGGTGGCAAAACAATTTGTATTGATTTTCAGGAGATCCTGTTCGAGAAAGTGCCACATACAATAGCCCGTGTAAGCCCATACCAACTATGGAAAAAGTTTGTCCCTGGTATTTGTTGATTGTAAGGGCAAAGGATATTTTTAAAGGGAATAATATATAACCTTATAAAATATAAGTGCAAATCACTTGGTATCATCGGAATCCGCGGTCTAGAACTTTTTGAGTTTATGCGTTGCATACAAAAATACAAAAATTAAAATCTTTCCTCTTTGTAATATTAGTTAAGATGTAGACAATGTTAGCTCCGCTATTATTATTCTGATATTTTCTATCAATGATGCAAATTAAGAAATTGTGCATACACACATTGTCGTATTCTATGCAACTCTCTGAAATTTTGAAATTTTCAATACAAGTTAATCTTTTAAATGTAAAAAAAAGTCTGCAATTTCAAAAACAAAGGTGCAAGACATTTAACAACTCCTTGATTTGTAGCGGAAGTTTTATTTCTTAAATAAAAAACAAATTTCCTTGAAAATCGAAAAGAAAGAGCTGGACGAACGTGGTTTACCAACAATTGATTCTCTCATTTAATACGGTGAGATATGTTACCTTGGTTTGGGGCATGTAATTGAAGCCAAACCAGATGGAAGGTCTGGTAAATGCGAGCTTTAATTTGCACCATAGCGAGAAGTGACTCCAAAAGGAGAATGCCATAAGGCCCAACATAAAATCTTGTTATAAATAGAAGTTTAATAATTTGTATAAGCTATATTATTTCTCTTTTATTTGTATTATTAATTGCACTTGCTAATTCTCTATTGATTTATGTAACCCTATACTAACTTTTATCTGCGTATGGTCTGTTTTAAGTTAACTAAACGAAATTTTCAGATTCCGAACTTATAACCGTTATTTCCCTTTTTTCGAGCATTAAGTATAAGGTTTTAAGAACAAATATTTTTTTCTCGATTTGAATGTTTCTCGGTTTTTGTTCGTTATCGAGGTGGAAAGTGGTGGTGGCTAAATGCAGCTCCTGGAATTGTCCTAACCTTGAAGTGAATCCAGCTGGCGGATAGTTCTTGACTTGAGAGCGAGTAAGCAGGATCACGAATCTCATCACAAGTTGATCTCAACAAGTCGATCTCCATATTTTCTTTCCCAGTGGTCGGATTGTTTTTTTTTTTCTTTTGTTTCCTTTTCAGTATCAAGGTTTGCAATTTCTAAACGTAAGAACGCCCCTGTGGAAATTTCAATTAATTTGTGTTTTAATGTCAACGTGATATCAAAATCGACATTCCAATTAATTACATATATGGGATTCAACCCTCACTGAGCTCGTAGTGGTGGCAGCAATTAATTGCTGCCTGTTGCAATTTTGGGTCAGTTTGCCTCATCGCCTCTTTGCCACTCTTGTTTGACCTTCCTTTTTTTGATAACAAAAATTGCAACAGTTTAGTGCTTTTCATTGGATAGAAGCTATCAATTTTCAAAATATTAAGACATTATTTTGGTATCTTAACAGATCTGTACATCTAAACACGGGAAAAAATACAGTTCTTGAAAAAACTTTTTCATTTTTAAATTGAAACACAAAAATTATTATATGGATCAATTGTCTGATTAAAATAAAAGTAATAATTTTTTGGTTTAAACTTAATTTTAATGTCAAGATTAATTAAAATTAGGAAATTTATATTTTACACCTTGAAAATAAATAAAATCTAATAGATTGTTTTCGTTTTTTAAGTGTTTTTTTTTTTTTTTCTAGACGTTTCTTCTATTCTTTTTTTGTTTCATTGAAATATTATTTGACACTGATGCTTCTCCTCTAAATTCTCTGTGGATTTTTAACTTCCCATAGGAAGTTATTGTAATGTGCCCGATTTGTCAAATTGAAAATTTTGACATTTCTCGACGTTTAAAGGTCCCAAGAGTCGAAAAAAAAATGAATAAAAGTTGGTAAAAATTGATTTTCGACTCAAATTTATTTTTAAAACTTTGAGATATTGGCTTTAAACTTCTTTTATCTTTTAAAAAATATTGTTGTCAACACTCAGTTAACTTTTGAGCAAATCTATTTTTTAACAAAAAAACAATACTAAAACTAGGTTTAAATTTACATACGACTCAAAAAGCTTTTAAAAATTAAAAATATTGTCTTCAAACTTTTTTAATTTTACAGAAAATATTGTTTTCGATATTTACTAGTTTTTTTTTATACAAATCTAACAATCCGTTTTTCATAAGAATATAAAATCCACAAAAAATAGTACTTTGGTAAAAATTAATGTTCGGTTCTTGATAGCTTTTAAATTAATTTCATTCATAAAATTTGTAAAAATTTAAGAAATTCTAATTTTCGACTAAAAATCTATTTAACAATACTAAATTTTCAAACTAATCTCTTTCCTCATATAAAAAATATTGTTGGTAATTTTAAAATGCATCATTCAACTAATAAAACTCGAGAACATACAAACCTTTTAAGCAAGACAAATCGACAGACAAGATGGGAAGTTATCAGTGTAGGTCGCATCCCTGCCTCTTTTTTAAGAATTTTAATTTACAAAGTTCTCTGAATTCAAACATTTGTCGAGTACTTATAGTAATTGTATAAACAATTCAAATTAATAGATGTTGAATTGTTCAAAAAAGGTTATAAAGTTATCTTCTTTTTCTGTATATTAAAATGTATGCATGTGCGTTAGACTCACTAAAACTCAGAAACGTCTGTTATAGTGGAGAGAAAAAAAAATTGAAAAAGATTTGACTGGTGTCAAATTTAGAAGGAATGTACGATGGTGTACCAAAGACGCAAGAGAGAGTTTTGAAAGATCTTCGTTTTAAGCAAAATATTTTTGGTGGAGCTATGATTTTGTTGTCCGCTTATTTTTGTCAGACTATTCCGATTATTCCACGATTGGTTGATAAACTCAAATCGAAATAAGAGCTTATAATAGGATTACTTTTACAACAAGATTAAAATGAAGGTTTGTTTTCAAAACAATTGTTAGATATTGTTCATGTAAAAGTAGCAGCTGAATCTTGATTGGATTTATTATTTACTCCAAGGATTTTTGTCACCTTACGGAATCAAAGGAGGAGCTTATTCAGCTTGAATAATCATAATTGTTTGAGCAAAAAAGCAATATCGGCTGCAAAAAAACGCAGACGACGTTGACCTTAACAATTCAATTCAAAGTTGTATCGTTGAATATTTAGAATGAAACAACAACAATTTGTGTGTGCTACCACCAAGTTCATAGGCTGGAGTTATAGCTATTTCACGGAGACCAACCCGATCATCAGACTCCTTTAGTGGTGCTTACAAACAAACAAAGAAGTGCATCGTCATACTCAACATAATAAGATGTATGAAGTTTTGGCGTTACTTTGCACTCTATTTTGAATCTTATTACTCTTATTAAGCATGGGCCACTGAATAGTTCCACCATTTGTTCTTAAAAAGTATTCTGCTTTTCTTGCTGAACTGCTTTTAATTGTTTTTAGTTGTTCAGAGGCATTTGTAAGAGTTAGTCACTCTATTTTAATGAAGAACTAAAAAACTTTAATTTTCATTCTAAGTATTTTAAAATGGTTGGAATCCTAACTTAAGGTTTTGGATCAATTTGTATGCATTGACGAAATTCTCTCAAAACAAATTTTGGTACTTCAAGGTATGCATCTTGGACCCCTTTTTTCATAACTTTTATAAATGATTAACCTAGTATTTGGATTAATTTTAGTCAACTTCTTTTCGCCGTTGACTTTAAGTTTGTTTAATGTATTAAATATATTGATGACTGTCATCTCATACAAGACTATAATTTGAAACTATCACAGTGCTGACAGAAAAAAACCAATTATATATTTAAATGTCTTGGTGTAGTTTTTTCCCTTCAACTTAACGTTGTTAAGCACTTTGAGTTAAGTGCATTCAAACTAATTCCATACTAGTTTTAAACAAACGTAATAGCATAGACTTCAAAGACCATTGTGCTCTCAAATCCAAAAAAGAAATAGCTAAATCACAGTTTTCTAAAGCCAGTATTGAAAATCTATTCCCATTATACCCAAAGTTCAATATCTTTCAAATGTACATATTTAAGTTTTTTTCGCTCAAGATGTCGAAACAATATTAAATAATTTATTGCTTCAAAAAAACCACAACAAAAGTATATGTACATAATATTATGGCAGGTGTTACCCAACTTGATTTTAAATTAAATTCAAAATCAAATCCTCAAAAACCACAAATCAATATTATAATTACCCACCTCTGTGACATTGATGTCTGACAATCTGGTACATACAAATAAAACAGAACAACCAAAATTCATTAAACTTTTACTCACCTTGTTTTCCTTATCGATCTCCGCTTCCTCCTTAATTTTTTATATGTAAAAGTTTGCGGTGAGACTGTGTAATCCTCATCGAAATCCATTTCGATTTCTATTAGATTTTGTAGATTCAGTTGACAATCCTGCAGAAATTTAAAGGAAATTTGTTTAAATTATTTCAGGAATACATAATTTGAGATGTATCTGCAAAATAATCCTTTTTGTATAAAAGCTTACGACTTACTTCTAATGTTCTAAAATGCCACCGTGTATCTGATGGTTGTGTATCGTCTCTGCATATTTGCAATTGCGGCCAGCATTGGCAACGTTTATTTGTAATTTCACATCCGGGCTCTAATAGTATTGTCTGGTCATTTGTACAATTAAGATATGTTGAGGTTGTAAATGGAAGTGCTGCAATAAGAACAATATAAATAAATTAAATATAAAATATCACTCATACGCCATGTATGTCCTATCGAAGCTTTTAACTACGATGAACTTCTTAGTGAAAGTACTTTTACAATAAATTTTTAAGTGCATAACGAAACAACAATTTACATGAATATCCTTGCATTACTCCGTTTTGCCATCATAGACATCCTGCCAAGTACAATGAATGCCATGTTATTGTACCCATTATCCTTTTAAATCAATTATTTTTCTGTAACCTTCACCCAAATGTTACTATATGACATTTATCGATGTATACAAACATTCTATATGGAAATATAATGTAACAGAAATAGAGTTCTTGAAGTTTAAATACCTATAAATCAAGGACATTTCTCGAGAAGGATACATTTTCAAAAGGAAGCATTTATATACATTTATGTACCTAACTCAAACAACGAAACACAAAACGCATTAGATAGACAAAAGAATAGCATTCTAGGATTCGAGGAAATATATGTTTTTTTCAAAAGAGAGAGCAATACAAGGACTGCGTCGACGACGACGACGGCAACGACGACAACGACGACAACGTGTGTTATGTTTTAGTCGCGTGACGTTTTTACATCGCACAGTTAACATGTGTCTTAACGCAAGGATACTTTATTGCCAAAGGACATTGAAAACATTTCGCATTATAATGTTAAAGCAACCGGATATTGGAGCCATGGGGATAATCAAAATTAATGTAAAACTGCTTTCTATGTTATTCGAATGCTGTTTAAATATATAGCACAATAAATACAATGAATAAAAATGTTTTGTTGTTCTACAATGCGTGTGTTGTGTTTTTGTTGTCCGACAACATTTTCAATGTACTTGTACTGGTGTGGTTTCCTTTGATGATGGTTTAACATAAAAAAGAGAATGTTACTGTCAATGTTTGTTGGTATACATGTCATCCAGTCATATCCTTAAGTATTCAAAGAAAAACCTTGAAAAAATGTCGGAATGGTTTTAAAATAGCAAAGAATTATATAGACTTTTTCTATATACTGATTACACCGTCCGTCATTGAAAAAAAGGGAGACAAAAAATTGCAGTATTTTTTGTGATTGAATCTTATAATCCAGAAATGCAACTTAAAAAAAAATGTTCTTAAAACTTTGAAAAAGGTGTATATTTTTCACTCAGTAAATAGTTTTAAGTAAGATTAAACGATTTCCAAATTAACTTATGGTAATCGGTCCAATTTGTCGAATTTAAAATGTTTAAATTTCTTGACGTTTCAAGATAATTAGAGTCTGAAAAAAGACTTTTAAAGAGATACCGTGTAAGCGTGCGTGTAAGCATACTTTCGGAAAACTTTTTTCGTCGTCAATATCACGAAAACCAGTTCATATATCGACTTCAAAAAATTTCTTACACAAATAATAATACAGAGAGATGGAGAAAGGATTTTCAAAAAATTGAATGTACTACGTTTTTGGTTAATTCCAAATATCAAACAAACCAACAACGCTGGCAAATAAATAAAAAAAAACTAATAACATTTTGAAACAAATTCAATTAACGTCTTTTTTGTATAAATTATAAAAACTGAATAAAAATAATTGTCATCTCGAATATTTAACGAACAAACGAATAATTTCAATAAAAAAAAATAAACACAAAATGTTATTATGAATATTCTGTTCCAACCAAGGCAAACAAAATAAAGGGGTTGGTGGAGGCGTGTTATCTAAACGACTGAAATAAAATTTTCATTCTGCATTCCCAGTCATTGTATAGTTTTCAAGGCGGAACTTTTGGCGAAAATAAAGTCTTGTCCTTGCTTAAAGAATACGTTATATCAACATCTACTATACGTATTTTTTTAAATAGTCAAGACATTGTGTATTCCTGACCGCCTCTACTCTACTCTACTCTATATATAGATGTAAATGATATAAATCATATTAAAAAAAGAGGCTCTGATGCGACCCACACTGATAACTTCCCATCCCGTCTGACGATTTGTCTTGCTTAAAAGGTTTTCGTGTTTTGTTAAAAAAGTTGTCAGTTGAATTTTACATTTTTTATAAAAAAATTACTGAATTTTGAATATTTTCTGTGAGATAAAATTAGTTTGAAGACAATATTTTTAATTTTTGAAAAAATATTTGGGTCGAAAATTAATTTTTTCCAAATCTTGTTTTGTTTAGGTTTTATTTTTTGTAAAAAAAACTATCAAATTCAATTTTTCTCAAAATTTAACAGAATGTAGAAAACTTTATTCTTCATGGAAACTACCGGGGAGATAAAATCAGTTTTTTTCGTAAAGTATTTGAGGTGACAGTTATTTTTTTCATTCATTTTTTCAATCTGACAAATCGGACCGATAACTATGCTAAGTTAATAATTATCAGCCTCTCACATTTGGTAAGGGAATGAAACTGGTTTCATTTTACTTAAAAGAAACCCTCAAGATTCATATGTTGATATGGTATTACAATAGGCCATTAAACTGGGCTAAATGTGCCCTATTCCATCACGGACAACCACTTTAACCTAACCTAACCTAACCTAAGATTTTTTTTTATAATAAACGAACACTTAAGAGAATATTTCTACCCTTATTATGCAAAGACGCAGTGTGTGCACTAGAAAAGAGAGAGAGGGGTTGACAGGAGGTGTCGGTGCACATTGGTTTTGATCTCCTAAACATTACAATGGCTGGCAAAGACAGAGTGTGATAAGGAATTCCACATTCCGCTAAAGAACGAATCTCTGTACTTGACGGTATGCCCGAAGTTGGGCTCGAGGGTATACTGATGAGCATTCCCACAAGCGCGAGTATTACGGTTGAACTGTTTAAGGGGAGGAACAGGGAGTATAAACATTTAAAATAACGGTAAAAGAAGATGCGACATTAAACCTTACGACGATGTTCAAGCGACGTTAATGATCTTATGATAGTTTTATCACCAATAAATCTAAATGCTCTACGTTCAATACTGTTCAAGAGGCTTAAATAAGCCGCAGAAGCACCAGCCCAGATATGGGAGTTATACTCAAGCTTTAGGCCTTTATAAGTTTTGTAGATAAACCAGATCGAAGGGTGAGAAAAACTTCTTTCATCGCCTTAGAAAACCCAAACATCTTGCGGCATTTTTTGTGACATCGCGATTGTGATCGTTCCACAAGAGGTTGTTGGTGGTGCACATACAGAAAATATGGAGAAGTTGAGTCTAATCGATGCAAGTGCTCTTCAGGGATTATATCAAGGGGGGTGTAACCTTTTACGATACAAGACAGCATTGAGTTTTCGAAGTATTAAATTCCATGCGGTTTTTAAATAACCATTGTGCAATGCTGTTTAGGTCGGAATTTAATGAGCTTATCATACTTTGTTGTTGCAAGTCCACATCCGAAGAAGAGAGTTGTGAGTCTGAAAACGGATATCAAAAGCTTATAGTACTATCGTGAGCGAAACAATGTATTGTATAAGGATAAGAAGTTGGAGACAGGAGATCGTTAATAAAAATGAGAAAGAGTGTTGGATATTTAACGCAGCCCTGGGATACACCAGTATTTATGTTGTGCTTTCAGACTTGAATTCATCCAATACTACTTGTATTGAACCTGATTCGAACGGTAATTACTAATCCAATGAAGCAGGAATTCGTGAAAACCGAAAACATGCATTTTCGATAAGAGAGCCTGATGCCAAACCCTATGAAATGGTTTTGAAATATCAAATGCAATAATCTTACTTTCTCCAAAACGATGTAAATATTTACTCTACTGTTCGGTGAGATGAACCATGAGATCACCAGTGGACCTATTGCTACGAAAGCCGTATTGCCGGTCATTAAGAAGCTTTCGATCTTCAAGATATTTCTTGAGCTGATAATTAATCAGCGTTTGCATGACCTTGGAAAGAAGGGACGTAAGTGCAATCGGTCGGTAATTAGACGGCATCCGCTGGACAACTCCGGTTTTCCATCCGCTCAGTTAAAAGCATCTTTAAAAGTCAACATTTAAAAGTTTATAATAAAAATAGTAAACTTGGATTAAGAAATTGCATTTTTTAATAGTCTTAACTATATTAAAACAGCTAAATGATAAACTACGAGGGGCGTTCAATATATTCTCGGTATCGGGGTGAAGCTGTGGTTATGTATATAAATTGACTTATTTATCAAGTAATACTATTATTTTAGTGCATTCATGTAAAATTTCATATAAATGTGATTATTATTTACCATTAAATCTTTATTCAAACAGAATCATAATGGCAACTGAGACGATGATGGTGAAAATTGAGCATAGCGCTGTAATTAAATTTCTCACTAAGCAAGGAAAAAATCAAAAAACTATTCATGAAGAAATGGTGGCAGTTTACCAGGGTTCCGCACCTTCATTATAAACTGTGCAAAAGTGGTCAAGTGAGTTCAAAAGAGGCAGAGAGAGCATTGAAGACGACCCCCGCTCCGGCGCCCCGGCTAGTGCTTGTACGGGAGAAAGCATCAAAGAAGTCGAAAAACTTGTTCTCGAGGATGCCCGAATAAAGGTGAAAATGATGGCAGAGATCACCAAGCTTTCGACTGGTACCATTCACACCATCCTTCATGACCATCTTAACCTTTCAAAGGTCAGTGCAAGGTGGGTGCCACGAATGCTCACAGCGCCTCAGAAAAAAGTGAGAATCGCATGCTGTAGAGAGCTTTTGGAGAAGTGTAGTGAGAACGCGGACGGTGTTATGCATCGGATTGTTACTGGGGACGAAACATAGGTTCACCACTATGACCCTGAAAGCAAACAAGAGTCCATGCAGTGACATAAAAAAGGAACAGACCCCCCGAAGAAGTTCAAAGTCACTCCGTCTGCCAGGAAGCTCATGGCCACAGTTTTTTGGGACTCAAAGGGAATCTTACTCATTGAGTACAAAAAAAAAGGGGGAAACCATCAACGCCAAATCTTACGTTCCACTTTGCATAATTTGCGGGAGGAAACTAAAAAGAAAAGACGGGGTAAACTCGCAGCGGTTGTGTTGCTTCTTCATGACAACGCTCCTGTTCACACGGCACGAGTTTCCAAGGCTGCTGTGCGAGATTGTGGTTTTGAAGAAATTCAACATCCACCCTATAGTCCAGACCTTGCCCCTAGTGATTACTTTCTGTTTTCGGATTTGAAAAAATGTCTTCGTGGAAAAAGATTTTCGGATGATGAAGAACTCAAGTCGGCAATAAATGGGTATTTTGCAGGGAAAGAGGAAACTTATTTTTTTGAGGGTTTAAAAAAGCTTATCTCAAGATGTAACAAATGCATTGATGTTAGGGGAGATTATATTGAAAAATAAAAGCAATTTAAATTGAATTCGCATTTTCCTTCATATCGATACCGAGAATATATTGAACGCCACTCGTATCTTAGTTTATAAGATTGAAAAAATCATTTTCATTTAGATAATTACTAAAAACATACCCAAGTTACAAATTCTCTTGAATTTAGAAACACAATTTTAAGTTTTTAATATATTCGAAAACAAAACAAAAACTTAGCAGAATTCCATAAAAAATTTTAAATTATTCTTAAATAAACAAAATAATTTAATTTGTCTTCAGTTGAAATACAACATTTAAAGATTCATTTCAATCATCTCTACAGAATACCATATTTTTTTTCTCTCAAACATAAAGTTCAACCAAACAAAATATACGAGTATAAATAAAAATGAACAGCAGAATATTGTAGATAGAATTATAATCATAAGATATGTTTTCTCTTCATACTTTCAACATCCATGGAGATCAACATTGGGCTTCTATTAAATTAATCCTTAAGCTTCCGAGAAAAGCACATAGCAAATGACGACGACGACTGTACATTAACTAGGTTAAATTGTTTCCTTGGCAATCAAAAATCGATACTGCAAATATCAAGATAATTAATTATTCTTTTTCTTTATACTTATATGTAGGATGTAGGATGTATCGGTATAGGACATCGCTACTTCATCGCCGTAAGTTGTTTGTGGAATGTTTTTTTTTTTGTTTTATTTGAGTTATTTTTTGTTGTCCTTCTGTTTATCCAACATCTGCTAAGGGCACATTGGACTATCTTCTACTATATGAACACATTAGCTGAAAAACATTCCACTCTGTCATCACATCCTTATAGAGCAGTCTTCGGAAATGCTATACTATATAAAGTCATATAGAATACAAGTTGTGTCCTTTAGCATCTGTGTCAAACTACAACGACAACAACTACTACGACAACGACGACAACGTTGATGTTGATGTCGATGTCCTTCTTGTTCTTGTTGTTTTCTATATCATCCTTCTGGCCTTCCTTGCATTAGGTTTCATAAAGGTTCTAATTAATTTTCAATTCTCTATCTAACGAAGCTACCTACATACACATACTCGTATCCTTATTTTTATTCAATTTATTTTCCTCTTTTTGGATCGTATAGTCGCTATGGGTTGTGTGAGTTTGGGTAAAGGATATATCACATACATACGTATATAATCTTATAGATAGATATTTAATGTTTGAATAATATCTCTTCTACACATGCACTTTCTATATGAGAGATTTTCTAAATAAATCGCTGGCGCTGGCTGTATAAAATCGAAACGAATTATCAGCTCATTAATGGGGATTTAATTTAATGTCCTTGTGTGTTGAAAAGCCAAGACATAAGGATTGTAGCTTATGTTTATCCTGCAAGGGATTCTGCATGTATAGTGCATAGATACATTTATACATAAAAAAAGGGAATACACATTTTTGATCATATAATTGACTAATTTGGTGTAAGCTTAATTCATAAGGAGACAATATGTAGAGGTTTTGTTAATAGTTCTTCCTTGTCAAGGATTCTATATAGGTTAAGGTAAGAATATAGAGGTCTTATGCAGTATGGATTAATTAAAACATGTTATGCTTGATAATTCAAGGATATTTACTCTAATTTATTCCTACTTAGTTAAGTAGACGCCATAAATTTAATGAATTAATGAGAAGTTCAAGCAATCGATTTTTATAAATCAATCTATTTTAATTCGATTCTATTTAAGCTTCATAAATAATTTCCTTTCTTTTTTCCCTCTATATTTGATATCCAGAAAAATGCCTATTGACATGAATTCTTCAATCAAAGAAATGATAAATGTTGGAGTAACAGCAAAACTCGCTTCGCCATTGTATAATTTATCAGCTGCGTTACAAAGTAGTTCAACAGAAACTGATTGTCCGAGTCTTCACAGAAAATACCAGAAATTTCTTAATGAGAAAACTTCAACACAATCTGATGAAACATTAGATAATTCAAAAAATCTCTATCAACTCAAGACCATAGATGAGCTGAGAACACCAAAAGCAACACCTTCAAAAATTGAATTCTTACTTTATCGAAGGTCACATAACGCCAACAGAAGACTGCACAGAAAGTCGAAGAAGCATGTAAGACAAAAAAAATCGCATACTTCGATAAAGCGGCTTCTAGAAAGTGAGAGCAAAAGTGAAGAGTTAAGACATCGTCCTCGATCTCCTCCACCAGTACCACAGGAAACTTCGTTTGTGCAAAAGTTGAAAAAGTCCTTGGGAAGTATGAACAAGTCAAAAAAAAGCAAGCAACAACAGAAAAACGAAACATTAAGCCCTAAGAAATCCAAAACTCCCAAAGAATCTCGAATCGATATTTATCCTTTTGATCATGGCTGTGCAGAATACTTGCGAACAACTGATTTTGCACCACAAATAATATCCGAACTTCTAGCCCAGAGGGCTACGGATTATGCCACAAGATTTTGGGCTGAAGTTTTTGGAAGTCTTCACATTGGAGTTGCTTTTGTTTTGACATTTTTCCTACAAACATATCGGTTTTTGTTGTACAGTGTGGTAAAATCGACTGTGGTGGGATTTTTACAAATGACCTCAGATTATGGATTCAAACCTTTACTGACGGTAATGTTCAATGGTTTCTTTCAGCCTATGTTAATTTTTATGCATAATATATTGTCATCGATGAGAGATGTTTTGAAGCCAATTTCAGAGACAATGGACAGTTTTTTGAAGCCTTTGGGACACTTACTGCGGTCCATAAGATTGATAACATTCAAAGAAAGTCGATCTAAGAAATTGATTAAGGATGTTTAGGTTTATTTTTAAATATTAAAAAATGAAATATCAATTTTAAAAAATGCCTAAGAGTGATTTAATGTTTGGAAAAAATCAGCATTAACTCGGATGACAACCAATCTGTTGCTTAGGTTACATAATTTAATTAATTAATAATCAAATATCGCTTATTAAAAACAATGTGCCACTTGCAGAATGTTACACCCTACGGCTCTTAATTTTTATTAACTGTGAACTTTGCTTTGAGAAATAATAAAATGAATATAAATTTCACATTAATTCAAGTAAATATAAATACAAAACGCAAAAAGAAGCCCATGTCAATTACACCATTTGACATTTTCAAATGTCAGCGACATTTTTCAAGGAAGACTTTATACGGTCGCAAAAAGGACATAGTAATAAAAAATGTAATTGCTTTTCCGCAAGGCACCAAATAACAACCTGTATATTTTTGTCTCCACTAACCACAGGTATACACCTTATGTATTGTCATTTTTGTTTTTTTGAATTAAATATTAATAAGGATCCTTTTTCCTTTTTGCTTTTGTTTTTTTTTTTGTTTTATTTAATGCACACAAAATTCTTTTAAAATATTTTCTTTGTTTTTTGTTTTTGTGGTGACTTAATTTGTTTTAATACCTTTTAAGTACTCGTTAATTGCACGTGTATACATCGGTTGGTGTTTATAAGTTAAGCAGCAAGTGCTATTTAATACCAATTTGTTTAAACAAGAGTGTAAAATCCTTAATGGCTTGGGTTTAAATATTATCTCTACTCTCTATATATATGTATAATTTATAATATTGAAGCTTAAAACCCCTTTGGATTAATTAAGAAACTCACTCATCCTTTTATTTTAATGGCTATAATTGCATTCTTGAGATACCCCCATTTTAAATGAATATCTACTCGTATAAAAGAAGAATTAAAACGTCGGATTACACGTGCCCAAAAGCCGTTGATATAAGTACATTTGGGTTTGAAATAATTATACTATGGGTACTTTATCTATATACAAGTACACATTTCTTTAGTATTTGTATATTTTAAATAACCTTGAAAAGAAAAGATACAAATTTCAGGTGAAATTTTGTTGTTTTCTATATGGAAAAATAATTGGGTGTTGTTTTGTGCCTAGTTAAGTAAAAGGCTCTCTTAAATATAAAAAAAAAGAAAGGATTCAGGTTAATTTGTGTAGGTTAATTTCAATGGATACAATTACTTTTAAGGTAATGTCTATGTGAAAAAATTTGTGTTATAGGCGCACAGGTACCAGATAAAAATGGAATGTAAGAAAATGGTTGTTCCATAATTAAGATAATATTTTAAAGTGAATTTAGTATGAGAAAGGAAAATATGTTTCTGTTTTTCGAATTTAATAAGAAAAACACTGAGATATTTGAAACACTTTCAAGGTAATTTCTTTTGTTAAATATTGAAACATGACCTTTTTTCAGTTCGATATTTGAATAGCTTTTAATTTTAAGTTGGAAGAATGTGACCTTTGCCTGTGACATACATTTTAATTAAAATAATACAGCTTTTCAAAAAAACGGATATTTTCATCTTTTGTTCAATGGTTTAAAAAAATTGATCTTTTAATAAAATATTTAAAATTTTCAAGTTATCAAGAGAACATTAAAATTATTTCAAAAATAAGATAAGGTTTTTTTTAATAACTATATTGAAAAACGGAAAATGTATCAGTCTTAATGAATTTTCAATATTTTGTAGTATTTTCTTATTTTTTCACTAGAATTTGAAAAGATAGTGTACTTTTTAAAGCATATTAAGCAATCAAGAGAAGCGGGGTGGTGTTTAAACTGAAGCGGCAGCGGAGGAATTCCCAAAATGAAATCAACGGTGGGGTTTAAGGTTGAACTTCTTAGTGAATACCTTATAGGGCTACTATGACAAATACGGACGGATTTACTATTCTCAACCCACGGAAACAAATTAAGGACGCCGAACTTCTGATTTGCACATGGAATGATAGGTCCCTTAACAGACAGAAGAATTAACGAAGGCCCTAGACTTCTATTAAGCGGACATCACCTCCAGAAAAATACGATGGGATGTGCCGTTCAAAGAGAGGATATTCTTGCGACTGCTAACGGGAAACATCCACAAAGGGACTTGGAACCTTCAACCAGATTGACCGTATTGCGATCGACGTTAGACACACTTCCAGCATTATGGATGTTTGAACTTTCAAAAGAAGTAACATACAATTCAAAACAGGGAGATGCTGAGAGAAGATACAATGTCGAACTGCTCCCGCCGAGTGACAAGTAACCTCTCTCAAAGGTCTCTGCCGCCAAAACAATGTATCGACAACCATTGGCAACATTGCCAAGATGCAATCAGAGAAGCCGTCTGTGACGTGCTGAGTTTGAAACGCCAACCAATAAGGAACAACTGGTTTGATGAGGAATTTCGACAGGCCAATACAGTCAAACAATAGAAACGGAAAGCAGCGCTGCATAGAAGAACGAGAGCTGCTCACAGAAGAAAACAAAGAGAGCGCAAGGTAAGCGTGCGGGAGAAAATGCTGACATCTTCAAAAGCAGAAATAAAGTTCGAAAGTTTTATGAACAGGTAAGATAAAGTGGAAATATCAGGATATGGAAAGACTACTTCTGCAGACTGTTTAGCGGCAAGGACAGACAGAATTTTGTTGTCAGGACGATGATCCATTCACCATAGACATCGAAACCAACAATCCCGCCCTCCCGACTTAAACGAAGTAAAGACTGCTATATCAAAGTTGAAGTCTAATAAAGCCGCTGAAATAGATGGCTTGAATGCCGAGCTCTTCAAAGCAGATGGATATAACTTGGTTAGGATTATGCACCAACTTATCTGTAATATATGGTCAGAAAAAACCATGCCCGATGAATGGAACCGCAGTATTATTGCTAAAAAAAGGAGACCCTCTTAGCTGTACCAACTATAGAGGCACTTATTAAATTTAAAATATAAAAACTTTTAAGAAATTCTACTAAAATTGGTAAAAATTAGGTTTCGAATAAAAATCTCTTTAATTTTAAATTTTATTCATTAGCGTTAATTTATGTTTTTTTTTTTTTACAAAATGGCAATTGCACAATTTACATAGATATGGTTTCAATACCTTACTGATGTCAATAATATGTTTGGGAAAAAAAAATTAAAAGAACGTGATCAAATATAATTGGAAGGAAAAGCTAATGTAAAAACCTTCATCAATGATTACATAGTAAATATGTTTAAATTAAGGTGGGAACGAGAGTGGAGATGGTAGTTTTTCTAAACAAATTATTTGCAAGATATATTTATTTTACAGTTTGTGTAACAAAATCAAAAAAAAAAAAAAAATAGAAATAATGCTAACAATTGTATATAAATATCACAGTACAATACTATTTTTATTAATAGTTAAATCAGTCTTTTCATTTTAATAGAAGTAAATAAATAAATGAATAAATAAATAAATAAATAAAAAAATATATAAATAAAGAAATAAATGAATAAATAAATAAATAAATAAATAAATAAATACATTTATATATAAATAAATACAAATAAATATGTAATTAAATAAATAAATAAATTAATTAATTAATAAATACATACAAACAAGATATTAAATTCACAAATACAACGTATATATATAAATGAACAAACAAATAAATAAATAAATGAATATGTAAACAACTAAATTAATATGTGAACAACTATGTACTATATAATCAATAGATGGACTAATAAATAATAAATAATTAAAGTAACTAGAACAAATTTATTATATGCATAAATATAGAACGAAATATAAATAACTGTTTTTTTATTAATTTAATAAACGCATCTATAAAATCACTTGTTTTTTTTTAATTTTTATTTCTTTTTTATTTTAAGAAATTAACCAAAATCGAGATAAGAAATTAAGAAATTTTTTGATGTTTGGCATGATAGAATATATTTTACATTTAAATTTGAAATTCTATCTTGGACTAGCTCAATATTAGTGACAGAATGAAGATTCTGCGTTGAGAAGTGCCAAGGCAAGTTGAGCATCATTTTTAAAATTTTGTTTTGAGCTATTTGAAATTTTTTATATGTGTTTTTGCACATTTACTCCATACTGGAGAGCCATAAAACATAATTGCTTGAAATATGGATTTAAATATAAGTATTTTATTTTCAATACTTAATTTGGATCTTCGATTTATGAAAGGGTAAAGCGTTTTTATTGTAACGTTGATTTTATTTACAACTTGACGTACATGGAATCCAAAAGTAAGTTTAGAGTCAAGGAATACCCTGAGGTACAATTATTTTACCATAGATATGGATGTTGTTATTGGGTAAGAGGCAAGACTTTCTTTTCCTTGTGAAAAAGATAGCCTGAGTCTTATCTCCATTGATTTTTATTTTTCAATCATTGAAATATGAATTAATTACATTTAGATCGTATTTCAGCTTGTTTTGGCCCAAGAACAGACCCTTGAGGTACTCCTGCATTTATGTGAAATAAATCGGAAATTTCATTGTTCACAGTAACTTGAAACTGCCTCTCTAAAAGGAAGGACTTTACAATTTTTGTTATGTATAAAGGAAAATTTAAAGTTTTTAATTTATGTATGAGCCCTTTATGCCAGACGGAGTCAAATGCCTTTTCAATATCTAAAAGTACCAAACCGGTACTTTTTCCAGAGCTTAAGTTAGTTTTAACATATTGAGTTGTTCTGTTAATTTGTTGAACAGTACTGTGAAAAGCCCTAAAGCCAAACTGTTCTGGAAGCAGTAGATTATTTTGATTTATATGGATTAACATTTTAGATTTAATCAATAATTCAAAGCATTTGCTGAGTGAACTTAATAAACTTATTGGTCTATAGTGAGTGGGCTCGCAAGCACTTTTGCCGGGTTTTAATAAAGGAATAATTTTTGCTTTTTTCCATGTCGAAGAAAAATAACTAATTTTTAAACAACTATTAAATAATTTCTTCAAAAACCTAACACCACTCTTTGGGAGATTTTTTAAATAAAGATTTTTTATAGCAACAAATCCCACAGATTTTCTTGCATTTAAATTTATCAAAACACCACGAATATCTTTTTTGGAAATAAAATCATTCCTTTGCTCAATAATGCTATTTTCAATATACAGAAGAGATTCATCAACCATAGTTTCTAACTGATGATAACTTATCGAGTTATTTAGGTTCGAGTGACTGGAGTAAAAAGCATTGGCTAAAGCATTCGCTTTTTCTAAGTTCGATACTTTAATAGTGTTGTCACTTCTGAGAGCAGGAATATTAGTTTGTTTCTTTTTAATGATTTCTGTTATATTCCACAACGGTTTACTTGCATATTGCAGACTTTGAAGTTTTTGGTTCCAAGAATTATTTCTGTGAGTCTTGATCAACTTTTTTATTAGTGAATTAAGTTCTTGAACCTCAGAGAGCAAGCCACAATCTCTTACTCTCATCCATCTTGTTCGTAAACTATTTCGTATCTTAATTAATCGAACTATTTCTAAAGGCTACTTATTTGAACTTTCACAACGTAAAGTTATTTTTGGTACAACTTCATTGACACTTTCATGAATAGAGTTTGTGAAATAAGTAATACTTTCGTCAATGCCATTCTCACTCACTTCCTCAGAAAGAAAGTTTGGCATAGATTGAATTTTGTTGCTTAAAT
This sequence comes from Eupeodes corollae, assembly GCF_945859685.1. Classification (NCBI taxonomy): domain Eukaryota; kingdom Metazoa; phylum Arthropoda; class Insecta; order Diptera; family Syrphidae; genus Eupeodes; species Eupeodes corollae. The sequence continues at coordinate 281,433,519 of NC_079147.1, forward strand.
TGCGTTTAAAAAGATTCCAATTGACGTTTTTGAAATCAAAAATTGTATTTAAATGACAAAACGGTGACCCAAAAACCCCTAATTCAACTGGTAAGTGATCTGAGCCAAGTTCTTTTAGAGCTATGGGTTGACTAAATAGTCTGGGCATGTTAGTTAGGTAAATATCCAGTGTTGAAGGATTGCCACAATTATTTGTAGGTTAGTAAGTTGGTTCAGGTGGATATAAAATATCAAATGAATGCCTTGTATTTAAATCAAAAAGTAGATTACCCCACGTATTGGCTCTGAGACAATTCCAATGTCTATTTCTGCTATTAAGATCACCACCAATTAAATATGTACCATTTAAACTTATTAGTTTCCTAATATCATTACTAAAATCAAAGCGCTTTTGCGGTGATGCAGCTCCTCCCGGAAAGTAAGTTGAATATATTTTTATAGATGACCCATTATTAAAAGGAATTTCAATTCCAATATTTTCAATTAACTTAGTATGACAAATATTTTTTTTAACAACGACGGCAACGCCACCACCTCTACTCTCATTCCTGTCAAAACGATAACAACAATAATTCTCTTTACAAAAATAGATTTCGAAATCAATTTCTTTTTTTTTTAGAATAATTCAATAGACAACTTTTTAAACCAAACACAAGCAAGAAAATCGATACACGTGATGGAAAGTTATCAGTGTGGGTCGCATCCGAGCCTCTTTTTTGTATGTTTTGACACATTAATAGAAAATGTTTCTTATAAATCATAGTTCTACCAAAACTACTACAATATTTGATTTCACCAATATTTCTCGACAAAAAAATGATAAAACTTAGAAACTTGTACTCCATACTTTTTTTTAATTTCTTCAAATAAAAACATTAACATTGTAATAACCACTTCTTAACATCACCTTCATCCCAACACACTCAAATATTAATCAAAAACTAATAATAACCTTTCTTCCTAGAATTTATTTGAGCTAAAAATAAGTACCATTGTATCTCAAATTTATTTAAAGCCTATATATTAAAAAAAGTTCAATTATTATAAAATCGATTTTATGAGAAGCATAATTTGATTGACAAGGATTGATATATTTATCAATTTCTTCAAAGGTGAAAACATACTTTAGGTAGTACTTTTAAGGCTTGTTTCCTAATTCTTAATTCTTACTCTTTTCTCCATTAGAAGCGTATTATAAAAATATCGAAATAAATACTCGTGGGAAATGAGGGAAAGATATTTTGATAATTCCAAAGGGCGTATAAGGCAGATATAATGTTTTTGTACGCCCACTACCTGTCGTTCTTGAAATATTGACATTTTTATTCAGAATACGTTTTAAAAGCTTTTATCCTCACTAATGAATCCTTTGTGACACATTTTCTAATATGATTTTCTTAAGAAATTCGCACTAAAAATACAGTCAACTTCATTGTGGGATATACCAAATATTTTCCAGTGAAAAGGATTTTTGAAAACATCCCGATAATGCACGCTGTGTGTCTGAAGTAAAAAGATGAGATAAAAATAGTTACCTCTAAATATAACTAACATGAAAAACCTGTCGTATCCTTCAGGAGAATGAACTAAAAGAAGATACAAAAAAGTCCTTTTGTAAAACTACGAACACATTCAAAAATAATGTAGGAAGGTTCCATCAAGATAACGAAATATGTATGTTTTATTTTTAGTTGGTATAATATGGAAGATAAACCTGATACAAAAGCTTCATAGATATAATTTTTGTTAACCCGCTGGCACTATCTGGAAAGGGATACAATTGGATATAAGTAAAGTATGTATATGAGTGATGGTTTCCACATACCCAGAAATAAATCTTTCATCGAAAGGAAATACTATCTATTTTCTATGTTCGAATTTTATTTTATGTTTCTCGTATTTCATAAAGGATCTTAAATATATCCAGGGGGTTTACAAAAATACCAACAAAAACGAAGAAGGAGAAGAAACAAAATCAAGAGATGCACTTAAATCGTAAAAATATCCTCTGTACCCATTTCATACCCTACAAGGTTATCCTCGCTGCATCGGAAAAAGGAGGATAAAGAGACTTTTTCTCAAAACGAAATAAGATCGAATGCTAGAAAGTTGTTGCGAGGCTATAGGACGATACATAATGTATGTTGAGGTGTAAATTTTCACAAAAACTATACATTTATTTTTAATGTAAAGTATAAGGATGTAGATACTTTTACTTATCTACAGAGTGATTGTATCTTTTCAACCGATATGTAATTTTCTATTAAATAAAACCTTAAAGGATCTAAAAAGGTATAAGGTTTTGAATTGATTTTCTCTTACAGATAACCTTTTTTGAAATTGTGTGCATGTTTTTCATTGATTTTATCATTTTCCTTTGATTTATTTTATTTTTCTGTTCAAAAGAAATAAAGGCAAATGAGGAAAACATTTTATGGATAGAAAATTTTGTTTTTAAGAACAAAACAATACAAGACTATTTTAACTTTAATAAAATTCAATTTTAAATTAAAATTAATGTTTATGTTTTTATTCCTTTGTTTTAAAATATAAATTCCTAAAATACTAAAATAGTTAGGAATTTGTTTGTGATGAATGTGGATAAAGAAATTTTACATAACTCTACCTAAGGTCTTTTGTGACTTTTAGTTATTTTTGGTAAGGCTCTTTTAGAAAATGTCCCCAAGTCAAACTACAAAGTGATTGAAAACATTAAAAAATAAATGGATTTACGGCTCCAGATTTGTAGAAAAAAATAATCATGGTTTATCTTGAAAAACAAAATAGCAAAAGGGAATATGTAATGAGCGATTATACACATTGACAGTTTTGTCAATATAATCTTTTAGGATTTCCATCGTTTGAGAATACGATCTTTTGAGAATGGTTTATTTAGATATATCAAACAATTGATTCTATCTGCCAATGACAGTGACTTCGTTAATTCTTTTATGATTGTGGCATTAAAAAGACTGCAATCATTTTCCAAGAATATTGAATGGAATGCATTCTTTTGAGAGCTTATGTGTGTTTTTGGATTCTTTTATAATTTTTTGATTCTTCTGTAATGGTTTTGATAATTTTAATATTGAAGGGTTTTCAAGTAATTGGTTCTATTTTAAATTGCAGCTGTCATTTTTGGACATTTGACAAGTTATAGACTTTTTCATTGCTTAAAATGTAATTATAAACACTCTTCAACAACGCATCAAAATTCATTAAGAGAATGCTAATTAGTTTGTGCGTCATGCCGGCAATAGTGAAACTGGTCGAAAAATTTGAGTTTTTGGTAAAGTTAAGTGATTTGAAGAATGGAAACTGTATGCGCTATTCAAAAATAACTCTCAATATTGCTAATGCCGTCTGAAGTATTAACGAAAAGTTATGAGTTTTCAAATTCCACGTCGGTTCTTTGCTATTTGTTATAAGACATTACATCCCATTCTGCATATAAACAAGGGTTTTTATACTTTTAAAGTTAGGTTAAAACAAGAACTCGAGCCGTTTAATCATCAGTAATTTAATTTCACATTTTTGCTTCCACTATTGTGTCCTTGTTGATGCATTTAAGGGACATCAAATCAAAATCAAATGGGGTGACGCAACAGTCCGTTGTAAACCAGGGCCTAGTGATTTACAACTCTCAACCATTCCTGTGTGCGAGTACTGTTGTCAGGAATGGAAGGGACCTACAATTTAAGGCCGAATCCGAACGGCTAGTTTGAGAAAGCACTTTTTCATGACAAGAATTACTCTTGAAGGATTTGTCAATTCCTCGCAAGAGGCAGTACCCGCGAAAATTAATTTTTAAATTAAGCTGGCACAGGCAGGGATTGAACCCAAGACCCCTTGCATGACAGTCCAACGCACTAACCATCATGCCACGGGTACTACATTTTTTTTTTTTTTTTTTTTTTTTTTTTACTAAAGGACATAATCAGTAAAAAAAAAGATCCAGATTTTCAACAAAAAAACATGTTAAGTGATGGGGCCCTATTACCCGTTCATAGGTCCGTTATGAATTAGAATTCTCGAATATTGGCCGTCGGAAAATCCAAGAATGATTGTTGAAAACCTTCGACAACCTCAACATGTCATTATTTGGGATGGTTTTAGAGCTGATGATTGCTGTGGCATGGTGGTGTGATTTAATCTTAATTATTCAAAAATGAAGGCTTGTTAAACAGAAATAGTGAAAGAATTGTGTTACTGGGATGTGATTTATGACTTTTTTGGGTTGAATCCGAAGGTTTCGGGTTTTTCAATAGGAGCGCTACAATTTTTTTTTCTTTGGATATCAGTGAAATTCTGTATTCCTGTGATAGATCATTTGATGCCATAATGTATTGAACTTGACTTCTTTTCCATGGAAGCCACGGGACCGCTTGCAGAAGTCCAGACGCTGAATCCAATTTTCGACGGTTGTGAAGCATAAATCGGCCAATACCGCTGCAGTTTCAAGTTCGATATTCAAGACAAACTTCATAAATATTGGCTGGCTTATTGGAATAGACCATGGACTTGAATAAGCCTTACAGGAAATAGTCTAACACAGTAATCGCACGACCGAGGTGACCAAATGGCTAGACCATTTCGTGAGATAACACGTTCTCCAAACTTGGTTTATAATAAATTGATTGCGACATTCGCTGTGTGGCTTCTGGTGTCATTCTTTTGGAACCACATGTTCTCCAAGTCCATATCATCCAATAGGGGCTAAAAATATTCTGTTATCATTGAACGGTAGCAATCTCCATTCACAACGTGCTGGTCTTAATCATCACGGAAAAAGTACGGCCCAATGACATCGCGCGCCGCTTGCCGGCTTATAAACCACACCAAACCGTAAAAATTTCGGGATGCAATGATGCCTCAAAGAGTACGTGTGGATTGCTGCCTGAGCCATAAGGCATATTTTGTTTACTGACGAAGCCATTCAGCCAGAAATGAGCCTCATCGCTGAAGATGATTTTTCGATGAAAACCCGAATCATTTTCAAGTTGTTGCTCAATCCAATTTACGAACATACGACGCTTGACCACCCGCTTCAGTTCTTGCAATTTAATCTTGTAAGGACTAAGGATGTAGGCAAAGATCTTTTCGGTAAAATCGTCACAAAGATGTCACAGAGATGAATAACGCTTGAGAACGACCTATGAGAGACACATTTGATCTTTCTGCAACTGAAGCCGCAGCGGCAGCAATATCTTCGATACTACGTCTCACTGTGAGCGTGGATTAAAATTTGTCTACTAGGCGCTCAATTGTTGACCTGCTATGGCAACCATTAATTGGACGTAGTGCCCTTAACTTTGAGGCCACTGACTCCGAACTTCGGCAGTAAATTTTAATAATTTCGACTCATTGTTGGATCGTAGATCTTTCCATCATGAAATGGCAAACCTAACTAAAGAAAAATATCAAAACAGCGGCAGAAAATAATAATGCGTCGTTTGCTCTACTTTTAAAAAACTCTGTATTTATGTGAATGACTTTTGTTCTCAACAAGACAAGGCTACGTGCAACGAAACAATAGTAATATTGCAAGAAATAAGATGTTACCGATTAAATTTATTCGCAAATGTGCAAATAAAATAGAAAATTTCATAAAAAGGAATACAAATATACTGAAATACTGAACTAATTGATCTCTTAAAAAATACTCGTTTTGTTTTTTAAATATTAAAATCAAACCACGTATTCGAAAACCAAACATCATTTTAAATTGATGGTTTTAACTTTACTTAAATAGCAACTTAAGAATAAGATTAAATTAATTAAAAGCAATAAGAAGTTTCAAAGAGGATTCAAAGAATGGAAATAAAAACAACATCAATGAAACTTGGAAATAAAATTGTTGGTAAAATGAATGCTTAAATTAATGTTTTTTTTGCAAAACTCTATGTGACAGATTTCTATGTTTTCTTTCAATAAAAGTCATTATAATTATTGCATTCATAAACGATTGAATTCTATTACAACTTTGAATAAGTTCTCCTGAGAAAAGTGATTAATACTTTGGATAATAATGTGTGTGTCTTAAAACCAAGTCGCATTATTTTCTTTCACTTAAGAAATTGTATGGGTCATAAAATCACAATGCACTAAAAATGGTTATGTTTGAAACACTTCTATTTAAAAAAGTTTTAATATTTAAAACGCGTTGCTAAGTGAAAATTACAAACATTAAACTAATATTATAATTCTTCAAAATAAATACTGAGTTTGACAGGTAATGCCAGCCAAAAGTTTTTCTTGGCTAGATAACAAAAGTCTCGTGTTATAAGTTCAGATGTGAAATAAATAAAAAAAAGATAATTTTCAATCTATGCTGGAAACTTGGAATGGTTGTCTGTAAAATTGATTCGTATAAAGTTATGGTTCTTTAAATCCCCTTTTTTATACTTTTACCTTTATTTAAAAAAATAAAATACAATTTTAAATTTATAAACAAATTGAATGAAATACCTTTGCATATTATTTATACAAGCAAGGAATTCAATTTCCTTTTGATTTGCATTCAATTTTATCAAAGAATTGTTCTTCTTTCTTCAAATAAAAATGTAAAAATGAAAATCCACACAAATTGTTCAAAGGTCACTAAGCGACACATTGTGAAAAGTTCAAAGGTTTGTCGATATTAAATTGTCAGTCAAATAAAGGCATATTTTCCATTTATGATTGTCAAAAGAAGAAGTCCTCTTTTCTTACACCAGAAAATTAATCCACTCTCGTAAGAGAGACACACAAAAAGTCCTTAAACAACATAACCTACAAATATATTAAAGTTGACACGAAAGAAAAAAAAAACAAATCATTAGAAATCCTTGGCACGTTCCCATTCTTTAATACTCCTTCCTGGCACTCAAATTTTCATATACACCTTAACTTATTTAGATCCTTTTCTTTTTTAGTGTGTTGCTCTGAATTGTAAGTTATTTCTTTAATAACCACTTACATCCAATTACACTGACAAATCACTTTTCCTTCTTTCATTCTTTGCTTTGAATCTCGTAGCTCCTTGCAATGATATCATCTTCAAAATAGCTTTCATATCCCATTTATGTTTATACAGTGTATACCTATGTTTGTACCTATTACAGAGACCTATATAGAAGGGAAAGATGTCAAGGACATTTTCATATTAATAATTCATTAGACACAGTTGTGGATGCTTTAATATTATTTAAGATGATGATGATGATGATGATTATGTGGCTTGCTGGAGTGGCATTTCATCGATATTTTATTTTTGGCGGCGGCGACGGCGGCGATACCGCCGGCGAGTGGTTGTAAGGATATATGAAAATATTATCATAATAGGTATATAGTCTTCTCTACTGATGTTTGGTACGTATATATTAAGGAAAGCTGAAGAAAAGTAGGGAATTATTTATTATCCTCTTTTTTGTGTGGTTATTTTCTTATATAGACTCTGAGCTCTCTTTCTATAGACAGACACTAAAGAAGATTTATTAACATAAAGATGTATGTTCAGTTCAGTTATTTAAGGATCTTTTTTATAGCTAAAACGAGTTCATACTTCAAAAACGTTTTGAAAAATATTTAATAAAATGACTTGAAAAAATGTGATGCGAATAGGTAAAAGGTATGATTTATATTTAAAGAAACGATTTTGATTAAATTTCTGTAGAATTCGAAGTATATTGCCAATTTTATATTTCTGTTCAGTTGAAAAATGGAAGGAACCCTAAAATTTGATAAAATAGACATTACTGTCTGTGTACCTATTTTAAAACTTTTGTAGAGACCTACATATTTAAGGCAACAATTTAACTTTTGAAAATTGATTTAATAGGTACTGTGTTCATTTTGCTTTTTAAGATGTATACAACTATGAGAACTATATATTTTTTTTTTAAATTTCAATTTTAATATCAAGTTAGTTATATTTAATATGGTAATTGCCAAGATTCCTATTGTATAGTCCCTTCCAATTCATTTTATGCAAAATTTAATTGCGGTTTTGTTAAGTTTAATATTTTTACAAACAAATTTTGAAATTAATTTGGATTTTTGAGACATCTGAATTGTAAGTTTTCGGTATCATTGTTTCGATACCACTTCATTATATCTCAAGTAAAAAAGACGAGATATCATGTTAAGCTTTTATTTTATCACGTTTCAACATTTAAACAAAAAAAAAAACACTTTTAAAAGCTTAATTCATAATATTTTATAAAATTTTAGTATTTCATAAAATCTTAAGTAAATAATATTACCAGAAAAAATCAAAATGGCTTTTAAATAATTTGGCCTCTAAAAAGGTTATCACATCATGTTTTTGATGCATGTATAGAGATTGAAAAAAATGTAAAAATAATGTTTAAAATTGTTGTTTTTTAAACATGACCAGATAGCTTAAATTGAATTTGAAATTGTAGCCTACTTTATTTCGCACTATGCTTAACTGCAAACGCTTATATAAACTGGTGTCAACGTACATAGAAAACGTTGTTCAAAATTATAATTGGGTCAAATGCTCGTTCCCTTTTAATTTGTCTTGCAATTATCCAGAAAATCAAAGCCAAAAACTTTTAAAATCATTTTTCAAAATCAAAACAAATATAAAAATTCAGAAGTAATCTCTAAACCAATAAAAATTCACAATGTATTTACAAGTTAGTGATTTGTTCTATGTTCCTATATTTTGGATTGATTAGGACCACTTCCACTCCTGGACTGAAAGCAATACCAAATTTTACCCCTGGACTCTTATGTAAACGAAGCTGCTGCAAACAGCGCCTGTTGGGCAGATTGTACATGAATACATAGGGAACAATGTAAGCAAAGACTACATGACACGCTGTCTAAACTTCGATAAACCTTTTAGTACTATCTTCCCTGGGAGGGAGGGGAACTACAGTTTTAATCCGAACGACTTATTTGAGGAAGCACTTTTCATGGCAAGAATTACTCTTGGAGAATTTGTCAATTCCTCGCAAGAGGCAGTACCCGTGAAAAAAAAACTTTAGATGGCACAGGCAGGGAATAGGCGCAGGTTTACTTTCTAAAAAGCTCAATTTTGCCAAACCTTTCAGATTCCCTAATCAAAGCAGTGATTTTTAAGGCGAGTTATTGTCAGAGACGAACACTGTAAAACAGGTCTCAAAAATGGCGCTATCAAACGCCGATATCACTTTCATTTATAGCCAAGCAGCGATATTATAACCGATTTCTGCGTCACTAAACAAATCAAAGCTTGTAAACTACTGTCTGATCTGATTCGAAAAGAATCCCATTGGAATAAAAACAGGTAATTGGTAAAAAGATACTTGAAGAAACCCATGAAAGATAGGAAAGCCTAGAAACTCGTGCTACATCCAGGAAACTATGTTCCAATTCGGACAAACATAAATCCTGTTTAAGTATGCACCTGGACAAGAAATCTCTACTATTACTTGGGAGAATAATAACACCCTGTTGTGTAACCTTCAGAATGAAATTCGGCTTACCTCTGTTGACATGTGATCAGGAAGAGCAGAAAGATACAAGCCACTTTTTTCTTATTCCACTGTCCAGCAACAAACTTTTAGGATAACACGTCTTCAAAAATTTTGAAGAACTCGAAAACATTTCAGGAAACCGTCTATTATGCTTTATCAAAGCCTTTTAATATGGCTAAAACAAGATAATCTATGAACATTGTAGGTTCTTATGCTTTGTTTTTAATTAATTCCAATACTTCTGAGTGTTACAATGGAGCTACATTGATCTTAGTGTGGCGATGACGTCATCAATCGTCAGCAAGTTTTCTTACCAAGAGTTTTGTTCTATGTTGGTTTTAATTTAATTTTAAAGACATTGTTTTAAATTTCTTTTAAGGGTTTTTTTTTTCAAAAACCTGATGTTATGTAAAAAATGTAATTAGGATTGAATGCTTCAATACGGAGTTTTGATGCAAGTTTTTAGTAAACAATAAATTGTTTTTCAATTGGCGTGGGTAGATTTCGGCGCCTCGCGGTGATAATTTTATTTTGGTTACATTTGTCAAATCTTTTATTTATTATTCGGTTGTTTTTACTGGTTGTTTATAATCATGGAAAGTAACACGATTGGACAGCACGTTCAAATGACCCCAATTCTTACCGAAATATCATCTATGTTGAGGCGGAGTTTTTGAATAATGACTGTGTTAAGAAGCCAAATTGCCTTAGGTTACGACACCAACCCCCGCGGGTTCAACATGTGATAATACATACTCAAATAGTTACCGTTTGGTGTAGGTTTTGGGCCGGTGGTGTAATTGGTCCGTATTTCTCGCAGGGGTGATGTGAATGGTCATGCAATTTGACCCCTCCAATTTTTTTTTCTGTGGGGTTTCTTGAAGTAGCAGGTCTAAAATAGAACACAATCGACAGATGCCCTAAAGGTGAACTTACACAGGCCATCGCTCATATCCAGCGTAATCTAAAATTGGACCACTCTGATCCGTGCCACCATCCTGGCATTTGAAAGATGTCATATTCTACACTTAGTGGCATACATGCGCCTTGCAAAATGCAAATTCCTCACACACAGCTTGTTTTATTCCATTTTAACATCCACCCGCGGTTATTGAAAAGCCCTTTTTTGTATCCTTTAATCTTCGTATGGGTTATAAACTAAAGGCCGATTTCAACAATTGTTTCTGGTATCCTGCAAACATATCTTATGACTTCAAAGTCTACCGGTTTAATATATAACTTTATTACATAAAAGCTAATACAAATATCTGGCCAGTCGTTCCTTTAGCATCAAGAAATTAAGAAATCTTCTTTTTAAAAAACACCTGCTTCCTAAATGATTTTTCTTTCACTTCACTCGCAAAGACATCGTTTCTGTGTTAGTTTTAAAATTTTAAAAATGTCTTCAATCTTCCGATGTGAAAATAATATTTACTTTAAAAATGAAAAACCTCAATAAATAGGGCTTTCTTTTTGAACTTTTCTAAACTAAAAATTTAACAATAAATTTGCCTTACCCATACAAACACCTAAACCACTTGCGATGGGAAGTTTTGTAACACATTGCAGTGGTGGTTCACAGGTCCCTGAAAATCCTCCTGGTCCACCGCAAGTTTCACCTAAAGTTTTCGCACACATTCTGCAACATCTATTTAAAAAACAAAATAAATTCAAATTTTATTTAACTAAGTCGTTTGTTTTAAAATTATTTAAAGGTGCAAAACTTACTTGCATGGATCCCATAATACCATACCCTTACCAGGGCAATCTAATGATCTTATAACATCACATTCCTTTGGATTACAATAACATTTTAAACCATTTACAACTCTACTACCGGCGGCTACCATAATTAACAAATAACAACACAGATATATCAAATAAGTTCGAAAATTCAGCAAACAAAAGTAGCCCGTTGTTGACATTGTTTTTTGAGCGTCAAATTTTTAGGTTTGTTTTTTTTTTTTCGTTTTTAAATAACTTTTATATCAATTAATTGTTTACATTATTTTTGAAATTTAAGTTTTAGTTTAATTTAATTTAAAATTTTATTTGTATTAAGTGAAGTAGATGATGGAGAGTTAAGAGGCTTTGAAACATTTTGTCAGTTAAAACGAAGTTTTATATCTGAAATAGAAAATAGAAACAAATATGTATTTAGGATTATTGTAAAATATTTTATAGAAATAAATATTGCGACTTGAAATTTAAATAAAAATAATATACATAAATATAATACATTTTTTTTAAAGTACTATTAAACCAATCTCTTGAATTTTTTTTGAATCTTAATTAAAAAATAAAACAAAAACAACCTAACAGCCTAGGTAGGATTACATTTTAATTCCATTAAATTTTAGTCAGTGCAAAATGTATCCTATTAAAAAGTTCAAAGTCTCATTGATTTTTTGACCTTTTGAAAAGATAAAAAGATACTAAATATATTTGCATAATATTTATTATTATTAATATTTTAACGTTGAAATATAGAAATCCATTGAAAAATTCATTGAAAGGGTAAAAAAAAAATAGTCAATTGAATTTTCCAAACAAAGGCTAAGTATAAGGTTTTTTTTCGTCAGTGGTTCAGTTCAATTTTGTGTTTCGAGAAGCTCTTTTAATGAATAAAACCCAACAAAATTATGTAAAATAGTAATTTGTCTGCTTTTTATAATTAGTAAGGTTAAGTTGAAAATATAAATGCAATGAAGTAAAATAAAATAACTATAATTAGAACACATTTTTTAATCCCACTAAAAGATTCAAAGGCAACTTACAATGCTGATGAACCATCTAATAAGTTAAAATAAATTATACCCCAGCCAAGGCCATATTTTAGCACGGTTTTTAACGATTTCAAAGAAATGTTATTATTTTTTTTGTTACTGTGGCAAAAGTGAATTTAATTGAAAGACTAAATAAAGAAACTACCGGACTGAGGAAAAAATACAAATTAAAAAAAAGATGTTTACAGGATCTTATCCATCAGATACAGACACAGAAAATGCTAACTTTAAAAAACTTTTCATGCGAATTTATTTTAAAGAACATAATTATCTTAGAGCTTCATACCTTCCTTCCTTCCTTTCGCCTACATAAAATACCCTTAAGGTATATTTACAAAACAAAATGAAGCGTAGAATATTTTCAACTTTTCTTTTACTTTATTTTCATTTAATTTTTTTTTCTTTCGTCCTTTTGTCTGTTCTTGCATCAATTTTGCTGCCTTTGCAAATATTTCTTTATTTTTTCATGAGCGATTGGGATGTAGAAAAATCCAACCAGATAAATGAATAAAATAAAGAAAAAATAATAACCAGAGATGCTGATAAATTAGCAATATATCCAAAGGATCACAAAAAACATTTTCCAACATAAATTAAGTTATGTATGTATTTGTGTATGTTATGTTTTTAAGCAATATGTACAAACATATCCACATCTCATATTTATTATTTAAGTAAAAAAGGAATTGTACATACGTAGAAATGTTAAATTAATTAATTGGAAAAAATCATCGAAAAGATAGAGACCAGGAATAAGAAGAAGAATTAACTTTTGTGCTCTTAAGGATTGTTCAAATTTATACATCCTACACAATCAATTAAAAAGAGAAATAGGAAATGTGTTGAATCCATTGAATAGTAAAACCGATATTTATATTTAGAAAGAAAAAGAAAACAAAAATATTTTCACCTTTGATATTTAAAGAGCTAAAAATTTAAGGATAATTACATTATGAACCTTGACCTAAGTAAAAACTCCAATGTATGTTTTTAGTTGCGGGATTTGATCCGTGAAGTTGAATTTTTAAACCCCAATAGATGGTTATCGGTAGTACCCGTGACATGATGGTTAGTGCGATGGACTGTCCCCGTCCTGCTATACGGTCGACTATGACAAAAGCGGATGAAAGCACCTTGGGTCGTTTCGAGAGAAGAGTTCTTCGTGTGATCTTCGGTCCCGTATGAATATAAGGGTAGTGGAGGAGAAGGCGGAACGACGAGCTGTACAGCATGTATAGCAACGTAGACTTAGCCATAAGGGTAAAAGTCCAACGACTTTGAATCCACACCCACAGCACAGTGCAGTAGAGCAAGACTGCGAATCAGATGGCCTGCACAATTAGAAAGTGACCTCACCCAACTTGGAGCGCGAAACTGGAGACATCTAGTTGGGGCCGAGCTAGATGGAGAAGTTTGTTGGGTGAGGCCCTAGTTCACACAGGACTGTAGCGCCACCTTAAGTAAGCAAGTAAGATTCTTCAAACTGAGAAAAAACTGAGGTAGTTGCCAAGGACTTTTATTTATTTAAATCTGTTGCTTTAATATTGATACTTACAACATTGCACAGTTTTTCTCTTATCTTGAAGGAAGGTATATACCAAAAGTTCCTATATTATATTTTTGAGGGATCTCCCGCAATAAAATTTTTTTTCAAGATTCCAAATAAATTTTATGGAAGATAAGAGAGAATCATCACTGAAACAGAACGGCAGAAAATCACTCTCATCTTCGGGAGCGGTGTTAACTCTCATCACTCTGTATGGGGGCAGATACTAACGACGGAGGTAAGTCTCTTTTTAACTTCCAATAGGAAGTTTTTGTATTGGGTCCGATTTGTCAAATTGAAAATTTTGACATATCTCGACGTTATAAGGTCCCTAGAGTCGAAATAAAAGATTTATAGTTTTGAACATTTGATCAAATTTTTTGAAAAATCGAATTGAAAGTTTTTTAACAAAAACTAAAAACCTAAAAAAAAAGCATTTATAAAAGTTTCAAACTTATTTTATCTCACACAAAATATTGTTTTCGACATTTAATGAATTTTTGATAAAAATCCGACAGTACGTTTTTTCATACAAAAATATTATTACAAAAAACAGTACAAACATTTGGTAAAAACTATGTTCGGTTCCCGATATCACGTAAACAATAGAAGGTATTGACTTGAAATTAATTTCATTCACCCAATTTGTATTTGTTCATATAAGAAATAAAAACTTTTAAGAAATGCTACTAAAATTCTTAAAATTTGGTTAACGACTAAAATATCTCGTTAACAAAAATTGATTTTGAAATCAAATTATTTCGTCATATGGAAAATATGGTTAACAACTCTAACATTTTTGAAATAATTCAATTGACAACTTTTTTAACAAAACACGAAAACCTACAATTCTTTTAAGGAAGGCAAGTCGAAAGACGGGATGGGAAGTTATCAGGGTGATTCACATCCAAGCCTCTTTCTGATTATATCCTCGGTACTAACCTCAAAGTAAGTAATGTTGGAAAATAACATATTTTTATTACTAACACTCGACCTAGCTCTAGTCTGTGATACTATTTACTAAATAATATTGGACTTGAAAGTATCCAAGGAACAATGTGGATGAAATCCCTAGTCCATTGACAGTTCAAAATTATCGGGAAACTGAGTGGCCTACTTACAGAAACATACTACAAAGTTTAACAAGACCGTGTCTATTTAGTCCTTCCTTTAATGCTAGTTGACTTGATAATAAAGTCAATGACCTCATCTTACCATCAATGCATTTCCACTTATACTCCTAAGAAATAAGAAACCACAATGGTGAGCCTCAGAGCT
This sequence comes from Eupeodes corollae, assembly GCF_945859685.1. Lineage (NCBI taxonomy): Eukaryota > Metazoa > Arthropoda > Insecta > Diptera > Syrphidae > Eupeodes > Eupeodes corollae. Next base: position 281,448,596 of record NC_079147.1, read on the forward strand.
AAACTCGCTCAGATGAGTATGTGGGAAATTGTTGAACTCAAGGCGACGAAAAATTCTTTCAATTAATCCAGCTATGCCTAGATGTCTGAAAAATGGAGTTGACTCTTGGACAATTTCAAGTAAAGAATAGCTGATTTTTTACTGGATACTGACTTTTCTGGTAGCTCTCTAACCACAACTTGCAGCAGTAATATTAATTCAAGTTCCAATGTAACTAATCTAAAAGGTCTGATCACAAAGAATTAGCTAAAATGGCTCTCAACAGTTTCAAACCATTTAATTCAGCATTACCAGTTAGCCTTAGACATAGTTTCTCCGATCCTTAAGGCAAGGTTTAGCAGCTGTCTATATCTGGTCCATATTAGCTTAGCATGGAGAGAAGTGAAATTTGTTTTTATAGCTAACAAGAAAATGCTAGGAAATTAACTCTTAAGATCTACGACCTATATGTCTATTTTAATTTCTTCTTAGGACCTTAGACAGATTGATTGATATTCATTTAAGGACAAGTATTGATACATTGAAACAAGCCTTTGGTCTATGTTTCAACATGTCTACTGTAAAGGTAAATCGGTGGAAATAGCGTTACACACCTTAGTTCCATAGAATTGCTTTCCTTAACATCGAAGGAGCTTTTAACAACGTGGAGAAATCTGCCGTCACATCTGCACTAACTTCTCTGAACGTAGAGAGTTCGTTTGGGGAGTTAATTAATTTAATACTGACTAGCAGAACTGCTCTGCTAGAAGATCCGTTATCAGAGGGACACTGCAAGGTGGTGTTCTATCCATTCCCCTCTGGAATCTGATGGTAAATGAAATCCTATCTGGTCTGGATTCCAAGGGTTTCATAGTGATTGCCTACTCAGATGATGTTAATATAGTGGTCTCAGGAATGCATCTTAACACCCTAAATGAATTCTTATAAAATGCCTTAGACAAACATATACTTTTTAGTGCATGAGAAGAAGTGAAAACAGTTCTTCACATCCTCTGTACATGCTCTCCTTTAGCTCAAAGACGCAAATTACCTAAGCGAATTAAACTCAAACTGGTTTCATTGAACTTGGTAGAAAGCTTCAAGTAATATTCCAATGGGCCATTAAACTGTCCTAAGTGTGTCCTACTCCACCACAGACAGCCACTTTAAGCTAACCCAACCTATGCTGAGAGATCGGTTTTCTCACAAATCAATTTTCCCACTTTGGGCTTTATAGTGTGGCAGGTGGAGGTTCTGCTACTTTCTAAAATGTATCCAAAATTATTAAATTAGGTTAATGACTCCCTTTTCGAATCAAATTCTGATTTTAACGGTTTTTAAATTTAGAAATCAGAGATCTATAGGAAATTTTGAAATTGGCTTCAATCTTAATTTGTTATGAATTCAAAAAATCAAACTTACTTCTGGAACACCACAAGGTAGTCATTTATGTCATTTTCTTTTTCTTTGTTTTTCTAAACCATTTATTTTCCATTTCGAACTAATCTTAAAGTAAAGTTAACATCTTCGAAACTATTTAAAATTCTTTTTATTTTTTTTAAAGCCTTACGATAAAAACAATACCATTCCTATGTTTCTTGTTTTTTCGGATGCCTTGCAAAATGCTTTGTGAGTCACAAAAATGGTAACTGAATGTCCCAGTTGTTTGTGTAAGCGTCTGGTAGCTCTTTTCAAAAATGACATATTTTGAAGTAGATTATCACATTTTCGTCGTGACAGCTTTTTAGCTTAAAATTTGACATAAACCTATAGAGATTAAATTTGGTCGTGATTCAAAAATCACCCCTGATATCGTAATCGTTACTATGAATTTCTGCTGCACAATTAAATAAGCGATTAATCTTCAGAACCCGAAAAACATAAAACAAAAACTAAAAAGTGGTTTAAAAAAAAATCACGTAAATACGATTCTTAAACCGTTTCACTTCAACTCAATCGGACTAAAGTTCTTCCATTTTTTTTTAAATGGCTTGACTATTCAAAAGAAGAAAACATCTGTATAAATTCATTTGACAACTTTTGGAATTGCATATCTTTGAAACTTAAAAATATTCAATGAAAAAATCAAAACAATACATTTTCAATACACGATTACTTAGAGTCCCATTGAGTCAGCAAAGGAGCTAGGAAACAGTATTTAATCAAAAATAGCAGTTTTTTCCATATAAATGCATAGCCGCATTATGAATTCCATTTTAAACGTATTTAAAACTACTTATTACAACATTTCTAAATTATAGAAAAATGGTTTTCACTTAATTTCAAATAAAACCGCCCAACACTTATGGGAAAATTAAATATCTACATTGCTTGCTTTAAATAGAAGTTTCAATTATTGCAACAAAGCATGTTCATATGATAAAATAATTTAATTTTCTTATATGAAAATAACAGTTAAACGTTTTTGATTTAAAAAATGATTTAAATAAATGAGCATCATGAATTTATTAATATTATTCCGCAAACATTTTAATGTCACGACATTTAATTTAAATTAGTTTTCATAAACGTCATCAATTTATCATATTTCTCGTGTCAGAATGACATAACCAAACTACCTTCCCCATCTGCATTTTTCACTTTATTTATACCACAAACATTAACAATACTTTGTCTAGTTGAATTTCCAACTTTAAGGAAATGAGTTGGTTTTTTAAATCTATTTTACTCTCGCTGTTTATTTTAATTCCAATTAGTTCAGTGGCGAATCAATGGCAGCTCGGAATCAGGGAATATAATTTTGCCAATTGTGTTGAACATTTAATAGTCGCTGAAAATGTGGATCATACAAAAAACATTCGAATTAGTGTAAAAACGGAGGATGGTGGTTTTGGAAGCTTTATTGCTGGTGATATAATCGATCGACTCAGAGCTAGGTTGAAAAACGATTTTACAACATTTGAGCTTTTATCAATAACAAATAGAAACCCTATTTATGAAATTCACACTCGATTGATAATTGTGGATTCTTTTGATTCGCTTAGGTAAGTTATTTGCGCTGATTTGTTCGTTCTCTAAGAACCCAGTACATACTCCTTCGATTTATCCCGGAGTGTGTATATGTGAGGGCCAATCGAACAAATGTTTACAACACCTTTTAGAGTACACAATTTTACTTCAAGGTATATACTTCAACTCCAACGGCAAACTACTCACGACATCCATGGATTACTCCAGTACTATTACATTATCCTGATAAACTACCAGGAAGGCACCAATGTCATAGAAAAAATTCTGGAATTTTGTCTTCAAATGTCCATTGTCAATGTCAACCTCATTGTTGAAGATCCAAAGGGAACTGACACAATTTACACATTTTTTCCATTTACCGAGAACAGCTGTCGCCGAGCTACACCAATAATTTATAATCGTTTTGAAGATGGCAAACTCCAATGGAATCGAAAAGTATTTCCAAGGAAAACCAAAAACTTATGGTTGTGTCCCGTTAAGGCGGTCACATGGCATAAACCTCCTTTTGTTTTTCTCCATGAAGATCAAGAAGTTTCAGGAATTGACGGGAATTTTTTAATCTTCTTATCAAAATCCATGAATTTTACACTCGATGTGTTTGAATCCCCACAGGGATTAGGGGAAGTTCGTTCTAATGGAACGATGAGAGGTGCCTTTAAGATAGTAAGTGGTTATTATGATTCAAGTTGAAAGTCCTAAAAAAGTTAAAAACAAAAATAAATTTTCCAGTTAGATGATAAGGAGAGTGATTTGATGGTTGGCGGGACAATTTGTTCGAAACCGAGGAGGGCGTATTTGGGCTGCTCAAGAGACTACTTTATGACATCGGTTCAGATCTTAATCAAGAAGCCTAGCCCCTATGGTTCACTCGAGGTTCTGCTGTTTCCCTTCGATTCACAAACTTGGTGCACATTTTTTATGTTCCTCTTCATGAATCTAATTGCTCGAGCTTTATGTAAGAAGATTGCAAGGGGCTTCGGTGGCAAAGGAGTTCTGCCGATGCGTCTGCAAATCATCACGTGGCTCCTGAGTTTCTTCATAATTCGAAGTTCCTATGAAGGCTCAATATTTCAGTTCCTGCACAATCAGCCAATGCGACGAGTTCCCCAAGACTTCGAAGAGGCCTTAGCTGAGGGCTACATCTTTATAGCCAAATCAACATATTTGCCATTCATCAAACACATCCCTCTGCTGGTTGACAAACTGATACTCACTTCTGTTCCTCTGTCGAAACTGTTTGACGAATTTGACAAATTCAATGGAAAATATGCCCTCATAAATTTGGACAACTATCTCACGGCTATAGCTAATGATTCTTCAAGGTATGGCCAATATGTCGAAGTGCGAGAGCCTATATTGCATAATATTGTTTGCATGTATTTGCAAAAGTTTTCATTTCTGACTGAGGAAATAAATCGTCAAATCGAGATGATGGTCAATCATGGACACATGGAAAAAGTCTATGAAATGTCGGTAACTGATAAATTGAGAAAATTCAAAGGGGCACACGGCAGCGCGGTGCACACAATACCGCTGAACGAAATAACTGGGGCTTTTGAACTGCTTTTCTTTGCGATTTCAGTAGGATTTTTGATTCTACTGATGGAAATTTATGCTGGAAAATGTGTGATTTTGAAGAAAGTTTTAGATTTTTTCCATTAAAATTTGGTTTTAGAGAAAAATGTTTTTTATTTTGTAATTGTAAATAAAGATTTTTGTTTAAAAAAGATTACAAATGTAACCATTTTTTGTGATGGATTCATAAAGATTTAAATATTTTACAGATAGATTTTTGTAACAATCCCGGTATGTTGAAGTTTTTTATAATTGCTTAGAATTTAAACAAAAATGGATTTGGGATTTTTTCTTGTATCCAGAGAAGTTCTGAAGCCAATGACAACATAAAAATAAAAATTTACAATATCTGTTACACATATTAAAAACCAACGAAAAGTTACAGAATCTTATAACAATTTTGTATTTCTTAGGATATAGAAGACTTTAAAAATCTATAACTTCAGGTCCTAAATTTAAAGTGGTCACTGAAGCTACTCAAAAGGCGAAACAAACAAAATATTTCCAACAAGAACAACACAAATTATTTTGGTGTTTCTATATTTATGTTCGGACGGCATATATTTTTAGTTTTTTTTGTAAAGGATAAAGCGTTTTAGAGGACGAAATGGGATGAACTTGTGTTGGAGTTTTCAATAGAAACTTTACAACTTTGAATTAAATCGACGATGTTTATATTGAACATGGTTATGATGTTTAATTCCATACCAGTAATACCTAAGAATGAAGTGCCAACTATGTCAAAAGTTTAAGGCAATAAAGTTTATTAAATGCTTTTAAACAAAAAATCATAGTTGATTGGGAAATATAGTCAAATAAAAAGAAACGCAGAATGGAATATTTAAAATTATTTATTGAAATTAATTTGAGATATTTAAAAAGAGGAAAAGTGAGTTTATTGCGTTTTGTTTAAACAAAAAATTAAATGAAAAATGCTACAAATAAATAAACATGTAGTTTGAGTTTGACCATTATCGCTTGAATAATAAGAAGAAAATAATGTCTTTAAAGTGAATCAAGTACAATTTTTGAGAAACTAAAATAAGTACAAAATAAGATGCATGAAAATATTTGTATTATCCTAGTATTTTTTTTGTAATTATAATTAATTAATACGTGAAAAAACATTTACACATATAAATATATTTTTTCTTAAAAATTGTGTTTTGAAAGTAGGATTCAGAAACTTTTGATTTAATAAATTATTTAGACAAATTTTGCAAGTTTTGTATTTTATTGTTCTAAAAAATTAATTAAATTCTGAATATGATGAAATAGTTTGTTTTTGTTTAAAGTCGAAAACCAACTTTAGTAACCTTTCCTTGAAAGTTTTTATTTCTTTTGTAAGAAAATACAGGATTTTTCTAAAAAAAAAATGATCACAGAATGAAATCACTAAGTGCCAAAAATAATGTTTAATATGAAATGAAATAAGTTTGACACCAATATCTCTAGTTCTTAAAAATATATTTAAGTCGAAAATCAATTCTTACCAAGTTTTAGTATTGCTTATTTTTAAGTTTTTATTTTTTGTAAAAAAAGGTCAATTCGATTTTTCTCAAAATTTTACTGATTGTTGACAATAACTTCCTATGGGAAGTTAAAAAACTTTTAAACCGTCTTCCCTTTTTTTAAAACTGTTTTATCATACATCAGTTTGAAGACTTACAATTAATTTCATAGACTTAAATGGCATTATTTAAGGAATTGTGTCGGGTTTGAAGACCAAAACAAAAAGCGGCCATATTTAATAATGTTAAAGCTTCTGTGACTGTATGGTTATAATACCTAGTATTATATATACTAAATAAACTATTAGGACCATTTTTTTTGTTTGTCCTCCGAGAAAACCCAGAGCTAGTTAATCCTGAATTCAGAGTTCACTCACAAACAAGTTAACAAGCTAACTTCAAGAGTATAGTAAACTGAAAATCATACACATACAATACATAATACCATCATTTTAAAATGTTGACCATTTATTTTATGTGTAAATCTATAGTGTGAAATAATTATGATTCCCTATGAAAATATTTACACACAAGCCGAATTTCTTTATATTTTAAATATTTTCTTTGTTATTCACAAAATAGTCAGCGATATAAAAAAAAACCTTGAAATCGTCTGCACCGTTTTGAAATCATGTTTGTTTTCTTCTCTTAAGTCTCTAAGATTCCTGAGTTGTTCTTACTAAAACAATCAAAATGCCCGCTAACGACATTGATATTAACTTCCTTAATAAACCATTTTCTCAATCCAATCAAACGCTTTTGTCGAGTTCATTGAAAAATATTTCGTTCAGTTAAAATTTATATCACCCTAGTTTCAGTTTTCCTTCTGTGGATGCTGCTGATTTTGTTGAAAGTCTGCTTTCTGTGAAATGAAATGCTTCCGCTCTGGAAAATATTAACTCTAAATTTTTAAAAATGATTTTACCAATTTTTTAGACAGCTAAAAATGCTAAAGGAACTGAATATAGACCTATCTCAATTCATATGTGTCTAAAGTCTTTGAGAGAACTTTGCAGATACAAATCAATGCTTAAAAAACAGTATGGTTACCGGAAACAACACAGCTGTACAACAGCACTCCTTTGTAGCACTGTAGAAATAATACAAGCGTTGGATAAGAACGATGTTACTTTCTTAATCTCCATTCATTTTCCTAAGCATGTGTAAAAAACTTATGCAGCAGTTTTATTTTTCTGCAAGTTCCGCTAAGCTTGTATATTCTTATTTGACTGACAGGAAACAAGCAGTTGGGTCCTCTACTATTCTGCATCTATATCAATGAGTTTTCAAGAGTGATCAAAAACTATTCCTGTCATCTATTATTGAGCATGACTTCTCTAATATCAATGAAGATCCTGACAAAATTTCAACTTAAATGGTCTTTTCTTGAACCCTAACAAATTAAAATGCGTAGTGATTTCTTAAAAGATTCTTTATCTCTCTTAAATTACATTGAATACGTAAATCTCTGCGTTAACTTTGAACGCTCTTTGGCATGAGACAACCAAATCAATGGAATTATAGGCAAAGTTTATGGTTCGCTTCGTTATGCACTTTATGGGTAACCAGTTTCCTGCCAATACTTTGTTAATAACAATTTTAATATATGGTTGTAAATTATATTGCAACTGTAACTTAAAGTTGCATTTAATAATATTGTTCACTATGGTTTTGGATACGAAGATATGACAGTGTATCCAATGTTTCAACCCTGCCTTAAATTTCGAAATTTGTTGCTCCCTTTTCTGATGTACTCCTGACACACCAACCGCAATACGGTTTTGACAAAATAAATGTCCCTACCACTAGAAGATCAAGTCAATTGATACATCTTCGCTTTACATGTTTTACATCCGAACATCTGAACATCCGACTGAGGAACTCTCTTCGACGCGCTATTAAGTATATCCAAAACTTAACAAGAACTAAATAGGCTTTAAAAGATTATTTTTCGAATAGCATTTAAATATTTTAAATTATATTATTCAAATGTACAATTTTAATTAGTTGTTTTACTCATCAATATTTCGGATGGTATACCAATCTGTACTGTACCTGATGTGGCGAGATAGTTGGTGCGTTGGACTGTCAATTCTGAGTTCTTGATTTCAATCCCTACCTGTTGCTATCTAAATTTTTTTTCACGAGTACTGTATCTTGCGAGGAATTGGCAAATACTCTAAGAGTAATTCTTGTCATCAAAAGTGCTTTCTCAAATTTGCCTTTCGGATTCGTCTTAAAACTGTAGGTCCCCTCCATTCCAGGCAACATTACTCTCAAGCAGAAATGGTTGAGAGTTGTAAGACACCAGGCCCTAGTTCTCAACGGACTGTTTATTTATTTATTTACCAATCTGTACTATTAGCTAGTAACCAAATTATAAGATATTGTATCTTACAGTTATTAAGCATTAACGAATATATAAAATTAAATGAAATAAAACCTAAATCGGAAAATTATAATTTTGTTTGCAAGTTTCAAAATCTTCTCGACTAGTGATATGTCGAACATTTAAAAATTTAACCCAACTTTTCTCTAAATATTTTCAAACATAATCAATCAGAATGTTAGATTAATGTTAATTAAGAGAACTGAAATGATAACAAAATATTCAAAAATAATTTCTAGAACAGTTTTTGCGAGATAATGAAATTTATTACTTATAGAAATCTTAACATTTTTTTTGGAAAACAAAAACAAATTCATTTAAAAGTTGTAAACTAAAATTTTATAGATTTTAAGGAACCTTCGTGCAACAACTTTGAGTGCTATAAATTACATCAATAATGTGGTACCATTAATATTAATTTTATTGTTGAAATTAAACTTGATTTTTGATACAAAAATCGTGGGAACCAATCTTGGGAAATTTAATATTTGTTATATTATTTGTTGTATTCAGAAATGCGTTTTTTTTAATATTAGAAAAAAGTAAATGATATATTCTTTTAACTACTCACTTCTTTGCTATCACTGATTCGAAGATGTTTTAAAAAATATTCACTCTTAATTGGCATACATTCTAAATCAACTTAATATTCACAAGTTCCCTTGCACTATCAATTCAAAGAATATTGAACAAGAAGCCGTTTGGTCTATATACGCGGCGAATATAAAAAATGTATGAATTCACAGAAACTTTTTCCTTTCTTATAAAGAACTTATCTTTAAATATATTTCTTCCCACCATGAGAACGGTAAATACATTTTTCCACTTCATTACCTGAATAAATTCTTAGCTTGGCTACAAAAAAAAATAACAACCTTCATTCTCTTAAATTGAAAAAAAAGAAAACTTCAATAAGGATAACTGAACAAAAATTCTTTTCTCTAAGAAGATTCGTCCTACTTTCCATTAAGCTTAATGCAGAATAACAATAATGAAGATATATACCTGTGTACCCTCGCTTATAAATCTCTTCTACCGAGAACCATCTCCTTAAATTCGTTATATCCTTGGCCAATATCTCACCGTCTGCTCAGGATATACCATTCTTTGGCTCATTTCAAATAAAGTGTACGGAATTTATTAATTATGTAAATTTTAGCCATTTACGTAGGTTTGTTCGCTTTAAAAGAAAATAAAAAAAACTTAACGCTTCAGACCCTAACACACATTCTTCGACTTAAAGTACCTTCTTTATAGAGAGTGAAGGACGAATTTAAATCCTTTTTGGGGTGCGGCATTGAGGTAGGTAGAAAAATAGCTTTGTAACGCAGTGCGGTAGATTCTAGGAGCTTTATTTCGTTATAAATTAAAATTTATAAATTACTTCTTGGGTGATGATTTTTATGCTCATCCCCTTACTGTAAGGGAGGAGGGAGAAATTATAAAATAAAATAAAGAACATAAATCTATGAAACAAGGGTTCATCCCAGCCTATTGTCATAATGCTTTGACTTGTTCTTATTTTTTACTTCAGTTTGTTATTGTTTTTTATTCATATTCATGTTAAATATTTCATCCGCATAGAATTTAATTGGATTATAGAAGAATTAAGCAAAGTTGATGAGGGTGTGCTTATGTGTTGACATAAATTGTTATTATTTTCAACAGGAAAAAACAAAAACACACACACAAAAAAAAAACATTTCTATTTTAATTTAAATTAAAAAAAAAGAAACCCGATAATGAAGGATTAATATGACACAACTATTTAAATTCAAAAGCACTTCTAATATTTAAAAAGGTAGATATTGTATAAGTTAAGTAGGTTAAATGACATAAAACCAATTTGGATGCTTTTTGTTAATTGAACTTTTTTATCCCAAATGATATCGGTTAGAAATTGGTAAATTTTAATTAACATTACGTTCGTTCGAGTGGCTGTTAAATAGGGGATAAAATAAGCGGGTTAAAAGAGATTAGAAAGGATTTAAACAAAATATTACGACAGTTATTTTAATTAGAGCGAATATATGAGTGCATAATAACCTAGGTGTTTTTTTGCGTTTGATTTGTTGTGCGTAGGGTATTTTTATCAATATTTTGAAAAATTCCACATAATTGGTATATAATAATTTCGATTATGTAACAATTGCTTGTGTGCATGAGTTAATCTTTTTTTATTTTCTTTTTTAATTAAATTGATTTGGATAAACAGAGTTTTAAATTTGCACCTAGTTTTTAATTATGTAGATGTAGATAGATACCTTCGAACAAAAAAAGGTAATAATTGTGGAGTAAATAATTTAAATTAAATATATTATTTTTACTAAACAAAACATTATTCAGTCATCGAATAATGTCCACAGGCTAAAAATACTTGTTTTAAGCATTAGTTATAAATACAGGAAATAAGGTATTAATTCCAATAAAGTTTAAAATAGCGTCATGCCTCTGAATTTTTTAAAATAAAAAACAAAAGCAATACCTAGTTGACCTAATTTTGATTTAATTTTTAACCATTTAAGAGTTATATTTAAAAAACTTTAATTAAATTCGTAGTATTTAGAAATCTTTTCCAGTTTTCGACTTTATGACGATTTTTATTTTTAATATTATTCGCTTAAAGTTAAATATTTAATTATTAACATAATAGTTATGAAGAATTTTCTAGTTTATGTACAGTACACAATACTTGAAATTTATTAATTTTGTAAGTTTGTACATACACATATAATCTAATAAATAAAATTTTCCTATCACAGTGTTAGTTGCCATACTCCTCCGAAACGGCTTAACCAATTTCAATGAAATTTTGCATATAAATTCGGTATTTTTTTAAATTTCTAAGTGCTATGGTTACATTGAACATCGTACACGGGGCAACGATCTTACGATACTATTCAGTGGCGCTATGTACAATGAAGCTTTGATTGCTGTTGAGGATATTTGCATTATCATTGGCAACTTACCACTCAATCATTTCGGTATATGCATTCACCAAACCAAAATGCATCTGATTCAATAGACGCTGAATTGAATCGTGAACTTCAATACAATACTGTAGAAATGGCAGCGGTTGTTTGCAATATCCCACTAATGAATGAACAACAAAGAACCATTTACGAGTATGACCACATCATGCTCGCAGTTTCGGCCGGACTAGGTGGATTCTATTTATTGGATAAGGTGGAACTGACAAAACATACCTTATTTCGCTTATTCTTGCTGAAATACGATATTTCTTCTGGCATCTTCTGGCATTGCAACTTTAATGGATGGAGGTAGAAAAGCTCATTCAGTATTTAAGCTACCACTAAATATTCAAAATAACCCAGACGCGGTGTCCAATGTAAAAAAAAAACTATCATCCATAGCCACAGTGCTGAAACAGTGTAAAAGATCATCTGACTATTTGGCGTCAGTCTGTTACTCCTTTCAGGTGATTTCAGACAAACACTTCCCGTTATTCCGCGTTCAACATACGCTGATGAGATCAAGGCGTGCTGAAATTATCGCCACTAGACGTAATGTTGGAAAAGTATAACTGAAAGTAAATATTCGTGTTCAAATGCTTCAAGATCCATCCGCTGAAACATTCTCAAAACAACTGTTAGATCAGGGGACGGACAAGTTTTACAGATGAAACTGGTTGCATTAAATTACCGGTCGATTTCTGCAGGATTTTTGATTTTTGATTGACGCTGTCATTGACCTTATTTCCTGATGTAGTAAATATACAAATCATGAGTGGCAAGAAATGTGGAATGTGGAGGTCAAAGAATTCAATCTCAAGATAAAACATTTTTTACCAGGAGACTTGGTGTCATACAAATCTTTTGATACAGTTTGTGATGCTACCGAAGCTGTAAATTATCCAACTGATTGTTTGTCTTCATTGGAATTACCAGGTATGCCACCGCATAATTTACAACTGAAGGTTCGATCTTCGGTAATTTTGTTTCGTAATTTAAACCCTTTACAGTTGTGCAATGGCACGTGATTAGTTATTAAAAAACTAATGAAAATATTATCGAAGCCATAATTCTAAATGGAAAATATTATTACCGCGAATCCCTATTATACCCACAGATGTGCCGGTTCAATTGAAACGCCTATCAATAAGTCTCAAGGCCACACGATGTCTGTCTATTTGAGCATTTTATGTTTTTTCACGCGGACAATTATAAGTGGCGTGTTCTCGAGTGGGCAAAGATGGGATCACAAAGAAGATTGTACACGCTGATGCATTAAGGGATTGATATTGTTTTTTTTTTTTTTGTAGTACTCTCATAATCAGCGATATGTATATAATTATAATTAAATAATTGATGTAATTTCTTATTTTAAGTTTTTGTCACCGTTTACAGTGTTCTTTACCTCTCTCACTTATATACCACATCCTTACACACTTACAATTAGTTATTTATTTCTCACAAAATATTCTCTAGAAATTATTTATATGACAAAACAACGTTTGTCGGGTCAGCTAGTAGGTACTATAAATATTTAATTTTTGATTTTTAAACTACCAAAACTTGATTTTTAATCTAGAACAATATTAAAGTACTTATACAAAATTGATAAAAACAAAATAATGTTTCAGAAATGTACCTAGATAAGAGTACATAAAATTACATTATAAAATAAATTAAGTTTTTCTGTAATTTTACGTATTTTTATATTGACAAGTTTTAATAGCTGTAAGTACAAGTAACGAAAGTTAAGGAAATTCAGTGCCAGTTAATTCAAAATAGGGATTTTTCATTATCAATTATTATGCATGCATTTGTAGAAGATTCTAATTCTACGCGAAGCATAAGAAAATCTAAGAAAATAAAATTGGAAGAATTTATTATAAAAATTTTTTAGTTTTTCAATTTTTTTCAAATCCATGGCATTTCAAAAATATACCCTACTTGTTCAGAAAATTATATACCTTTTTGTTTTTTTGGAAAATCAAAGCTTTTGAAGGAAGTTTTTGGCTACTTAGTTACAATATTATACAAAATCAGGGATTTAAATATTTATTTTAAGCATTAAAACAATTCTGTCATAATTATGAAATCATATAAAAAAAAAACTGGCTGGGATGCGACCCACAATGATAACTTCCCATCCCGTCTGTCGATTTGTCTTTCTTAAAAGTTTGTCTATATATACTCGTATCAATTTTTACGAAATTTGCGTACTATTTTTTTGTAGATTTTATTTTTATGAAAAACGGACAGTTGGATTTTTATATAAAAATTACTGAATATTGAAAACAATATTTTCTGTGATATAAAATAAGTTTGGAGCCAATATTTTTAATTTTTGAAAAGCTACATATTTGAGTCGAAAGTAAATTTTTACCAAGTTTTAGTATTGTTTTTTTTTAGAGTTTTATTTTTTGTAAAAAAAACTGTCAATTCGATTTTTTCCAAAATTTTATCGAATGTTGAAAACAATATTTCTTATAAGATAAAATTAGATTGAAGCCAATATTTCAAATATTTGAAAATATATTTGAGTCGAAAATCAATTTTTACCATTTTTTGTTCAGTTTTCAATTTTCTGTAAAAAAACTGACAGTTCATTGTTTTTCAAAATTTTAATGAATGTTAACAACAATATTTTTTGAAAGATAAAAGTAGTTAAAAGCCTATATCTACAATTTTTGAAAACATATTTGAGTCGAAAATCAATTTTTACCAACTTTTATTAATTTTTTTTAGGTGTTTATTTTTTGTAAAAAACTGTCTATTCGATGTTTCTCAAAATTTTATCAGATGTCAAAAACAATTAAATGGATTTTTTTCAAAAAATTTACTTCTTTGATATTACGTGCAAAAAATTTCAAAAATGGGGATATATGCATGAGCATTTATCTATAGATGAATCAATGGTCAAATACTTCGGTCGTCATTCTTCAAAGCAATTCATAAGAGGAAAGCCTGTAAGGTTCGGCTTCAAAAATTGGATGCTTTGTAGCAAGGATGGTTATATGTATCAATTTAATACTTATTGCGGAGCAAAAAATGTTAAGCCTTCTCTAAAGAAATTGCTATTAGGGTCAAGAGTTGTTCCTGACTTACTAAAAAATATTGAATGTCCAACTGACCATGCAATTTATTTTGACAATTTTTTTACAAGCTATGAACTTATGAAGATTTTAAAACAATAGAAATTTAGAGCAACTGGGACAGCTCGCGACAATCGGCTCAAAAAATGTCCTCTTCCTCAAAATAAAGAATTTCAAAAGCAAAAAAGGGGTACTTTTGACCACCAATTCGACGAGACCAATGAGTTGCTTTTCGTTAAATGGAAGGACAACAGCATCGTTACTATAGCCACTAACTACGACAAAATCGAACCTTGCGAGAATGTAAAAAGATGGGACAAAGAACAACAGAAAAAAATTAATATTCTTCAGCCGCTTGTCTTCAAAAACTATAATAAAAATATGGGTGGTGTTGATCTTCACGATCAGTTCATCAACACTTATTCTATAGAAATAAGAGCGAAGAAGTGGTGGTGGAACATTTTCAAATCGATGATTTTATCTACTGTCTCTAATGCCTGCAAGCTTCACAAATTGACTTACAAAGTGATTTACTGGAGTTTACAAGAGCTGTTACGCTGCATTATCTCAGATTTCACACTTTGAATCAAGGACGACCGAGACTCGCAGTCAAAAGGAGCATAACATAAAGCCCAGAATACCATTTTGCAAAGAAGTTACCAAATCAGTTAAGATGTCGCCAGTGCCATCAGCGATCGAAATGGTGTTGTGAAACGTGCAATGTGACCCTTTGCATACATAAAGATTGCTTTAAAAATGTTCATATTAATCAAAATTAAAGTAGTATGTATGATACCATTGTACCAAAAAAAGTACACAAAAAAGTTGTCAGTTGAATTATTCTAAAAAGTTTAAATGATGAAATAGTTTGATTTCAAAATCCATTTTTGTTAAGGAAATTTTAAGTCGAAAACAAATTTTTAACAATTTTAGTAGCATTTCTTAAAAGTTTATATATCTTATATTAATAAATACAAATTGGATGAATGAAACTAATTTGAAGTCAATATCTTCTATTCTTCAGGAGATATCGAAAACTAAACATCAGTTTCTGCCAAATTTTTGTCCTATTTTTTTGTAGATTTTAATTTTTTATAAAAAATTTGACTGTTTACAAAATTACAAAAAAAAATCAGTGAATGTCGAAAACAATATTTTCTGTGAGATAAAACTAGTTTAAGCCATTGTTTTTAATTTTTGAAAAGATATTTGAGTCGAAAGTAAATTTGTACAAAGTTTAAGCAATTTTTATTTAAGATCTTTATTTTTTCCAAAAAACTAATTCGAAAATCAAGTTTTACCAACTTTTTGTAATGTTTTTATTTTTTGTTAAAAAAACCATGAAATCGTCTTGAAAACAATAATTTTTGTGAGAAAAAATTAGGTTAAAGCCAATATCCCAAGTTTTGGAACGTCGTTAATTTTTACCAACTTTTATTAATATTTTTAAGGTTTCTATTTTTTATAAATTAAACTATCAGTTTGATTTTTCTCAAAACTATACCAGATGTTAAAAAACGTCATTTCCCATTGCATACAATTATTTTGGAGATAAAATCGTTTTTATTTGTAAAATATTCGAGGTGACAATTATTTTTTTTTCTTCAGTTTTTAAAACAAACTATAACTTAATTTTTTTTCCAAAAAAACGCTACATTTTTGGTATCACGTTACAATTTGTAATGTAAAATTTAATTCAAGTCGCTAGTGTTATTGGTTCCCGAAATATTTTGGGTTCACCAAAATGTTCACCTTTTTACTAAACCACTCATTTTTTTTAAAGTCCTTTCTGCATTATTATCTGTATATCAAAATTGATTTGAAGTTGATATCTCTACTGATGGTTCTTGAGATATGAACTTTGCGAACGTAAGGACGTACAAACATATGTACACACGCAAGCACAGACATCTCTTTAAAAATCTTTTATTTATACTCTAGGGACCTTGAAACGTCAGGAAATGTCAACATTTTTAATTCGACAAATCGGACAAGAACCGATTACAAGAACTTCCTATGTTAAGTTTATAAAAAAACTTCTATTACAAAATTATTAAAATTTGTCTTTTGATTCGAATATTCTAGGACCAAATAAGGAAAACAAGTTACAGTTTTTACAAAAAAAATTGTTTTTAATTCCACATTATATTATAATTTTATATACCGAATATTTGTAAAAAATCAGGTTAAATATTAATGATACTTTTTAAAGTGTTAATTAAATGATAACGTCCTTAAGTCCGCGTCATTTTGTTTCATATTCCACCTATGTACTTATGGCATAATAGAAAATGATATAATTTCACATATAAGAATGCATGCGCACTTTTTTTAAAAACATTTATGAATTGTAACCAAACAGAAATTAATTTAAATTAACAAAAGCTAATTAACGTTTTTTCCTGTGTTTGTGGTGATTTTTATTACTGGTTTCTTGCGATAACCAAAAAAAAAGTCGGAGAAAATTCCACTCAATCACGAAAGACTTACGAAATTACTTATGGGAAGACAACATTTTAAACTCATTTTCAAAAAGTTCAAAGAAAACCTCGAGTAGTATAAAATCTAATTCACTTCGAATTAAAAACTTTAGAATGGCAAACTACGCTACATAACATAGTAGCATTCGAGAAAATAAGATTTTCAATGTGGAACTACGAGGACTGCTAACAAATCAAATTCAAGTTGACCTGATGAGAAAGTTTAAATACTTTTCGTTCACTTTCTGAGCTCGAAACAAAATGTATTTCCTGCAATTTATGTTATGTTTAGTAGATGAAACACACTTTGCTTTTGAAAGTTAGTCAAGTCAAAATATGTTAATAATTAAACGAAAACTGAAAACATGAACTTAAGGAAGGACTTTTCGTCTGACACTATTATTTAGTTGAATCTGATTTTCGTTCACATAAACCAAAGCTTAAGCTTATTAGTTTCATCTTCTACCTATGGCTATCTTTAGCTGCTTCACGAGGTCCAAATATCACTTTTACTTTAATATTGAACAAAATTTTTTTATACCCAGGTTCCAAGTTGAAAATTCATCGATGTAAAGGTAATTAGTAACAACGATATTCAAAACTTGCCCTACATAGTGTGTTAAAAAGTGGCGTATGCAATATACCAATCTTTTGCTGCCATTTAACAAATTATTTCTATTCAACCGAGAACAAATTTTATGTCTGTATTTTCTTTAAATAACTATTGAATTTTGATAAGATATTATATTGTTTTCGAAAATGAGTTGAATACGCAGAACTATTTAAAAAAATGTATTTTCAATTGGTCTTGAAAGCATAACTCTGAGTTAAGTAGTTCCAAAGATATTCAATAGTCTGAATAAAATGGTTTGATCATATTGGCATAAATCAACATATGCTGTTCTGACTAATCAAAAATGTTTAAGTTTTCAAAGAAGTGTTTAATAAAAACAGCAGAACTTTTTTTTTCAAACATCTTCAAAAATGTAATTTAAAATTAATGCTCAAAGAATATTTTATGTTTCTCGTTTCTTTGGAAAATAATACATTTTGTATTATATTCGTGACCATTGTAAAAAAATTGTAAAAAAAAGTTCCATCCCAACATTGTTTTAAAAAAAAATTTAATTTGGAGGAGTTGTTTCTACCAAAACTGAAGAAAATAGCTGTTAAATAATCCTCCAAAAGTTATGAAAAAGTTCTTTGGATTCCTTTTATTTTCAAAAACAACACATTACAATGAAAAAGGAATCGACTATTCAAGAGATGTTGCGCCCTAAATTAAAGAAGTTTTATAAAATGTATTCGAAAAACTATATTGAATAGAATTTCGAAGAAGTGTCATAAGAAAATACCATTTCAAAATAATGTATAATAGGTTCCTAAAAGGTAAAAGAAATGCAAGAGATAGTTCACAATAGGTACTCGTGTAAAACTCCATGATTTTCTTTTTTGTTAATATTTGAACAAATATCAGTCCTTCTTAACATGCTACAGTTTCTAATAAAAGCCAACTTTTAAAATGCAACAATTCACATTTATAAATGTCTACTCATTTTACATTTCATGGATTTGTGTGTCCCTTATTTTAAATGTGAACTTCCTACATTCTAAAGTTTATCTCTATATTTCTTTTGAATTTGAATCTTAAAATTAATTACAAAATTCAAGAATACATTCCCAATTTAAAATTTCAGCGCTAGTGACTTTCTACTTTAAATATATCTCCTTTCAGATGTACATCTACAAAACACAACAACAGAAAAAGGAATCTTATAAAATTCTCCATTCATTCCCGTCCATAAAGCTTAAAAACTCCTTTTATCTCTTACCTCCCACTTGGGGCACATTCACATTCTTTTACTATAAACCTAACTACTAAATCTCAAAAACACTATCCCTCTTTGCATTATTAATTAACCTAAGAAATACCTAAGGGCTCAATGAATATCTCAACCAAAATGTTATTGTATACAAAAGGTGTATACCTTTAGGTACACAATAAACTTTAAACGAATATCTCCCTTGTGATCTCACTTCTGTCCCCTTCTTTGCAAAAATCCTCTTCCAAAAATAGGTACCTATAGCTCCTGTTAACTGTCTTGTATATATGTAAAGTCATAAAGTTGTCATTTAGCTTTTAAGAAAAACTTAAAATATATCATCAACATTCTTGATGTGTCTTACATAGGTTCGAGAATATGCCAAGGCACATAAAATCCTGTTTTATTTCCTCAAGGTACACCTATATATCAGAGATAAAACAAAAGTAGTTCGAGGAGGTATAGGCTAGGCATCCTTAAAAAATGCATAAATAAAGAAACTCTATCAAGGAATAAAAAAGGTAAGAACAAAAATTTCAATGTATATCATAAAAACGTAATCATAATCAACTTCAACATTGCCCTGGCATATTCCGTGTGTACCTACTATCATCATACCACAACAACAAAAAAGATACACATCCTTTTCATGTAACATAATCATATTTTTATATGTGCATATCTTACATCCTTTGAGATAAGTTTTTCATCGGATATAGGTAAGGTAGGTAGGTTAGGTTGTTGGTAGGTATACCTTTTCCGTAATTTGTTTTTGATTCCCCTGCTTGAGGTGGTGAATCTGGTGCTAGAGCTGATGCTGTAGCTGGAGCTGGAACTGGTAGTGTATCCTTATGATGCGCAACGAGCTGTACGAACGCATAGAATTTATTCCACAAAAGAGTAACGAACGAAAGGATATCTATCTATCTTCTACTTGTATCATGGCACTTCATCGAAATACAACACACTCTTTTACATAATTTCACTGGTTTTGATTTCTTTTTCTTTTTTAACTTAACTTTGCTTTGCTTTAATTTTATTCTTGTCGTTTTACGTTTTACAGCACTTCCGAAAAATTCACTTTTTTTTGTTGTTATCCTTGAAGGACACTCAAATGGAAAGAAAAGAAGTCGTTTTCAAGATCAAGGATTTGTGCGGAAAATCATGTAACACATATTATTAAGGGAGAAAAGGACACATCCGAATTTACGTAACACTCGAGCGAAATTTTTTCTAGCTTTATAGCTATTTTCAACATTTTCGTAAGGACATCTCCTTGTTGTGTGTACGGTGGTAACTGGTTAGAGATGGTGACCAATATACCTACCCACAATCGAATCGAAGTTGTTGTACACAAAATACTCAAGAAGTTTTCTCTCTTTGAATTTCGCGTTTTAAGGACGACAGGAACTTTTTCGCAGCCGGTTGGTTCTGTCGACTAAAGATTACTGAAGAAGTCAGGAACTGTGTAATGAGTATTTCACGGATGACGTTCTGGGAGATTCACTTGGGCCGTCTTGGGCAATTTCCCAGTATATTTTCGTAAGATCCACACATGCGCGGGAAATATCCTTTTTTGATGGAGACTGGAAAATGTCATAGGGATGGAGACTATACACAAATGTCTTACCGATATTTAAATAAATTGTTGTGAACCTGGAATATAAGTTAGTCTTAGGTCAGTTCTTTAAACAAGTACATATACAAAATATCCTTATGTACCTATTTATATAAATATCCCTTTTTATACAAAAAAGCATTAAATTAAATGTGTGTACCCTTTTCTAGATAAGATATAAATTTTTTCTTGTTTATACTACAAATCGATTTGAATTTTTAATACAAGGACTAAGCTCTAAATCACCCTTAAACTACTCTTCTTAGATAAATGTAGGTACATAGTTACATATTATATGAAGCCTTGCATCAGGTAAAAGGATAATAGTATAAGGTTTGAAATATTCAGAAATTTAATTAAGAATTACGTTTACGATGGCAAAGGGGAATCATTTTTGAATAATATAACTTTGATTTTTGTTTTAAAGTTCACTAATTAGATTAGCCCAGAATTATCGTATTTTAGAATCTGTTTTAAAGTTCAACATAATTTACATAATGTACATAACTTTGACCAGTCACATATGTACGTGCTTTCGAAACTTAAAAATTCACAATTGAATGAATAAATTAATATGGACACAGAGTGTCCAGGGAATAATGTATGTGATTGGTGGAATCTGAATGTGTATGTGAAACTGCAGAAAAGTTCCTAAATGTCATGAAATTGACATAAGACTGCTAATTGGAAAATTGTATTTTTGAAGGCTTATTAACATTTAGCTTTAAGGTTTTTAGGAGCATGTAAATTGCTTATAGTTTGATGGAATATCATAAATATTAAAAGTTTGAATGTTCCGAACATGAAAATATTTTAATATTATTTTCGAAGATAAAGAAAATAAAATTATGAAAATCATATGGTACTTTATTTTTTGGAAAAGCTTTTAGTAAAACTAAAACCATCTCTTTTCAAACAACGTCTTTATTTATTGCTCTTCATATTGTTCTTATAATAAATAGCATTAAAAACAATGTTTTAAGTTATCTTTAACATTTTAAAAAAATCATAAAATTGAAACTTGATGTTATTGAAAAATTATCAGGCGGAATTTTAATTTAGCACAACTTAATTTCTAATTTTATTAATTAAATAAATTAATAATAAAATGTACGATTGGCTCACACGAACTTCCTAATGTACCCAAAGAGTAAGGTTGAAGAGATTTCCTGTATTTTAAGATCTAAAAATGTCCCTGCAAACAATTTCCTAAATATGTAATTATTTAAATATAATTTGATTACTTAAAAAAAACTCTATTTTTCAAAAATTTTATTTTAATAATGTTAGAGCGGTTATTTTTACTTGCGTCACATAGGAACTATATGGCAAGTTTTGAATTCGTGCAAAATTTCGAACGCGCGATTTTGATTACACATGATATTACGATGGTAGAGAAGTCGAAAAAAGTGGGTCCCGCGATTCCGTCCGGTCTTTTTTGTCTGTCTTTCCACGCTCCTACAGCCTTACCATTGGGTCGATTGAGTTCAAACTTGGAAGTAAATGTTTTGAGCAGATTCGCGTTAGGCGTTAGGAGTTTTTTCATTTTTCTTAAGATCAAAACTTACAGTTTTATTTATAAAAAATGTATTTAAAAACAAACCGCTCTAAAGATTTTCTGAAAATCAAGGGTTTTTTGAATTATAAAAAGGCATTTAAATTTTTGAAGACAAACTTATTTTTCAGGTAAAATTTTGAATCTTAAAATATTTTTAACTTCCCATAGGAAGTTATTGTAATGGGTCCGATTTGTCAAATTGAAAATTTTGACATTTCTCGACGTTTCAAAGACCCTAGAGTCGAAATAAAAGATTTTTAGAAATATGTCTGTCTGCGTGTGTACGTACGTTCGTACGTCCGTACGTTCGCGACGTTTTTTCGTTGTCCATAGCTCAAGAACCAGAAGAGATATCGATTTCAAATAAATTTTGTTGTATAGATAATAAGGCAGAAAGATGTAGAAAGGGCTCTCAAGAAAATTGCGTGCGAGGTTTTTTTACCATAGCAGTTTTACAAAAATTGAACGATTTGGTTAACCCTAAATATCTCATGAACCAATGACGCTAAAGACTTGAGTTAAATTTTATATTATATATTAAAACGTAATACAAAACAAATATATTTTTGGAAAAAAAACCAATTAACGGTTTTTTTATGAATCAAAAAACTGTAAAAAAATTGTCACACAGAAAATTTTACGACCAAAATATGATTTCATCTCCAAACAATTTTGTGGAACGAAGAATAATATTTTTGACATCTGATCAAATTTTGAGAAAATCGAATTAACAGTTTTTATATAAAAAATATAAACCTAAAAAAAACAATACTCAAAATTGGTAAAAATTGAATTTCGACGACTTGAGACTTAGGCTTCAAACTTATTTTATCTTATAGGAAATTTTGTTTTAAACATTCTGAAAAATGTTGAGAAAAATCGAATTGACAGTTTTTTTACAAAATATAAAAACGGAAAAAAAATTTACAAAAGTTGTTAAAAATTAATTTTTGACTCAAATATGTATTAAAAAGTTGTAGATATTGGCTTTAAACTACTTTTATCTTTCAAAAAATATTTTTGTTAACATTCAGAAAAATTTTGAAAAAAAAAATCGAATTGACAGTTTTTGTACAAAAAAATTAACAAAAGTTGGTAAAAATTTACTTTCGACTCAAATAGCATTCCATAAATTAAAAATATTGGCTTCAAACTTATTTTATTTCACAGAAAATATTGTTTTCGATATTTAGTATTTTTTATATAAAATTCCAACAGTCCCTTTTTTTTATAAAAAATAAAATCTACAAGAAATAGTACGCAAATACGTTAAAAATTGATATAAGTACATATAGAAAAACTTTTAAGCGAGACAAATCGACAGATGGGATGGGAGGTTATCAGTTTGAGTCGCATCCCAGCCTCTTTTTTTTAAAGTAAATTATTTTTACAAAATTTTAATTAAATTTCTACCTTTTATCCAAATTAATAATGCATTTGGTACACATTTATGTATTTTTATAACTATAACTATTGTTAATACCAACTATGGCCGTGTAGCGCCAATGCATTAGATTAACGAATATGGTGTGTTTAATCAATAATTTATTTTAAAGTGTCTATCAAGAATTAATATCTTGGTACTTTTGTATATATGATTTTAAAATATTATGATTTAAGAATAAGGTTGTTTAACACATATTTTAGTTGCCTTCGCCTATATAAAAGAATAAATACTTAAAACTAGTTAAAGACACGAACAAACTCTACAACTACTGCTTACGTATCACTTCATAAATAAAACCAAAAACACACAAGAGCCTGACTTTCCATCCTGCTTCTTCTAATATGAAATTAAAATAAGGCTATCCAATTGAACGAAATAGTTGAATACATAAACAATTGTTTTCGTTCAGTACGCTTACAAATATATTTCACTTGCGGGATAAAATGTCATAGGATGAATTGCGCGTTTTTTTGACATATCAAATGGCATTTATATCTTTGGAGACAAACTTATTTTACAGGTTTTTAAAATTTTATATAAGTACTATTTTAAACAGACATTTTGCATAAAGGAGCAAGTCTGCAAGCACTTTTTCGTAACCTTATTTCTAATCCAACTTTAAAATACGAATAAAAACATACATAGCTTATTGATGCTATAAATTGAGGAAGTATAGTTCACTATATTTTAACTAATCTAACATCCGTATATTTACTCATGAAGTTCATACAAATTTCGAAAAGTCTTCATCAGTTTTTAAAGATCATCAGTTTTAAGCAAAACAAGACAAAAGGGTTGTTAGTTATCTTCATTTTTGAATCCATCGTCAAAACAAAGTATCGTAAAAACAAACCGAAATTACAGTTAAAACCAAAAAAAAATCAATAAAAGTTGATGAAAAATGATTTTCGACTTAAATATCTTTTAAAAAAATTGAGATTATGGCTTAAAACTAATTATATCTCAAAAGATATACCGTTTTTAATATTCATACAAATTTTTTGAGAAAAATAGAAAAGAAACAATACTAAAAGTTGGTAAAAATTCTTTTCAAAAATTTGAGATTATGGCTCTAAACTTATTTTGTCTTAAAGGAAATGCTGTTTTCAACAAAAAATAAAAACTTAAACAAAACATAACTAAAATTTATTAAACATTTACTTTTGACTCAAATATCATTTTAAAAATTAAAAAATTTTAAAAAATTAAATCAAAGTAATTTTATGTCGCAGAAAATATTGTTTTCGACATTCAGTGATTTATTAAATCCAACAGTCCGTTATTTAATAAAATTTAAAATCTACAAAAACCAGTACAAACTTTTGGTAAAAATTAATGTTTGGTTCTCGATATGTAGTTTAAGTTTTTGTACACTTTAAAGCAAATTTAAAATCAATCGACTTAATAATTTGAGCTGTATGGGGATAGTATAGACAGACGAAAGGAATCGGGGTACCCACTTTTTTTCGCCTTCTCCACCATTTTAATGTTATGTTTGATTAAAATCTCGAGCTCGAAATTTGTTTACGAATGTAAAACTTGTCATATAGTTCCTATATGTCTGAAGTAAAAAATCGAAAGTAGACATTAAAATCTTGGAAATACGTATTATCTAAATTAATATCAATGCAAAAGGATGTTCTTTTCAAAAGTTGTTTTTTAGAAAAAATAAAATTCATGCAATTTAACGTTATGGCCAAGAATTTATTATAAAGATAAGGATTCGTCATTAATTATTTCTTACCCGTAGAAAGTAATTGTAATCGGTCCTGGTTGTCGAATTGAACATTTTGACATTTCTCGATGTTTTAGGGTCCTATAGAATCTCAATACTGTTTACAACGTTAAGCAATATTTTTATAAAAATCCAATGGCCTGTTTTTTATAAAAATTATAATCGAACAAATTTGGTAATTAAATTGGTTAAAATTTATGTTCGATTCTCGATATATCGTGAATAAATGAATTTGTTGACACTAAAATTGTTTTATTCTCCTCTAAATTTTCTTAGAATTATAAAGCCTGTTTTTTTTTTATTAAAGAAATACAAATTTTCAAGAAATACTACTGAAATTCTCGTTAATTAAAATAGATTTTGAAATCAAACTATTTCAAAATTCAACTGACAATTTTTTTAACAAGACACGAAATCTTTCAAAAACAACAAAAATCCGATAGTAAATGGTTTTCGAATCAAGTATTGAGAGATCAAGAAAAAATTTTGACATCAAATTACTTATGTCACCCAAAATATTGTTATGAACATTTTGTTAAAGTTTTAAACAAGACAAATCGACAAATGGAATGGGAAGTTATCAAATGGTCGCGGCGCCTGACCCAAATAAATTCCAGCCGAGAGCACCAATTTGTTACCATATTATGCAGTTATTTTGGCTTTTAGTCAGCGCTAACTTATTTAATATTCTTTTCCAATTCGTCAATCATCTCGTGCTAACCTGCATAGATAAGTTACCTTTACATAACCCGAAAAAAGTAGTCCAGATTTTTTTAAATCCAAAGCGTTTGGAATTAACAAATCTGGACTACATTTTAATAAATTGCAAACAATTTTAATGAGTAAGTCTGTTCGATATAGTGGCAAACCAAGTTAGACATTGTTTAAGTGACAGCTGTGACAAGTGACAACTCGAAAAAAAAGGTTACAAAATTAAGAATCACATATTAAAAAAACATGTCCATTATAAGTTTTCTTTCATGTTTAACTTAATATAATTAATTTATTAACTTCCTATAGGAAATTATTGTAATGGGTCCGATTTGTCAAATTGAAAATTTTAACATTTCTCTACGTTTCAAGGTTCCTAGAGTCGAAATAAAAGATTTTTAGAAAGATGCCTGTGCGTGCGTATGTCCTCCATAGCTCAAGAACCAGAAAAGATATCGACTACAAATAAATTTTGTTATACAGATAATAATACAGAAAGATGCAGAAAGGGCTCTCAAGAAAATTGCGTGGGTGGATTTTTTACCAAAGCAGTTTGAAAAAAAGGTGAACATTTTGGTTAACCCTAAATATCATACGAACCAAAAACGCTAGAGACTTGAATTACATTTTATATAATATATTGTAAAGTGATACCAAACAGGTATATTTTTTGAAAAAAATCAATATAACGGTTTTTTTATAAACTGAAAAAAAAAAATTGTCACCTCCAAAATTTTACGACTGAAATATGATTTCATCTCTAAAACAATTTTTTGCAACGAAGAATAATGTTTTTAACATTTGATAAAATTTGGAGAAAAATCGAATTTATAGTTTTTTTTACAAAAAATAAAAACGTAAACAAAATTTATAAAAATTGGTAAAAATTGATTTTCGACTCAAATATCTCTTCAAACATTTCATATATTGGTTTCAAACTAATTTTATCTTATAAGAAATATTGTTTTCAACATTTGGTAAAATTTTTAAAAAATTCGAATCGAAAGTTTTTTTACAAAAATTAAAAATATTGACTTCAAACTTATTTTATTTCACAGAAAATATTGTTTTCAATATTAAGTAATTTTTATATAAAAATCTAAGAGTCCGTTTTTTTTATAAAAAATAAAATCTACAAAAAATAGTACACAAATTTGGTAAAAATTGATGCGGGTACATATAGACAAACTTTTAAGCAAGACAAATCGACAGACGGGATGGGAAATTATCAGTGTGGGTCGCATCCCAGCCTCTTTTTTAACTTTGAAACCCTATTGATAAACATTGTATAATTTAGACACTTAAGACGTTTATCCATTCATTTCAAGACTAGGTTAGAAACAAGTTTTTGAAAATAAAGAACAATAAAACTCTTCAGGAACTCATTACCTGGACAACTATATTCGGCTTGGTTCTAAGAAAATGTAATAAATAAGACTGTTTAAGAGTTCTTATATCACATAAAAGCTAGATTTTGGATGATTACATTTTTAAAAATATAATAATTTGTGAAGTTTTTTTTAATAAGAATTTAAGTTTTTTCTTTTTTTTTTTATACATAAATCTTAAAACGTAATTCCTGAGTATCCCGTATACATATCCAAGCATTTTTTCTGAATACCTGTTTATGCAAATTCAATTCTCATAGGTAAGCTCGTAGGTATATGTTTATGTATTCATTGAGAGACAGACGAAGCAAAAAAATTAACTTTGCGACCGACTGACATCTAAAACGTTGATTAAGTTATCAGAGTAAATTTAAGCAAAAGCCGGATGACATTTAGAGCTTAATGGAAAAATTGCTGACCGCCACCGACCGTAGATCGTGTATAAGTCCCAGACCCAGACAACACTTCCCTCTCTATATACGATCGTGGTGTTCCGTTCCGAGTGTCGGTAAGTTCAGACCTTACTTAATATTTATTTATGTGGTAAGACTTAGACTCATAGGAGGGAAAAAGGTCATCATTAAAAAACAAAAAAACTGCATATATTGGTATCTATGGATAGAGATATCTCGGGACCACAGAGAATATGCAACGCATGGTGATTTAGTACACTCCAGCGGACAGTCACATAAAAATGCCACCGACACCAGCCTGTCTCATTAAATCGGCAGCGCAAAGCTAATAGCGGTGTTGTAGCTATCTGCTAAAAAAAAGAAAAAAACAATCGTCCAGTGATCAGCTTCAGTATCAGCCTCCTCACAGCCTCCATCTCTCGTTCGGTCGAAGTCGCGTCGTCTGGAGGTCTCCAGAGACATAAAGTGGTACTCTATGCGGTTGGATCTGATGTGTGGCGTGTTCGGATGATAGAGGAAGCAAATAAAAATAAAAGTGAATTCCTCTACCCGGACCCGGACGGACGCGCAAAGCGACGACGACCGACATGTTTGATTTAGATAGTGTCCAAGAGTCGAGCATATCTCACGACATTCATTACACTTCGTGTGTGGATATACATTATGCGCGGCAGCCACTGTCAACACCCCCAAGAAGCCCACTGCCGCCACTGCCTCAGACGCTTCGCCGCCTCGTCGTCATCATTGTGGGTGGACTCCAAGCACAGCAAATATATTTTTTTTTAATTTTATTTTATATGACATCGAAAACGAAAGGGTGAATTATGTTCTCATTGTTTTATTTTCACTTAGTTTATCGCTGGTGTGACTATGACTCTGACTCCCAACTTAGTCTGGGAAATGAAACCAAAATAAGTGCATCAAAGAAGATCATAGATAATCATCAGAAGCAAACGGATAGCGTGTATTAATAGAGGAGCAGCTAAGCTATGATCCGAGGATAGTTGCGGTCAACGGCCTAAGACTTCAAGCCCTGCGGTTGTTCTTTTGCATCCGATGTGATATGCTCTATGCAAAGCAAATATATCCAAACAGAGATACCAACGATTAATGCTTTGAGAATAGAATACATATCCCCGAGAGGAGCTATATTCATGATATAGTTAATCAATTACGAAGAATATTTAATTAAATGTATCTTGTGCATATCCCCATAGCAATCTATTTCCTGTGAGCATAATACGTCTATGCGAGTCTCTCAGTTAGTCACCGAAATTGATGGTTTATAAGCCTTATTGTGTATTTTAGAGTGACCGCAGTTTTTTCTTGCGAATATAAATTTTGAGTGAAAAAAAAACTTTGAAAGATGTTTCAAGTAAATCAAAACTTTTATATAATAATTATAGGCTGTGACCAAATTTCTGCAGATGAATTTGGAAGATTAATAATTTTTGAAGGGTACAAAATAATAGGGGTTTAAAAATGTTACCTTATTTCGAGTATAAGCAATTAATAGTTGGTAATATTAAAGTTTAAAATTTAATCAGACAATTTATGAGAGTTTTGATAAATGAAAACTTTTCATTCTGCTGCTAATAAGAAGAAAATGTGTTATGTTCAGCAAAACTGAACTCAATTTGGTGGGGTATCGGATCCTAAAAGTAACGAAGTTAGGACTTTTTGCCCAAAATTACGAGTACATCGCCAAAATTAGCATTTTTGTTTTTGTACAATTTCGACAATATTACCGAACCTTTCTGCCTTAAAACTTCTTTTAGTTTTATTAAACTCCAAATAAAAATAAGCGTTCGGTCATATTGTCAATAAAATAAAGCCAATATATTAAAAATATCATTTCGCCCAAAAACTTTTTCAAAAGAAAATGGACTGAAACCCAAAATCATTGTAATATTTTTGAAATCAATTTTAAAATATCATAACGCCCACATTACTAAGTGGCATACGGGTATTCTGACCAAATTTAAGCCTGTTTTGAGCACTACAACATTTTAAGTTTTAAATTTTATCGCTTAAATGCAAACATCAAACGAAAAAAAATGTATTTGCTATAAGTTTTAAGTTAAATTTTCTCTAAGCTATTAAAAATGGGTAAATACTTGTCTAACTTTTATAAGCTTTGTTAGTATAATAACGAATATTCCCTTTAAGTATGGATTTATGGAACACATTGTCCATAGTACAAATAAATAACTAGGCTTTGCGGTAGTAAATTCTACCATTCCATTTTTCAAAGCCTTATTGATCGGTTTAACCAGAGGCTTCGAATAACATCATCGGTAGTGATTCAATTCCAGCCAATTAAAGTTGGCGAGACTGTTGATAACATGATTTCTAAATTTGGGATACAAAATATTGATTGTTGCATTGGCTGTTTGGCACCCTGAGTGAATCTGATGTCACATCACGGTCTGTGGGAAAGCATGCTGGTTTTTGGAGCTCCAGATACTGGCGAGATAAAAATGATTTGTCGCCCAAAATCGTCTAATTGAAGCTTATGTTTTATAAGGCTTTCAATCACTACGTCAGATGAACCTTGCAAGCAAATAATTAATCCGAAATATTGAATTAGAATACTTTTCAAGAGTTTACGTTCCCAAATTGATGCTCACACTATCATCTATAGAAATATTATTATCGTCTGTGAAGATTTCAATTTTGAAATAGCTGTCAGCGTTAAAATCTTCTCTGTCGTAATATGTGAACGTTTAAAGTACAACGATTAAGATGGGTGGGTCATGGCCCGGAAAGTCTTAGAATCCACACCCACAGGACAGCGCAGTAGAGGAAGACCGCGAATCAGGTGGCACGCAGAAGTGGAAAGTGACCTCACCCAACTTGGAGCGCAAAACTGGAGACATCTAGCTAGGGATCGAGCTAGATGGTGAAGTTTTTTTGGGTTAGGCCCTAGTTCACACAAGACTGTAGCGCCAACTTAAGTAAGTCAGTGTTAAAATGACCTGTATTTTAATTTCACATACTTTGAAAAATGTCGCAACCCTTAAGATCTTAACATTAACGTCATCACTTGGAACATCACTTTAGCTGATTCATTATAACATAAAATACATAACCACCCAAAAATAACTTAGTAACATAAACAATTTGCTTAATATCTTCAATATTTTGGGAGAGGTGTTAACTGTCTTCTATTTGTGTCGATTTGCAAGGGTATGGCAACATTTTCA
The DNA here is from genome assembly GCF_945859685.1 of Eupeodes corollae. NCBI lineage: Eukaryota > Metazoa > Arthropoda > Insecta > Diptera > Syrphidae > Eupeodes > Eupeodes corollae. Next base: position 281,479,481 of record NC_079147.1, read on the forward strand.
TCTAATGTGTTTTAATTTCCGTTCAACCAAAAATTGATACCAACCGAATGGTCACCATTTTCAACTGCCTACATAACTTTGACTTGATCAAGATATCATTGGCTTAAGACGACTCAAAGGGACATTTTTTTCAAAACTCAACCTTCAGGGGTTTTTCTTTCTTCTATCAGGAAATATTAGACATATACAAAAGAAGACTTTATCAATTGATTAAGAATTATTTGAGTAGAAATACTTATTATATATTGTGTATATACTTTAAAAGCTGAATCGGTCTAATGCTTTTCCATGATGTCGAAAACAATAATTGAAAATGTCAAATCGATTTCACTTTGATTAAAGATTAGATATTATAGGAAAATTAATTAACAGATTGTTTTCTTTAGCTTATGCATCAAAAGTAGCTATAGTCTCTTCCAAAACTAAGTCGATGTTTCCCTCCTTAAAAATGTATCGATTCCTAGGATTCCTTCTTTTTACATTAAGAATTTTGGGAAAAAGTTATTAAATTCACATATGTATAGCTTTTGGTTATCAACCATCTTTCATATTTTATTACTTTATGCGTATTTCAAGGCAAATAGAATTATTCCAATAATTATAAAGAAAAAAAAATTAACGTAAAATTTAATTTGCGCCATTATTATTTGTAGTAAGATCCCCGTTAAATAAGAAACCATTCCAAAATTATGTATCATAAGCTTTTTTATTACTCCAGAAAGTATACCAGTATCTTTGATTTTTATACTTTTACCTTCCCTTTATCTCTCTCGCCTTAAATCTTCTGGACAAAAAGTATATTATTGGATGTAAGGGAACTTTGGAATAATTGGACTTGCCACTAAGTGTTAACCGCTGCGTGGATTCCAATCATAGAATTTCATGAACTAATAACTTCGTCTTTAAACACTTTCTTTTCCGGCTTATAACTTATTTTAAAATCATCTATTGAGAGCGAAATCAAATGATGATACGTAAAAATAATTCTTAGTAAGTCTTTGTATCTGTCAAAATGGCATTTGACGCTGTAGGTGTCTAATAGACACTGTCTATCTAGCTAACGTCCGTTATTTCAAATATTCAAGTTTATGTTGGAAGCTAGAAATGTTACCACTTTCACGGACCATAAACCGTTGGTGTTTGCCTTTAAGCAAAAGCTCAAAAAAGCATCACCTCGACAGTTTAGATGTCTTGGTCTCATTGGTCAATTTTCAACTGACATCCATCACATTGCTGGAACGGAAAACATAGTAGGAGATACGTTGTCAAGAGTTGAAGGCATCAGCAAGTCAGTGAACTTTGAAGAGCTCGCAATGTCTCAAACAGGTGATAGAGACCTTGAAAACATTATTAAATCTGCTTCTGCATTACAGGTTGTAAAAGTTCCGCTTCCTAACTCTCAATTGCAAAAAATTTGTGATGTGTCAAAGGGTGTTGCTAGACCGTTTGTAACAAAACCTTTTCGCCATCAAGTATTTGAATACCTGCACAGCTACAGTCATCCTGGAACAAACGCTCCAATTAAATTGGTTTCATCAAAATTCGTATGGCCTTTAATCCGAAAAGACTGCAGAGCATGGGCAAAGTCATCCATTGCGTGCCAAATGATCGAAGATAACTCGTCATACATCATCCCCTGTTTAAAATTTTGAACAACCATCGTCGAGGTTTGAGCATATAACTTTGTTGGACCACTGCCATATTCACGAGGATTCAGATTTTGCCTCACTGTTGTCGATTGGTACTACCGCTGGCCAGAAGCTTACCCTTTAGAAGATTCCACCGCTGATACACTTGCAAGAACACTCTTCGCTAATTGGATATCCCGTTTTGGAGTACCACTAAACGTAACATCTGACCGTGGCAGACAATATTTGCCTGATCTATTTCAGGTTTTGACAAAATTGTTTGGCTTTAATCATCTGACGACCACTGCTTACCATCCTAGCCGCTATTGGCATCTTTGAAAGGTTACATCGCCAATTGAAAGCCGCTATAGAGTGCCATGAATTACCAGCATAGGCCTGTTGTACTCCTTAGACTCACGACAGCATACAAAGAAGACTTACAAGCCACAGTAGCCGATATGTTGTATGGAGAATCCATCAGAATCCCCGGTGAATTTTTGTCACTACGAAAAGATAGCATCAGTGAGCCGATAACCTTTATTGACCGACTTCGACTTAATTTTGAACATCTAACACCAATTTCTTTGTTGTTAAGATCCGAGGAAAAGAGGTTACAGTTTCAATCGATCGTTTAAAACCTTCTTTTCTTCTCTCAGACAATAATAATCCCAGTTCAGAAAAACCATCATCTCTCCGACTCTCCAGAAACACCTAATGACATCATCATCAGAAAAACTAGATCAGGTAGATCAGTTCGAATTCCATACAGATTTGGGATAAAGAAGAACTAACTTTAATCCCATCGCTACAAAGTCACTGGAACGGGAGTACTGTAGCAGTCTATCTAGCTAACGTCCTTTATTTCAAATATTCAAATTTGAAAGTGAAATAAATAATATGGAGCATTTCGGATCGGCCGTAAGAGGGCGTTACAAATTCATCTGCTCATTTTTAATTGTTCTTTATTATCATTCGTCGATATTTTATAAATAAAACATAAATATATTATTTTATATATTGAGTCGAGTTTTTTTAATTAAATTTAGTCGACAGCTCCTAAAACCCTTTGTAGTCATATAAGCTTTTTATTCTTTTTATATTTTAAAGAGAAATTGGGTTGGAATACGTCCGTTCTTAAATTTTTGATAGCAGACTTTTAAAGTTATTTCAGATATATTAATAAACTGACTTAATATGTTATAGTTCTGAACAAAATGTGTATACAATAAGCAAAGAGAGACATTTCCAACCTTTTGTAAGCCCTAAGCTTTTAACTATCGCCTTGTCTTTTTAGGGTAATCCTTTAATACACTAATAGCATTTAATTGTACTTAGATTCAAATTTCGGGAAAAACATTCAAAGATATGTTCCGTCCAAAAACGTAAAGGATAACTTTTAAGAATTTCAAAAAAAAAAAGTTCGCCAAGTTGGAAAAAAACACAATCCCTTCTCCCTCAATCTTGTGGTGATTCCAACCTTGGCGACAAGTTTGAAACACCACACCTAAAGGTTCAAAGTTATAAAAAACTTATGATGACAATATTCCAGATTGGTTCCTCAAGCCAAATATATGTAAGTCGAAAAACTGTAACTTTTGGATACTTTTTAAACTAAACTTAATTCAAAAATCCGTTACGTCTCAAATATGATTTCAAAATCACAAACTCTTTCAAATTTAAAAAAGCGGATGAAATTTTAAAAAAATATCGAAAACGCTTTTTTGCGCTTTTAAAATGCTCTTAGCCAAGCCAATTTAAAATTTGTCAATTTAGGATTTCACCTTATAATTTAAGACTCAAGACAGTGAGCTAAGGAATTTCTTTATGAAAAGTTAACCTTAGATCAGTTTGAGAAGTAAGGGATTTCAGAACCAAACCCTACTCAGAGTACTTAACTATGTAGATCTAAAAGAACCCTAAATTCCTGCATCATTAGAACTTCGAAATTCAACTGTGGTGTTTCCAACTTGTTTTTGCATATTTGCTTTTCATTGAGAATGATTCTATTCATTGAAATCTTGGTTTCCAATTTAAGCACTTTCAAAAATATTCCATTCTTCCTGAAATTGACAGTTAGTTAAATTACTATATCAAGAGTTTCATTATTATTATTATGTGTCAACAAATTTAAATAATCACTACAAATTTGTCAATGTAAGTCACAGCCATTGCTATACCTGAGTTGACAATAATTGTATGAAGGTATTCCTTAGCCAAAAGGTAAAAAGTCGAAAAAATATCCCTAATCAGCGTTCCACAATTGACACCTGTCATCCTGTTTTTATTTCCTTTTTTTTATATTTCACTCCCTCTTCTCAGAAAAATACATACAAAAAATGTATGAATAGGTACGTGACTTAAAAAAAGCTTATCCTGGTCCTTACGCTTACCAAAACCTCTCAACGCACAGTCCGGATATTAAATCTCCTTTGGCAATAACAAAAACCGTGTTGCTATTGCTGTTGCTGTCATTGTTGTCGTCGTCCTGCGTCGCTCACTGGGTTGTCGATGTCGTCGCAGTCCTCGTCTTTTCATCACCATCGTGTCGTTGAATTCATTTTAAATGAAAAAAGTTTTGATATTTTTCCGCGTGCAATTGACGGCTAATGGACGAGACATCAGGACATCGAAAAAAGGGACCGTGTTGCTATATCAAGCTCTTTGTGTATGAAAACTTGTTCGCAGCACTCGTTGTTGCGTACTCGTCGTATTTATATTTTGAAAGTCTTTTGTCCCAATCCACAATCCCAAGCCAAAAGTCAAATCGAAGGTGATTTACCAAGTATAACGACTCCCTGAAGGCCTCCAGAAGGTCTTATAAAATGAAAAAAAAAGAAAAGAACCAACAAAATAAATAAAGAAAAGTAAACGCTAATAGGCAATTTGATGCCATAAAGGATGTCCCTAATTTCCATGCAACATTTGGTACTAATCATGCTTTCAGTTTTCACCATCACCATCAGTATTAAGAGGAGGTTGAAATTGGAAATGTTTATCAGACCAGATGATTAGTTCTTTATGGATTTTTAAATTATTTCATTCAATATAAAAATAACAACAACGAGAAGGTCGAAGAAGGCCAACAAGGAAGCGGATGGAGATTATTGTTTTTCCTCTTCAAGTTGTTAGGAAGGTATAACTGGGGACTTTCATAGCTTGGGTATAGATGATGACTTCTTATTTATAGAAAAAGTTTTTCAATTAACGATAGAAACAAAGGCTTTATGGAAAGACGGAAGAAGAAAATTATAACGAGGAACAACTAGTTGTATGCATCAATTAATTTTACAAAGTAATTAATTGTTTTTTATTTAATATTCATAAATTTTTTTTTAAAGGAAAATATTTTGATAGATTTTCAAAAAGCTCTTAACAAAGTTTTGAAAGGAGAAAGAGGTACACGCCTCATTAAGGTACTATATGAATTTACTTTACCTTACTTACTGCTGCTTCAAAGATCCTCCTCAATGAGAACCTTGAAAATACAAAATGTTTGATTTTCTTAGCTAAGACTTCTACTTCTACTTTGGAGTGTTATCAAAGCTAAACAGATTTAAACACATCTTAATGTCCTCAAATCATGAAAATTAACGATTAAATTTAAAATGAAAACAATTAGTGTCAAATTAAGTGTCTATTAAAGTAAACAATAATTATTAAGCAAGTAAAAACCTCTTCTTTTCAAATTTCAAGACATCATCGTTTAATTAGAAAGTCATTTACTTCAATTTTATTTAATAGAATTTCAAAAACTCTTTGATTCAAGGACATTTCAAGTCACTTTCATTCTAGCGGACACATTCTAGGAGTATCTTGAACGTTTGCTCTCCTTTTTGTTTGGCTTTTATGTATGAGTGTATTTTAAACTCTCATGAAAATTCCATCAATTTTAATCAATGTATGAAGGAAAAGTTCAGAAACAGGGTGTACTGAGATTAAATGTAAAACTTCAACAGTTATTTTGATTTTTTGTTTATATTATCATGTGTTGATCTAAAAAACTTTGCCGAAACTTATGCCTAATAAAAAATGTCCCTTAAAAACTTAAAGAAAAGTAAGCGAAGCTTGTTTTATTAGTTCAAAATTGCCTTCTTGTGGTTTCTTGAAATATAACATACAAGTTTGTTAAACCAAAAATTAAGAATTCAACGTTTTTCAAAAACGGCGGGATAATTTAAAAAAAATTTTAACTTGATTAAGTTGATTGAGTTCAACCTTATAAATTAAGGCTTTAAGCAGTTTCGAGTGACTTTTTTTTATTTTTTAAGATTAAAAAAGATAACGGTCAAAAACCGATATTTTTAAAATTTTTCTTTAGTTCTTTTAACTTGTCTTTTTCCATTAAAAACGTATATTTTAGTTTTGCTCTGCATAAAACCGTTATTTTGTTATATATTTTTTCCTAAATTCGAAATCTCAAAAACAGGTTAACATTTTTTTACGAAAAGCAAATATAAATATAGTACAAGTATAAATTAAAGTGTAATCGAATAGAGTTGATTTCCATCGTAGACTCGTTTAGAACGTGAACATTCATAGGTATAACTTCAAAGTGATAAATGAATTTATGCAGAAGTATGGACTCTTTCCCATTTTGATGATGGATCACTTGATATCTTCGAGAGAAATCTTCTACGTACGATACATCGACCGGTTTGTGTCTACAGGTACCCGTGGGATAATGGTTAGTGTGTGGAACTATCATACAAGTGGTCTTGGGTTCAATTTTTTCACGTGTATTGTATCTTGAGTGGAATAGACAAATCCTCCAAGAGTAATAATTCTTGTCATGTAAGGTGCTTTCTCAAATTAGCCGTTCGGATTCAGCTTAAAACTGCAGTCCCCTTCATTATTGACAATAGCACTTGCACACAGTAATGGTTGAGAGTTGTAAGTCACTAGGTAATAGTTCTCAACGGACTGTTGCCCCACTTTATTTATTTTTTATTTTTTGTGTCGACAGGCAAATAAATATCTTGCGGAGAAGATAAAATCCCAAACTATACGAGCTGTACAGAGACTTTCTACTAGTCAAAAAACTATTAAGCTGGCTAGGACATGTAGATCGAATGTGCATTGAAGCTCCAGCCCGTAGGGCATTAAACGCTTAGCCTGAGGGAACCAGAAGCAGACCTCATCTCCGGTGGAGTGATCAAGTTGAGGCCAACACACACCGTCTTTAAGCTGAAGATAAAACATTAATTTAAAAAAAAAAACAAACGTTTGAAAGAGTTAAAAAAAAATCTTAAAAATTAGTGTTTTTTCTAATAGGCATATTTTTTAAATCTTAAAATACAATTTAAAAAATAAAAATAAAACAAACACAAAATACAATGTATTTTCACTTATTATTGGATTTTAAGAAACTAATTTTACTTTTAGTATCTTAACAAACTTATTAGAAAAAACTAAAAACTGAATAATTAATTCAAATTGTAGACATATGCATTCAAGAGGACACAAATGTCCACCGGTTTTTCTCAAAACCCACCCCTCTCTACCAACTCCTACTCTCACCACCCTGTGGTAAAAATGGGGTGCCAAGTACCTCAACTGGATATTGGGTTCCAACCCCAGCGGAAAGTTGTTATGGGCAGCAAACGAGAGAGGGGGAGAGGTGTTTTACTAAGGAACGTCTCGTTATCCAGATGGCAGCGGAGGAATTCCCGAGATGGAATCAACGGTTACGTCTACAGTTCCAGTAAGTGTGAACTACTTAGTGAACACATTATTGAGCTTCTACAACTTATTCGGAGCCCAGGTCTATAAGGAGTGCGATATTTACTATGGTGACTGCTACCACGAAAACCAACAGCACTTATTTGGATGCGGCTTTGTCATTGGAGCCAGACTTAGGCAAGAATTCTTGCAGTAAGCAGTGTCTTTGCAACGATAATATAATTGTCCTGGGTGATTTTAATGCCAAGCTAGGAAGGGAAGACGTCTTTGGTGTAATAATTGTGAAAAACAGCCTGCACGACAACACTTCCGACAACGGATTCAGGCCCATAGATTTTACTGCGGGGCGAAACGTCATAGAAGCCAGTTCTTATCTCAACATCCACAAAGGAACTTGGAGTTCTCTAGATCAATCTACCGTCAACCAGATTGACCATATTGTGATCGACGCCAGACACGCTTCCAGCATCATGGATGTCCGAACTTTCCGAGGAGCTAACATCAACTAGGACCACTACCTCGTTGTATTAAAGGTAGCGCTTCGAGTTTCCAGACCCAAGGCAAAACAGGGAGATGCTGGGAGAAGATAGAAAGTCGAACAACTACAATCGCAAGAGATCGCCAAATCCCTTTCCGACTGAGTTGCAAATAACCTATGTCGAAGTTCTCTGCCACCAACAGAATGTATCGAAAACCAGTGGCAATATTGCCAAGATGCAATCTGAGAACCCGCCTCTGATGTGCTGGTTTCAAGAAATTACCAGCAAAGAACCCTTGGTTTGATGGTGAATGCACAAAATATAATAATAAATAATAATAATAATAATAACAAATAATAAGGCTAATTTTTTAAAGTAATTCTAAAAAGAGTGCTTTTCGTTGAATAACATCTCGTAGACGTCGTCGTGAAATTGAAATTATTATTGAATTAATGATTGAAATTATTATTGAATTAATGATTTTCTTTGGCACATATTAATGTTCGCTCACTCTTCCAAAACAAGAAGAATTTTTAATGTAAGATAAATTTCGATTTTTAAAAAATGTTTGTATTAAAATTTCCCAAAAACGTTTTCAATCTGGTTTAAATCAGGACTGCATGAAGGCCATTATATATTTTGAAACATAAATAGCAGTATTATCGTTGTGAAAACACATCCCGCAGCAAATATTTCATTCGTATATTTTTAGGATTTATGTGGTAGAAACAGCAGCTTATAGCATGTCAAACCATCAACGGCAACGTACTACCTTCGAAGTTGAGAGCATTTCCATAATGCTTTTCGGTTCATTTATCATGCCGACATTTTTTGCAAGGCCCAGACCTCCTCAATTCGAAAATATTGATACTTTTCAGCGAAAGCCAATCTATTCGCTTTTTGACGAGATGTAAGTTTTGGTTTCGGGACGCGTTTCACATATTCAATATTTTTTAACTTCTCAAATCTGGTTGCACCCGCCTTGTTGACAAATTTGTTCAATAACGGTTATGTTAATTTAGGTTCTTATCTGAACTTCGTTTAACTTCATAATATTAGCTCAACAAGAAAATGTCCAAATACTTCTTGAAAGTATGCCACCGATTTGGTTATGTGTCTTCCTATGTTTCTTTTTTATATTGTACGCGCACTCAAGGGGATACGAATACCCTTATATTGATTATACACAGTGCGAGTAATTAGGAAGGGAGGATAGGATTTGAAAGGAGAAACCGATGCACATTGGTTTTGAATGCCTGCACATTGTAATGAGTGGGAAATATTGAGTCTGGTAAAGCATTCCACATTCGTGTAGTGCGTCTAAAAAAAGAATCTCTGAACTTAACAATACGACCTAAATTGGGCTCAAGGGTAAACTGATGGGCATTCCTAAAAGAACTAGTATTACGGTTGAATTGTTTGAGGGGAGGAATGCAACTGGCTATTTCATTAGAGCATTGATTATAGAAGTAGCGATAGAATAATGAGAGACATTAAACCTTACGACGGTGCTCGAGAGATGCAAAAGTTTCAGTTAGACAATGGTCACCTATCATTTTTAGAGCTCTCTTGTGAATTCTGTCCAAGAGACTCAAGTGGGTTATAGGAGCACCTGCCCAAATATGGGAATTGTACTCAAGTTTTGGACGAATATAGGCTTTATAAATTATAACCAGATCAGAAGGGGTAAAAAACTTCTTGCATCGTCGGAGAAAACCTAAACACTTAGCAGCATTTTTGGCGATGTCAAATATGTGATCACTCCATAACAAGTGGTTTGTAATGCACATACCTAAAAATATCAGATCAAACAAAAGAGTTGACATTCCTTGATAGTAATTTTGTATAGAAACAGACGGAACTTTGGCTTTATCTGTTTATCATTATTTCGCAGAGTGTATTCTTTAACACACTCTTTGGATACAGGATAAAGTTCGTGCGATCCATTAATGCATTTTATTTTATCTTCCAAATACATTATAATTTTTGATTAAAAAGTTCGTTAATTTAAAAATAAATTTAGTCGAAAAATGTTTTTTTGGTTCCTTACATTTTTATAAATTTTTAATAATATAAGTTATTGATCACTATTAACATAAATTAACGTAGAAAGCAGTAAATATTAGAAACATTTAACAGAAAAAATGGTCTGGCATATTGCGTTATTAAGGTCAAGTTATCAACCTTCTTATTTTTTGATTGGTTTTTGTGGCCATTAAATTGTCATCATTTCGAAAAAAACAGCCTGTACGATTCAATGTTGTCATTCCTGAAAAGAAGACCATGACTCTCTCTCTAGCTGAAGTGCATCACATATGTTTTTCTAAGTGGGAAAAAGGATATGTCGGCTAGGATAAAAAAGTGAATAAACAAAATATAATAAAAAAACGAAAGAAACAACAAAAACCACAACAACAACAATTTGAAAAAAAAATGCATTTTCCTTAACATGAAAAGGATAAAAGGACAAAACGAAGTGCAGTGCAAAACAAGAGTCACCATCACCGACATTATGCTCAGCACTTTCTCTGTACTATGTACATACATCTGTTCTGTACTTTATGCTATATGGTAGGTACAGTACACTCTTATGCATCCGCAGTCCTTGTCGTCCTACGTCGTCGTTTGTGCACTATTCATACGGATAACAAAAAAGGATATAGTGTTATGTTGTCGTGTTGTGTGGAGCATATAGAGTGGAGGTTATCCACTTCGTTTATGTCTACGACTGCATTCATTTGTCAGTCAATGCACACAACGACTTAACCGGTGCGGTACACAATTGAAGACGACAGTTAGGAAAGACACACTTAGTGGCTAAAAGGAATAGAATGGCATATAAGGGATATATGAACCAAAAAAAAATTCCCAAGCAAGGACATATTCTTATAATGCTTGTATATTCTATATAGAGTGCATACAATCGTATACAGTGCAGTGTATAATGTACTTGGGCTCTAAGTGAGAGTTGGCTAATATGTGACATTTACTAGAGGCATAAGTCAAACATTATACTTATACACACATCCCAGCTGAAGTCTCATTTAATATGCATAAGGAAAGAGGGTTTTGGAGAGGATGTAAGATGCAGCAATGGCGGCTCTTCCGGAAGCAATACTGATGTTCTCCTTCTCATGAATATGCACAGAAACGTATCATATGTCGAAAAGGATCTAAGTTCAGTTGATGTAAATGTCAACAAAAAAAGAGTTAAGTTTCAAGGAATCTATACATTAAATGTCCCTCTGCGACACACTTCACACTTATTTTTTCTCCATAACAAATCCTTTTAAGAAGATTAATATTAATCCAACAGGATTTCAATAAAAACAAAAAACTATATTGTTTTCTCTTGAGTTCCATTCTATTCATTGCAAAATTCTTAGAATCTGAAAAATAATTATTATTAGTGATGAAGGGTGTGGGTAAGGGTGGATATAGGCTGAGAGAAAGTGGGGTTGGTAAGGGACCTACACAATGTACAAAATCAATTTCATAAGGTGAGGATAAGCTTTTCATCTTTCCGGCACTCAATTGAAAAATCCCTATTGAAAGGTGGAAAATGCTTTTCACAAGTTCTTTATTCTTCTGTTTTCTTCTTTTTTTTTGAAATATTTTCTGCCTTGTTTGAACGGTTTGTGTTTTGATTCTGATGATAGGAGGGTTGGGAGGATAAAAACTTTGTCCATTGTTCCACGTGAAAGTTCGTTTGTTGTTTTTACTTTTTTCTTCATCTTTTTTGTTTACAAATATTTCTTTGTTCGACCAGAAGAAGAAAAAGGAAGAAATAAAATGGAATCCATTAGAAGTATGAAATAATTTGTAAGATTTCAAGGATTAAGTATTTTTACATTGCAAATAAATCCATTGACACAGATTTTCTTCGCCTTGCATAGAGTATATGAAAAATTGAAAATTCAAGGAAGATTGAGTTTACATCAAAAGTGTTCGAACGCAGTTACATGGAATAGAATAAAACATAGAAAATCGAAGGATATCAGCTTTTATGAAATGTCAATTGACGAATTTATATAGAAGTAGTTATAGTAGCATTGGCTTTTGCCGTCAGCCAGAAAGAAGAGATTAAATTTATATACAAAGACATATTCTAATTATAGTTTAAATGTCAAACAGAAAATTGAATGAGGTATTTGATCATTATTTATTAAAAAACTTGGTTGATAATTTGTTTTCTATAGTTAATTGCCGTGAGACCAAAATTGGACAATGCTGTCCAGTTTTCACCATTGAGAATTAAAATTATATCATCATTGTTGAGAACGTTTTTTCCCCAGGAAGCGTATTGGATTGTCTGAAGGATGGGGCATCTTCCTAGGAAATGCGTTAAATTTTCGGTTTCTTGGAGAATACATAATGTGCACCGAGTGTTGTCGTTGGAGCCGTGTGGTTAGTAATATGGTTTTGAAAATTAAGGCTATTGCACTGATAGGATATCGTTTGTCGAAATAGTTGTTCACACATGTCGTAATCGTAAAAATTTGACCATAATGTAAAAAATGATTTATAACTTATTGCAAATAATTATGTAAATGAAGTTGCTGATGATGTTGTTGTTATTGACGCTGATGACGCTGATGTTTTTGAAGCTCTAGCCAGTCTTGATGTAAACAAAAGTGCTTGGCCATTGCCCTGTTGCTTTCTTTGGCTTTAAAAAGTGGCCAGTTTTTGGACTGAGGGCCGATTCCAGAAAGCGCGGCGGATCGCTTTTAATGGCGGATTTGTGTTTTTTTTAGTCTCAAAAGTGATTTGCTTTCCATTTGGAAAGCGAAAGTTCTTTCCAACAAAATGTCATTCTTCTAGTGGGTTTTAAAAAGGACAGGCGTGGCGGATTGCAACAAAATGTAAACAGAAATAAGTTGTATTTGTGTTTTTTTTTAAATATATTAAATTAAAGATATTAATTACTTATTTTTGTTGAATATTTAACGAATTTGCGACCCTCGTAGAATTCCTAAAAGAGAATAGCGGAATAGCAATGGGAATTCTAAATGCATCCGAATATAAGGCCAAAACCAGAGAGCTTTGGGATGAAATCACGGTTGTGCTTAATAGTCTTGGACCTCAAGTAAAAACGTCGGATGGTTGGAAGAAGGTAGGTCGAAGCTTTTTCTTACTTTCGTGTTCATAATGAATACAAATTCTATTTGCAATGAAGGTATGGAAAGATTTTAAGTATCACATAAAGGATAAATTGTGCGAAAACAAAAAATCCATGCATGGGACAGGAGGTGGACCGAACAAACAGCATGTGTTCTCAGTCTTAAAAGAAGACATTATTGCTTTGCTGGACTAAAACACCCAGGTGTGTGGTCTCAAAGTAAGGAAATTTGGAACCACACATGCTTTTCCAACCAGAGAACCTTTAAAAGAAAAAATCGTACAAATACGTCAAAATAGTTCACCAGAAACTCGTCAACTATTCGAGGAATCTGAAGTTTTACTGTCAGAAGAAATAAATGATCAACCGGAAGAAGAAAAATTCGACATAGAAAGGAAGAGCATGCACAAAAGACACCAACTCGCCACACTATAGAACTTCCGCGGCAACAACAAAACAATTGTTGGAGCTCCAAGTGAACCAACAAAAGATATGTACCAGGAAAAATCGTTACATCTCCTAGAAGAGCAGAATAAGTTATAGGAAAGAAAAAATAAAGGCTATTAATTGCAAACGGAAGAGATGAAAAAAATTCGAAGACTGAAGGAACAAAAACTTAAGATTTTAAAAAGAAAAAGCGAATTTATGGAAAACAAAAGCAAGGAAATCACAAAACTAAAACTAAGAGAGTTGGAAATTAAAAAAAAGAAGCTCGACTTAAAAGAGTTTGAACTGAAAATGAAAACATAGAAGACATATCTTAGAAATAACTGAAATATTAAGTTCCTGTGAAATGAAGTGCTATTTTTTTTAAACGTTTAGATGTAAGTAATCATTTATGATGCGTTATGAAGTGCTATTTTTTTTTAAAGGTGTAGATACACACTTATTTATGACATATTATGTTTTGAAAACTAAAAAGATGCGAATGGAATCAATATCGTATATCGTATTTGCTTTGCAATGTTTTTCAAGTTGCCAGCATTTTAAGGAGCTGAAATTTCGACATCATCATTACTATCTTCAGGAGCTAAAAGCTGATAGTCAGAATCTACTTTGCACTTAATATATACATTGCACACACATTTGTAATCAATGCTGCCTTTTCCAGCCGGTAATGAAGTTCCCTTAAGTCCAGCAGGCATCTAAATCTTTCTTTCAGAACTCCAAAACATCTTTTTATTATGCCTCTACATTTTGAAAGAACCGTGTTGAATTTAGCTTCACGACTGTTGGGTAGAGGTGATTTGTAGGGAATCATCAACCACGGTTCAAGGATATAATCGGCATCACCTTTAATCAACACTTAAACCGGATAGTGCTGGGGTAGGTACTTGTGAATAAGCATAAAGAAAAGCATAATTTTGTTACCGAAAATTTTGCTGCTATTATCTCCTTCCTTGACTTTTTTTCCATAAAAGCTCTTTCGGAATTGATGGTCCATACAGCAGAGTCGTGGGAGCTCCCACCATAGCTAGCATTAACGCTAGTAATCATAAAGGTATGGTGACAAGCCTGTTTTTTTTTTTTTTTAATAAATGTAAGGTTGTGTAAGACTTTTTAAACATGCAACCTACATACATTACGTTCAATCTATTGTATCCTTTCCTATTATAGAAATGATGTTCATTCATTGAAGGACGGACTATGCTTATACGAGTCCCATCGACACACATTATAACACCAGGAAATCCACATTTTTATAAGAAATAAGTTTTTTCCTTCAATTTTTCCTTCTCTTTCATTTCAAACGTTATGTGTTTTGGGCAAAGTTTTTTCTCCAGTATGTCCAGAGTTTCACTCAAAACCTTCGATACCGTTGGTTGAGCCATAGCGATTCGGTAGTCCTGCCCAACGCACTTTTGGTACGAACCTTCCGCTAAAAATCGCAATGTAGCGGCAAGCTTGATTATTGAAGGCAGAGGTAGGGTTTTCTCGTTTGAAATCATCTTTGATTTCTTCAAAAACGTACACAAATGCTTCTCGTGATAGTCGAAACAATTTTATAAACCTTATTGAACAATAATCATTAAAAAAAATTCAATTCGGAAAAAGATAATTAAATACACACTCTTTGGGGGGAACATCAAGAGGCGAAGACCCACTTCTAAATAGTTTTCTTTGAATATTTGAATAATTAGCTTCTTTTCTTGCTTCTTCTCTTTCTGCATTTAAAAAACCATTTATGGAGTCCATTTAAAACTAGTTTTGTTTACTTGAAACCAACAATAATATTAAAATATAACTACAACCATTAAGATACTTTTTTCAGAGAAAAACAATTAGTTTTAGTGGAAGGAAATGTCATATTTTTGGAAACAGCTGACAAATAAATGGAAAATTGGAAAATATCATGGAAATGGATTGGAAATATTTGATATTAAACCTGGAAAAATGGAAGGTTTAATATCAAGCTTTCTTCCATGTTCGCTTTTGAAATTAACTCAAAGCGAAGAAGGTCGAAATTGAATTTTCGCTTTCAATGCGATCCGCCGCGCTTTCTGGAATCGGCCGCGGCCCTCTGTTGGAAGTCTCTTATATAGCTCCAATATTTAAGTCTGACTCGAAGAAAAATGTGACCAATTATAGGCCTATCTGCAAATTATTATTATTATTATAAACAATTTTCGACACACTTGTGTGTAAAAATTAAATTTTTTTGGTAATGATTTAGTATTTGAATACCAACATGGGTTTTGCTCCTTGAAGATTAACTGCTACGAACCTTTCATTGCTATGCGATTCTCTACTTTGTGGGTTGGAGATGGTTTACAGACTGACATTATCTTTACAGTTTTGCAAAAGCTTTGGATAGAGTTAATCAAAGTATACTAATTTTTGAGCTTTCAAAACTTGGTTTCCATTCTGAATTCATAAAATTGATTTTTTCCTATTTAAAAAATCGGTTTCAATTTGTAAAATTGGGAAAGTTTAAATCCAAAGGTATTGATGTAACTTCAGGTCTTCCGCAAGGAAGTCATATTGGTCCCTTGTTATTTATCCTTTTTATAAATGACTTTCCAGTAAATTTTAAATATTCAAAGTATCTTATGTATGCCGATGATTTCAAGATTTTCCGGCCCATAAAATCTCCTACAGATTGTCTGTTTCTCCAAAAGGATATCCAAAAACTGGATGAATGGTGTGAATATAACAAGTTGTTCCAGAATGTTGCCAAATGTCAGAGCCTTACATGCCATAGAAAAAAAAACACCTATCATATTTGATCATACTATGAACAATACGAGTTTAGATAGGGTTACGGCAAAATAGGATTTTTGAATTATATTGTATTATATTGTACTGTTGAAATCCCCATACCTTGCCAGCATAGCATAATATCAATCACATTACGGCCTCAAATAGTTTAAATTTGTGCTTGGGGCAATAAGCTTCTTGCTTAAGACTCCTTTCCAGTTGTATTTGATAGCTTTTTTTGCTTCGATTAGCCTTGCCTTCATATCTTTTTGTAGAGATAGTGATGGGCGTTATGTTTACCATCAAATAATTATACTCCCTCACTCCCTCAAGATCTACATTTTCCCATTTCCATTTTTCTTCTGTTACATATCGTCCTGTTCCGTTGCGAAAAATCATTACCTTCGATTTATTGGTATGAACAGTCAGATACCATTGGGTTACAATATGATTGGAGTTTCTTTATCACTATTTGCAACATATTTGGAGACTCTGCAAAATTTGACAAAATCATCTGCAAAAAACAGTACTTTAATTGTGGCGCCGAAAAAGCTAATACCAATAGGTCAAAATGTAATGAGATCATCAAGGAAAAGAGCAAATAGAACTGGGCTCAGAAGAGAGCCTTGTTTAACACCTAATATCGTGTGATTCTGATATTTCAGGTCCATTCCAAACCTTTGTTTGGTTGCTTGCGTAGAGTCCTTTTAGCGTATTCAACATTTTCGTGGATATACCTAAGCAGCTTAGCTTTTAAAATAATGCATTCCGATCAATTGAATTGAAAGCTGACTTGAAGTCAATGAAGAAAGTTCATAACTTCTTTTCATCGTTAGGAATGATTTGGCAATACACGTCAAAGAAAATATATTGTCCACCGTTGAGTATTATTTTCTGAAACCAACCTGGTATTCGCTTAACAGATTGTTATCATAGCGTAAGTCTATCTAGAATTACATCTATAAAGATTTTCATAACAGAGTTCATAAAAGATATGCCATGATATATGTTTCTTGGTTCGATTACATTGCCTTTTTTGAAGATTGGGAAAATGGTAATCATTTGGAAGCTTTCCGGATAATCATAACTCATGAAAATGTGGTTGTATGCATCTGTTAATTTTATTAAGAAGTTTTCCCAAGCTTATTTATAAAATTCAAATATATGGTTTGGAAAACCAATTTAAGCTTGCGTATGAAATATAGCTACGCCATTTTCTAGCCACTCTGCATCGGCAGATCTCATGAGAATAGGTCCTTATTATCCACTTTCGTGCTAAATGTTTTTGGTATGTTTTGGAAATTAACAAACCAAACAAACCTCAAGTGCTTGTCTGCAGAAAATCGCTTCATTTTGATGATGGTGTTGGGCATGGGCATTAATATTTTAAGCTAAAAACAACAATTGAAAACTGAATATCAAGGGCATTGTTTGGCTTCCAAATTTACTATTAAATTAACTACAATGCCGTATGGTACGTATCCATAAGGATCTCTTCATAGCTAAGCAAAAGTCCTTCCATTCAACCATACAACATCATTCAATCTCATTTCACCACGTACATTATTCGTTGTCATACATATCCTCGTACTCTGACATACGTAACATAAACATCGCATGTAAAGGCATTGAAATCCTGCAAACATTATTTCGATGTGCATCACGTTGGATGTAGAACAAATTGCCTACGAGAGCATCATATCGTCTAGCAAAAGGACTATTCGATTGCAATAATAAAACAGAACCTTCCAAACCAAACCAATGAACGTTATCAGAAGGACTCAACCGCACTGAATATCATTCCGCCACTGAATATACCAACATAATATAGGAAAAGTATAGATACCTTTATGAGTACTTGTATAGAGTACGTTTTCCAAACTATTTACCGACAACACAATATTCTACACATATACAAACGTACAGATAGGCCAAATGAAGGTAGAAAGTATATGTATAGTGATGGGTACACAAACTTAGATCCATATGTCCTCATTAGTCTTCATGTCAGCCTAGGATACGTGTTAGGATTTATGCCAGCAAATTTATAGAAGGACGAACAAAATGGCAAACAAAAATGAAAAAAAAAAATAGAAAAACAGCCATCGGTGAAAGAATCCATGACTATGACATCCTGATATGTGAAATATCCTATCCTCTCGTATTCCAGCAGGTTGGATGCTTAGTTTTTCAATGAAAGTGAACATGGAGTAGGTATTAGCCATGACATAAATATTATGAAAGTTCTTCTTGCTCCAAAACCTGCAAAGATAAATATACTTGAAAAATGTGACGATGACTTTTGTTCGATACTTTTGCTTTGTTTTGAACAAGGTTTCGTAAAGATAAACTTTCATATATGCAGTTTGTGTTTTGAATCTAAATGAGAATTAGTATTTTTGTTTTAGTGATAGTTTAAACTTTGAAATATTCAAATTTTATTAGATTTTTAGATATTCTTCTCTTAAACCATTTTGTTTCATAGATTTTCCGATATCCCAACATTTACTAATAAAAATCAGACATCAAATATATTTAAGAATAGTGATTTGGTGATATCAGGAGCCTTTTGTTACCCTTAGAAATTATTTTATATCATTAAAAAAAAGTAAATGACACATTCGTTGCAAATTCTTTAATAATGCAAAGATAGGGAAAGACAGCATGTATGAAAATATTCTACATTCACGTTGTACGGCAAAGAACTTGTATCTTTATTTGACATTAAAAAACAAGAAGGGCTCGAAGGACTGATGAGTATTCCTGGAGGTGCGAGTATTTTTATTAAATTTCTTAAGGAAAGCAATGCAACTATAACTTTAATACAAGAGCGAAATTCGTTTTAAAAAATAAATTAAAAATGGGTTTGACAAAACACTTTACGACGGTGTTTTTTTTCGTATTACTTGGAAACTAACTTAATTGTTAACTTATAACTATAAGTGGAGGTGGGCCAAAATAAGTTTCAGGTTAAAGGTGCTGATGTGAAATCAAATGAATTTGGATTTAAATTGACCAACTAAACCATACGGGTCAGAGGTTTGTTAAGGACAAAGATGTGGTGTGGTAAATAGAAGAGGCTATTTCTTCTATTCCAAATATGTGTATATCTTAATATGGAGACCAAACCTGTGACGTATAATCCATTCGAGGCCAGGTAAACGTCAAACAAAGCGATAGGGTCACGTAAGAGTTAGAAAATTCTTTTAACCATCTTTAGCAAAAAAAAATGTAATGCACAGTTGTTGGCCTTATTAAATATTTTGTCAATTTGAAGTGGAAATTTCAGTTTACAGTTAAATAAATGGCTGGGATGCTTTATGTTTTCTACTATACGTGAGGGATGATTATGAAAAAAATAATGACAAGAAGCTATTTTATTAGCTTTACCCAATAAAATAATTGTCTGGCTTTTGCTTATGTTGAGCTTTAGATAATTTTAGTTCACCAGGTTGAGAAGTTGTCAAAATCTGTTTGGAAGAGAGATAACTTCTCTGGAATAATTGAAAAATTTAGTATCATTAGCGTAAAGGAATATTTGACAATGTTAAATGATCATGTCTTTATTGTGAGGATAGATAGGATAGGGCTTAAATGAATAACTCAGGGAACACCAGAGTGGCTAGAATATAGAATTGTATTGAGCGGATCGAAATCGGACTAATTTTCACGATTTACAAAGTAAGAAATAATCTATTTCATGAAAAGTGGTTCAAAACCTGAGGATAACAATTTGAAGACTAAAACATAATCCGAAATTTTGCCAACGCTTTGCTAAAGTCAAAGTAATTAACAACTCTTTGCAACAAAAATGGTGAAAAATTTTCAGGAATAATGAACAAAACTGAAGTGCTTTTGGTTCGATATGAAATTCTTTCTGGAAGTTTAGTTCAGTTGTAAAAAAGTTCAAGCTGATCGTAAACCAGCAACCATATCTTTGACTTTTAAAGTGCATTCAAATAATCCTGAGTTTAATCGAAAAAATCTTCTGTGGTAACTTCCATTTAAAAAACAACATTACAAAGTAGGTATAAATTGCATTTCGACTCAAATATCTTTTCAAAAAACTTTATATTATGGCTTCAAACTTATTTTATCTTATAACAAATATTGATTTAAACATTCGGTAAAATTTTAAAAACAATCGAATGTACAGTTTTTTTTTACAAAAAATCGAACCGAGAACTTTTTTAACAAAAAACTAAAAACCTAAACAAAAATTTCTCAAAGTTGGTTAACATTGATTTTCGACTCAAATATCTTTTATAAAAACTAAGACTATGGCTTGCAACTAATTTTCGCTTATAAAAAGTACTGTTTTCAACATTCGGAAACATTTTGAGAGAAATCGAATTGAAAGATTTTTTACAAAAAATAAAACGTAACCAAAAAAATTTATAAAAGTTTTTAAAAATTGATTTTTGACACAAAAAACTTTTCAAAACTTTAAGATATTGTATTTAAACTACTTTCATCTTCTAAAAATATCGTTAGCTTTTCAAAAATTAAAAATATTGTCTTTCTTATTTCACAATAAATATTGCGTTCGATATTCAGTAGTTTTCTTTTTTTTTTAATTCCAACATTCCGTTTTTTCATGAAATAATAATATCTTCAAATTTGGTAAAAATTGATGTTGGGTTCTTGTTATCTCTCAAATTAATTGCATTCATAATTTATAAAAATATATTAAGTGCTACTAAAATTGGTAAAAAAATGTTTTTCGACTAAAAATGTATTTATCATTTACTTATATTTTCAAACTAAACCTTTTTCTTGATAAAAAAAATATATTTTTTTTTAATTTTTAAGAATAATATAAGGGACAACTTTTTTAACAAAATACGAAAACCTACAAACTTTTAAGCAAGACAAATCGACCGACGGGATGGGAAGTTATCAGTATGGGTCGCATCCGAGCCTCTTTTTTTAATGATTTTTTCTTGTGCCACCCTGACTATCCCTTACCTAATCCTTAAACCTATGTAAGCCGGCCAATACCAAACGCCCTAGACAACTTGAAATGCCATTCTCACTTTGAAGCCACCAAAACTGGTTCTCCTGCCTCACCCTGTCTTCGGTCCAGTGCGAGGACGTTTCGACTGAAAAGTTTAAATAGAGGAAAGCTTGGGCGGAATGTTGCCGCTTAAACGTGCACTTTTGTAGTACTAATTGTAGGGGTAACAAGCCCTGAAATTAAGCAATGCGACCCCTACCCAGTTTTAGCAAGAAATTATCTATTTCGTTTATGTTGGCTGTGTTGTATGGAACCTGGTTGGAATAGTAATGTTTGTACTCCGACTGTAGTGTTCTATGGAGTCCAAGACAACGTCGCTGTTATTGTCTTTCAAACACCCGAATCTTTTTCATTTGAGATGGGTTATTAATTTTTCAAAATATGCTACTAAAATTGGTAAATTGTTTTTCGACTAAGGATCTCGTTGACGAAAATAGATTTTGAAATATGCAAAATATTGTTGGTAATTTTTAGTTAATTTTTTTTTTTTAAATTCAACCGATAATTTTATTATCAAAACACGAAAACCTACAAAAACCTGATAAGAAATGGTTTTCGACTAAAGTTTGTATTAGGAGAACAGAGAGAGATATTAACATCAAATTATATAATTCTCACAAAATATTTTGTATGAATATATTTGGGATAGGAAGTGTGGACCGAATCTCAACTTTTTGTATGGCTTTAATTAGAAGACTTTGATGTGGACAACCCGCTTTTGTTTTAAGAAAATAGGCGTCGAAGCTCTACGTGAGCAACAGAAAAAAATTGCTGACCGTGTTATTTCTCGAAGAATGATACCGAGATTTTATACTTTCAGACATTTTTATTTTTATGTTATGTATAATATTTAGTCTAAATAGAGTGTGTAACTTTTTGCTCATATTTGTCCATTGCTTCTTTCATCCTTATAGTAAATTAAACATCTTCCTTTAAATTTCAAAATGAATCTGCTTATTGGAAAATCCTGTATTTTTTTAATTTATAGCGCGCAGTCATACAACTTTTCCCTTCTACTTTATTACAACATTATTTCAATCGATCAATCGCCTTTTTGTCTATAATTTTGACCGAATCCACCCCAAAATCCTATTGTATTGTTTTCCCATGAACCTTTCGTATACCGCAAAATCTCTCGAAACAAAACCCTAAATAAAATTTCCCCGCAATTATCCTAATTACATTATCACCCTTATAGCGTGCGCGTTCATTCAATTGGCTATTGTTCTCTTGTTGCCAAACAAATCACGAAAATAAAAATAAAACAAAGAAACACACAAAACCTAAATCATGCTGTGTGCTATTAAATCGTTACTTTTACCAAAAAATACTTTAACCTCGCGCACAAAACAGTGAACATAAGCCCCAAACGAACTCAATTACAGTTAATAGCTGTCAAAAGAAAGAAACGAAAAAAAAGTTCTAATTTTCCCTTCGAAATAATCACGTTCCAAGCACGAAAATTCCGTGTTTCACTCACTCCTTAAAAAATCACAAAAACAAATAAAGGACCCTATGGCATAATTCTATTTATTTTTCTTTTCTAGGCGTGCGAAACTTATGTAAAGCATTATTCAGATATAAAATTTATGAACAATAAAACAAAGAACAAACAATTTAAATCCGATTTAGGAGAATTTCAAAACCCATTTGCATGCAGCCTCCTAGTCCCACGTAACACGGAAGCTTTATCTCTGATTTCGCAGTCTCCCTGTATATTATATTTGTGTCCTTTTGGGATATCCTTGTGGAACTAAAAAACGTCCAAAACATACATACATAGTTTAATAATTTGAATTCAATTTATATCCTGGCCGGAAAGACACCTCTGAATTATAACACGGAATCCAAATAAAGTCCATTAAACATAAACATAAACAAAACGATTTCTCAAAATCGTAATAATTTACATAAAAGGATATACAAACCCGGAAAACAAACCACAGCGAGTGAGTTAGCGAGCTGAGATGAGCGGAGCAAACCAAATTCAAGGATAGGTATTTTCGTATTTAAATAAACATAATATCATCCCAACGCTGGAATGACAAACGGACAGATAACAGATTGTGTTTTGGCACTTCAGCTCGACTTCCCAACATCGAGCGGCGGAACACCAGCCAGCTTTTTGTTTCTGGCCAATGTGCCGCTCACAAACGCAATTTGGTTGCCATGAAAATATTAGATATTTAGACAGAGAGGGAGACAAAATGAAACGCTTCCGCATTCTGCCAGGAATGTGTTGGCCTTATTTTTTGGTCCTGGGGAAATATTTTGCAAGGATCCGCAGGATACCATCAACCATCCGGTAAACACTTTTAGGAATTCCCTTTGAATTTGATTGTCTTGAATTGGGTTGACGATGTTTTATAATATGAGAGAGAATGGGTCATGGGAATGATTTTGTTAAAAAGCTCAGGATTTTGTCTATTTTTTTTTAATGCTTGAAAGGAAAATTGGCCAATTTAGAATTTTGCCCCAAAAAATTATCTACCACCATTTGCTCTTTTCCTGAAAACAAACGAGTCGTCAGGAGTAAGGACCAAAGCAGGACACACTAAAACAAACTCATTAAATCTCTTATAAGTCTAAACAAAACACCCAGCAGTTGAAACAACTCTGATGGCTCTACGAAGTGTAGGGATGTGTGTTTTGTAGTAACTTTTCGTTCTAGAATTTGACCTGAATCCATATTCTTTTTTTGGTAGGCGTGCTTACCATACTCTGGTGTTTGTTGTTGGGTTTTTTGGGTAGAAAGTTTCATCCGTTTAAAGTTTGAATTAATTGGAAAACTGAGGCACATAGACGGCTTTCGAAATTGCGAAAATTTTAAGAGGGACCCGATGATAGTGGGTGAATTGGAGCACGGCTTTCCGAGTACATACCTACATCTACATCCTACAATCTTATAACATAGACCATCATTATGGCTGGCTGGATGTTTTGTTAAAATTTGAGATCGAAAAGTATGCTGCCGACACGAGACGCACGATATACCCGGGTCGAGTTGGTTTGAAATTGCTTCCTTTTGGCCTAAGGATAATTTTCAAATACAAATTCGTTTGTATTGTAGTTTAGGTTGGGGTGGGTGAAAGTGGAGGCTTCTAAACCTCTGTGGAGGTTGATTTATACTACACCCCATAGCTACGTGGCGGCAACGATTGAAAAATATTTATGAGTGATAAATTTAAAGTTTTTAGTTTTCTTTCGCTAATGATGCATAAGCTATGAGGAAGTTATTATATAGAATTCATAAAATTGGGTGAAATGTGAAACGGATTAAATTCATTTTAAAGTAGTATTCGAAAAGAAACATAACACACTTGTGAAAAATATAGTGAAGCCCTAAAATATCTAAATTGATGCTGATTTTGGTTTTCAAATATTGATAATTATTTTTCAATTAAAAAATTGAAAAACAGTTTTTGTGAAACTTGAAATTGAATGAATTTTTATTACAATTTTGTAAAAAACTTTTAGTGAGTCATATAACAAACACAAAGCATTTCGTTCATTTATTTTTTTAAAATGCTAATTTAGCATTAAATGCTTTTTTTCTTTGAAAACATACTTGACATTTAAATTCATCTTTGACACAAGACCTTTATCATGTCAGTCCAACCAATCCAATCCAATTGTTATCGGTCCGATTTGTCGAATTAAACGTATTGAAATTTTTCGACGTTTAAAGGTCCCTCGATACAAGATTTTTAGAGAAATCGATTTGACAGGTTTTACAGTTTTTACAAAACCTAAACAAAACATTACCTAAAATTGGTAAAAACATACCAGCCTCTTTTTATTTTTATTTTCCCATAGGGATTTATTGTAATAGTGCCAATTTGTCAAATTGAAATTTTGACATTTCACGACGTTTCATAGCTCCAGTTGATACTCAATACAAATTTTGTTAAAGAGATAATAAAGCAGAAAGATGCAGAAAAGGTTCTCAGGAAAATTGGGTGGGTGGTTTTTTTTACCATAGCAGTTTAGAAAAAAGGTGAACATTTTGGTTAACCCTAAATATATCACGAACCAAAACCGGTAGAGACTTGAATTAAATTTTATATAATACATTATAACGTGATACCAAGCAAGTATATTTAAAAAAAAATCCAATTAAAGTTTTTTTTATAAATCTAAGAAACTGAACAAATTTTAATTTTGTGCAAGGGAAAAGAAAATTTTTCGCATGTGCTAAGATTTTGAGAAAAATCGAATTGACAATATTTTTTATAAAAAATGAAAACCTTAAAGAACATTGCTCAAAGTTGCTAAAAATTGTTTTTTAACTTAAATATCTTTTCTTTGAGTTTTTGGCTTGAATCTAATTTTATTTAATGAGAAAAATTGTTTTGAACATACGATGAAATGTTTTGAAAAATCTTATTTTATCTCACACAATATAATGTTTTTTTTTTACATTCAGTGATTTTTTGATAACAATCCAACAGTCTGTTTTTTTCATAAAAAAATCTACAAAAAATAGTACGAACATTTGGTAAAAATGATATTCGGTTCTCGATATCACGTGAACAAATGAAGATATTGACTTCAAACAATTTTGTATTTGTTTATACAAAGAAATAAAACTTAAAGGCTATTAAAATTGGTAAAAATTGCTTAACGACTAAAAAATCTCGTTTACGAAAATAGATTTTGATATCAAACTATTTTATCATATGCAAAATATTGTTTTTAATGTTCAATTTGTTTGAATAATTCAATTGACAACTTTTTTTAACAAAACATATAAACCTACAAACCTTTTAAGCACGACAAATCGACAATACGAATGGGAAGTTATCAGTGTGGGTCGAATCGTAGACTCTTTTTTATTTTATTGTTTGTTTTCAAAACTGTCTTTAAGCTAGTCAAAAATTCATTAAACTAACCCTATACCTTTTGGCCTTAAGATATATTTTACTTTAATTCAATTTTTAACTTCCCATAGGAAGTTATTGTAATGGGTCCGATTTGTCAAATTGAAAATTTTGACATTTCTCGACGTTTGAAGGTCCCTAGAATCGACATAAAAGATTTTTGGAAAGATGTCTGTGCGTGCGTGTGTACGTACGTTCGTAGGTCCGTACGTCCGTACGTTCGCGAGGTTTTTTTCGTCCTCCATATCTCAAGAACCAAAAGAGATATCAACTTGAAATAAATTTTGTTATACAGATAATAAGGCAGTTAGATGCAGAAAGGGCTCTCAAGAAAAATGCGTGGGTGGTTTTTTTTACCATAGCAGTTTGAAAAAAAGGTAAATATTTTGGTTAACCCTAAATATCTTACGAACCAAAAACGCTAGACAATTAAATTAAATTTTATATAATATATTGTAACGTGATATAAAAAAAGTATATTTTTTGAAAAAAATCCAACTAACGTTTTTTTTTTATAAATAAAAAAAAAAAAATCTAAAAAAACATTACTCAAAGTTGGTAAAAATTGATTTTCGACTCAAATATCTTTTCAAAACTTTGAGATATTGGCTTTAATTTACTTTAATCTTTCAAAAAATATTGTTGTCAACATTTAGTAAAATTTTGAAAAAAATCAAATTGACAGGTTTTTTACAAAGAATTAAAAACCGAAAAAAAATTAACAAAAGTTGTTAAAAAATGATTTTCGACTCAAATATCTTTTTAAAAATTTGAGGTAATAGCTCCTTACTAATTTTTAATTGTAAGAAATATTTTTTTCAACATTAGGACAAATTTTGAGAAAAATCGAATTGACAGATTCTGTACAAAAATTTAAAACCTAAAAAAAAAAATAACAAAAGTTGGTAAAAATAGATTTTTGACCCAAATGTCTATTCAAAAATTTGAAATATTGGCTTCAAACTAATTTTATCTTATAAGAAATATTGTTTTCAACATTCGATAAAAATTTGAAAAAAAATCTAATAGACAGTTTTTTTTACAAAAAATAAAACTCTTAAAAAAAAAAAACAATACTAAAACTCGGTAAAAATTAACTTTCGACACAAAAAGCTTTTCAAAAATTAAAAATATTGGCTTCAAATTTATTTTATTTCTCAGAAAATATTGTTTTCGATATGCAGTAATTTTTATATAAAAATCAAACAGACCGTTTTTCATACAAAATTAAATCTACAAAAAATAGTACGCAAATTTGGTAGAAATTGATACGAGTACATATAGACAAACTTTTAAGCAAAACAAATCGACAGACGGGATGGGAAGTTATCAGTGTGGGTCGCATCCCAGCCTCTTTTTTCTTTGAAAACCAACAATTTTTCGAAATAAATATAAATATAAAAAAAATTGTTTCATACATCTCGATTTGTGTTGCTTGGCCACCACGGGCACGCTTGAAGAAGTCCAGACGTTAAACCCAATTTTCGACGGTTTTCAATCATATGTAAATCGGCCGATATTACTGCAATTTCACTTTTGATATTCTTACGAAGTTCATCAATCGTCGCTGGCTGTTGTAAGCAATGAAAATAGTCTAACGGCGTTAATTGCACGACCGAAGCGGCCAAGCGACTGGAGAGATTGTGGTGGACATGCATTTGTGAACAAATCAACTATCAAAATGCGTTTCCAAAATCAATCGCATTGCGAACTACCCTTAGCGTGATCAACGCGATTCACAACACGCCGCGCCGTCCTTACATTTTACATGTTTCGGAACACTTCCGAATTCAAAACAAAATGTCAAATTACAACCGAAATCATCTTCGCGTTCATTGCAAATACCAGATTAATCCTGTCTATACTGGAGCTAGCAACTCCATTCCTAAAAACTTAAACTAAATTGTAAAACTTAAAAACTAAATTCCTAGGATACTTAGACGAAATTGTTTCATATTAAATAAAACTTATATCTAAAATTAAAAAAGTTAAAAGGATCCAAAGATTACCATCGAGGATTACACGACCAGGTAACAAGATAACACGTTCTCCAAACTTAGATTTCAATAAATTGATTGTGACATTCGCTGTGTGGCTTATGGTGCCGCCGTCTTGTTGGAACTACATGTCCTCCAAGTCCATATCATCAGTATGGAGTACGTGTGGATGGACCAATACCTCATATTTTGTTTATTGACGAAGCCATTCAGCCAGAAATGATCCTCATCTCTGGAGATGATTTTTTCATGAAAATCCGAATCTTTTTTAGCAATATTTATATATGTTTTCGAAACCACGGGCACTTCTTTGCCTCCCTATTACAGGGACATTTTGTACTGTGCCTGTAAAAAAAACTGCAAGAAATATGGCGTCGTTTGTTATCCCTGTCGCTCTATTTTTGAAGCGTCCCTGTTGAAAAACCCTCTATTTTATGTTGACTAAGATATTTTCTCTCAAGTCCAAATATAATTTTAAGACATTAAATGAAATGTTTTCTCTTTAAAAAAATTGAATGATATGTGTAAACTATAATCATCTTAAGTGAACTTAAGCCACTTAACATTTTAAATATCTAATAATAATAACCTTACTATCTTTTTTTCTACTTGGAAATGAATTTCTGTAAGGCTAAAATATTGAATATTGAATCAAGTAACACAGTAAACCATTTTCAGATTTCCAAGTAAAATTCCTTAATCTTATTTTTATTTGGTCAACTATTTTTTAATTTTGAGATATTCTGTAAAAGATTCCAAAAACTAGAATTAAACTTTTTTTACAAGTTTCTCTAAAAACTGTTTTCGAAATTTTAGATTACTAAATAAAACATTAATTCCATTTAAATGTCCAGATGTTTGAATCAATAGTTCAAAAACATTGACAACAAGTCAACTGAAATTTTGTTCACTGTTGGAAAGATTCTCCTTCTCCTTTCTTGTTAAAATCTATTATAAAATATGTATAACAACTGTTCCTACTGACATTCTTACATTTTAAAATGAATTCCAATTAGTTGTCTCATAGTTAAATTGTTGACTTTTATGTTTGTTTTTCAATCAATCGACACATTACATTATAAACTTCTGGCAAATGAATAAATTCAATACTCAAACTTATACTACTAACATATTTTTGTAATATGTAAAGCTATTATAACTTTAACTGAACATCATTCTCGTATTTCGAACTCGTACACAAAAAGTATGTCAGGTGATGCTAAACAGTATTTCTTGTAAGCATTTCCAAAACAGAAAAAATAAATAAAAGAACACTCATCGTACACCCCCTACCCTTTCCACATTTACTCTTTTCGTTCTTCAAAATGTGAAATTGAACATGAACAATTCAAATACACCTGCTCGATGCTATCAATTATCCATGCAGATTGTTCCTATCGAAACCTTCAGGCTGAGGCTCCTTTGCAATAAATGTGTCCTATATATCTGTACCTTTTACTACTTCTATGTTTTTGTACCAATGTACCTATTATTTCGGTCTAGAATTTTACCTCTTTTACTGCACAGTCATCCTCATCATCTCTCACTCGGTACTGTACTTTTTAGGATTCCTCTGTCTATATGAACGAACGTCTATGGAGATATCTCAAAAAACATACAAAAGCAACGTATTTATGTGAATATCTTTGGAAAATTGTAGACTGTAGGTAGACTCCATGAGGAAAATTCACTGCATTTTGTTCAAGGTGCACCTGTAACTGTTGCAGTATTCATATCTGCATACGATATTTCTATCTTTTTAAAACTACGTCATCTACAAATATACTCGTACATATGTTTTATATGCATAGTTAGATTCTATGCTTCTCGCATTCAAAAATTGATTTCCAAAATATTGTTGAAATCGTGGGGATATGGTTGCCAAATAGTTGATCCAGCTCCATTAAATAATTAACAAAAAAACTCAAAAGTAAAGTCGTTATAGGAAACAAATATTTTGTTTAAGATAACAAAGTTTAACGTCAATATATTTCCTTGTTCTCGAAACACTTGAGCCAAAAGTCAGTTTTTTATATTTTCAAACAAAAATATTGAACATTTCTTTCGATATTCGATATTTCGAAAATGGTTCGTTATTTTTTTAAGAAATAAAAATGCAAAACTTCATTCAAAACGATTTTTAAATACAAAATTTGGAAAATTAGATTTTTTTATGGCATTTAAATTTGTGAAAAAAATTTCACAGAATCATTTCCAAATTTTAAAATACAGGAAATATTTTTAAAAGAACTTATTAAATTGTTTTATTAAAAAACACCCCATTTATTTACTTTCCTTTCTGCATCTTTCGATGTTATCAACTGCAAAACCAAAATTTGTTTAAAGTCAATTTCTCTGACGGACGCATACAGACACACCTTTTTAAAAATCTTTGATTTAGATTCTAGAGATCCTTAAACGTTGAGAAATGTCAAATTTTTCAATTCAAAAAATCAGACCGATTACAATAACTTCCAATCGAAAATTAATTAAAAGGTGAATTGGGATGCGGCCCAAACTGATAATTCCAATTGTTGTATTGTTTGCAAATGAAAGGTTTCATTTTGTTATTGAAAAAGATATTCCGTTCTCCAGGCATTAGGACTGTTTTACGGCACATTATGGCGTATTTTGCATTTGGATCTACATCTTCATCCAAATAAAATCCAGCTCACACAACAATTGAAGTCAGTTGACCATGACCATTTACAATGTCGTAGATACGTCGAATAGGTGCTTCAACAACAGGAGAAGGACGCCCGTTTTCGGGGTTCTGAGAATCTTCAAGTAATTGAAGAGAAGCCATTCCATCCACAGAAAGCCACTGTTTGGTGCGCTCATTGGCCGCAGGTGTGATTGGACCTTACTTCTTAGAAAACTACGATGGACCGACTGTCACCGTAAAGTCGAAGCGTTATGGTCGTATGATAGCAACTTTTTTGTTGCTGCTATTAAAGAACACGACTTAGGGAATATGTGGTTTCAACAAGACAGTTCCTCATGCCACACAACTCGAGCGAATATGGCTTAATTGCAAGCGACATTCCCTGGACGCTTAATTTCTTGTCGTGGAGAGATAAACTAACCACCAAGCAGGGGCGATTCCTCATAGTCAGCAGGTTAAGCGGCGCTAAACCAAGAATTTTAGAATGAATCTTAGTTTGTAATATGAATATTATTTGGTAATTGGTAACTCAACAGTCGATCATTATGTTAAACAATTCGGCTGTAGTTACATACATAACTTAAGGCAAAGTGACTTTTCCTCAAATAATTTTCATTTCAAGCAATACAACTTTCATACAATATCTAATCTATCTTGAGACATTGGGCTTGGGCATCGCAAAAGTTTGCGCTATCAAATTTCATACATTCTACACAAACCAATAAATACACACATTTAAGTAAAAGCCTGTACAAATAAGTCGAAGGGTAAGCCAACAGTTTGATGTCTTCTCTCTTTATACTTTGTATGGACTATCTGAGAAAGAACACAACACTGTCGAATAGAACATGATCGTCGAACAAGGCAACTACTTATACATCATACCATATTCGTTTTTGAAAGAGAAAATTGTGCGAGGTTAATTATTTATGTAAAAAGAGGCTGGGATGCGACCCACACTGATAACTTCCCATCCCGTCTGTCGATTTGTCTTGCTTAAAAGTGTAGATTTTATTTTTTATGAAAAAAGGACTGTTGAATTTTTATATAAAAACACTGAATATCGAAAACAATATTTTCTGTGAAATAAAATAAGTTTGAAGCCAATTTTTTTAATTTTTAAAAGCTATTTAAGTCGAAAGTAAATTTGTACCAAGTTTTGTTAAATGTTTTTTAGGTTTTTAATTTTTTCTACAAAAAATGTAAATTCGATTTTTTTCAAATTTTACTGAATGTTCACAACAATATTTTTTGAAAGATAAAAGTAGTTTAAAGCTGATGTCTACAATTTTTGAAAAGATATTTGAATTGATATTCAATTTATACCAACTTTGAGTAATGTTTTTTTAGATTTTTATTTTTAATAAAAAAAATGTCAATTTGATTTTTTTCTCAAAATTTTATCAGATGTCAAAAACATTATTCTTCGTTGCACACAATTGTTTTGGAGATGAAATCATATTTTAGTCATAAAACTTTGGAGGTGACAATTTTTTTTTTCAGTTTTTTTGATTTATAAAAAGAACCGTTGATTGGATTTTTTTTTTCAAAAAAAAAACTTCACGTTACAATATATTATATAAAATTTAATTCAAGTCTCTAGCGAGCGTTTTTGGTTCGTAAGATATTTAGGGTTAACCAAAATTTTCATTTTTTTTTTCAAACTGCTATGGTAAAAAAACCACCCACGCAATTTTCTTGAGAGCCCTTTCTGCATCTTTCTGCCTTATTATCTGTATAAGAAAATTTATTTGAAATCGATATCGCTTCTGGTTCTTAAGCTATGGAGAACGAAAAAAAAAACGTCAAGAACGTACGAACGTACGTACATACCTACGCACAGACATCTTTCTAAAAATCTTTTATTTCGACTCTAGGGACCTTGAAACGTGGAGAAATTTCAAAATTTTCAATTTGACAAATTGGACCCATTACAATAACTTCCTTTGGGAAGTTAATAAAAATTAAATTTATTAACAGCTTTCGAAAAAAAAACAAAAAAGTCAAAAAATCAGTGATGTGGGATTTTTCAAAATGTTTATAAAGTGCATGTATTTTTACTTGCGACATATAGGAACTAAATGGCAAGTTTTGCATTCGTGCAAAATTTCGAACTCGAAATTTTAATAAAACATTATATTAAGATGGTAGAGAAGTCGAAAAAAGTGGGTCCCGCGATTCCGTCCGGTCGGTTTTGTCTGTCTGTCCACGATCCTACAGCCTAAACCATTATGTCGATTGAGTTCAAACTTTGAACTTAGGGTTTTGAGGGGTTTTTTTAATTTTTTTTTTTAAGATCAAAACTAACAGTTGCCCCCATACAATTTTTTTGGTCAAAAAACGAAAATTCGAATTTTCTCAAAATTTTGTTTTTTAATTTGGCTTCTTTTAATAAGAAAAACATATTTTTGTATTGCTCAGGAATGGTACCACTCATAGAACCGTTATTTTGTTTTTTTTTAATTTTCTCAGCAACTTATGAACTGATTTCAAAAATTTTGTATTGTTTGGATTTCTTAAAAAATATTGATTTTTTTCAAAAATATTATTTGAAAAATCAACGGTTTTTTATTTATAAAATATCATTTAAATTTTTGAAGACAAACTTTTTTTATTTAAAATTTAGAATCTTACAATATTTTTTTTAAATTATTTTTACTGTGTTTAGTAAATTATTTTGTCAAAATTTTAATTACATTCTTATCTCTTATCCAAATTAATGCATTTGGCTATTAATGTATTTTTATAACTATAACTATTGTAAATACCAACTATGGCCGTGTAGCGCCACTGCATTAGATTAACGAATATGATATGTTTAATCAACAATCTATTTTAAAGTGTCTATCAAGAAGTAATATCTTGGTACTTTTGTATATATGATTTTAAAATTTTATTCTTTAAGAATAAGGTTGTTTAATACATATTTTACTTGCCTTCGCCTATATAAAAGAATAAATACTTAGTACTAGTTAAAGAAACGTACAACCTCTACAACTACTGCTTACGTGTCACTTCATAACCAAAATCCAAAACGCCAAGAGCCTGACTGTAACCAACACATGAATAGCAATTTCTACACTTTAACGAAAAAAATAAACTGAACGTAATAACCCCATGTTGTAGGAAAGAAGAAATGTGATTGGATTGTAGTAGGTACCTTCTACCTACCAATACAATTCTTTCACTATCATCATAAACATGTCATTATCTATCTATCTGCATAAAGCTGAGCACGCCAAGTGAACTATTCTACTCGTTTTATTCTATTAGTTTTAGACACCTGCCTAACTACACAACCAATAGGCGATCGCTTTACAATTTAAACATACATATTCTTCCTCTTTCTTATCTTCAGATAATTTACTTTCCATCCTGGTTCTTCTAATATGAAATTAAAATAAGGCTATCCAATTGAACGAAATATTTGAATACATAAACAATTGTTTTCGTTAAGAATTGCGGGTTTTTTGAAAAATCAAATGGTATTTATATCTTTGAAAACAAACTTATTTTACAGGTATATTTTAAGTTTAAGTTTAAGTTCTTTTTTAAACAGAATTTTTGCATACAGGAGCAAGTTCGTGCGACCCAGTCGTGCAGAATTCTTTATAATTAATTATAAAAAAAAATAAAACTACCAGAGCGAAACCAAACTTAATGTGAGAACATTACGACTTATGCAGCTGCATAATATGTCAATTTCAATTCTTTCGCAATAACAATTAAAATTGTATGCAGTTTAATTCTCAAATTTGACTTCTAAGTCACGGAATTGCATAATTCTATGGCCATCTAGCGGAATTAAAATGAAATCATAATTGGAAAATCATGAGAGAAACCATTTTCAACAATATCGTTTTCGGAGAAGCTAAAAATGGGCATCCTACAGATTTAAAATGAACACACAAGCATAGGAACAGAGAGTACACTCGAACCTTTAGCGAAAATCAATATTCAATGCATAATATTACCAATAGCTATTTGGTATCTAGAATAACATGAAATTGTTTTGTTGATCTTGTTTGTTTTTTCCTGCTAACTCTTTCGCATAAAGTTCCTCGGATGTGGACAGTATGAACACTCTAACCACACTTCAGATAAAACACAAGCTAAGTGCCTCCCATTTGCAATATGTAATTAAATTAGCTACCTTTGGTCAGACTAGGAAAAACGAAGCTTGAAGTGACCAACATACATTTCAAAAAAATCGTAAGGTGTTAAAACGTCAACAGTTTTTAAAGTTTTTCAATTGCTATCCAAAATGATTTAATCGAAACTGTTCACATTTCTGTTAGAATTCAACCGCTTGAGTTTATAACTTTCTCTGATATTCCAAAATATTGTTCGATGTTAGCTCAGGGCAGCAGAAAATTGAAATAAAATTAATTATTATTCTTGAAAACTTATCTTCGACTTCTCGAAGAAAGTAGCTAACCTTGAGTATCATGAGTAGGAATCACCACTGCCACCAAGCTCATGCGACTTAACACCACTGGATTTTTTTTGTGGTCTTTCGAGAAGGACTGTTTTTATGCAGATAAACCTTACTCTTGATTACTAAAAAAACAACATTCGTCAAGTTGTGTCAAAAAGTGGTCGAAAATTAAATTGAAAGAATCGATGCTGGCAACAATTCGCGTGGTGTTTATTCAAGTAATGTAGATTTTCCAAGATAATTTCAACTTTCAATTTATATAATACAAAAGAAATATCATGAACAAAAATATTTTAAAATGTGTTTTATTTTAATTTACTTTTGAAACCGCAAAATGGATAACCATGTGACATCAACAAAATAATATATCTGATTGCCGCAACTACGCTACGTTTGCAACACCATATCATTTCCTTAAAAATTTCAATAAAAAATTTAAAAATTTGTAACTGGGTATGTCCTTGATAACTTCAAGAATTCCATCTTAAAGGTACTGATTCGATTGTGAAGCATTAGCATAACCCTTATCTTTTAAGTGACTTCAAAAATAAATGCCCGAAGGAAGTATATCGTAAGATCTCATTCGCTTATTGTGGTTTGATACCTTTCCAAGAAATAACAAGGACACTTTTTTGGAAAATAGAGACTTTTCTGTTACTTGTGTGACATGTAGATCCGATTTGTGGAAAATAAACGTAGATCATAAACATTAATGTCTTCAAATTACAGCTGTTCAAAATTAATAAACAATGCTTCATTTTCGAATAAGTATAAGTCGCAATAACACCTCTAACCTTGAGACTTACATACATATGTCTTTATTCAATATACGTTGTAATATTTTTAATAAAATGGATATCTACATAACTGGAAATTTAGAATGAAACAACAACAACTGAGTTTTTGTCAATATTACCGACCACAGCAGCAATATTCTCAGATTTAGTTGTGCGTTACACACGGTTTGGCTCTACACTGAAAAACTTGTCCCACCATCTCAGATTTGTTTAAAACGCTTTTTTTGGTCGAGAATGTGTTACGACAAGGTCCAATAGTGCTCAAGCTTATCGAACAGTGACATTTTAACAATTTCATTGTTCATTTTTCAAAATTACGTAGTTTTTGCTTGTCAAATGTCAAACAGCTGCCTCAATAGTGGACTATTTAAAATGGAACCTTCTCTTGGAAAACTCTTCTAAAAGTTTTTCTCTTCAAATGTCTTGCTTCAAATACTTTTATATTGTAATGTTTAATTTTATTAAATTAACAGCATGCAAAATTAAAAAACTTAAAATAATTTAAACGTGCAATTTAAATATTTAAGTAAGCAAAGCAAAAGACATTAAAAAAAACATAACTTCTTCGTTTGACTTATTTATTCAGACTGTACTTAAGATTAAGACATTCATTTCAAAAGAAAGCTTTCTTAAAACAAAGAAACAATTGATTTTAAGTTCTGTACATAAAAACAGTTTAAATATCATTCGATCATTGAGTAATAATTTTATACA
Organism: Eupeodes corollae; assembly: GCF_945859685.1. Lineage (NCBI taxonomy): Eukaryota > Metazoa > Arthropoda > Insecta > Diptera > Syrphidae > Eupeodes > Eupeodes corollae. Next base: position 281,516,092 of record NC_079147.1, read on the forward strand.
TAAAATAGTTTATGTTTCGAACGAAACATACATATGTTCAAAGCTTTTCTTTTTATAATATTTCTTTAAGCTGAACATAATATCGTAAATCAGCGTTGCCGTGATACATTATTATTTAAATAAAGTTTAATTGTAAGAGATGAAGTCCCTTACAATATGGAGGTCCTTCAAAAATGAGTGGAAAATTGCACAAAAAAGGAAAACGTTCAACCGTGTCCTTAAATCAAATAAAATTGTCAAAAAAAGCGCGATGGCAACAATAACTATAAGACTATATTGAAGTGATACTAAAGACAGAAATAAAAGGATGCACTACAGCCAAAATTGTAGAATAGAAGAAAATTCAATTGATCTGGATTACCTTTATACGTACCTATACCAAGTTACATTTGATGTAAGGCACATTACGAGAACATGCTACTTTTGGCAAATAGTGAAAATTTGAATGTTTTTTTTCTTTTTGTTTGTGTTAGTTCTATTTGTTCTTATCCTTTATTGAAGAGGATCCTTGTGCTTTTGTGTTGCCAGATATGTAGATATGTATCTCCGAGGATAAAGTATGGTATGGCAAACAGACTTTTAGTCACAAAGAGTTGAAATTTTTGGATTCGAATCAATTTATCTCTTCTATTAAGTCAAATGTGGAAAGATGAAATATTGATCTTATTTTATGTTATTTTTTTTCGAAATGTTTCCAATACCAAAAGGAGAGAGCATTTTGTGCACGGGATTGAGATTGAGATATTTTTGAAGTGCTCATATATGGACAGATTATTTAGTATTTGATGAGCTTTTGTCTGGAATTTATAGATTGAGGAAAGTAAAAAATAGGTCAAAGTGATGATGTTTTGGTGAATTGGATTTGAAGAGACAACTGCTACTGTACCAGAAAAGGATTATATGGATTTGTGTTGTTGTTTTAATTAAGTTAAGATAGCTTTATTTTTTTCTACTTGATTTGAACAGGAGAAGGGCAAAGTAACAATTAAATATAATTCTTTGATGGATACATTTCTATATTCGATGTTTTGCTTTTTTTTAATCGTAAAAATATAAAGAGCCTTAATTAAAAATAAAAAACAATTCAACTGAGTATCGCCAAAAAGACTTATTAGGAGAGATTGCGAAACACAATGATCTCCTGAAAATAATGATTTTCAATCTTAGTCGTTCTTTCTGCAGTATTAAACCGAAATCTAAGGCCATCAATTCACGGCACAAAAAACTGCTCGAATTCATATTTTACGCAAGTCTGGGCAAATATAAAAATTATTTTGATTTTTACACAGTTAATGGTACAAACCGCACAAACAACCACATTCACAACACAAACATTTATATTAACCCAATTTGCGTAGTTATTTTATGTTGCAAATGCACGGCCTAAGTCCATAAAACTCAAACAATCTTCGAAAATAAGACGGTGAAAAGTTTTTCTTCCAAAAATGCGAAATCGTGATATCCAAATGTTCACCATTTTCGAGTGCGTAGTTGATTTCGTTTCTGTTTCGATTTTTAGTGACAACGTAATTTTTGCTAGTGTCAATGTTATAAGTTAACAGCTTGATAAGTGGCAGCTGCCCAAAATGGGGGACCATTTATGGGAATCCAAGTTTTGGATTTAGTTTGTCCTAATTTTTATAAAAAAAAACTTTTTCTCAAATCTTCTCAATTTACAAGATGGCATTACAATAAATTTGGACTAAGATCTAGATCGTGAGATTTTACGCCTCTTGATTATTTTGTGTTGGGCTATGTTAAGTTGTACCAAAATTGGGTTAAGAGGGTGGACTGTTTAAGACGCTGCCGCGGCTAACTATTACATGAAATAATTTCCAAATCATTTTCGATGGCTCTTAAATAATCAGTCGATTATAAAAACACTGCAAATTAAATTACAATACCATTTTTGTGCAAAATAGTATTACCACAAATGGCCCATATCTCAAAACAATCTTATTAAAAGCAATCTCTTATGACCTTACTTTGAGGAATTTGATGAATCATTTGATCTTATATAATTTGCTTACAATTAATTGATTGTAACTGTTCGAGGTTTCACGAATTTCTGGTTTCTTTTTCGGAACAACCAATAATTCTTTTACAAATTCAAAGCAAAAATCATTTTGTAGTGTTTTTTTCCAAAAATATAAATTGCATAATTTACTCTTATCTAATATCCAGAATCTCTGGTTTATAGTTCAAAATTTGTAGGTAGAAGAAAAAGAGGCATCAAAATTCAAACAACTTTTAACTAAAACTTCGTATACAAAACGGAGGAAACATTGGTCACCAATTCCAATGTTTTTGGTGGTCCGAAAAAAGGTCATTCCCCTATTGTAATCATGGTCATGATAACATTATTTCCATTTACCTTAAATTAAAGTGAGCTATTTATAAACCTTCAAAACTAATCTATTGCTATACACATACAAAGGTAATTGACCTATAACCTCTTGGTAAAAATGAAAAAAAGCAGGGATAATGATACAATAATGGAGCTGTTTAACCTTTGGCCTATTGTAAAGTGTATAAGACTATACTGTCATTAACTATACTATAGATCCTTTGAATCAAGTTTATCAACCTTGAGTTCTTCCTATAGAAGATTTTTTTAGTCATTATAAAATGCTTCTCAGTTTCTCCTTGATGAGTACAGAACTTTAGATGAAATTTCTGACCACAAATAGTTGATAGTTGAAAGTCCATTTGCACGAGTTGTCTGTGTCCTGGCTTCGATAGCAACACACAAAATTGCCTCTTTCAAGGTTTCTGCTACCTTATGTTTATGTCCGTCTTACTTCTGATGGTTTTTTTCTAATTAAACATCAACTAAAATCGTAACAATTATTTTCATAGGTTTATGGGTGAAGGCACAAACTTTTTAATTAATTTTTTTTTGTGAGACGTAGGTATAAATTCATAACAGCAACAACCATCAGAATTAAAACGAGTACAAGGCTTTAAAAAATCACTTAACTTGTTTCTTTTAGAAGCAAAAAGAAACAAACCCTCTGTAATTTTATAGGAAAAATATATATAAATTCATTACTCACATCAGCACTTCCAGCGAAATCCTCCTCAGAAGGTCTTCATGCCTTCTGTTTAATATACACACAAAAGCCAAAGACAAGACAAGACAAGACAACAAAGGCTGCTGCTTCCAACATGTTATATCCTACTTATTCATTTGAATTCCAATTATACTTCGTCCTTTTTGTTTTGTTGTTGTGTACAAAATCAGATTGTACCCACTTTTCCTTTAGCTTTTCTCATTTCAATCTTATTCTTTTTTTCGTTCTTAGTTATTCCATTAACAACATCATTGAATTAAATCCCTCTCATGTACCACATATACTACCTACGTACATTTTTGTTTCACTGACAAGAACAAATTCCTTTTTGAAAACATTTAATTACACAAAAACCTATATCTACGACGAACACCCGCCATCCATGCCAGAAGCTCAAAAAAACATCTGTGTTAAAAAAGAAGGAGATTTTTTTTTGGCCATTGCTATATCCTTTGCAGAAAATAGTAACAAAAACAACACACACAGTAAACTCAAATCATCGTCCTTGTTTAATTTGCCTTCGGAGAGAAAAGGAAGTTTTAACGAAAAATCATCATCATCATCTCTAAACTCACATAAATTACAAAAGTTAACCCCAAGCCAGGATATCGTGTTCTCCAGCCATTGCGAGTTTCAGCAGTCAGTAACGTTGTTGTTTGAATTTTTGTTTGTAAAATGTGAACTTAGAAGAAACAATTTAGGATAAAATACCTCTTCCAGCACAGGTAGGAAAGTATGTGGAAGTATATGTATGCTTTTTGTTTTTAAGGATATATGAAGGTATATGTACTTAGGTTAGGAACGCTTGGAAACAAATAAAATTTGCATTTCTGTACTAAAAGTCGAAGAATGAATTGTATCTATACATGTAGGCTATACGTACTTCTAACATCACTTCATGTTGAGCTGAACACTAACTCTGCTGACGGTTTATTCCATTTTGTCCTTATAATCCCTCCTGAGGAACTCATGAAGGCTCCAAGGAATATAAAAACCACAACAACTTCAGCAGCCGTCACAACAGAACAAATTTTGGAATTCCAGCTAAATTGGATGAGTTGGATGGAGATGATGATGAGGAATAGAGAAGAGATGACGAGGCGATATTACCTAAAAGGACATCCGGCCCACAACAACGTCATCTATTTTTGTGGCTCTTGTTAGTATCAGAAAAGAAAAAAAAACTGCCGTGAAATGAAAATCCGCAGCTTTTAGAATTTCCAAAAAAAAGGACCTTCAAATCCTCCGCAAGGATTTCACTCCGTGTCTCTCGCTGACAACGTCAACGCGGTATGAGAGATAAGTACCTATTTTACCTATCTCGGCGCTATTCTATATACACTGCTCCGAACTCGAATCGTGCTGATTGCGAGTGATTAAATTAAAACTGCCGCATCTTTATTGAATTTTCGCGTTTCCTTATCTTTGAAGATGGAATCTTAAGCAAAGCGTAAGAAAAAAAAGGTCTTAGAAAGGATGTTGCTGTATCCTATATAGGATTGGTTGGTATAGATCCTTAGTTTAAGTATTAGAATTATTGTCCTTGTTTCTAGGTTTAAGCATTCTCTTAGGAACACGATGACAACGCAGCGAAAGGGAGAGATTTTGAAAATCTATTTGAAATTAATTGAGCGTCGTCTTCGGCTTTTTGTTATCTCTCGTGTCTAGTGCATAATTTTTTAAATATATACTAAACAAGCTAATTCAGTGTTTTTTGGGGTGGTAGTTTATAAATAAGAAGATGGCACATCTTCCTTTTTCGAAAATATAAGCAGATTAAGTCAAGTACTTCCCCAGTAGAACATCCCTATTGAAAAATTGTTTAATTAATTTTGAATTGCTCAGAAAATGGCCAAACATAAAATAAAATTTAATTTGTGATTAATTTTGAGACAAGGATGAAACTTATTCGTACAAACATAAAAAAAATAAAATTGGGCTGATTTATACTTAAATCAATTCTCTTAGAACATGTTTTAGATTCATTAAAAAAAGGATTAGGGATGCTACTAATACTTGTGTCCTTAAGGATTTTAACATTCACAAATGTTTGTATTAGTAAAATTCTAAATAAAGGAACGAATGCAATCAATAAGGCTGTTATTTGTCAAGCTTTTCGAAACTTTAAAACAATTTAGTAATATTTTTGCAGTTTTTGTTTGCTAAAAAACTCAGTGATATTAATTGATTTTCCTAGAACTATTAGATACCACGGGTCAACAAGAGCCTTCTTCGTTGAGTAAAATTGTTAAGAAATAAATGTATTTTTCTTTAAATAGTTTTTGAACTGTTTTTTTTTTACGATTTGCAAAAATATGAATGAATTTCTTGATTTTATTCTTAAAGTGTCCAGTCGAGTTCTGGCGCTTTTCACTTTCTACAGGAATAAACTTATGGCGGTTTTCGACCCCTCGTAACTTCAAAACCAATCTAGTCAGAACTAAATAAGCTAGATAAAAAAAAAACTGACTGACTGACTGATCAACAAAATTATTAATTATTTCACAAAATCAAACAACCTCGAGATGTAGGTCTTGAAATGCAAGGAAAAGAAAAAATCACAAAATTATTGTTTTCGATTCTGGAGGCTTGGTATCCACACACTTCTCAAAATCTCTCTGAGCAAATAGATTTATTGTTTTTAAAAAGATCAAAAGAAGTTACTGCAAGTCGACAACTTTGTCGAAATGAACATTTTGATCATTTTCAACGTTTCAAGGTCCCTCTTTCAAATGAAAGAGTTTTAGAGAGATGCCTGTTTATGCCTGTTAACTGAATGCTTTCTTTCTTCAGGTTTGTCTTAAAAACCAGATAATTACACCAAAATATGTAAAAAGTACTTTCAAAAAACTGATTGGGTGGTTTATTTTTACAATAACAACGTACAAAAATTAACAAAAATAAAATAAAATTTGTTTGTTAATAAAAAAACAAAAAAACTGAAACAATAATACGATAAGTAAAAACCTTATGATTACGCTTGTCATCGAGAGCGTTAGTAATTCTATGGGCCCAATCTTTTTTCGGACACGTACTGCGGCGAGTAACCATGGGTTAATGGTAAGTGCGTTTGACTGTGTGACATAGTCCCACCAAACAGAAAACTGACATATATATAAAATGACCAACATTTATAAAAGATGGAACGGACAATTCCAAAGTAAAAAGAACGGGGCCAAATTGAAGCTTACAGAAACGCGCCTATTGACGCACTACGTAGGCACACGAGTGGCTTACTGACAAGACTCAAAAACTTCTACAGACGACTTACAGATCCACACGACTTGGAGGTTAAGACACTGAAGACGTCAATAAAAATGTCAATCTGTTGATTAAGGAGAACTACAGGCTATCAATTAACAAGTACCGGGACCGCAAGATCCGGTCAGTTAATTCCAGTGACCCTAGTATGTTTCCAAAATCAACAAGATATTCAGAAAAAAGAACGAAAATGACCTTCCGTGTCTGAATATCCAAAGAACTGAAGAGAACAGAGACGTACTCATGACAACCCAAAAAAATCCAGAAGAAGGCGTCTTTGACTATGACTTTTATATAATTGAAGATCCGAAGGAAAAAGTGAAGGCGGTAGGAGCTGCTTCCCAGCAAATGTACAAGGTGAATGTTAGCATTCGCCCCAACCACGACCTGGAAAGCAGAGCCCTACTGAATCACTTTTACCTTTCAAATGATATCACACAATGGCGATCTGAGAACAGCGGTTTCATGCTGTTCAATGACGATTCCTTGGCAAATGCCATAATCACTTGTTAGTGCCGAAGGTTGAGCTTCAGTTCATCTTCAATTTAATAAAAAATAAAAAGTCAGCAGTTGTTGATGGTATAAGACATTTACCGACGTAAGCAATTAACATTTACACCACACTCTTCAACAATGCACTGAATAATGCATATTATCCAGTGCATTGGAAGACCGCTGTGCTTAATCATCTCCCGAAAAAGGGAAAGGACAACTCCAACCTGTCAAATTTTCGGTGAATAAGTCTTCTTCCGAGTATCAGCAAAGTTATCGAGAAGACCATCAATAGGGCTCTGACTAAGTGGGCTGCGGACAGCAAAATAATTCCGGATAAACAGTTGGGGTTTAAGGCGGGTCATGACACAATTCATGCTGCGTCTAAACTCGTTTCTGGTATCCAATGGAATAAATCAAAACAACAATGCACAGGTGCTATTCTGGTTGATTTGGAAAAGGTCTTTGACACCGTATGGTTAGAGGGTCTTTACCTAAAACTGAGCAGGCTTGGCATTAGCAAGCCATTGTTGTATATACTTTATGATATGCTTAACGGTAGAAAGTTTGTTGTCAAAAGTGGCAATGTAACTTCTACCACAAAATTCTCAATTAAAAATGGTCTTCAACAGGGAGCGGTGAATTCGCCGATTCTCTTCAGCATTTACACCAGCAGCGATCTGATAGGTTGTCTTACAAAAGCAATTGAGTACGCCAACAATCTGATTGAGTGTACAGAACGTCCCGAAAGGTTGAGGTTATTAGAATTCTCTTGCAGCGTGATTTCGACAAGATTCAGCGATATTGCGACGACTGGAAACTGAAAAGTAAGAGACAATTCTGTTCCGGACTCCGTTGGCTAGGGCCACGAGGGATACGTGCAAGAATTGGCGCAAGAAGGTCACCGTCGATCTGGACGGGCAGCCATTAGAGAGCAAAAGTGTAGTGAAGTACCTTGCTATCTGACATATAAATGCTGCCCAGACCAAAGCCAGAGAAGCCTTTGCTCCCCAGATTAAAGGTAATTTGCTACATGGCCTTTCTACGGCCAATGATCATTTATGGCTGTTCTTTGTGGTTCAACTTTGCCCCATCCCAGATTTAGAAGTTTCGGGTGTTCGAGCGGCAGTGTTTATGACGCTGTACCGGCTTATATCGAACAGACAAATATTCTTACGTGCATTACTATTCCAACGAGGTCCTATACAACGGGCCTCGAATCAACAGAATTGACAATTTCGTGATAAAATTCGTTCGAGGTCACATTGCACGAGTTATGTTCTCGACCAACAATTTAATTTTCGGGTCGTTCTATCCGAATGACGAGTATTTTGAAAGTGAAGCAGGAGAATTTTTGAACCGTTTCTTCTTCAAATTTCGATTCTCACTAGAAACACGTTATAATAATAAACGATATAGTTTTTTTTTTTCAAGACTTGCGCTATGTCTTTTATGTACGTATAGGTAGAAATAAAAGAACCTATAAACGTGATTAAAATTTCCAATATAATTCCTGTCTATTTACTAGTACTCATTTCGTTTTACTGCTTTACAATAAATGTCAACCGAATTCCATAACATCCTCTCCAAAAAACCATCGCATGACCATCGTCATCATCAGATTCAGATAGCACTATAAAAGTAAAAGTTTCTTCATGAAGCCATAAGAACATGTCAACTTCAGTTCAATACCAATTGGTAGTCAACATCTTAACTATATAGAAAAACAAGGACTTTTCCTTATTCCTTAAGCATCAGACGAAAATAAAAAAAAATGGAAGAAAACTCTGAAGTTTTTTATTAGAAAAGTTTTATTCGATCGGTTTGTTTTTTTTTTTATTATTATTCTCGGTTCTTGGAGATGTGCGATGTGATTCCGATGCAACAGTGAATGTTTTTTTCACTTTACCCAAGAAGCACTCTTTTGACCTTCTTCAGTTTGTCAGGCTTTGAAAATGAAAATAACTTTGAAAATTGCCAGAGGATTCTTCGTCCTTTTTTTCTTTTTGCTTTTTCTGAAGTATTTTTCTCGCTATTGAGATTTATAAAAAAAGATAGGAAAAAAAAAGTTATTCCAACCAAACCAAGCAAAGTGGTCAATGTTCAAGAAAAACCATAAACTTTACTATACCAACACTCTGCTCTATCTCTGACATCCTTGTTCAATGTTCGTCCGTGCGTCGTGGTTGCTCGTTGCGGTTGTCGATTTGCATTGAAGATTAAAAGTGAAGGAGTTTATAGTTGTTAGAAAATGTTTGAAGTTCGTTTTTTTATTTTTTGGATGATTTTTTTTTCCCATTATTAAAAAAGAAGATTTTCTTGATTGTTTTGATGTGTACTTCGAACACCTTGATGTATTTTCTATAAGGATGGAAATGAAATTTTTATTGAACACAGTTGAAATTAGTTTTGTGGAAAGATCTTGAGTTTTACAAGGAGTTGTTCTTTTAACTACTTTTACGGGTTGTTTTATTCTTTTTGGTTTTAAGTTCTATTATTAGAGAGACTTTAGTTGAAATTTCATTTAAAGTAATTGTAATCGATATCATTTGTCGAAATTTAAGCACGATAGTAAATTTAAAAAGAAAAAAGGCTGGGATGCGAACCACACTGATAAATTCCAATCCCATCGATCAATTTTTCTTGCTGAAAAGCGCTGTGGGTTTTCGTGTTTTGTTAATAAAGTTGTCAGTTATATCCCTAAAAAATTTAAAATAACTAACAATATTTTTTAGTCGAAAACCAATTTTTAACAACTTTAGTATCTAGCATTTCTTAAAAGTTAAGAAATACAAACTGGATGAATGAAATTAATTTGAAGTAAATAACTCGTAAATTTTTAACAATTTTTTTAGATTTTATTTTTTTATGAAAAATACCGACTGTTAGATTTTTGTAAGAAATGTACTAAATATCGAAGACAATATTTTCTGTGAGATCAAATTTTGTTGAAGCCAATATCTCAAATTTTTGTAAAATATAAATATAATTCTTTGGTATCACGCTTCAACCTATAATATAAAATTTATTTTCAAGTTTCTAGTGTTTTTGGTTCGTGATAACCAAAATGTTCACCTTTTTTAACTTCCCATAGAAATTAGTTATTGTAATGGGTCCGATTTGTCAAATTGAAAATGTTGACATTTCTCGACGTTTCAAGGTCCCTAGAGTCGCCCTCCATAGCTCAAGAACCAGAAAAGATATCAACTTCAAATAAATTTTGTTATACAGATAATAAGGCAGAAAGATGCAGAAAGGGCTCTCAAGAAAATTGCGTGGGTGGTTTTTTTACCATCTCGTTTCGACTCTAGGACCTTTAAATTTCGAGAAATGACAAAATTTTCAATTTGACATATCGGACCGATTACAATAACTTCCTATGGGAAGTTAAAAACATTTCTTTGCAGTTTTCTATAACAAAAAATTTTAAAAAAATTCAAATTTCATATGCATTACATTAAACAAAAATTATTTGTTTCTCGAATACTTTGGGGACAGATATAGGGACATAACGTTCAACTTATTTTTATGATAAAGAACAATAGTGTTATTAAATGGAAACAAAACTAAATTTTTCGCTTTTTTCCAACCAATTTTAATTTTATTTTTTTGCCGTTGCTGAAAACATCAAAAGGAACAAAAGATTTAAAAAAAAATGATACGAAATATGAAATTTTACAACAATATACCACTTTTGTTCAAAAGGAACTTGTACCCTTCTTTTTTGTGAAGCAATAAATTCGATATGCCTCAACTAAGCATCTTTAAAGGTGCTCTAAACTGCTTAGTTTAAACTTTTTCAAACGCCTGGAAATCGATTTTCTACTTTAAAGTTTAAAAACCATTTTAAATGGACTTTTTTTAATGACTTATCAATGTCTTTTATTTACTTTTTAAGGTCTTTCGGTCTATTACCTTCATGAAGAGACCTTTACGAAACATAATGCTTCTATTACTCTTATTACTCTAAGTATGATTTCTAAAATTATATCTCAACTTTCTTCAGACTTCCCCAGTCATGGTGATTCATATTCGACCATTCTTCGTCATACTTCTAGGCTGACTCAATTTTCTGTTCTCCTATGTGAGTGGATTCTACTGAATCGCTTTTCAAAGCTTGTGGTCAATCAACTGACACTATCGTCTTTAGAGTCTTTATGGGTTCTTTGCCGTTTCGCATTAAGTTCAGCATTTAGAATAAAGTTTGTCAATAAATATATTATATCTCGTCTGGACCCAGTTACTACGCCAGAAAATGTAACTTCCCACTTAGTATCTACCAAGAGCATACCTTCCAGCTCATCTATCAAGTGTACTAATATCAGTAAACCAAAAAGCTTTGTTTCCTCTTTTAAATTAATAACAAATCCCACTTACTTTGATTCTATTTGGAACCCAAATATATGGCCCGCAGAGACTTTAGTCAAAGAATTTACTCAAAGTAAAAACAGTGTGTTTCTTTGAAAAACAAATCAAAAAACTTAACAGGCTTACGATCTTCTACCAAAACGTAAGGGGACTTCGTAGCAAGACTACTGACATTTTTCTTAACTCCCAATCATTTCCACACGACGTATTCGTTTTGACAAAAACGTGGCTTAATTCAAGCTTTTCCAAAACAGAACTTTTTAGTCAAGAGTTCGAAGTTTACAGAAAAGATCGTCATGTTGGTAATGCAAAGGATTTAGGTGGAGGTGTTCTCATAGCGGTAAAAAATACATATTTCTCTTCCTCTGTATCTTTTCCATTTGTATAATCAATTGAACTAGTATGTGCAAAGATAGTGGTACAGACTAAGACTTTTTTCATTTTACCCGTTTACATTCCTCCAAAAAGTTGGTAGTTTGTTTATAACGATTAGACTATCTTATAAATTTGTCCAGCTCTGACACCAATATTTTACTTTTAGGTGATTTTAATTTACCACACATTGACTGGATTCCATCCGAAGACGAATCCTGCCTTGAAGCCTCTCCTTATTTTTCACAAATGGAACTATCCTTCTTGATAAAGTCCTTCTTACTGACTTACAGCAAACAAGCTGTATAAAAAACTCAAAAAATCGAATTCTCGATTTAGTCTTTTCCTCTGACGCTATTAGTACTCTTGTTCTAGAATCTAAATCAGGAATTACTAATATTGACAAATATCACCCCCCTTTGGACATTTTTTTTGACTTAAGTAATCACCTTTCTAATCACAGTAATTCTTTTGATTGCTTATATAATTTTGATTTCAGAAGAGCCAATTTCCAGCAGTTGTCTGAAGATTTAACCATTTCTGTAATTGCTGATACACTAGCATTTTCTAACATTGACGAAGCAGTTTCAACTTTTTATGGAATCCTTAATTGTTGTTTTGAAAAAAATGTACCGATAAAGAAATCAAGAAATACAAACTTTAGTCATCCTTGGTACACGAAAGAATTGCGTTTACTGCGTAATAAAAGAAATAAGGCATGGAAAACGTATCTCAAAACTCTGTCTCCAGTCAACTTCTCTTTTTATGTTGAACTCTTTAACCAATTTAAATCTCTTTCTAATTTTTTATATGCTTGTTATGTTACTGATATGGGCACCTCTTTGAAAGAGAATCCTAAAAAATTTTGGAATTTTGTAAACTCAAAGAAAAAATCAGATGGCTTTCCAGTTAACTTCACTTACAAGAACCTTTCGTTAGATAAAACTTTTGATATCTGTAACGCTTTCGCGACGAATTTCCGTGAGTCATTTGTTAATAGCCCTCAAGAAGTTGATGAAGTATATTTTCATAATAATCACACTTTTTCGGAAACTAGCTGTAGTCACATACCTGTGCTACAGAGTACTGTCCTTGATCTTTTACCTGCGTTGAATGATGACTGCTCAGTCGGTCCTGATGGTATTCCCCCGATAGTACTAAAAAAGTATAGTAATGCTTTAGTTGAACCCCTTACGTTTTTATTCAAACTTTCTCTTAAAAACAGGCAAATTTCCCAGTATATGGAAGAAGTCATTTCTTACACCAATTTTCAAGAAAGGTAACAAAGCGGATATAAGCAACTACAGGCCCATTGCAAAGCTTTCTTGCATTCCTGAAGTATTTTAACAAGTTGTTTGTGAAAACGTAGCATATTTTAGTAAAAATATCATTTGCGAACAGCAACATGGTTTTGTGAAAAAAAGATCAACCGTTACTAATCTCCTCACATTCTTAAACATATGTTCAAACGCTTTAGAACAAGGTTATGAAGTTGACTGTGCATACACTGACTTTTCTAAAGCTTTTGACCAACTAAGCCACTAAATTATTTTATTTCAACTTAAAGCTCTTGGTTTTCCACTATTTTTCTTAGCTTGGATCAAATCAGATTTAGACATTTTTATTCTGAACATTTTTTTGCTCAATCTGGTATTCCCCAGGGAAGGGTTCTTGGTCCTTTTCTGTTCATCCTGTCTTTTAACGATGTATCGTCATGTCTACGCTCAAGTGAAGTTTTCATTTTTGCTGACGACATGAAGATTTTTAAAATAATAAAATCTTTTTCAAGCCGACATTGATAATTTCACATTTTGGTGTGGGAAAAATAGCCTTCCACTAAACCCTTTAAAATACCAAACGATAACTTTTAATAAAAAAAATAATAAGTTGTGTATGTGTTTATTTTAGATCTAAGCGAAAACTCGCGTCTCCACATTTAGAGATTTAGGTGTTTATTTCTGTTTAAACATAGAATTTACACATCACATTAATTTTATTGTTATTAAAGCAAGTTCTTTGCTTGATTTTATAAAACGCTGGCAAAGGATCTAAATGATCCCTATATTATCTTTCTTTGTACAATTGTTTGTCATATTCATACTCATCATAAATATGCTTATCAGGTATGGACTGCCTATTACGAAATGAATAGAAAACGTATTTAATCATTTCAACATAATTTCATTTGCTTTGCCCTAAAGGGTCTTAATTGGGATGATCCTCATGATCTGCCTGCCTATCAACATCGTATTCTGCTTCTTCAAATGCAATTTCTCTATCAAAGGCGTGTTAATAATGACATAGTATTTTTTCATCAACTCATTAGTGGTGAAATTGATGCACCTTATTTGCTATCTTGTGTACATTTGAATTACCGAAGCGGAACTCATCTGAGTACATTTGATTTTAACATATTGACTTCTATAGAACCAACAACCAATTTTAAACATGAAGCTTTAAGTCGAATGAGCATTTTATATAACTTAATTAGGGAGGATTATAATCATTGTTTAGAACCAGTGCTCCACTATGGTAAAAGTTCTCATTTTACTTTTTGTTGTGTAGTTATATAAAATATAATTATGTTTTGTATTTTGTGCGTGTGTTAGGCTATAATTGTATTAGTTTTTACTAACAATTAACACATGCACTTTGACACTTGCTATAAGCTTACTACTATCTGAAAATTGTTAAGTGTAATAAAAAACAATAAGCAATGACGAGATAGCCAGTTACATAAATCACATAACTTTAACCTTAATATTCATTCTTTACTCTTTAAAGTCATTATATTATCATTTTATCTTTAAGCTCAAACAAATGACGAGATTCTTTTTTCAGCCGCACAGTAAGAATCTGGAATATTTTACCCAACCTTTTTTTCCCGGGTCATTTTCTGTAATTAAAAGTTTTGAAACTAACCCATTACATATTATATTAAGTATCTATGGTTGCCAAAATAATACGGTAATTGTATTGAATCCATTCAATCGTATTCTTCAAGAATATTGATAAATCCCAATTTCGACCGTAACAGTTGTATAAGTGAATTGACTATAACCTTTACAGTTAAAATGTTATAAGGAACAAATTGCACACTTAACTCTACACTTTCCTTGTAAAACATCTTCAATTGTTCTCTTACTTGGAAATTTATATGAGAACTTCATTGTGCGAGAATTTTATTCCATCGAAAAATCCCCTGACATTTTCATGGAAATTTAATTTCTTCTTTCTTAGATGCTCCTTATACAATACGCTTTTAAACAGGAAATCCACTTACCTTCCATCTTTGTATCCTTCTAAGAACCTTTACTGTTAAATAATCTTGAATTCAAACGAAGTACAAATATGTGCGAGTTTGGGAGAAAATCACTTGGCATCTTCCGGCTGACAAAATACATAATAATATCCTATTTGTATGCACGCAAATCAATGAAACTGATATGCTTTGCTTAGCTCATGAGAATATGAATGGAAACAAAAAAGAAATCCTGATAAAAACTTCACAGGATAAAATAACAACTATTAACATCCACACAATATAGACACATTCCTATGAGAAAATATTACTCCCAACTATTGTGTTTGTGTGTGACCTTAATATGATAAAAGCATGTAAAAGTCAACAAAGTGAATAGATGAAGGACAAAAAAATATCACTTAGTCCTTTGTGGGTTTGTTTTGTGTATAAATGAATAGGTATCATTTTTTCTCCTCACATATACGACCATGAACAAGAAATCTAACAGGAAAATGTCCTTAGATTAACGTGCCGAAACATATGTTCTTACAATATAAGCCTCCCTTTCCCCTCCCCCATTAGTACCGCATAATCTTTGATGACAAAGCCTTTAGCTATATTATCTTCCATGTTAACTTTTAGTATCCCTACTCCATCATCGACTCAGGCGAATATTGTCCTTTTTAGGTGTATTTGATATTTTCTATATTATGGAAAACTTCCTGTCAAACATATTGTCCGGATGAATATTCAATAAGAAGGATATTTATGAATATACTGTCATATTGCGTGTGTTTAGTACACATTCCTTTTGTACAGTACATGTGGGTATGTTTATAAATAGATGTTATGATAATGTCATCACAATGTTGACATCCTTACTTCCTCGCTCGATACTCAGTCCTAAATGCATTATCCTCTGAAAAACAAATTATCAGCATTTATCTACGTAAAGCTGGAAATATCCTCTCCTACAGGGAAGCAGAAACTCTTTTGAGACTTATATTTCTTATGGTTCATAAAAGTAAACAAACACAATAAGCCGGAGACATCCTGGTTTCTTGGCATCAGGACCATATGAGATCCTTACTGACTGATGCTGATGATGTGTTGTGCCAATGAAATGGATTTATTTCTTGATGTTTACAGCTCAATTCACCAATTTCAAATATAAATAAGCAAATATTTATTTCATCAGTCGATATGTGGAAAACAAATATAAAACAGAGAATTGAGATGATTTCCTCGAAAAATAGACATTTTTACATCTATGAACGTGCAAAGGACTAAAAGCAACAAAAATTCAGATAGATCAGCTTCGGCATCTCCTTTAAAACAAAACGTCTACGAGCCTTCATGAGGTGGTACATGTTATGTGGGCAAAATCAAATAAACCAATAACTTGTTTTGTTTTTTCATTTAATAGAATTTTACGATATAAAAACACTCAAAAGGATAAGAGAAAGTTTTCACCTAAAAAAGCATAAAAATGGTGGAATGTGAAAACAAGAGATATTGGTTTAGTCATGAGTCATGAATCATGCGATATTTTTCAATATTTAGTTCGCATTCAGTATAAGAAATCACAGACTTAATTTAGGAGTGAGGTAAGGGAGCTTTTGTTTGTAAGTTATTTCAGTAAATATAAATAATAGTATATAAAATAAAAATATGGTATAGTAACAGCTCGTAAAGCATCAAAGACTAGAAATATTTACAATTTCCGACCATTTTAGCGGGAGAATAATATTGATTAGGTACGCCTTCAGCTAAACACCATCTACAAATGGTTTATGTTAAGATGATATTCATGACACAACATATTTTTCGAAGATTTTGTCGATTCCAAAAGGATCTTGAATTTGCTGGTTTTTAGGTTTATGTTTTGTTTAACAAATGTGTTAATTGAAGTGCTCTAAAATAAGGTAAATTGAAATAATACTAACTTTTAAAAATTAGCCTCATTGCACTCTACAAAAATGAAGCCAATTCTTAAAAATCGGCCTTGTGTCACGCAGCAACGTCAATTAACTTTTTTTTTTATTTTAGCAGATATCAAAGACATCCTGTTTTGTTACTAAAAATGTATTCTAAGGTAGTATAATTTCATTTTTAACTTCCCAGAGGAAGTTATTGTAATCGGTGCGATTTGTAGAATTTTGAAAATTCTCGACGTTTCAAGGTCATCCGTAAGTTCGCTAATTTTTTTCGTAGTCCATAGCTCAAGAACCAGTAGTGATATCGACTTCAAATATATTGTGTTATACAGAAAATAAGGCAGAAAGATGCAGAAGGGACTCTGAAAAAAATTTAGTAAGTTTTTTTTACTAATTTAATTTAAAAAAAAAAGAGGCGCGGATGCAACCACCGTCTGCCCTTTGTCTTGCTTAAAAGTTTTTAGGTTTCCGTGTTGGGTTAAAAAAGTTGTCAGCTGAATTATTCTTATAAATTTTAAAATTACCAACAATATTGTTATATATTGAATATATTTATCAAGAAATGAACATCAATTTTTACTAAATTTGAGTACAATTTCTTGTTAATCTTATATTTTTGTGAAAAAAAACTACACAAATACGAAACCAATATTTTCTGTGAAATAAAAAAGTTTGAAGACAATATTTTTAATTTTGGAAAAGTTATTTGAGTCGAAAGTTTTTCCCAAGTCTTAGTATTGTTTTTTATTGTTTATAAATTATTCTCAAAATTTTACTGAATATGTACAGCAAAATTTTTTATAAGACAAAAGAAGTTTAAAGCCAATATCTCAAAGTTTTGAAAAGATATTTGTGTCGAGAATGAATTATTGCCAACTTTTGTTAAATTTTCTATTTAGATTTCATTTTTTGTAAAATAAATGTCAAATCGTTTTTTCCTAAAATTTTACCAAAAGTTCAAAACAATATTTTTTAAAAGATAAAA
This sequence comes from Eupeodes corollae, assembly GCF_945859685.1. NCBI lineage: Eukaryota > Metazoa > Arthropoda > Insecta > Diptera > Syrphidae > Eupeodes > Eupeodes corollae. The sequence continues at coordinate 281,533,825 of NC_079147.1, forward strand.
GTAGTTTATAGTCAATATCTTAAGGTTTTGAAAAGATATTGGAGTTGAAAATCAATTTTTACCAACATATATATTAATTTTTTTGTTCAGGTTTTTATTATTGGACAAAAATTGTGAATTTTATAAGATGTTAAAAACGTTATTTTTCGTTGCACAAAATTATTTTGGAGATAAAATCATTTTGTGTTCGTAAAATTTTCGAGGTTACAAATTTTTTTTTCAGTTCATGAGATATTTAAGGTTAGCCAAAATTTTGACCTTTTTTTAAAAATGCTAGGTAATAAAAAACACCAACGCAATTTTCTTGAGAGCCCTTTCTGCATCTTTCTGCCTTATCATCTGCATAGAAAAATTTATTTTGAATCAATATCTCTTCTGGTTCTTAAGCCTGGAAGACGAAAAAAACGTCAAGAACGTAGGGACGTACGGACGTACGGTCATACGAGCGTGCGTACACACTTAGGCACAGACATCTTTCCAAAAATATTTATTTCGACACTAGGGACCTTGAAACATCAAAAAATGTCAAAATTTTTAATTTGACAAATCGGACAAATTACAATAACTTCCTATGAAAAGTTAAAAAGGTGAACATTTTCATTAACCTGATCCATCTCACGAACCAATAACGCTAGTGGCTTGAATTCGATTTTAATTTATATATTGTTACATGATACCAAACAAATATATTTTTGGTAAAAAATCCATTTCATAATATGTTTCACCTCGATTGCTTTACGAATAAAAAATAGTTTATACTCCAAAAATATTTTTACGCAACGAAAAATAACGTCTGGAAAAATGTTTAGTTATTTTTGTATACAAAATAAAAACCTAAAAAAAGTTCGTAAAAAAGGATTCCCGATTAAAAAAACCTTTTAAAAATCTGAGATATTGGCTTCAAATTAATTTTATTTCATAAGAAATATTATTTTCAGCATTCGCAAAATTTTTAGAATAATCTAACACCTAGTAAAAATTTATTTTCAACTCAAATATCTTTTTAAAAATTAAAAATATTGGCTTTAAACCAATTTTATATGACAGAAAACACTGTTTTAGACAGCTGGTAATTTTTTTTATTAAAATCAAACTGTCAGTTTTTTCATAAAAAATAAAAATCTACAAATAATATTACGCAAAATTAAAAAAAAATTCATGTTCGGTTCTCAATAGCTCGTGAATAATAGAAAACATTGACTTCAAATTAATTTCATTCGTCCAATTTGTATTTGGTTATACAAGAAATAAAAAGTTTAAAGAAATGCTTCTAAAATTGGTTTTCGACTAAAAACCGTTAACAAATGTAAACTTTTAAATAAAACTATTCTAATAAATGCAAAATATTGTTGGTAAATTTATGACAAGAAATACTCTTGGAGAGTTTGTCAGTTCCTTGCAAGAGGCAGTATCCGTGAGAAAAAAACATTAGGTGGCATAGGCAGGGATCGAACCCAAGAACCATCACGAGTTCGAACATTATGTCCTCAGATGTTAATGGATTTAGATTGTTTAAAACTATAACCGTGAAAAAAATTCAATATTTTATCTTGACAAATCTGATTGATTACAAATACTTCCAATAAAGAAGGGCTTCAAAATTAAATAACTTTCAAAGATAAAATTACTAGGGATCCCTGGTGATGACCCAAAAAAAAGTCCCCAAGAATACTACGTGAGGTCTAGAGGCAGTTATGAGAAACATGGAGATTGTTTCAGTTTTTCACGGTTATCTCGAAGGCTTTTGTCGTATCAAAAAATTTGTTTCCATAAAGTTAAACTGTTTCCATAAAAAAAAAGTTCCATGATTTTGCTCGTTTTACAGTTTATAAAATAACTCTAGCGGCAGTGAAAAGAAAAGTTTTTTTTCAGTTTTTCGGGTTTATCCTTAAAACTATTTGTCGTATCAAAAAATAATCATACTAATATTATAAATGCGAATGTAATTTTGTTTGTTACGCTATCACGCAAAAACTACTTAACTGATCACCATGCAACTTTGCACATACACTCTTGAAGGTATTAGAAGTAACATAGGATACTTTTTATTTAAAAAAAATAAAACAAATTTACGAAAAATAAGAAAATTGTTTGTCAAAATATCGTCAAATTTAGCTACTTCAACGCCATCTAGCATCATCTAGCATCATAGTAATGAAGTTTCAACCCTGAATAATGTAATACCAACCCACTGTATTACCGACGGTGACGACAATATCTAATTCAATATCTAATTCAATTGAATATAGTTTCAACTGTTTCTAATTTTTCTATATTTACCGTACATGTTACGAGTTTTGAATGCTTTTGTCTGCGCATGTTGTTGCATCATGTTAGAGGTACAATTAGCTTTACAGAACTTAAAATTGTCATTGGTCAGGAATGTCAAACCTACCGAGAAGCATGTGAAGCTCGGCGACTGTTAGAAAATGACAATCATTGGGATGGAACTATGGAGGAAGCTGTACAATGCCGATCGCCAGATAAAATCAGGGAACTTTAGGCTACGCTTTTATCTTCTTGCGGTGTTTCTAACCCTCAAACTCTTTGGAATAAGTACAAAGAATACATGGCTGAAGATATTTTACATCAACTGCAGCAAGTACACAGACATTACTTTCAATGAACATGTCTACAATAAAACGCTAATTATAATCGAAAACAAGATTTTTACGATGGTTGGAAAAAAATTAGGTGATTTTGGAATGTCCAGCCCTCGAAGATACAATGTGGATGATTTTGATAATGAAATTGCACGAGAGCTAGACTATGATTTCATAGCACTGCAACATCAAGTGGCAGAATTATTCCCTCAATTACTTCCAGAGCAAAATCATGTTTTCCATCAAGTTTTACTTAATATAGACTCCGGCAGTGGTGGACTCTTTTTTTTTTTAGAATTCAGAATTATTTATTTTTGTTACGGTGAAATATATTTTAACATTTGTTGTTGCATTTCAAAAAGCATATATTAAGGTGTTGAAACTTCATTGTCTGTAGTAATTTTTAAAAATTGTTGATCTCAGCCAAGCAATAAAATTTAGTTATTATATTGACTCATTTTTATTATAATACCCTTACAATTTATCTCTTATACTTATTTAATTTCTCCACTACGGGCGAAGCCGCGGGTAAAAAGCTAGTCTTCCATAAAATTAAAACTTATTAAATTTTATAAAGAAGTATGATATTGATTTGTTTGTACTTGCTTTAGTTTGTAAAATAATTCCAAATTCATTTAAGGAAAACATGTGTTTTTTTTTACCCGACAAGAAAGCTTATTAAATTTCCTATACAAATTATGAAACGTATTTTTTCATGTCTGTAACTGTCCACAAAAAAAATTTTAGTATTCAAGTTTTATGCCTCTTCCTGCTTCTCAAACTCGTTGGCCCCTATATGGCTCTTTGCCAGCATGCCTAGAGAATAAGCATTATAGCAAGCTTCTTTATCATCTCCAACGATGCCACTCGCTATTGATTTTGTTTGTAACTGGAAATTGAGGGTGACTTTGGAACCAATTTGACAGCTTTGCAATGTCTGTATTATCCCTAGTTTTACTTGCCTCCCAAAAATCTTAATGTTGCTCATTAGAAAAAAAAACAAAAGAACGCCAGTGAATTCTTCGAGTGATGAGAAAATTTCATGAGTAGCTGTCAGCCTTAGAACCCGTTTGGTGTTGTCCCTGTTGTCAAGCCACCCATACTCTTCTTTTTTTCACGCATTAGCTGATTAGCTGATATCTCCAACAACTGAGCTTCATGATATGAAGAACAAAATCCTAAGCTTACTATTAGGTTGACCAACTTCTTAGAACCAAGCTTTTTGTATATAAATAAGGCAAAGCTGCTTATTATTGGAGACATGAATGATCTGGGATGAACAACTGATATAATGCTATGCCCATTTGCGATGCACTTCCTTTTTCTATTTTTAATGGTTTTAGGGTTTTAGGTACACAATCGTCTTTAACGTGTTAGAAAAAAATCATCACATGTTTTCTTTACATGGCTATAGAGTTATTTTTCAAACTAAAACAAGTGCATACAAATTAATATCATATTTCTTTAGAAAATTTAATAAACCTTAATTTTGTAGCAGATTTTTTTTTGATTCGACAAATACTTTTCAAAAAAACCCGAAAACCGTATGTTTCTCTTTATGAACTCTAATAGATACGAACAAAATCATGGAACTTTTTGTATACAATTTAATGAGCTTTAATTTTGTGAAACAAAATTTTTTGATACAACAAAAAGCATTCGAGATAAACGTGAAAAACCGAAACAAACACCGTGTTTGTCTTAACTGCTGCTAGAGCTCACGACGTATTCTTGGGGATTTTTTTTGGGTCATCACCAGACACATACATAAGTTGACATTTAAATGTTGATATTTCTCTGCTGTTCAAGGTTCTTAAACTGTTAATCCATCAGTAAAATTTAGTTTTTGTTTTTAAAGTGTGGTCTAATTTAAACAAATGGAAAATCTTATTACAAATTTTAATATCAATTTTGTTCAAAATAAGGCTTCAAAAACCATTTACTTACTTTACAAGACGATGGTCAAATATCGGCTTTGAATAATTATTATTGATCTTGTTAGAATAATTCAAAATGGGGTGGCGCAACAGTCCGTTGTGAACCAGGGCCTAGTGACTTACAACTCTCAACCATTCCTGTGTGCGAGTACTGTTGTCAGGAATGGAAGGGACCTACAATTTTGGGCCGAATCCGAACGGCTAGTTTTGAGAAAGCACTTTTTCATGACAAGAATTACTCTTGAAGGATTTGTCAATTCCTCGCAAGAGGCAGTACCCACGAAAATTATTTTTTTTTTAAATTAAGGTGGCACAGGCAGGGATTGAACCCAGACCCCTTGCATGACAGTCCAACGCACTAACCATCATGCTACGGGTACTACTGTTAGAATAATTAACCTTCTTTAAATGTTTTGTTGTATTGCCATACATGTTAAAATGTCAAATATAATAATAATGTGTGCATACAAACCTAAAACTATTTAAATTATTTTTAATTAAAGTAATCGAAATGATTTAAAATTGTTATAAAACGCAAATATGCACATTTTCAAGAACCCCCTCAATAATACCACATTTATTATGTAAACGTCCTTATTGCACTTCAATTAAGTTAATCAACTCTTTTGTACTAATGTTAAGTTAAAATTCAATTAAATATCGAATTGCTTCATTTCTAAGTTATGTACATTTCCAAAAACATATTTAACTTATATCTAATTCCCATTGTATGCGATGTCCATTGTCCATCCCTTCGATGATTAAATATTCAAATACATCTTATAAATAATTGCTGAGATATTATGGTATTTATGGTAAACCAAAAGCCAAAGATTATCTTGAATTAAGCAAAATTTTCAAATATTGGTAAATGTTATCAACAAATTTTACCAAATTTCTGTGGCCATAAAAGAGGTGCCAGGATATGGATCATTTTATCATCTATCTCAAACATATCTCGTATATTTGCATTCTTCATCTTGCTAAATAGACACGTTCTTCTTCTGTTGGTACTTAAAAGAATACATACAATCGCACAAACATACTCACACAGGAATGAGAGATATATAAGAGATCAACAACATCCTGAATTTTAAACATATACACTTTCTCCATAGATATTTATCTTGTATTTCTTGTCATATCCGACCTCCTTTTTCTTGCCTTCTTTCGATTTCGTGTTAAGCTCTGACTCTAACTTATTCAAAACTCAGTGAGAGATGAGAGAGAGAATGAAAGAGAGAGAGAGAAATGATGCAATTTTGTCCTGATGGTCTTAACAACAAGGACGAACAACGACGACATAAACATTATAGTATAGCTTAGAGCCAAAGTCATTTCGAACACAGCACAGCACACACGCCTATATTATGCTTAATCCTAGAAAGTATGTCCTTAGATGTGCTTATGTACATATACGACGACGAGTATAGTTGTAGCAGGTTTAAAGGAGAGAATGCTGATTCGGCTTTTTGGAGAATGATTAATTTATTCTTCGTTTGACCTATGTTTATCCTTTTTTGGTTGTGCAAAAGAACCAAGAAGGTTGACAATTTGTACTTCCTCGTTTTAAGGATTTGATACATACATATGTGTGTGTGTATGGTTATGTATGTGGGTATTTGCGTTCTGTGTTGTAAAGTGAAGGTAAATACATATTATTTGGCATCAAATTGTAGAAAATGAGAACACAAAATGTGTTAGGTCTAACAAATTTTCCATAAATGTGCCAAAAAAAACGCAAGCAGCAAAACCATTTGTCATCATCATGTTTTGGGTGTAAATTTTGTAAAACAAGTAATTTATTGTGATATATTTTACACACATGCTTGAAAGTAGCGCGTGTTTAAATCAATAAATCTTCCTATTTTATGGTTCATAATAATTGAAAATAAAGATGATTTTACACAGAAGTCACAACACTCGCATTTTTGTAAGTGTTTGCATTCTTAACACATTATGTATAAGCCACAGTCACCTGAGCAATAATTTTCCATTTAAATTGAAATTAAAACGTTTAAGTCATCAAAAATTCAGCGGAAATTATTAAGAATTCGAGTTTATGACATCTTTTAATATGAAAAAATAATAATAATAATATTTTTTTAAAGATGAAACGAAACAAGAGCAAAAGAGTAAGACACTTATTGTCATTTGAAGAACGTCGTAAAATATGCAATCAAAAATAAAAGTTTTTTAACTAATATAATTATTAGGACTTAAATGTATCTGAAAAATACTGTCAATTACTTTTTATAGAAATTGTACTAAATTTTAACAAAAAGACAAACAAAAGTTTGAAGTCAAAATCCTTCATTAATTTGATTTTATATTTAAGTCGAAAAAAACAGTTTTTCCCTATTTTTAAAATTATACTCTTAACGAAAACTAAACCAGATCTTAGTGAATTGAAACAGTAAAACAAAAAGAAAAAGGACAAATTTGAATGAAAAAGTGGGAAAAAACGTATTTTTTTTAATTTTAAGGAATTTTTTTAAATAAAATCATCTTTGTAAATCCACCAAACACAAAACAAAGAAATCCATAAAAAAAGAATTTTCCATAAAAAACAAGAGGGTAAACAAATGACTGACTTCATCAATTCAAATATCCCTAGCTCAGTTTGATGCAAAATGACGCAGTTGATCTTTTGGATTTATGTTAAGAAATATAAAAGGATTCTGAATCAGTAAAGATCTAAGCAATACTCGGTGAATCTTTTTAGCTATACAATTGGAAGTCGAAAAAGTGTGCAAAAAGTATTGTTTCCAAAAACATTAAATTAAACAATTAAAACATATTTTTTTTTAATTATCGATCTAAATAATGGCAATTCATATTATGAAAACAAAAACGAAAAACATTTCGAAACACTTTTTCAAGTTTTTTTTTATTTAAAAAAATTATCATCATAAAAATCTTCAACTTGCTCTATAAGGCACACCAATAACCCAAATTGAATAATTTTTTTGATTACTGGAGCTTCAAATATTTGTAAATCCAGTGAACTAAAAAGTTTTGTATTATAGATGCACTCGAAAAATGAATATTGCAAGCAGTTTTGTATAAACGGGGCGTCGTGCACCGGATTTTTAATCATAGGAGTTTAAAAAAAAAGGTGAACATTTTGGTTAACCCTAAATATGTTAAGACCCAAAAACGCTACAGACTTAAATTACATTTTATATAATATATTGTAACGTGATTCAAAAAAAATATATTTTTTGAGAAATTATCATTTTTTTATAAACCAAAAAAGAGGCTAGGATGCAACCCACACTGATAATTTCCCATCCCGTCCTTCGATTTGTCTTGCTTAAAAGTTTGTCTATTATGTACTTTTATCATTTTTAAACTAATTTGCGTACTATTTTTTTAGATTTTATTTTGTATGAAAAAGCGGACTCTTGGATTTTTATATAAAAATTACTGAATATCGTAAACAATATTTTCTGTGATGCCAATATTTCAAATTTTTGAAAAGATATTTGAGTCGAAAATTAATTTTTACCAACTTTTGTTAATATTTTTTTAGGTTTTTAATTTTTTTGTACAAAAACTATCAATTCGATTTTTCTCAACATTTTTCAGAATGTTGAAAGCAATATTTCTTATAAGATAAAATAAGTTTGAAGCCTAATCGATATTCAATTTTTACCAACTTGGTTTTTTTTAGATTTTTATTTTTTATAAAAAACTGTCAAATCGATTTTTTCAAAATGTTATCAGACTTCAAAAACATTATTCTTCGTTGCACAAAATTATTTTCTAAATGAAAACATATTTTAGTCGTAAAATTTTGGAGGTGACAAATTTTTTTTTTCAGTTTTTATGATTTATAAAAAAACCGTTGCATGGATTTTTTTCAAAAAATATGCTTCTTTGATATCACGTTACAATATATTATATACAATTTAATTTAAGTCTCTAGCGTTTTTGAGTCGTAAGATATTTAGGGTTAACCAAAATGTTCACCTTTTTTTCAAACTGCTATGGTAAAAAAACCACCCACGCAATTTTCTTGAGAGCCCTTTCGGCATCTTGCTGCCTTATTATCTGTATAACAAAATTTATTTGAAATCAATATCTATTCTGGTTCTTGAGCCATGGACGACGAAAAAAACGTCGCGAATGTACGACGTAGAGACGTACGAACGGACGTACACACGCACGCACATACATCTTTCTAAAAATCTTTTATTTCGATCTTGAAACGTCGAGAAATTTCAAAATTTTCAATTTTACAAATCGGACCCATTACAATAACTTCCGGGAAGTTAAAAAACTGAAAAAAACTGTCACCTCGAAAACTTTACGACTAAAATTTGATTTTATCTCGAAAACAATTTTGTGCAATGCTGCATATGGAACGGGAACCTTTTTTAAAAGGAAGATTTTACCAGAAACATTTAACTTTTAACAAACAACGATCCTTAACATTATATCGTTTATTATAGGCTCTAAAACTGCAACCAAAGCAAAAAAATCAAACAGTCAATTGATTGACAAAGTTCTAGAACCAATTCAAAACTCGATCTAATAACTCTCGGTTTATTTTTAAGATAGGGTTTTAAAAATATTTAGAACTCAGTGTACATTTATTGTTTAGTTTTTAGAGCTTAGATCTTGGTTTCATTCAAAAAGTTCTAACAAATAAAACCTATTTTTTTATGGCACCTGCCCGTAAGGGTTTCTTGATGTACAATTCGGACATTCTATTGACATTGTAACAATATTAAATGTTTTTCAGTTTTTATTTAGCGGTTATTTTTCTGATAACCAATATCGTTTATAAAAGATTTTTCAATAAAGGCGGGTAGATGTTCAAATGGAATGGATGGATGGAATGGAAACAAGCTATGTGTGAGGTATTGACAAAATTGTTTTTTTTATTTGAAAGGAACATGTTTGCCATTAAGTGTGGAATATGACATCCTTCAAATGCTCGCCTCAACTTCTTACGGTGGCACGGATCCGAGTGGTCTGATTTTAAATTACTCTTCCACACAGATCCGGCTGAATTTCAGCAAGGGCCTATGTTATGTACCTACACTTTTAGGGCATTGGTCGATTGTGGTTCATTTGCATAGACCTGCGATTCCAAGAAAATCCACAGGAAAATGTTTAGAGGAGTCAAATTGCATGACCTTGATGGCCAATTCACATCACCCCTGCAAGAGATAACCTTAATCTCAGAACGTTTATACAAAATGTCAATCGTGGCATTTGCTGTGTGGCACATAGCATCGTCCTGCTGGAACCATATGTCGTCTAGATCCATATGGTTCTATTTGGGCTATAAGTAATAAGTTATCATCGTTATGTAGCGCTGGCTATTAACGACCAAAATTTGGGTCCTCTTCCAAACGATTCGAAGACCATTCGCAAGACCTAGAACATTTTTGATTTACATTATTTCTGAATGTCAGTGGATTTAAGGTTTCAGAAATTAAAACAGGATTGTTGGGTAAACATTGATACGAGTAATACGTTCTACATAGTTTTCATCATAAAGTGTAACTTTATGAAATTTATCTCTCTTAAAAAGACTTAACATCCTCACAGACTTCTTTAAGCAAATAAAATGTCTACCTATTGATATATTGCCCGTTTGAGGTTTGAAGTTATTTCATGACAAATTGATCTTGGTTTTTATTTTCTCTCCTGTAGTCTCATAGTTCAGAAGGTTAACATTAGAACCTACATACATTGTTTGTACACAGATATATTATTTGTATTTTTTTAAGTCTGAAAGTTGTTGCTAGTTTTACTTGTCCGCATGCATATGGGAGTGTAGCTGCAGGGTTGCTATATGCTTGTCTGTCAGGGAGCAAGTTAGAGAAATCAGTGCAGCTCGATGATGAAAGATACCGTACAATTCATAAATTATTGAAAAAGCAAGGCTTAGGACTGCACTGAGAAAATGTTCAACTTGTGAGCGAACGCAAGAAGCTACGGTTTACTTTCTTCCTAAGATTAAGTTTTACGAAAGATGGTAAGCACAGGACTTGATCCCTCCCCTCGGCCCGGGGGTTCACTTACTGATAAAAATTATACACACCCATCAGTAAATATACAAATCGAATGACCAAGTGCCATCGATATTTAATATAAGTTTTAAAAAGCCTGAAGTGGAATTCAAAATCATTTTTAGGAATGATGTACATTATAGATAAAGCTCGGCTGATTGCATCCCACAAGATTTCGGGCGACCACTTCTATATGGTTATGTTCCGTAAAAGTCACTTCATTAAAAACTTATTTGTCAAACCACTGATAACGTGGTACCAAGGGATATGTTAAAGCCCCCTGGTTAATTCCAGGAACATATTTTGGGATGGCCTCCTTGTGAGAGTATCTTGGTGGCTATGGTTTATTCTATATGTACATGGTGCAAGGACTAAGCCAATACCAAAGGTTAACAAAGAAGTAAATTTTTTATGTTTTGGTTGCTTAGAAAAAGGAACTCACTCAAAGCATTTCGCTAAACAAGAGAGAGTAACTCTTTGCGAACATCTTTTTGGTTAATTTCAAAAACTAAGTGAAGAGGTTTACAATGCGAGGGCAGCAAGTTCCAGTTTAGTTCTTGTTTCAAAAATAGAAACACAATCACATTTTTCTAATCCAGATAATTTTAAATGAAAGTTCCTTTTCTATAGTTTTGGTCTAATTTCAAATTCAAATTCAGGATACAAATTCTAAATAAGAATTTTCATCAAAACAGCACTTTAAAATCTCTCAAAACCTTAAACAACGATATAAAATATCGAATGGTTTTTGGAAAAGGGTTTCTAAAAGTTTCAAAATGTCATCTCACCGAAAGGTTTCGAAATAAATGTTTAATACCCAATCCAAGCTTTACTTAAACTCTTGCAATATTCAAATTATTCCTAAACTCATTTTACATTTTCATGTGCGTTCTGTGTGTGTGTGGGTTGGGAATGGTATTCATTTCAAACTTCATTCAAATCCTGACAAAATGAAAACTCACATGGTTTGCACGTACAACATAAGTTTTGCACTTTAACTGTCGATATTTGGCCCAAATTTGGTTGAATAGTAAAATAGCAAACAATTGGTAGTTGGTACACCCACATTCAGCTAAATGTCCTGAAAGAGAGTAGAAATATCTATTTTCAGGTCGCATTGCAAACATCCCCTTAGTTCACCTTTCATTCACCTTTAAAACACGAACTTACAATCAAACGTACATAATGCACATACAAAATCACATCACGGTATACGATAGATATTGTATTCGCGTATATCGTATGGCAGTGTAATCAATTTGGTAAATTTGCACCGTTAGAGAGGATATTTTTCACCGTTTTTCAAAGCCCTTTAGGATGTCGGAAACAAATTTTGCCAATTTGCAGGTATATACAAGTTCGAGTATATGAACCTCGTATGTGCAGAGATATGGTGGCTGGCAGGTAGACAAGCATGCAGGCAGGCACAAGGCACATGCCTCAATATCGATGGCAGGAGCAGTATGTTTGTATGGCCAATTGGAGATGCTATCGCTTTTACCAAACTACCCCACTGTATAGACCGTATACAAATTTCAACAAGGCAGTCGAATTGCAATTAGAGAGACTGCACTGAAAGGACATAAAACATGCAATGCAATTGGACGGATATAGTTTTGCCTGGCCGGGCGTGCTAAAATAGGATACGGAATGAAAGTCGGTAAGCGGCATCAGAGAGGTTTGAAATTTCGGCTTTCGATTTAATTGAATGTTAGGATTTTGATTTGGTTTGCTGGAGTTTAAATTTTTTTTGTGAATAAAAATGAAGGTTTTATAAACCGTTTCCAGCACTGATTTATGAAGCTTTTATTGAGTTCTTATTTTTTGTATGGTAAATTTAAATGTAAATTAAATGGAATTTTAAGTTCAACTTTTTTTGCGAATTTTGTATTTGAACTTTGTCTAGAACTGAAATCCAATTTCGTATTTGTCCTTCAAATTACAGAACTTATCTTATTCCAATCAATTGTGGTTTCTAATAGACTAGGTTAGACATACCTATACTGATATATAGCAATATGGCTTATTGTTCACCGTCTGTGACAAACCTTACCACAAAAAATGAGTAACGTTGTCTCGAGAATATCAATCATTGTAGTCTTAAGACATGCACAACATGTTTGGGTTCCCTCATAAAAAAAATACATGCATGACAGACATAAAGCTCAAGGATACAGCTTTCTGTCAATAAATAAATCACTACCATATATACCACTGTTGTATCATAGGTATATTGAATAGATTGACTCCTCCACTCCCAGCCATAAGTTTAGTAAATCAGCAAGTCAAATGAAAAATTGCAATAGGTTAGATCTAGGTAAGCCTTTGCCAAAAGCTATGCCAACTAACCAACCAGCCATCATTATACGTATATTGCCACCACCACCGCAACTACCGCACGTTGATAGATGCGGGCAAAAGTGAATATACATAAAACATAACCTATAACAAAACCTAATACCAAGTGTATAGACAAAATCTACATATGTATGTATATATGAGTGTGAGCCACTATGTCTATTGTTCATATACATATGAATATATATGTACTTATTCCAAGTGGGGTCAACAGGTTAAGATGCCTACGCGACACATAATTGAATTCCATTGAGGAAGGTTAAAGTATTCAGAAAACAGGCTCTACAAAACGTCTTGACATTGTGTATATCGTAGGAGTGAGAAATTGTGAACATGAAAAACAAAAAATACAGAAAGAGGGTTAAATAAAATATTGATACTGTCTGCAACTTAAAGTGTGAATATTCATAAACAAAAATATATGAATATTTAATGAGAAAGCCTTAAATTCCAAAAGAAAGCTTATTAAATTATTCAATACTTCTGGGATAAGTTTTGATTCTTCCTTTTGGCATCGTGTCACTAAGAACTCACAAAGTATTATGTTTTCAAGAAAATATTTTTATTACTTGAGATTATTTGAGTATATGAGTTTGATAAGGTCACTCTTTTGAAAGAGAAAGGGTGATGGCTTTGCGAAATTTTAGTGTTTGTAGAAGATTTTTTTTGTTATTAATATAAAATAAGGAAATCTGTGTGAATTTAATTTAAACATTGAAGTCTTTAACTTCACAAAGTTGAACAGATTTCTTACTAAATTTTAGACAAAAAATCTATAATAAATATTAAATTGAAATTGAATGAAAAAGTAAATATTTCCAAGAAATTTTTTTATTTTTATCAGGAAAAAACATTTATTTTAAAAATAATGAAGTCTGTCTCCTTTAAGTGAGGAAAGTCGATTTAAAGTTATATTAAATGATATTTCGTGGATAATTTTGTCAAGAGGAAGTAATTTTTGTACATAATTGAAATCAAGTTAACAACAAATCAAGTCAGGATAATATTTTATTAAAACTTGAATTTAATTATTAAATTAAGGGGAAAAGGTAAGTGGAATACTGAAAGATAGAAATAAGTGATACAATTTTTAAGGATGTAGAATATTAAAATAGACCTGCGACATTGCCGTCTACCAGATAAGTATTTAAATGAAATGCAATGGATATAATTAAATTAGTTAAAACTTTACTATTAAATATTTATTTTGATCAAAGGCAACGGCCTAGGCACTGATAAAGCTTCGGTTCACCCCAGATTGAGAAGTTTCGAGTGTTCGGCGGCAGTGTTTACGACGTTGTACCGGCTTATATCGAACAGCCGAATCTTCTTACGTGCATTTCTATACAACGGGAATTGTCAATTTCGTGATAAAACTCGTTCGAGGTCAAATTGCAAGAGCTATGTCTTCAACCAAGAATTTAATTTTCGAAGCGTTCTATCCGAACGACGAGTATTTTGAGAGTGCACGCTTGAGCGGCTTCATTCCACCAGAGGCATTCTTCTTTTTAGATAGATGCGGTCTTATACAGGATAGATTGGCAGTACCGCTAATCTACCACTTCAGACGACAAACCGTGGACAAGCGACTCCTGTACAATCGGGACGTCATGGCACAAGGCGGAGCAGAGCTCCTTCGGTTCATTAGGGCTCTGTCCGAACGGGACCGAACTGAAGCAGGAGAACCAGTTTTGGTGGCTTCAATCGGCACTCGAAAGTGGGTAGTAGGGATAGGGTTTTAAGCCTTGGGCAGCTTACATAATTTAGGGTTTTTTTTTAGTAGAATAGGCATGGTGGCACAATAAGAAATAAAAAAAAAACATGGAATACAAAAAAAGACAACAAAATATAAAAACAAAAATGTTAGATTGTTAGTTATGCTGCTGTGGTTGTTCTAGATTTAAGTAGTTTATAGGTAGAATAGGTAATTTAAGTTAGCTTTAAGTTTAAATTAAGGACCTTATTTTAAGTAGTTTTAAGTAAAAATAAAAAAGGATCTTGATATTATTTTTTTTTTTCAAATTTTCTTATTAATACAAATATAAATACAATTTAAATTGAAGTAAAATAGACCTTAGGGCCGAAAGGCATTAGTATTAAGTGTTATAGTTTAACTTGGAGTGTCCGTATGGGACCAGTAAGTAAGTTGTAAGTTAAGTTATGGTTAATTAGGCTACTTTTATGACTGTTTGTCTAGTTGTAAGATAGGTTTAAGATTTAATTAATAAAAATGAATTAAAAAAAAAAAGTGAGCGTGGTTAGTAGAAAGATGGGGTACCGTCTCGAAACCTACCGTGTGCAGAACAACTTGTATTGATCGGAAACTTAAAACAAACATGGAGAAAATCAAATGCCTATTTCGGCATGCTTTTGTATTTTTAACTACCCATAGGAAGTTATTGTAATGGGTCCGATTTGTTGAATTGAAAATTTTGACGTTTGTCGACGAAGAAAGATGTCTGTAAATGCGTGTTTACGTACGTTCGCAACGTTTCTTATCGTCGTCCATAGCTCAAGAAACAGCAGAAATATCGACTTTAAACACTGTTTTTTTACAGATATATACAGATATATATATAATACAGATAATATGCAGAAACAGCTCTCAAGAAAATTGCATGGGTGGTTGAAATATTTTGGTTAACCGTTAATATCTCACGAACCAATGACGCTAGAGAATTGAATCAAATTTTATATTATATATATTATATAACGAGATATCAAAGCATTTAATTTTTGAAAAGAAATTTTATTAACGATATTTTTATAAATCAAAAAACTGAAAAAAAAAATTTTCACCTCGAAAATTTTACGAATAAAAAATGATTACATCTCCAAAACAATTTTGTGCAACGAGTAATATTTTGAGAAAAACAAAATTGACAATTTTTCTTCTAAACATAACGCATACAAAAAACATTACACAAAGTTGGTAAAAATTGAATTTCGACAAAAATATCTTTTCAAAAATTTGAGATATTGGCTTGAAACCACTTTTATCTTTAAAAAAATATTGTTGTTAATATTTAGAAAAATTTTGAGAAAAATCGAATTGGAAAACCTAACAAAAAAAATTGGTACAAATTGATGTTCGGTTCTTGATAACTCTCAAGTTAATTTCATTCATCCAATTTGTAAAAAATTAATAAATGCTTATTTAATTGGTAAAAATTTGTTTTCGACAAAAAATCTATTTAGCAAATCTGAACTATTTCTTTATATAAACAATACTGTTGTCCGTACGTCCGTACGTCCGTACGTTCGCTACGTTTTTTTCGTCGTCCATAGCGCAAGAACCACGACAGATATCGGATTCAAATAAATCTTGTTATACAGATAATAAGGCAGAAAGATGCAGAAAGGACGATTTGACGTTTTTGGTTGCAAAAACATATCTCCTAAACGAATAAAGATATTGATTTAATTTTTTTTCTATCTTGAAGGAAATTTCCAAGGCTACACAAATTGTAACTTTCAAAAAAAAATTGTACAGGGCGTTTCAGAAAGGTGATAAACATAACAAAATCAATTTTTTAAGTAATCTAAGTGAACTGAAACAGTAGAGCAAAAAGAAAAAGGACCAATTTTTAAGGATTTTTTAAATAAAATCATGTTTTTAAATCCAATACACAAAAAAAACACAAAAAAATCCATAAAAAAGAATTTCCCATAAAAAAAGAGGGAACTTCATCAATTGAAACCTCCCTAGCTCAGTTCGATGCAAAATGACGCAGTTGATCTTTTGGATTTAGGTTAAGAAATATGTATAGATTCTGAATCATCATGATCTTGGCACCACTCATTAAATCTTTTTTTTTCTATGGAATTGGAGGTCGAAAAAGTGTGCAAAAAGTATTGTTTCCAAAAACATTAAATTAAACAATTAAAACATATATATATAAATAATGGCAATACATATTATGAAAACAAAAAAAAACATTGCGAAAATCTTTTTTTAGCTTTTACATTCAAAGTTAAGAAAAATACAAAAAAATTATCAAATCCAGTGAACTAAAAAGTGTTGTATTATAGATGCACTTGAAAAATGAATATTGAAATCAGTTTTGCATAAACGCACGCATCATAACAGTTTAAAAAAAGGTGAACATTTTGGTTAACCCTAAATAACTTACGACCCAAAAACGATAGAGACTTGAACTACATTTTATATGATTTATTGTAACGTGATACCAAAAAAATATATTTTTTGAAAAAAATCCAATTATCGTTTTTTTATAAATCAAAAATGAGGCTAGGATGCGACCCACACTGATAACTTCCCATCCCGTCTGTCGATTTATCTTGCTTAAAAGTTTGTCTATATCTAATCGTATAAATTTTTACCAAATTTGCGTGCTATTTTTTGTAGATTTTATTTTCTATGAAAAAGCGGACTTTTGGATTTTTATATAAAAATTACTGAATATCGAAAACAATATTTTCTGTGAAATAAAATAAGTTTGAAGCCAATATTTTTAACTTTTGAAAAGATATTTCAGTCGAAAATCAATTTTTACATATTTGTATACATTTTTTTTTATGTTTTTATTTCTTGTAAAAAAAACTGTCAATTCGATTTTTTTCCACATTTTTCAGAATGTTGAAAACAATATTTCTTATAAGATAAAATAATTTTGAAGCCTAAATTTCAAGTTTTCAAAAAGATATTTGAATCGATATTCAATTTTGACCAACTTGTAGTAATGTTTTTTTTAGGATTTCATTTTTTATTAACTGGGAATTAGATTTTTTTCAAAATTGCACCAGATGTTATAAACATTATTCTTCGCTGCACAAAATTGTTTTGTAGATGAAATCATATTTTAGTCGTAAAATTTTCGAGATGACAATTTTTTTTTCAGTTTTTTTTAACTTCCCGGAAGTTATTGTAATGGGTCCGATTTGTTTAATTGAAAATTTTGACATTTCTCGACGTTTCAAGTACCAAGAGTCGAAATAAAAGATTTTTAGAAAGATGTGCGTGTGTACGTACGTTCGTACGTCCGTACGTTTGCGACGTTTTTTCGTCGTCCATAGCTCAAGAACTAGAAGAGATATCGATTCCAAATAAATTTTGTTATACAGATAATAAGGCAGAAAGATGCAGAAAAAGCTCTCAAGAAAATTGTGCAGGTGCTTTTTTTCCCATAGCAGTTTAAGGAAAAGGTGAACATTTTAGTAAACCCTAAATATCTCATGAACCAATGACGTTAGAGACTTGAGTTAAATTGTATATTATATATTGTAACGTGTTTGTATTACGTTATAAGTATATTTTTCGTAAAAAATCCAATTAAGGGTTTTTTTTATAAAAAAAAAAAATGGAAACAAAAATTTGTCACCTCGGAAATTTTACGACCAAAATATGATTTCATCTCCGAAACAATTTTCTTCAATGAATAATGTTTTTGACATCTGATAAAATTTTGAAAACAAATCCAATTGACAGTTTTTTTTTTAATAAAAACCTAAAAAAAATTAATAAAAGTTGGTAAAAATTGATTTTCGACTCAAATATCTTTTGAAAAATTTGATATTTTGGCTTTCAACTAATTTTATCTTATACAAAATATTGTTATTAACATTCAGTAAAATTTTGAGAAACATTTAATTAACATTATTTTTTGCAAAAAATAAAAACCTTACAAAAAAAAAAACTAAAACTTTGTAAAAATGTAGTACTATCGACTCAAATAGCTTTACACAAATTAAAAATATTAAATATATTAAAAATTTAAGTTACAATAAACAGCGTTCTTAATTTCAGTTATTCATAGCATGAGTTATTAATAATCTGATATTTTATAAAAATAAAACATTCAACTGTAATTATTTAAATACCTCACAAAAAAATACAATATTTGTATCCTAATAATGTGAATTTTGTAGTTTTTAAAATTACAAAAATAATTTTGAACCAAAATACAATTTTAATAGTTTATTCATGCCAAGCATAGTCTGTTCCATGAACATTAACCAACTACTTTTCCAACGAAAAATTCTTAAAGTTGTGTTTATTGACTAATTTCTGTTAGGTACTCTATTTCCAATGTGCACTTAAACTTTTTTATAGGAATTTTAAATCGCCACTAAAACAAAAAATATAAAAACATAACTGTTATTACCGCGCGAAAAGACTACTGTGGGATAACCAACCCAAGCCACTACCATAACGTTTGTGAGTTGTGTGCAATGCATTTAAGTGCTCTACAAACTTCAAAAATCCTTTCCTAATCCAACTCCTTTTCCGAGCAAGTATTTTGCAAAAAATAAATATTAACGATTCCTAGAACAAACATTAAAAAAAAGGATAAACTTAGAGGATGAGTATTTCTCTTGAATTTTCTGCGAATAAGCCAGCATCAAATTTCGAAAC
Organism: Eupeodes corollae; assembly: GCF_945859685.1. NCBI lineage: Eukaryota > Metazoa > Arthropoda > Insecta > Diptera > Syrphidae > Eupeodes > Eupeodes corollae. Next base: position 281,553,128 of record NC_079147.1, read on the forward strand.
TATAAGGATAATGTTTTGTCTATTAGTTTACAAAATTCAATCCTTTTGATATTTTTCTTTTTTGGGTTCGTTTCCCTTTAAAGTCACATGTCCCGAATAAAAAAACATCACCCATTTAAACAAAATGACCGAAACACAGAAAAAAGTTGTATTGATTTTATGTTGGGCAAGTCCTTTTTAGGTATTTATTACATTTTCTAACTTTTTTCTGTCGTTTGTGTGTTATGTATTTTTTTGTTGTCCTTTAAGAAACCACCCAAGTCCTTGTGCTTTGATCATAATCAGTTTTGGCATGAAAGTCTAATGTTCAATGACATGAAAAGGGTTGATATATTACTTTGTGTATATGTTTTTTCTTTTCTTTTAGCTTTTTTTTAACGAAATCAAAAAGAATTTTTGTTGAAAGTGAAACAACAGAGGAAATAATTGTGTAGGACGAGTGAACATTGTTGGAAGGTCCTGTGTTTTTTGTTATTCTTGATATAGAAAAACGACCTTTTCTCTAAACTGGTGGAACTCTTTTATTTCTTTATGTAGAATTGTTAGAAAAGGCTCAGTGAGACAGCTAGTTTTCATTCGATTAAATTTTTTAGAGAGAGGAATGTGAATACCGATCCCAGGCCAGGACATTGTTACAAGAACCAGTGGAAAGGGTACAAAAAACGTTCACATTTTATTCTTAACGAAGTTAAGGCTGATAAAAAGTTCGATGACATACAAGAATTTCAAGAATGGAATTTTGAAATTTATTTTGCTGATGATTAGGCTGGTCTATTGAGATATTTTATGTTATGTGTACCTTTATCTGTAAAAGTATGCTGTAATTTATTCATAACTCAGATGATGATGATAAAAGTTAACCTCAATTCCTCTAATTAGAAAAATGTTTTACTTCAATATCCTTGGAATGCATTCCTACTTACTTTATTATAGCAAGAGAAAGGCGACGAAAACTCTTTATTCTAACACACTCTAACTCTTCTGCTGCTTATTTACTTACACGGTGCGGTATGGCGGCGCAGCTCGGCGGCAGGCTTGAGCGTCTATTAAATATTTTACACACATTTATTTCTGAAGAACCCACTGCAGCGAGTTATTAAGGAACTTAAGAATTTAAATATGAAAGGCCTTCAAACATTGTGTATGCTAATTTTGTTGAAGAAGCAAATACGTGCATCATCATCACTTAGCCCAGATTTTACTGCATCTTAACGTCCTTGATTTTTTTTCTCTTGTTTTGATATAAGTTCAAGTTGTATAATGAAGGGTTGGTTTTTAATGGCAAGGGACTTGTTATAAGGACTCTTGAAGTGAGTATGTGTGTATGAATAATTTCTCTTATTATTATAAAAATATGTGGTCGGTGGACAAAAACAAAAAGGATTAAAAAAGTATTCAAGTGCGGTTTTCCTGTGAGATGGTAAACAAAGTGCCCACACAACAAGCCATTAAATTAAAGTTATTTTTAAAATTACTATGCATTTATTTTTGAATTTTTAAATATGAGGACGTTTAAATTTTTAATTCAAAAGAAAGAATTATTAATTTAATTGAAAAAGGAGACCAAAGGGTGTCTCAAGGTGAGATTTAAACTGTACAGATTACATACATGATGGTTGAAGAATTTGCCATCCCAGGAAAAATAAATATACGGCCTTACAAAAAATATCTTATGACGCCATAATTTGTACATATTCCAAAATTTTATTGACCTCCTGAGATATTAGAAAATAGTTAGGAAATTCAAAAAATAGGCCGTTGCCGTATACAAAATTGTCATTTAAGGAATTTCAAAATTATACAGTAAAAAAATGCACTAATCTAATTATAATAATAAATCAAATCAAAGATAGGGGAGCAGTCAATTGACAGAAAAACCGATGTATGAACAGAATGTCAGAAATTTCTCCACGTTTCTGTAATATGTTGAGGTTTACCAGATGGAAGCGATCACGAGAAAAGGGTTAGATCCCGAGGGAGGTTTTGAAGTGCAAAACGAAGAAATTTCTATATCTCGATATGAAGACTTAACAACCGACGCATATTCAAGAAGAGGTTGGACAAACACCATGTCAAGCGATGGAATCACGTAAGGGTTAGAAAATTCTTGGACTATATTCTAACAAAATCTATTGCAGAGTATGCCCTTTGAATATTTCGTCGTGAAGTAGAAACATCAGTTCATGGTCAAATAAAAGCCCGTGATCCCTTATGTTTTATACTTTTTGTTTGGGATAATTATGAAGACAGTTTAAATGCTTTTACGCGAAAAGATCATTATCTGGCATTTACTAATATTGACTTCCAAGCAAATTTTCGTACACCAGTTTGAGAAATTTTCAAAAACTGTTTGCAATGATTTTGAAATATCGAAAAAAGGGATATTTGACAATGTTTAATTACTAATGTTTAATTAATGTAAATGACATTAATTGTAAGGAAAAAGAGTAGAGAGCCTAAATCACTACCTTGGGGAACACTTGAATTTGGAACGACCGGTTGTAATTCGAACAATATATTCACGATTTTTAAGGTAGGAAGTAAATCATTTTTAGACAAGAGGGTAAAAACAAAAGAAGGAGAGTTTGAAGACTATAAGATTATGAGAAATTTTGTTCAACGCTAGAACTCAAACAGGATCTTCATTCCCGTTTTGTAAGACTCTTAGAGTGAATAAAACGAACTCTGCAAGGTTTGTGGTGGTAGATCTGGTTTTTAAGAAGCTGTAGTTTGCTGAAATGGTTAGAGATTAGCAACGAAAGCTGAGGGATTCATAAAGAATGCTTTTTTAAAAATTTGGGATATGAGAAGGTTTAGCAACTGGTCAATAGTTTATCACTTACCTCTTCCTTTCTTGTGAATTGAAATTAAAAAATCTGTTAATATTTACTAAATTTAAGATGAAGGTAAATGACGGGAAGACATTCAGCTCTCGAAAAAAAAAATAAATTATTTAACAAACAATTTGGTAACTACAAAAAAAGGTCCGATCTGGTGTACAGAATCTTGTAAAAACGAATTTTTCAATTTTTTAACAATTTTGTTTAGCATTTCTTATAGATGTTAGTATTTTTGACGTATGATTTAATAAAAAAGTTAAATTAAAGCTTTAAAACGAAAAGTAGAATAACATTAATTTGACATAAAGTTTATTAAGATACTTTATTTTGGTATTAAGAAAAAGAGTTTTTTATTAAGATAAACCAATGAATGCTTATTTCATTGTACATCATTAATTCCATTAACAGAAAGAACAATATCATCCGACTGGCGGTCACAGCTACAAAATTAGCATATCATTATCATTCAATTTTTCTTGGCCGATAAGCGCAAATGTATGTCCATTAATAACTCTACAAGTTCTATCTTTAGCGTCGAAGATTTGTATAGATTTTTTATTTAATTCAGATTCAACAAAAACTTCTTAAGATGTTACAAACATAATATCTGGAATTTCAATTGTAACGACATCTTCTAGAAACAATAAGGTCAGGAAACTTTTCTTTCAAATTTCAAATGTGTGACTGAAAAATTTTACCTTTTAAGTTTTGAATTTTATCACTTTTCATGGGTTATTGACCGTTTGTGGTCTATTTTTTAGTTATATCGTAGTTTTAAGTTCTCTTATATCAAAAGTTGTTTATATCTTTATATTTAAACACAGCGCGAGCATTAGGAAAATAGGGAAGGCTTTAAGAGGAGATACTGATGCACATTAGTCTTAAAGTTCTGAACATCAAAATGGGAGGGAAACACAGGGTTCGCCAAAGCATTCTCGATGTGCGATTTAAGAATATCTCTCTCTAAACTTGACAGTGCGCCCGAAATTGAGCTCAAGGGTAAACTGATGAGCATTCCTAGAAGTGCGAGTATTACAGCTGAATACTTTAAGGGGTGGAATACAACTGGCTAATTCGACAGAACATTGTTTGTAAAAATATCGATAAAACAACAAAAGGCGTGAAACATTGCGGTGGTGTTCTAGCGATGTAAATTTTTCGATTATATAGTTCTATTGCCTGTCATTTTAAAGCCCTTTTTTGTATTTTATCCAAGAGATCTAAACTTGTTTTACGGGCACCTGCGCAGATATGCCAATTATATTTAAGCTTTGGACGGATGAAGGCTTTGTAAATTACAGCCAGATCAGAAGTGGTGAACAAATTCTTGCACCGTCGGAAATCATCACGATCATTCCATAAAAGGTGATCTGTGATACAAATACCGAGTACTGACAGTTGATTAGTTTTCTGGATGCAGGTACCACTCATAGATATTGGCATCGGGGGTGTGTTACGCTTTAAAGGCTTTAAAGGAGACAGCATCGAGTTTTCAAAGCATTAAATTCTACATGGTTTCTGACTCCCCATTGGACAATGCTGTCAAGATCAGAATTAGCTCATTAAATTCTGATCTTGATCACATCCGGAGGACAAGGATGTGAATCTAGAAACGAATATAAAAAGCTGAGGGTACTGTCGTCGTCGAAACATTTTAATGGATTAGAAGTGACAGACAAAAGATCGTTTAAAAATATAAGGAGTCCTGGGGGACACCATCATTTATTTTATGAATTTCAGACTTGAAACTATCTAATACAACTTGTATTGAACGGTTGGAAAGGAAATTTCTAATCCAACGAAGAAGTGATTCATCAATACCAAAAGCACCCATTTTCGATAAGAGAGCTTGGTGCCAAACTCTATCAAATGCTTTTGAAATATCAAGTACAATAATCTTACTTTCTCCAAAACGAGATCACCAGTGGACCTATTGCTACGAAAACCATACTGTCGGTCATTTAGAAGCTTTCGTTCTTCAAGATATTTCTTAAGCTGAACATTAATTAGCGTTTCCATGACCTTGAAAAGAAGTTACGTAAATGCAATTGGAAAATAGTTTGAGGGAGAGGAGGATTCGCCTTTTTATTGACAGGCTAGACAAATGCTATTTTCCATCCACTCGGGAAGAGACCTGTAGAATAGGACAGATGGAAAAGCTTACGCAGTGGTTTTGCCAGCGTTGAAGAACACCTCTTCAGAACAATAGGAGGAATTCCATCCGGGCCATTGTGTATGTCAAGGTCTTTCAGCACTCTTTCGACTTCACTAGTGCGAAAGAAGATTTGTTCCATAAAATCATTTACGCTTTCAAGAACAGGAGGACTCATGACACTATCCGGTAGCGTCGAATTAACAGCAAAATGTTATGCAAGCAAATTTGCTTCATTAATCAAGCTTACATAGGGAGTGTCAATGTGGACGAGCATTGGAACCGAGAATGACGTGTTGTTTCGTTGGCTTTCTTATATTGCCAAACGGTTCTCATAGGAGGTTTTTCTTTAACTGGGTTTTTTCGACATGAGAATTTAGGAGATACGATACAATGGTCTGATGTTCTTAGAGGGATAATACAGATTGTGTATTTATTAGGGCAGAGGTAACAAGTCTAGGGTGTTGGTGGGTTGACCTGCAACGTCAGGGATTCAAGTTGGCTCATCGACAATGTGAGTTAATTGATTAAACTTAGAAAAGATCTCAGCATACCCTCCCTTCGGTGTTAACTGTCCAAAATAATGAAGCAGTCACCAAAAAAGTTTTGAATTGCGATGACTGAAAAGTTCTTATTTTATCAATTTTCAGGCGTTATTGAACAGTGAGTGATCTTATTTTTAGTAATGTCATAGTTTTTAACTCACAGATATCTTCAAAACCGATGGCCATGAAAGATATGACAATTTAAAAGTATTCAATTTGTCAAATCCGACCGAAGTAAAAAATAATGTTTTCATTATTTTTTAATGCAAAAAAATTCATGCAGGGTTCAAGGTAAAGAAAGAAATTGCAAAATATTTTATTTTCTATTTCTATAAGTTCAAGAACAAACTGCTTTTCTTAGTCCTTATTGCACTTCCAAGACATCAAAAAAAAGTCTAGAAGATTTAACTTCTATTCATTCAACACATTAACACATTACTTTGCCCTCAATATAGTCCAAGTTCATGCAATAAAACACCATAATCTTATATAAAAAGTAGCGCACTCTTTATCTCAATGGCTGTGCTGTGCGTTGCAAGGACGTTCATTAAATACCCTAACCTCCAACCCAAACCCCTTCCAACACACACATTACCACCCTGTGCCATTGTAGTCATTGTTTCATTTTCAAATCGCATTAAATCCAACACCATCTTAAATAAACACAATATAATGAAAATGATACAATCGCAAGTAAAAAGTTGTATAGGTATAGAGCTCAGGCTATAGGGTGTTGAAATTTTGCTGTGTGTTAACTGTTAAAATAGATAATTTTATGCTGTCTGCCAAGGAGATGATGAGAAGCATGCTTTGACCATTAAGTCTCATTGTTAACTTTATCTCGCATAGAAAAGTCTAAGGCGGTATACAATTTCATCTTTTTATTCATTTATTTTTATTTGTATTTATATTTATCTTAAGTGTGCGGGTAAAACACAATTTTGGCTTTTTTTTTCGTTCATATTTCTACGCGATGAAAAATAATTGTGAAAAAGTTTAAGCCCACCGTCAGACTCACCGCGCGCGCCGCGCCGCCAAGCTATCGCTATCCAACCAAACCAAACAACAGAAGGATAAAAGTACGTAAACCTATGTATACTGTTATTGTGGGCAGGATGTTGGTTAACATGGGAAGTAAGGCAACAAGGATTTATGTTAAGAGTTTGGCAAAAGTATTGGTGTAATATTATGGAACCAGCGAGAGATGAGTATGAGTAAGGAGGTGGCTTTTTGTTTATAGTTGACGTTAACGATAACAAGGTGATTCATGAAAGTTATCCTTATTGGAATGAGATTTTGGCTGTTGCGAAAAGTTTATAGTGTAATTTTTCTGATGGATAGGAATGAGAGAATCTTTTCAGGAAACAAACAAAATGTTGTGGAAATTTGTAGGTGTTTCCTTGAAACTTTACAAACTCAAATTTGATGTATAATTGAAATAAAGGTTTTTGTATAAATAAGTGTAAGGTATAAAAAAAGAAGAAAACGGTAAGGGTTTCTTGAGTGATTGATTTTTATTTGCTTTCTTTGTCTTATTATTTGCGATAGAAATTTCAATTTGTCTTGGTTATAAGTTGAATGCAAAGGTCATAGGCAAATTTTCGTTTCATTAATTCAAAATATGACTCTTTGAATATTGTTATTATTATTTTATTGATATAAAACGTCTGAAGTATTTCTTTCATATGTATATTCTTATAGCAACATTTATGTGCATATTTTGATTTGAGCGTCATGACCCCACGAGATTTTTTTTTGGCCCTACTCGGTCTTGTCAAAATCGAGAATGTTCAGTCTAGTCTAGTGGTTTTTCTCTTAATTCGGTTATTTTTTTGGCTCATTTCGTCTAGACGAAGTCTTGTTTCGTAAATTGTGTTGAAGATTTTAAGTCAAGAAATACACTTTAAAGAAAAATTGTATAGATTAATATTGTTTATTATTGAGCCAAGCAGGGTATAGACAATTAGTGACCCGAATATTTAAAACAATCCAATTGTCTTCATTAATTACTCATATTTTTTTTTTATCAGTCCTTAAGAGTCTTAAATCAAGAAAAAAGACAACTTAAAACTATGTTTTTTGAATACATATATACAAAATTAAATAAGCAGATTCCAAATTAATTTTGGGCACAGAAAACATAAGGTTTTAAAGTAAAAGCTTAAATTTTGAAAATGCCGATATTTATTTATTTATTCATTATTGTAGGTCGATAATATTTAACATTTGCATATGTATATGTTGACTTGAAAGATGTAGAAAATAAACTTCTTTAAAGGTTCAAAATAGGTACTTAATACTAAACTGAGAAATAATAATTTTCAAGAAAAAAAAGAGAAAAAAACCTAATATACTTAAAACTAAAAATCGCACATTAACCCAAATGTGGTATGAACAAAATATTTAATTTAAGACATTAAATTATTAATTAACATCTTCTAAAAAAAATGTTTTGCAAATTATAAATTACAATCTTGAATTGCTTAACATTAACCTTATCATGAAGCCTGACTGTAGAATAATGCCTCGGCAAGTTATGAATTAACTTTAATATTTGTTTTGCACTCTTTGAAGCTTTTATGAGCAGGTTTCAGCGCAGTCAAACCACACTAGAGCACCATAAGTAAGTGAAGGCTGGAAAAATAGTGAATGAATATCAACATTTTACTGGGCACACCAAGACCTGATTTAAGCTTTATGAATAGGTATATATTTCTTATTAAAAGATTAATTTTGTAAATCGTTTTGGCAAAATATTAGTCAAAAGATAGACCAAGTGATATGAACAGAATTAAGCTGTAGCGAAGTTTATGGCAAGGAATCAGATATTTTTCGCCGAGAAAAACATACAGCTTGCGATTTTTAAGTATTTGATTTTCCACTTACGAAAATAGTTTTTCAGGGTATTAAGTGAGCAATGTACAACTACTGAGATAATATAAAGGCAATAGGCTACACGAAAAAAGAGCTGTGATTTAATGGCAGGTCGGACAAAAAAATGTTAAAAAGTATGAGTCCCAGCACAGGCTACTGTGGAATTCCTCTAACTTATCATAAAGAACAGAGTTTACACTACGAATACCTGCGTATACAGCACATGTTCTGTTTGGTAGTTTTTTTTTCAATGTTTAAAAGTATGTGATCAGTCGATAATTTTGAATTAATGTTACTTTTGGCGGAATTTGTAATACTTAAAATTTGATAGCTCTACATGACCTAGCCATGTAAGCCGTTTTTAATTCTGCTAACTAGGCCAGTGTCGCTGTACAGCCGCTTCGCTTCTCCTCCTTTCTCCAACAATGCGTACGGGACCAAAATACAACCGAAGAATTTTTCTCTCGAAGCATCCTAAGACGCTCTCATCTTTCTTTGACAAGATCCAGGCCTCAGCGCCATAAATGACAACCGGGATGATGAGTGTCTTATAGATAGTAATTTTAGATACTCGAGAGAGGTCTTTACTTCTCAATTGCCTTCTAAGTCCAAAGAAGCAGCGATTTGCAAGAGTTATTCTTCGTTTGATTTCAGCGCTTAACTACTTCAAAGTTATAGCTATCCATAAAACCGTTTTGTCCGAGATGTCGTTGTTCAATGTCCTTTTTTGATGACAGCATATACTTGGTCTTGCCCTCATTGACAACTAAACCCATCTTTTTCGCTTCCGTCGCAATGCTCAAAAACTCTCCACTAACATCACGCTTTGATCTTCCAATTATGTCAATACATCTGCGTATCCGAGTAATTGGATGGATCTTTGGAAGATTGTGCCTCTAGTGTTGACGGTTGAGTTTTGCACAATTCTTTCCAGAACGATGTTGAAGAAGTCGCATGACAGTTGATCGCCTTGTCTAAAACCTTTTTTGACATCAAATGCATCGGTAAGATCTTTTCCGACCTTGATAGAGCAGCGTGCATTCTCCATCGTCATTCTGCACAAACGGATAAGTTTGACAGGGATGCCAAAACTAGACATTGCTCGGTAGAGCTCTTCCCTATAGATGCTGTCATACGCGGCTTTAAAATCGATAAAGAGATGCTGGGTATCGATTTGAAGCTCCTGGGTTTTTTCTAAGATCTGCCGTAGTGTGAATATTTGGTCGATAGTGGACTTTCCTGGTCTGAAGCCACACTGATAAGGACCAATCAGGTTGTTGACGAATGGCTTCAGACGTTCACATAATACGGCAGGATCTTTTACGCAATGTTAAGGAGACTGATGCCTCTGTAGTTGGCGCAGTTTAGAGGGTCTCCTTTCTTATGTATCGGGCACACTATGCTGAGATTCCACTCATCGGGCATGCTTTCTTCCGACCATATTTTGCAGATAAATTGGTGCATGCTCCCTACCAAGTCATCGCCTGCTGCTTTAAATAGTTCGGCGGTGATGCTGTCAACTCCAGCAGCTTTGTTTGACTTAAGTTTAGATATACCTATCTTCACTTCGTCAAGGTCGGGTAGGCAGAATTGTTGATCTGCGACGCCGAGGTTGAGTGGTTCTATCTCCCTTACAGCGGGATTCGGTTCGTCGTCGCCGTTATATAATTTTAAGAAGTTAGTGATCTTTCCATATTCTCAGCATCGACTGTGGTTCTACTACGATGTTCCCTGGATCGTCTTTACAGGTTTCGGTTCGTGGCTGGTACATTTGGGAGGTTTTTTTTACCTTTTGGTAAAATTTACTAACCTCATTCCTGTTGTGACATCCCTCTATCTCCTCGATCGCGCGCTTCTCATGCTCTCTTTTTTTCCGTCTAAGAAGCCGGTGTTCCTCTCTACTCTTCTGCTCGTAGAGCTCGCGAGCAGCTCTAGTCCTTTTGTGCAGCGCCGTTTTGTATGCCTCTTGTTTCGCTGCGTGCGCTTGCCGGCATTCGTCGTCAAACCAGGGGTTTCGCTGTTTTAGCCGTGTGAAACCTAGCACTTCAGAGGCGGCATCTCTGATGGCTGCGAGGCAATGTTGCCACTGGTTTTCAATGCTTAATGCAGGAAGCATAGGACTCCTTAAGAGGTTATTAGAGACTCGATCGGATAAGGACATGGCGATTGTAGCCGTCTAACGTCAAATCTTCTCACAGTACTTCCTTGTTTTGGCTTGGAGCGGGATATCCGTAGCCGTACCTTGGCTACAACGAGGTAGTGGTCCGAGTCAATGTTGGCCTCTCGGAATGTTCGGATATCCTGGATACTGGAGAAGTGTCGTGCGTCGATCGCAATGTGGTCAATCTGGTTGACGGTTGATTAATCAGGAGATTTCCATGTCCCCTTGTGGATATTAAGATGCGTGAACTGCGTACTAGCTACCAGAACGTCTCGCCCCGCAGCGAAATTGACCAGCCTGAATCCGTTGTTGGAGGTAGTGTCGTGCAGGCTGTATCTCCCGATTATCCCACCAAAGATGTCTTCTCTTCCTAGCTTGGCATTAAAATCTCCAAAGACAATTTTAATGTCATAGCCAGGGCACTGCTCATATGTCTTGTCCAAGAGCTCGAAGAAGGTGTCTTTGGTGTCTTCATCTTTCTCCTCTGTTGGGGCATGCGCGCATATTAGGCTTATGTTAGCGAATTTAGCCTTGATGCGGATTGTCGTGATGCGCTCGCTCACACTGTTGAAACTCAAGGCTTTTTGCCTGAGCCTAGTTCCAACAACAAATCCACACCCAAATAGACGCTGTCTTTGTTCTCGGTAGCAGTCGCCGTAGTAGATATCGCAGTCTTTTAGGTTGCGTTTGCCCGGTCCATCCCATCGCACTTCTTGGATGGCTGTAATATCTGCCTTGCAGCAGTTTAGGGCTTCCGCTAATTGTTCGGCTGCACGTGGTCTGTTAAGGGACCTAACATTACACGTACATATCCGAAGTTCGTTGTCCTTATTTCGTTTGCGTGGATTGTCAACAGTGAATCCGTCCGTATCCGAGGCTTGTTGTTGCTTCGAAACTATGATGTTTCTACGTGGCCAGGAAGTCACCCCGACGGCACAGCCCCCAACCTGGAGGGCCAGCTCCTTAGTATAACTCCAAGGAAGGGGAGCCGGATGAACGGCTCCTTATAGGCCTGGCTCCGAATATGTCGAAGAAGCCCTATAAGGTGTTCACTAAGTAGTTCGACCTTACTGGAACTGTAGACGCCACCGTTGATTCTATCTCGAGAATTCGTCCGCTGCCGCCTGGATAAGGAGAGGTGCCTTAGTGGAACCACCTCTCCCCCCCTCTCTCGTTTGCTGCCACCAACAACTTTCCACTGGGGTTGGAACCCAATCTCCAGTTGAGGTACTAGGCACCCGATGTTCACCGCGGGGAGGTGAGAGTAGGAGTTGATAGACAGAGGTGGGTTTTGAGAAAAAACCTGTGGACGCTTGTGTCCTCTTGAATGCACATGTCTACGATTTGAACATCATAAAAATCCAATAGTCAATTTTAATTTAAAAAGTAAAAACCTACAAAAAATGGTACGCAAAATTAGTAAAAACTGATGTTCGGTTTTCGATATCTCGTGATATTGACTTTTAATTTAATACCATTCAATCCAATTTGTATTTGTTTATAAATATAATTAAATTGGTTTTCGACTAAAAATCTCGTTAGAAAAAATAGACTTCGAAATCAAACCATTTCATCATATTCAAAATATTGTTGGTAATTTATTTTTTTTGTTTAATAATTCAACTGTAACCTTTTGTAAAAAAACTCGAAAATATACAAACCTTTTAAGCAAGACAAATCGACAAACGGGATGGAAAGTTATCAGTGTGGGTCGCATCCGAGCCTCTTTTTATTTTTTGTAATGTTCCAAAATGGCTTACTTAAAGTTTTTAAACTTTGAAGTTTTTTATTCCCAGATCCGTTTCTGAAATCGAGAATTTGATCTTCTATCGACTTGTTGAGAATCTTAACTTTCGAGGTATAATACGAATCTCTAGTTCTTCTCTTCATTTGATAGTTCTAAATAATAATTTATTTGTTGTAAAAGTGAGACAAGAATACTGATTATGACTGGTAAATGTGTTGAGCCTATTTCTTTTATAGCCATAGGTAGAGTAAATAGACTTTGGATGTGCGTTTGGAAAATATCCAAAGTTGATGCGTTTGTTGCTTCAAGAATATAATATACTGTATTGAACGAATACCTTGTATACCTTGAGTCAAGAAAATATAATTTTTATAATTCCTTTTTTTTAAAAAGGTATCAAATTTTAATTACAAAAAAAAAAATATATTGTATAAAAGTGCGGAAAGTAACTAAAATCTATTAAACTTAGAGAATGAATTTATTTTTTAATGATTTTATGTATTTTTTTATTTCACTCAACAAAAATTATGTATCCTTAAAAGTATAAAATAACTTATAAAAACAAAAAAAAGTAAAAAAGCTATTCGCATTCAAATTTGTATAGACAAAAATCTTCTTTTAAATCAATGATTTTTTTAACAACAAATTTTTTTTCATTTCTAATCACAAGGTTTCAAAAAATTATGTTTTAGAATAAAAGACATCCTTGAGTCAGAAAAGCTGATAGGTATATACTTAGAAATTTTAATTAAAAGTTAAATTAAGTGCAAGTTGAGGTTAAAGTTAATAAAATGATGCACAAAAACTACATAAGGGATTTGAATACCACCACCATTCATACAAACAAATTTCAATTTATTTTCAAATAACAAAAATTATTTATTCATGCATAGAATTAACAACTTTAACTGCAAATGGCAAATCAGTAAAACTTCTCAAGTTTTGGAAATAAAAGGGCTCATCAAAATCAAACATATTTTTGGTTTTCTCTGAAGACTGTGGAAAAGACAGTCCATTTCGTTTCAAATAAGCATAAAATATCCTTTACTAAAAATAATTTAAACAAACTTTTCATCTACCTGCCTGAGGGTGGTCCAAAAGAATTTATTCTATTCTCAGAATTTTCATTTCAACATAAGTTCGTCATGTCAAAAAATTAACTTTTTAAATACTTGTAAGTATAAATTTCGGTGTCACTTACTTTTTTAAATACATTTTCTAAAGTCTTCTAGTATAATATTGAAACTTAAAAAATAAAGGGAAGTGTTTTTAGGATAGAGAGAATCGTAGAAAAGGATAAGCATCCCGGACCACCCTAACATAAACAACTAAGACAAAGTAAGTTTTAGACAACTTAATTGAGTCATATGAATATGTTTTGAAGAGCCTTAGAATATAGAGAACACTTTGAAAAATCACTATCATGCAAATAATTTCATATTTAAGTCCATTTGAATCCTCAAATGAATCTCAAATTTATTTTTATTTTATTGTTAAGTTTTTTAGCTTGTGGGAGTTTTGGCTTTCTTCTTTTTTAAAAACTACTGAAACACAAATAAAATTTATCCTTATCTCGAAAAAAAGTTTCAAAAGTTTTATAACATGTCACTGTCAAGTCAAGTCAAGTAGTTCTGTGTAATGTAAATGAAAGAGAGTCCTTTCACTCATACTCTTACGAGTATATACCTATATGTAGCTGTTTTCAAGGATTCCCTATATTACAACTTGTTCCGTTTATTTGTCCATCCATTTATTTATGCTATCCACAAAATGTAGGTATGTATGTTTATAGTCAGGACGAATAACCAACATAGGAAATGAATATATGACGAAGAACATGGTCGTGGAACGAGTGCAAATAATAATATGATGATGGAAAGTAAAAAGGGAGAAAATAGTTAAGTCCTTTTTTTGTGTGTTGCTCTTGAAGGTCCTGTGCACATCGCAATCGCACATGTTGAAATGTTTATTTCATTTATATATATTTGTTCAGCTTGAATTGTTGGTCTTGTAATCATTTTATGTGGGATGTTTGACAAGAACTCGTTTTATACTGAAAAGTTATGAATTAAATATTATGAGAAAAATGTATTTGTGGGTTATACAAAAAATAAAAACGGAGCAAAAAATATTAAGGCACAAGGATTTTATTTTTATTTGGAACTTTTTGTTGAAAAAAAAATTAAGGGATGTTTGTTGAAGAATTTAATATTTAATTTATTTTTTAGTTAAAATTGAAGAAAGATTTTGACCCCAATTTTTTAATGAAATATGGAAGTATGCCCCACCTACGTAGTTTAAAACAAATATTCCAAGTTAAGTTTAAGTTTCATAATGTATACAAAAAAATGTATGCCCTTGAATTAAATTTTAATTCAGGACAAAATTTCCCTTTTTTAGGGTCTTTTTCGGTATTTTCTAGAAAATTCGTTGAAGATCTTGAGAATGAAAAAATACAAATGATATTTGCTCAAGAATAATATTGTAAATAAAGAAAATGTAAGTCTTTGACATATTAATTTTTGACTTTAATTTATTTGAAAAATATAGGGTTATTGACGTGAAACTAATGATTTATTGTGTAATTGTTTAAAATGTAAGAAGGATCAAATTGACAGTTAGAAATAAAACCCACACCATTACTTATTTAAGTTTGTTAAAATTGTTTTTTGACTCATACATCTTGAAGGACCACTCAAAATTGTAAGTTCATTTTTTTAACGGTTTATAAAATATTTAAAGCAATTTTAAGAATTGCAATAAATTGAAATAAATTGTATTTTCCGCACTTACGAGAGGGAAGATCATAGCAATTAAAAAAAATGAAACATTTTGGTCAACCCAAAATATATCACGACCTTATAACGCTAGCTACTTCAATTAAATTTTATAATATGAAGGGCTATCCATTTTGCGTTTTCAAAGACATATGGGTGGAATTCGATATTTGACGAACTAAGTTGTTAAGCCAATTTTTTCAGTTGAAAGTCTGACATTTTATTGCATAAGGCATACAAAAATTGTAGTTCGTCCACAGCCACATATCGTGCTTTAGAGGAGACCATGGTCCAACTACGAAAGCAATTGGCAAAATTGTGAAGAAATTTGAAGAGACTGGATTGATTACGGATACTGTAAGGACTGTCCATCACAGGTTTACTTGTAGCACTGCAAATATCGCAGCTGTAAGTACACTGCCAATCACTAGGATGAGGCCACATACTTTTCAACCGATTTTCGGTCCGATACCTGTTGGAATTTGTTTAACCCGGAAAATTTTACTACATGAGAGTAGGTACATATTTTCTTAAAACAAAGTGATACAATTATAGGGTTAATTAGAAAAGACCGTTGGAATTTCCCTACATTAATGAATGAGTTACCTAAAAAGGATATAAAAAAGTGAGTCACTAGGATGAGGCCATTGCGAATATTTCGTTGTAGAAGTTCAGATCAGCAATTTGTTTCAAAATTTGGGTTACAATATTTAAGAACGTTTTACAAATAACTATTTTTATTAAATTTCAACTACAAATAGGTTCCGGAAAGACGTTGACAGTAGCAGAAAGAGGACAAATCGATGCTTTCAAGGAAATGGGACTCTCAAGCCGAGAAATAGCAAGGAAGCTGAACAGAAGTAAGACAGTTGTAAACAACTATCTTGCTGATCCTCAAAACTATGGAAAAAACCAAAAAGGACGCACAGCCCAAGCAACAACATCCCGAGAAAAGCGGTTAATTTTACGTATTGCTTCAAATTCTACTCAATCAGCTACTAAAATAAGGTCCAAAAGTGGAGTATCAGCCAGTATTTCGACAGTCCGAAGGATAATAAGAAAAGATGGTACTATCCAGAGAAGAAAACTCAAAAAGAAAACTGTTCTAAAGCAAGTACACAAGGAGCTGCGAATGAACTTTGCAACAGAACATGTCTCTTGGAGCAGTCAATGGAAACGCGTCGTCTTTTCGGATGATAAAAAGTTTAGCCTTGACGGCCCCGATGGTTACAACTTTTATTTCCATGATTTAAGAAAAGAGGAACTAATTTTGGGAAGACATCACAGCCGTACATCAGGTGCTATGGTGTGGGTAGCTATCACCTACTATGGCAAAATCGAATTGGAGTTTCTTTCTCCAACAATGAACGGAAACAGCTACAAATACTTGTTGGAACGCTCATTTCCGAAGATGAAAAATATTTTTGGACCTCTGCCTTGGATTTTCCAACAAGACAATGCCCCCATCCACACTTCCAGGGTTGTCAAAAGCTGGATTTTATCAGAAAACGTAGAGCTTTTGCCATGGCCACCCTATTCACCGGACTTGAACATAATCGAAAACGTATGGGCATCGCTATCTCGAAAAGTTTATGAAGGCGGTAGACAATTTGAAGACAAGGACTCCTTAATTGAACCTATCCGTGATGCCTGGGACGAGATTTCACTTGACTATTTAAAAAAACTTTATGATTCCATTCCAAACCGTCTAATAGAGGTCATATCGAAAAATGGGGGGCATACTCATTGTTAATTGAGAAAAACTTAATAAATAAATGTTTGAAAACCAAAAACTGTAAACATTTTTTCATTTTTTTGATATTTTATAAGATTTTTCATGTGGCCTCATCCAAGTGACGCACTTTTTCATACTGTTTTAAAGTAGCTCTTTAATTAATGTAGGGAAATTCCAAATGTTTTTTCTATTTAACCCCTTAATTTTATTACTTTTTTTAAAGCAAATATCTACCTACTCAAATGTAGTAAATTTGTATTGGTACGAAATTTCCAGCAGGTATAAAGAACGAAAATCGGTTGAAAAATATGTGGCCTCATCCTATTGATTGGCTGTGCATAAGTATTGCCGAAGACCCGAATTTGTAGATTCCTGGTCCTTCTCAGGATTTAGGACTGTCTTACGGCGCATTTTTGCGTATTTTGCATTTGAATCTACACTTACATCAATATATAGCCCTGCTCACACAACAACACAAAACCAGCTGACCATTCACAACGTTGCGTTGTAGATACGTCGAATGGGTGCTTGAACAATTGTCATATGCGGTGGACGGTGATTTTTTGAAAAAAAAAAACTTTCTTCAGCGATCAAGCAGATTTCTCACTAGGTTCATAAATAAAATTGTTGTATTTGGGCAAGAGACATTTCCTGGTCTCGTAAGTCATCGTCGTGACGATATTAACTGGCCACCAAGATCATGGAATTTGACACCGATGGGCTTATTTTTGTGGGGCTACGCGAAATACCATGTTAATGCAGATAAACCTTTAACTTTGAGCACTTAAAGGCCAACATTCGTCAAGTTATGGCTCAGATACCGCCCAATATGTGTCAAAACGTAGTCGAAAATTACCCTTAGAGAATCGGTGCTTGCAACAATTCGATTGGTGATCAAATTTTATAATAAAAAAGAAATATCATGAACAAAAATATTGTACATGTGTTTTATTTACGTTCTCTTTTGAAACCGCAAAATCGATAACCCTGTATAAAAGATGGATTTTTAAATTCTAAGAAAAGTTGAAACTCCGAAAACTCTCGACAAATTGAATCAATTACAGAATGTTAAAAATTAAAAAAAAAAACAAGGCATATCTTATCAATAAAACCAATTCTAACACATACCTTACCATCTCATTATCGGGCTTTAAAGTCTTCGCAAACTTTGGGGGTAGGCCACAATCTTGTAGACCAACAATGATTAATATTAAATGAACAAATTCCTTTCCTCGCATCAGAATTGTAATTATAAATACTTTATAGCTTTTCCGTTTCATGTTATGCGTCAGTGCGTCATTAAATGAAGAATGTATATATTATATAGAATATGTACGTACTTGTACGTAGACCGCTATTCAACGAGTGACATACCATCAGTATAATAAATTCATTTTAATTGTTCTATTTCCGCAAACCTGTAATTACTAAAGCAGTTATTCAAGTTCTCATTCCACATATTATACTCTAAAGGTTATATTTACGAGACGAGTACAATATCAAAATATCGAAGGATGTAGGAGTTTCATAATATGCAGTTTACACCATATTTTGAACTGTAAATTACCATAAATTACCATAAATTACCAGAATTAGTTGTGTATAATAAACCACACATCAGTTACCACACTTCGATGTGGTTGTCATGGTATTGACTGTCATCAATTTATTAAATAGTTGTTGCATACATAAGTTATTTGTTCATTTCATGCTTTCAAATGTGACTGTGGATGTTAAGAATGCGAAATTTTAAGGTTGGAAATGCACCTATTATGGTTTCGAAGTTTTCAATTTAAGACTTGCATATGTTTGCATAGTTCTTCTAACCGTCAGGCGATGGTGCAAATCATTAGCATAAATGAAATGTATATTTTTTTTGGGAAAGAGTGAAACTTTAACCCTTAAAAAAAAACATTTAGTTTGTATAAAAAATAATTTTTAAGTTTCGCTCAGTTTAAATGATAAGTGATTTCAGGTATCGAATATGTAAATTAATTTACTAAAATATCTGGAATTATTCTGTGATTAAAATAATATCCACAATTAAAGCCTTTAAGTCAATAAGATTGCGAGAAAAATCGATTCAAAGTTTCGCTCAGTTTTTCTGATAAACGACGGGAGAGTAGTTCCACCACGTATCATCAATGGAATAGTGAGATATCTAAGGTCACATAGTGGCCTTAAAACGGCTATTTTCATTTTCAAGAAAAACTAATCAAAGCTTTCACTAAATTTTTCTATATAAGCGAATTTTAAGTTTCAACAGATATTCTTTTGAAAATTTCTTGAAAGTCTTCGAATTGGGTACAAATTTAAATTTTTAAACTTTAAATAAGCTTGGTTTCGTCCAATAATTGTTTTGAATATTTCATGACTTCGAATTAATATAGAAAAAAAATTACTTTTAAAGCTTTAAGCAATCCTAAAATGCGTAGTAATTTTAAGACAAAGCGATTAAACTTATAGTAAGTGTACCATTTTTATAGCTTGTTCTGCTTCTTGTGACTCCTGTTGCTAGTCACATTATTTTAACACTTATTCAAAAATTGCTTTGAAATAAAAATGATGCTCGAAATAAAAAAGTGAATTTTTCTACGTCTTCCAGTGTTACATTGAGACTTATTTATAGTTTATTTTCCATGAACATTAAATTCAAAGTTTCGCTCAGCTTACCAACTAAGTTTTTTTGGAGATTGAAAACATAATTTCGTTTTGAAGTATGGCTTAAATGAATTTATGTTTATTTGATTTTAAAGGTTTATATTTTAAGGGAATAAAAGACAAAACTTAGTCTTAAAAAATGCTTCAGTTTTTTTCGATTTATTAAATAATTTAAGAATTTAAGAATTAAATAATTTAATGGAATGTTAAAATGTTATAAGTCCCTGAGTGGACTTTCATTTGCTAAAAACAATCTTCACTCGGTTTTCAATAAAAGACAATTCTTCTGGAATTTTGTGACATTTCTTTGAATTTGGTTAAATTGTTATCCTTAAAATTATCCGTCTTACATTAAGTTCTAGTACCTAGAAGGTTCTGAGTTTACCAACCTTCTTTCGCTTGGCCTCTCCACATACATCTTTGCCGTATAGATGTTGACTATTTTTTAAAGCAATACCAAAACTCCAAGACAACAAATTTATAAATTCAAAATCAAACCATGAATCCACCACTCCAATAATATCAGTGTTTTAAAATTCCACAAGAAAAAAGGGAAAATATTGCGCAAAAATCGAGACACCTCTTAAAATTATGCAACATAATTTAAAATCTAATTATACCACGAGGACGTTGAAAAACATAAAAGCTGTGTGCTGTGCATGAGCTCAGTCAAATGGTGATGCAAGGGGTAGTTATTCTTATTAGCCAGGGTGAGTTTCACCCTTAACAACGACAAAACAACGTGTATGTAGAGTGGCAACAGATTGATGTTTGATAAATCACACTAGGGACAAACACGTGATGAAGTTGGTAATCCGGGTGCCCTCGCAGCCGTAGCGATTCAACTTAACCCCTGTCATGACTTTATATAGGACTGCTATATATGCTATACCGTATAGTTGGCATAAAGTTAACTTAATAATGTAGGTTATACATGATCTAACTCCTCTCTGTATAACAACATATGTTTGATGTACAATATTTTACGACCATATACAGGGTGCTCGGTAGAGAATGAACAATCCTTAAACGGCTAATAGCCGACTTCATGACTGTTATGAAACAAATTTTGGGCACCGTTAATTCTTGTAGGTAAATAGAATCTTATATCTTGAAGGAATTTTTAATTTTCTATACCGGGCTTTGTAACTATTAATAAGTGGGATATAAGCCATTTTAGGATTATTCATTTCCTACCGGTCACCCTGTAGAGCTATAGGGAACTTAAAATGTGACGTCTCGTGCCATGTAGCGAATCCGAATACTAATTTATATCGCACTGATTGCGTGTGTGCGAGGATATCAGATAACGAGTTGTATTTATAAGTAAGTCACTCGCCATCGCCAGCCGTCAGCCGTCAGAGAGTAATTAGATGGATACACACAAGGGTTATGTGACTTTCATAATTTCCAAATTGAAATACAATCAGATAGCTGATTTACAGGGTGTCAACAAAAAAACCCTATACTCAAAGTGTACGTAATTATAGGAGTGAAGAATAATATACAAATGTATATAGCAATAGCTTTACAAAATTATAATAGATAAAGAGGTTGCCCTAAAATTGGATCAGATTCAAATTTCTCGGAATAATAGAAGACAACTTTTGCTAGTTGAACTTTTCATATATCTATAAGGTGTCATCTAAATATAAACTTTTCACATCACAATGCAATTTTTAGTTAGTATTGTCCTTATTCCAGGAAAAAAATAAATCTCCAATTTGAGCGTAAAGGTCTCAATAATAGATATTGACTTAACAAACTAAAGGTAAAAGTTCATTTTTGCACAAATGAGAATTATTTCTAAGAATTTCAAGTTCAACCCTATTACACAGTGAACGGTAGAATCCTGCATCTTTTCCTCTACATTAAAGAAAAAGAGATTCACAGGAAAAAGGAAGGACTTTCCGTTCTTCAATTTTGCCTCCATTGTGTACAAATAATCCGCTTATAAGGAAAGAAATAGACCGTGGCAGAATTTCTAATCAATATTTTCTTCGTATTTCAATATTCACTTAGAATCAATGAAGTTTTAAAATTTTTGAGTTTAATCCAGAATTTTGTATGAAATAAAACCTTTTAAGGCGTAGACTTTTTCATAAGAAAACGCACAACTTGAAAAATATCAACAGTGTAACACTGCCCATTAGAAGTTGTTGAAATTGGTCTGATTTGTGGAATTGAAAATTTTTACATTTTTAAAAATGTCAAGGCTTCTAAAATTTAAATGGATATTTTTCAGAAAGACGTATGTATGTACCTTTTAAATTCCGTATTATACATGAAAGATAAAGATATTTACAAATTGAATCTTGGTAAATTTGTTGTTAGGAGATCGATAAGCTTTGAAAACGTCATTTAGGATTGTTTAAAAACGAAACAAAAACAATAAATATTTTTCGTCTAGTGAAAAATGAAAAGATGAGAAATTGGGCATTTACATCGTAGCTTTTCTAGAATCGAGTCGTTGTTATTAAAAAACAACCTAGACATTTTCAACAGCCCTTTTGACTGGAAATTATTATCTTTCTAGGCCCTTTCATACATATGTACTGAACGTAGCAGGAACTACGTACACACGTTTGGAATACTTTTTTTCATCGGTGATATATCAGGAAGTTAAGATGTCGAATTCAAATGAATATTGTTTTTCAGTTAAAAACATCCAGATGTTAAAAAATGACTTTCAAAAAGAAATTCAGTACCATTTTTTTGATCAAATGTACTAAAAATTATTCGTTCAAGTCGAATATTTTAAAAACGAAAATAAAAATGATCTTTCAGTATTACTGTAATCTACGTAAATCGGCGTTTTTAACAACTGTTAATTAAAAGGTTTTCCATAAAAAAGTACAAATTTATAGTTTAAGTGAAAAAATCACTTGAATTAAGTCCACTCAAACTAAGCCAATTAAAAAAGCCATTAAGATGATTATTTTTTCTTTTAAGCTAGATGATTTTAAATTACATGAAAATAAAATATTCAAGTACCGTTTTTGTAATGAAAATGTACTGAAGGTTACAACATTAATTGTGATACAAATTTAAAACAATGATTTGGGACAATTTTGTTGGGGTTTGTTAAGAAAAACATTTAAATATTAAAAAAAAACAAGTTTTTGAATGTTACCAAACTGTAAAACTTCCCATACTAAAAATTTCGTATAACCCGAGGCACATATTTTAAACGTTTTTCTAAATCTATGAATTACATCGGATCATTCATTTCGTGGTATCAAGTGAAAAATCTAACAATGCGTTAAAAAATATTTAACTTATTACAACACTTAGTACTTACTTCTAGAAAACTCTAATTTATAGTAACCGCAAGAAACAAACTATGATATGTATCTCAGCATTGGAAAATTCCATAAGTTATTGTTGTACCTTAACAACGTAAGCCCCCAACAGATTTAACATCTAACGACATAATTTTACTTGTACTAATCAAGGCTAAGGTTTCCGAAAAACTGCTACTGAAAAGAGTAACTATTTTTGATATTCTCTTATTTCATAACTTATTTGAAACCATCAGTTTATATTTAGAATAAATATTCCACGATGGACCTTGTGATCGAATTATGGATGTGTTGGAAAAAACACTTGAACTCTGTTCTTTAATACTCTTAGATGTTTGTTTAACAAGGTTAGGCAATTGTGAATTTGTAAAAACTGTTTTTCCAGACATCAGACTTAAGAGGATATTACAACCCTTATTATGTAAAGACACAGTGTGAGCACTAGAAAGAAGAGAGAGAGGTTGAAAGTATTTTTTGGCCCCAATTAGATGATATGGACTTGGAGGACATGCGGTTCCAACAGGACGGCCGGCGCCACAAGGTACACAGCAAATGTCACAATCAATTTATTGGAAACCAAGTCTCACGATGTGGCCCAGTCCCTTCGTTGCCTCGGTCGTGCAATTTAAGGCCGTTAGACTATTTCAGTAGGGATTCGTCAAGTCTTTGGTCTTTGGTCTATGCCAACAAGCCAGCGACTATTGATGAACTTCGTACTAATATCGAACGTGAAATTGCAGCAGTATCGGCCGATGATTTATGTTTGAAAACCGTCGAAAATTGGGTTAAAAAATCGACAATTTTATTAATATCAAAACCGTTTTTGTTTTATTTTAAAAAAAACTTTTACAACGCTCTTGTTGAAAAACTCTATATAAGATAAAATTAGTTTGAAGCCAATATTTATTATTTATATAACGCTTGCAAATTATTGAATTTTATTATCAAAATGCGTAATCTGAGATGAACTCATCGTGCGCTTTTCCATTTTCATTTTATGGTCAGTTTAATCGACCCACTGAAGCTGCTATTCGGGATATTGTGACAAATTTCTCACCAAATTAACATTTTTGGATAACTACCAACACGCTTACGTAGAGTGGAACCAAGGGCGGATCCAGACTTTTCATCAGGGGGGGGGGGGGGGGGTCACACACTTAGATGAGTTTTTATACACCAATTAAAAATGTTCTCTAATGTTTTGTAAAGGATGCTAGAAAAAATTTAATAATTGTTAAATGACAACTTTAGCTATCAAATTATTTAGAACACTCATATGAAGACATTCCAAGATTTGAATAGTTGTCTAAATATGCCATATTTAAGAGCTAAAATAAATGTAGGAAATTGTTTTGAAACGTTGCTTTATTCCAAAAACAAAACACACTTTTCTTCTTTTCATTTCTGTTAATGAGAAGAACGCTGCAAAAATTTAAAAATCCAGAAAATGAGAGAGGATCTTAATGTAAAAATGTCGGGCTTTTTTTTGACGTTGTTTTTTCGAACTCAATTTCCGGGAATCTCTTATTACTATCGTTATCAATCTGCTTAGTTGTATTTGGATCTTATCAAGGCGTCAACAAAACTTAAAAATTGTAGAGACAAAAAGGCTTGGTTCTTGAATTTGAGGAGATAGTTATATTTAAGAACATAATTTATCTAAACAAATTAAATTAAAACAAAGTAAGGTAAGTAAACAAATAAGTTGGGAAGAAAAGTTGTGTAGCACTCACAAATTACACGTTTCAAAGCTTTTATATCAACAGATATGAAACGTTTATTATGTATTTCACTTGGTCATTAGTCTAACAAAAGTGTCACTTGATTTTTTGGGACATTTGTATTATTGAAATTCGTGTTCGAATCTCAGTTCTAGAGCATCCAAAGCAAATTCAGTTCAAAAAGTAGATTTATTTAATTTTTTAAGATCTTTTGTATTCAACAGAAAACCAATTTTAAAAGAAATGAAATGAACGACTGGGTCGCAAGAACTTGAGTCTAAAAGTCTGTTTAAAAATATTGTCTATATTTTAAGATTTATAAATGAACATATCTCCAAAATAAGTTCTTCTCAATAATTTAAATGCCATTTTATTTGTCAAAAAATCTAGATTAACTTATTTTTTTCGAAAATCATTTTAAATTTTGTCTTAAAAATATTTTTCGTATAAGCACTAAATAAAGAGCTTATAAATATATGAACATTTTACATTTAAATTTCGTAAAAAAATGTTGTCCCCTTTCTGAGTTCTCAAGTTTTGTAAACAAAATTAGTATTTTATTAAAAATAAAAAAAAATACATTTTTGATCATAAAAAATCATCATCAATTTGATCATTGACAAGAGCTTGCACAAAAAGAGAAGAATTTTGAAAGCGTTCCATTAGTTCTTGAGAAATCTTAAAAAACAAAATAAAGATTTTTTTGAGGGGAACTCTTCTAAAGCAATACGAAAATATGTTTTTGTTTTAGAAAGAAGCCAAATTAAGAACAGAAAATTTTGAGAAAGTTTTAGAAAATTCACATGATTGAACCAAAAAATTTGTGTGTGGACTGCTGTTATTTTTTGTATTAACGAAATGATAAAAACTCCCTACACTAATCAGCTAAAAATCTTAATTTCAATCAGAACTTGTTTGGACTGTAGGGGCCAGGAAAGACAGACAAACGGAAGGAATCTATGTACCCACTTTTTTGGACTTCTCTACCGTCGTAATGTCATATTTGGTTAAAAACTCTAGTTTGAAATTGTTTACTAATGCAAAACTTGCTTTATAGTTCCTATATGTCGCCGTAAAAATCACTTCAATAATCACTTTTTATGTGTGCCAAAAATATGTAATAATAAAATTGAAGGCTAGTTTAAGGAATTCAAAGGCAACTTAATATAAAATTGATGATCTCTTATTCAAGGTTTCTTCTTAAGAATCTGAATATTTTCTATTTTTCTTAGAAACAAATTTTATGAAAATAATTTAAAGCATGACTAAAGTTTTTTCAAGTTCTAAATTGAGCGACCCCTACGACTCCCTCTTGTGGATCCGCCATTGAGTGGAACTGAGGAAATAATCGCAGCTGTATCGGCCAGTGTTAATGATGACCATCAATTATCGATTCGTTGCCGTTCGCAGCAATTGGGCCTCTGTTACTCAACAACGTGAAAAATTTTGCAGAAGGGTTTAGGTGTGATGCCTTTCAAAATACACCTGGTGCAAAAATTGAAGCCGAACGACCTACTGCAACGTAAAATTTTTGGTGAATGGGTTCTTGGAAAGTTGGCCGAAGATAAACTTTTTACCGAACAATTGTGTGCGACGAAGCAAAATTTTTGGCTCAATGGGTAC